>NC_133722.1:6240581-6840581 GCF_048934315.1 Petromyzon marinus
TTATCTGAACCGGTCCCGGGCCTCCCCTAGGTTGACTCAGCCTCAAATGAGTACCTGGTGCGGTGTGTAAACATCGTCACTAGGGAGACAAAGGCGGTCGGGCGTGGTGCTGGCCACCCACCCCCTCGTGTACCGTTCCGGCCTTCATAGGTGCTCGCTAACAGCACTTGCCCCTACAGTCTGTTAAGGCTATACGGGGGATCTTTGTCTGTGTGTGTGCGTCTGTGTGTGTTTTTTTTTGCATCGTGGTTTGGTGGTAGTCAAGGGATGGCTCCCTATTGCTCAAAACACGTTATGTATGCCGATGATCTGGTAATTGCTGCTCACTCAGAGGAGGAGTTGGAGACGCTGCTGCTGAGACTGGAGCGTGCCACTAAGAGGTGGGGCCTGACCATCAGCCCCACCAAAACTAAGCGCCTGCCTGGGTATTTTGTACCATCGGACACTCCACCCTCTCCACAACTCCCCATTGGTGATGGGGCATTGGTGATGGGGCAGTTGTGGAGAGAGTGGAGAGTTTCCCATACCTGGGCAGTGTGCTCATGACCGGCTCCGGTTTGACAGCAGAGGTCTCACTCCGAATCAGTCGAGCGGCATTATCTTTTCATCGGTTGCGTAACGCTGTGTGGAAGCTGCCTGGTCTGTCGCTCCGCACGAAGCTTCGGGTCTTCTCGGCCACAGTCATTCCCTCCCTTCTCTACGCTTGCGAAACGTGGACCCCCCTAATGTAACATCTTCGCCGGTTAGAAACATTTAGGCTGGCCTGCCTACGATCCATCTTGGGTTTAACCAGGCTAGATTGTGTGAGGAGCTCACATATTCTTGAAAGATCTGGACAAAGTCCCATCGGTGAGCTCCTCCGGCAGGCAAGGCTGCGTTGGCTGGGTCATGTAGCCTGCATCCCCAGCCACCGCATGCCTAAACAGCTTTTGTTCGGCCGGATCGAGGGGGCTAAACGGGCGCGGCATAGGCTAGAGAAGAGATGAAGTGATGTGGTACAGGAGGATGTGGAGCTGAGTGGACTTGCCGATGACTGGTACCAGCGGTGTCAAGATCGGCCTCTGCGGAGGAGGCTCGTGAAGGACGCGACTGGGCAGTTGGAGGCAGTCGCCCTCCAACAACAATGGAGGGGGGAGGAGCGACGCTCACAACAACGAGCGGAGCGCCGGGTGGCTAAAGCACAGCCAGTTGGCACAGTAGGGGGCACAGGCGGTCCATCAGCCAGTCATCTCAGTCAGTCGACCCGTGGCACCTGGGTCTGCCCCGTAACCTCCTGCCAGCGGGCGTTAGACACTTTACATGGCCTCAACGTGCACATAGCCTGGCACAAGCGTCATGGTGACGTCACCGCCACTTGTTGTGTCTGTGTGCGTGTCTGTGTGAGTGTGTGGTTGTTGTAAAAATTGACTTCCACGGTAAACTGAATTCCCATGGTAAATTGGACTTCCATGGTAAACTGAATTCCCACGATAACTAGATTCCCATGATAAATTTGACTTCATGGTAAACTGAATTCCCACGGTAAACTGGACTTCCATGGTAACTGGATTGCCATGGTAAATTGGACTTCCATAGTAAACTGGACTCCCACCAACATTCCAAGAGCCGCAATGGAGCCCTTAAAGAGCCGCGTCGCGGTTTCCAGAGCCGCACGCCCTGCCGACCCCTCATCATTATGACGGCGATGATTTTGTTTGTAGTGAGACACTCAGATGACGTTGTTGATGATGATCATCGTCACCACGGATCATCGTCGGGCAAGACAGAGCTGTCATCACCATCACCACCACCACCACCACCACAACTCTCTCTCCTCTTGTATCTGGCCCCGCAGATTCACGGCCAATCTTGTCACGGAGGTGCTCGCGTACAGCCACTGCGCCATCCACCCCGTGCTGCACGCGTGCCTGAGCCGCGCGTTCCGCCAGCAGCTGCTCGCAATGCTGCTGCGGTCACCGGCCGCGTGGGGACGACGGCCACGGGCCCACAGGGCCGCAGCCGTCGGGCCCGCGTCCGAGGGGGCGTCGTCGGGCAAGACGGAGCTGTCTCTGTCTGCCCGGGACACCGTGCTGGTGCACACTGTGATCTGAGTGTGTGAGTGAGTGTGTGTCTCTCTCTCTCACTGCTGTGTGAGTGTGTGTGTCTCACTGCTGTTTGAGTGTGTGTGTCTCTCTCTCACTGTGATCTGAGTGTGTGAGTGTGTGTCTCTCTCACTGTGATCTGAGTGTGTGAGTGAGTGTGTCTCACTGCTGTGTGAGTGTGTGAGTGAGTGTGTCTCTCACTGTGATCTGAGTGTGTGAGTGTGTGTGTCTCACTGCTGTGTGCGTGTGTGAGTGTGTCTCTCTCTCACACTGTGATCTGAGTGTGTGAGTGTGTGTCTCTCTCACTGCTGTGTGTGCGTCTCTCTCTCTCACTGTTGTGATCTGAGTGTGTGAGTGTGTGTCTCTCTCACTGTGATCTGAGTGTGTGAGTGTGTGTGTCTCACTGCTGTGTGCGTGTGTGAGTGTGTCTCTCTCTCTCACACTGTGATCTGAGTGTGTGAGTGTGTGTCTCTCTCTCACTGTGATCTGAGTGTGTGTGTCTCTCTCTCACTGTGATCTGAGTGTGTGTGTCTCTCTCTCACTGTGATCTGAGTGTGTGAGTGTGTGTGTGTCTCTCTCTCACTGTGATCTGAGTGTGTGTCGCTCTCACTGCTGTGATCTGGGTGTCAATGTCATAGTAATCTGAGTGTGTGTCTCTCTCACTGCTGTGTGTGTGTCTCTCACTCACTGTGATCTGGGTGTCAATGTCACTGTGATCTGAGTGTGTGTCTCTCCCACTCCTGTGATCTGGGTGTCAATGTCATAGTGATCTGAGTGTCTCTCTTACTGTGATCTGAGTGTGTGTGTGTCTCTCTCTCTATGCTGTGATCTGGGTGTCATTGTTACTGTAATCTGAGTGTGTGTGTGTATCTCTCTCTTTCACTGTGATCTGTCTCTCTCTCACTGTGATAGCCGTGCCCTGCACACTGCAACAGACTCGCAACACTGTGATCCAAACGTCATCAAGTGCAGCGAGTCAATGGTCTTCGCCCAGTCACCAACGACTGCCCAAAACAATCACCATATCATATTCTTATTCTTAGTTCTTTCGGTAAAGTCACGTTGAAGGGAAACAACAAAATAATAATAATATATATAACAATGAATAAAAATGACCATATCGTGGAACAAGCATCGTATCGTATTCACTTTGGTTTTGACACAACCTAGATGCATTTCAATTCCAGATATGAGAATAGGTTTTCCCCTATTCTTAGCTCTTTCGGTAAAGTCACGTTGAAGGGAAACAATAAAATAATAAAAAATATATAAAACAATAAAATTCTCACGACGTTTCGACCATAACACAAACGGTCATCATCAGGTGTGAAAAAACAACGGCAAGAAACATTTGAAAGAAGTTTCTTGCCGTTGCTTTTCACACCTGATGATGACCGTTTGTGTTATGGTCGAAACGTCGTGAGAATTTTATTGTTTTATATATATTTTATTATTTTATTGTTTCCCTTCAACGTGACTTTACCGAAAGAGCTAAGAATATTAATTACTGCAGTCACGAAAGCTTTAAATCAATAGGTTTTCCCCTTTTTTCTGACAACAAAACAGCTGCGTTAAGATGTTAAAACACCAAACTGAAACCTTTTACAAGGAATCATGTCTGCCTAGTCTCAACACTGAAAGCTGTCTCTGGTGTGGACCAATGAGTTCCAAAGACAATGCATACATTATCAGAGTTTTTTTGGATGCATTCTGACCACAAGCATTGTGGTTAACGCAGACGTGATTCCTTGTAAAAGGTTTCAGTTTGGTGTTTTAACATCTTAACACAGCTGTTTTGTTGCCAGAAAAAAAGGGAAAAACCTATTCTCATAATTTGGTAGTGGCAAAGGGGAGGTCCCATGTTTCAGATATGAGAATTAAATATCGATTTGTGTCTGTTCTAGATTTGAAGTTTTCGTGACTGCAAGGATCCACATTCTTTGGTTCTTTCGGTAAAGTAACGTAGGTGACAAAAAATGAAATTGATTAAATCGATTGCAACACAAGCAATCATCATCATCAGGTGGTCGTCCCAGGTGGTTGTCACACCTGATGATGATGATTGCTTGTGTTGCAATCGAAACGTCGTGATTCATTTATTTTTTTATTTTTTCCCACCTACGTGACTTTACCGAAAGAACCAAAGAATATGGATTTGTGTCTGTCTTGCGACAATCTCATGGCAGGTGGGCGCAGTGGTATTACGCGTGCCTCACACCTCACAACAACAAGGGGCCTGGGTTTGATTCCTGACTTGGGCAACGTTCTGCGTAGAGTTTGTATGCCCCCTCCCCCTCCCTCCCTGTTCCGCACGGATTTCCTCCGGGCTCTGTGGTTTCCTCGCATAGCTAAACAAAAACAACACCCTCGTCCCGAACATAAAGTGAATCTGGTATTGGCCAAAAAAAGCATCCCAAGTAATGACAAAAAAAACCAACCTCCAAATTACGTTCAACTTCTTTCGCGCCGTACGTAGCCAACCATGCTAACCGGGGGTACTAATCATAATAAAGGTTTTTGTGTTCGATCGCGTAAGTAGGAATGTGTCCTAACACCCTGCACCACCTGACACAGCCACTAATTGTTTTGTCACGCAAACAAAATGCGTCAATTCGTTACTGCTTCAGCGCACCGGTGTGTTGGAGAGTAAATACACAACATTCACAATGTAAGTACTGCAACGTTTCGCTGGTAATTACATCCAGCATCGGGCACTGTAAAATGATTAAATGAATCCGACGGCAGACTGAATGATAAATAATGTTATTACTAAATTATGTTTTTTTTAATGCAAAAGGTGTTCAATCTGCGTCAAGGGGCGGCCTCTTTAGATCCAGAAATCTCGTGACAGGAATCACTTTATTCTAAATATCACAGCTACGTGTTCGAGCATGGATCAAGCATGGATCAACCTTTGTATCCTTAAACATCGCCGATTACCATTCCAGGATACCTTATATGGGCAAAGTCAAACCCGATGATTCCATATATGGGCATAAAACGTTAACATAATGTATCATTCATTCTGTCGCGGATTCATTAGATCAGTTTCAGTTTTTTTTTTCCGTTTCGTTTATTAGGTAAAGCCCCGTGAGCCATGAGGCTCTTGACTCGGGTGCAAACGCAAACGCAAAACAAAACAAACAAAAAAACACAACCAAAAAGAAACATCTTAAAGTGACGACGCGCAAACAGAAACATCCAGGGAAAAAAAAAAACAATAAAAATCTTCCAGAAAAAAATGCACCGTGTATCAACGCTGTGTGCAAAAATCCCAACGGGATGCAAGTCTAACAATAACAACCATAAGACAAATTTAGATAAAGTTATCAGCGCTACTGCTCTCAGAAGGTTTCCGAAGTGGCTTTGTCATCGCACGGCATGGCAGCACGGTTAGAATTGGCAAACATTTGTAAAGTATGGCCTGAACTATTGTTGTTGTTGTTGTTGTGAAATGATGGATAATTGTCATTTATATGTGCAGAATTGAACTTGGTATGTGTGCCCATCCTTATGAACACGAATGTTCACGGAATACTGTGCTATTTTGCAAAGCTGACTGCTCTAGCATTACTGTAATGATATCAGTTTATAGATTTCGAAAGTCTTACGTTGTTGGTTAGCATTTCCTGTGTGACTAATCATTATGAGTACGCATTAACACTGCACTCTGGCGTGTCTGCATGTGAACATTAAATGCCGCATTGTTTAAAAAAAAAACGCATTCAATACTCTAATTAATTTTGATTTAAAGCTTTCGTGACTGCAGGATTCATATTCTTTCGGTAAAGTCACGTTGTGCTAACGTTAAAAATAACCGCCACTTTTTTAAAAATGTTCTTGCTGTGGTTTTCACACCTGATGATGATCGCTCGTGTTGCAGTCGAAACGTCGTGAGAATTTTATTGCTTTATATTTTTATTATTTTATTGTTTCCCTTCCACGTGGTGACTTTACCGAAAGAACCAAGAATACTATAATAAAGTTGGCTTCATATTTAAAACAAGAACGCGTGTGTGAGCTGTCTTGGCTGTGGCTAGAATGTGTGTCCCTCCACGTAAAGAAAAAGAGATGTATTCTGTACTCTCTGGTTCTTTCGTTAAAGTCACGTAGGTAGAAAAAGAAAATAAATACAAAATCTCACGACGTTTCGATCGCAACCCAAGCGGTCGTCCTCAGGCGGAATTTTTTTTTTATCCAGCAGTGGAACTCCTGAACCAGCTCCGCTTGTGTTGCGGTCGAAACGTCGTGATATTTTTAAAATCTAATTTAATTTTTCTACCCACGTGACTTTACCGAAGGGAACCAAAGAGTATGGATTCCTGCAGTCACGAAAGCTTCAAATCACAGATCGTCTTCTGTACTGTGTGTGAAAGTGTTTTCTACGCATCCCATCAGCCGCACAGCCTTCTGCGAGGGCATACTTGCGGTAGCGTTGGTTTCATACGGAAAATAATCCTCCTGCTCCGGATTCGGGCGTTCAGTGTCTTGTCGGCGATGTCAGCTTTGCATAGTGCGAGTGCTGTCCATGATGCAGTGGTACCTCGGTATACGCCGTTAATTCGTTCCAGAAGGGAGGACTTATACCGAAAATGACGAATACCAAACGAAATGTTTCCCATAAGAAATAAAGGGTAAGGAAATAATCCGTTCCAGAGTATAAGAAATTATATTTTATATGGCATATTATACATTAATGGGGTATGAAATCATTTAGACACTACTTATTACTAAAGCGCATACATAAATTTAAATAAATGCATAAATAAATTAAAACCTAACCATTTTCTTTGTAGCCTTGGCGTTTCTCACTAAACTTCTTGGGACCCATCTTGAATGAATTCGCAAACAAATTCACGGGAAAATGACACAAAAAACACCAAGTGAAAATTCACGGAGAGTTCTAGCAAGGGTCGTGCACTGAACGAGATCGACAGGCAGACTGAGGAGCGGCGCATTGTCTCAGTCGTGAACGGGGTCTTCGCGGGTACGTGGTGACCTCATCCCGACCCATACAAGTTCTAGCAAGCGAGGCGTCGTATCCCAAGCAAGACGTCGAAATCCTAAGACATTTTTTTTCTCGTCGAAACACGATGTATACCAAATTCGACGTATTCCAAAGCGGTCGTATACCGAGGTACAGTGAGGGAAAAAGTATTTGATCCCCTGCTGATTTTGTACGTTTGCCCACTGACACAGAAATGATCAGTCTATAATTTTAATGGTAGGTTTATTTGAACAGTGAGAGACGGAATAACAACAAGAAAATCCAGAAAAACTCATGTCAAAAATGTTATAAATTGATTTGCATTTTAATGAGGGAAATAAGTATTTGACCCCCTCTCAATCAGAAAGATTTCTGGCTCCCAGGTGTCTTTTATACAGGTAACGAGCTGAGATTAGGAGCACACTCTTAAAGGGAGTGCTCCTAATCTCAGCTTGTTACCTGTATAAAAGACACCTGTCCACAGAAGCAATCAATAAATCAGATTCCAAACTCTCCACCATAGCCAAGACCAAAGAGCTCTCCAAGGATGTCAGGGACAAAATTGTAGACCTACACAAGGGTGGAATGGGCTACAAGACCATTGCCAAGCAGCTTGGTGAGAAGGTGACAACAGTTGGTGCGATTATTCGCAAATGGAAGAAACACAAAATAACTGTCAATCTCCCTCGGCCTGGGGCTCCATGCAAGATCTCACCTCGTGGAGTTGCAATGATCATGAGAACAGTGAGGAATCAGCCCAGAACTACACGGGAGGATCTTGTCAATGATCTCAAGGCAGCTGGGACCATAGTCACCAAAAATACAATTGGTAACACACTACGCCGTGAAGGACTGAAATCCTGCAGCGCCCGCAAGGTCCTCCTGCTCAACAAAGCACATATACATTCCCGTCTGAAGTTTGCCAATGAACATCTGAATGATCCAGAGGACAACTGGGTGAAAGTGTTGTGGTCAGATGAGACCACAATGGAGCTCTTTGGCATCAACTCAACTCGCCGTGTTTGTAGGAGGAGGAATGCTGCCTATGACCCCAAGAACACCATCCCCACCGTCAAACATGGAGGTGGAAACATTATGCTTTGGGGGTTTTTTCTGCTAAGGGGACAGGACAACTTCACCGCATCAAAGGGACGATGAACGGGGCCATGTACCATCAAATCTTGGGTGAGAACCTCCTTCCCTCAGCCAGGGCATTGAAAATGGGTCGTGGATGGGTATTCCTGCATGACAATGACCCAAAACACACGGCCAAGGCAACAAAGGAGTGGCTCAAGAAGAAGCACATTAAGGTCCTGGAGTGGCCTAGCCAGTCTCGAGACCTTAATCCCATAGAAAATCTGTGGAGGGAGCTGAAGGTTCGAGTTGCCAAACGTCAGCCTCGAAACCTTAATGACTTGGAGAAGATCTGCAAAGAGTGGGACAAAATCCCTCCTGAGATACGTGCAAACCTGGTGGCCAACTACAAGAAACGCCTGACCTCTGTAATTGCCAACAAGGGTTTTGCCACCAAGTACTAAGTCATGTTTTGCAGAGGGGTCAAATACTTATTTCCCTCAATAAAATGCCAATCAATTTATAACATTTTTGACATGTGTTTTTCTGGATTTTTTTGTTGTTATTCTGTCTCTCACTGTTCAAATATACCTACCATTAAAATTATAGACTGATCATTTCCTTGTCAGTGGGCAAACGTATAAAATCAGCAGGGGATCAACCAAGTGTAATACTTTTTTCCCTTACTGTATGACTGTAATAGGTTTTTTTACCCTTTTTTCTGGCAACAAAACTGACACCTTTTCACGAGGAATCATGTTTGCATTGACCACAACACCTGCGGTCAGAATGCAAACAAAAAACAACTCTGATAATGTATGTGGCATTGTCCTTGAAATTGATTGGCCCACACCATAAGGCACGTGCGCCTTTTGGCGTCATCTGGACCAACACCACGTGAGACTGGGCTCTAAGAAAAGCTGTCTCTGGTGTGGACCAATCAATTTCAAGGACAATGCCACATACATTATCAGAGTTGTTTTTTGTTTGCATTCTGACCGCAGGTATTGTGGTTAATGCAAACATGATTCCTCGTAAAAAGGTGTCAGTTTTGTTGCCAGAAAAAAGGGTAATAAAACTATCATTATATTTTGTTACTGGCAAAGGAGGCCTCATGATGCTCTCCATGAGTTCATTTCCCCTGTCTCTGAACGGGTAAGCTGCATCATCATCATCATTATAGTCATCATCGCCATGCAACACCACCACCATCACCACCACACAATCATCACCACCAATTATTCACCACCACCACCACCACGATCATGATTTCATGATTTTCCAGCACCGTCATTATATCACCAACAACCATCACTTTACCACGATCATTAATTACATTATTGTCACTTCACCATCAACAACCATTATGCATTGAGATTATTTAGATTATTTTAGTGCTATACATTTCCAAACCACGGGCCACTTTGCTGAGCTATCAGTTGTGGTGCCCAGGTCGCTTCTGAAAAATAAGTTAATAGCTCAGTGGGCTTTGCCTGATAGAATGGGGATGATTTAGTATTTTATTTGTTTGTGTTTGAGCGATTTGTTTACCTTTCTTACCAAGTTTGGCACAGTAGGGGGCACAGGTGATGCATCGGCCGGTCATCTCAGTCGACCCGTGGCACCTGCTGGGTCTTTCCCATGACCTCCTTCCTGCCCGCGGGCATTCGACACTTCCACGTGGCTATTAAAGCGCACCTAGCCTGGCACAGGAAACTTTGCAGGCGACACCGCCACTTTAGTGGCGAATGGCGGCAATTGTTGTTGGTGTTGTTTAGCTTTCTTGTACTGACCGCTCCTATCATTGTTTTTGCATCGTTTGTTGTTGCGACGTTCTTACCCCGTGCCCCTGTCGGATATATGTCATCGGATTTCTACTCCAGAAGTATGAATATAGATTCCAATTGTGACCATCACCACCATCACCACCATCACCACCATCACCATCAACCACCATGACCACCATCATCATCACCATCACCACCATCATCACCATCACCACCATCAACCACCATCGTCAGCACCATCACCACCATCATCACCATCACCACCATCAACCACCATCATCACTATCACCACCATCACCATCACTACCATCAACCACCATCATCACCATCAACCACCATTATCACTATCACCACCATCAACCACCATCATCACCATAAACCACCATCATCACCGTCACCACAATCACCATCAACCACAATCATCATCACCATCATCACCATCAACCATCATCATCACCGTCACCACAATCATCACCATCATCACCATCAACCACCATGACCACCATCAACCACCATCATCACCATCAATCACCATCACCATCATCATCAACCACCATCATCACTATCACCACTGTCAACCACCATCACTACCATCAACCACCATCATCACCATCAACCACCATCACCACCATCATCACCACCATCACCACCATCAACCACCATCACCACCATAAACCCCATCATCATCATCATCAACCACCATCATCACTATCACCACCGTCAACCACCATCACTACCATCAACCACCATCATCACCATCAACCACCATCATCACCGTCACCACAATCACCATCAACCACAATCAGCATCACCACCATCACCATCAACCACCATCATCAACGTCACCACAATCACCATCAGCCACCATCATCACCGTCACCACAATCACCATCAACCACAATCATCATCACAATCACCATCAACCACCATCACCACCATCATCACCATCACCACCATCAACTCCATCATCATCGTCACCACAATCACCATCAACCACAACCACAATCACCATCACCACCATCAACCACCATCATCACCGTCACCACAATCATCATCACCATCACTACCATCATCACCATCAACCACCATCATCACCGTCACCACAATCACCATCAACCACAATCATAATCACCATCAACCACCATCATCACCGTCACCACAATCATCATCACCACCATCAACCACTATCATCACCATCAACCACCATGACCACCATCACCACCATCATCACCATCACCACCATCAACTCCATCATCATCGTCAAGCACCCATCACTGACAGTTGCCAAGGGCAACGCCCCGTGATGACGTCACGCCGCTCTCGTCCAATCGCGTGGCTCCACGCTTCCCCCCACCACTCAGCCCCCCGAGCAGCCCGGCCTAGGCCTCCGCTCGACACAACTCGCCAGCCTCCTCCTCCTCCCGCATCTTCTTCTTTCTCCTCATCATCTACCTCCTCATCACCCTCACGCGTCTCCTCCTCTCTCGTCCGTCACAAGGCAACAACCCCCCAGGCTCACGCCGTCGCTCGACGGCCGGTTGTCGACCGTCCGCGGCCTGCGCTCTTTTTTGTTGTTTTACCGGTCTCGGATAGAATCCTCAGCCGGGGTTACCCCACCGACACCCCCGCGGCCGGGGCCGCATGAGCGCGTCGGGGTCTCCGCACGTGGCGTTCGAGGTTCCCGTGGAGGCGGCCGCCGCTGCTGCGGCCGCGTCGGCGGCGGCGGGGATGCTGCGCAACGAGAGGCTGCGGCTCGGGGTGTGCTTCGTGGGAGTGTTCGTCTGCTACTTCTACTACGGCATCCTGCAGGAGAGCATGTGAGTGGGTTGGGCACTGTGGGGGTGCGTGGGGAGATGGTGGGGGGGGGTGCGTGGGGAGATGGTGGGGGGGGTGCGTGGGGAGATGAGGGGGTACATGGGGAGATGGGGGGGGTACATGGGGAGATGGTGGGGGGGGGGTGCGTGGGGAGATGGTGGGGGGGTACATGGGGAGATGGGGGGGTACATGGGGAGATGGGGGGGGTACATGGGGAGATGGGGGGGGTACATGGGGAGATGGGGGGGTACATGGGGAGATGAGGGGGGTACATGGGGAGATGGTGGGGGGTACATGGGGAGATGGGGGGGGTACATGGGGAGATGGGGGGGTACATGGGGAGATGAGGGGGGGTACATGGGGAGATGGGGGGGTACATGGGGAGATGGGGGGGGTACATGGGGAGATGGGGGGGTACATGGGGAGATGAGGGGGGGTACACGGGGAGATGGGGGGGGTGTACATGGGGAGATGGGGGGGTACATGGGGAGATGGGGGGGTACATGGGGAGATGGGGGTACATGGGGAGATGGGGGGGTACATGGGGAGATGAGGGGGGTACATGGGGAGATGGTGGGGGGTACATGGGGAGATGGTGGGGGGGGGGTGCGTGGGGAGATGGTGGGGGGGTACATGGGGAGATGGGGGGGTACATGGGGAGATGAGGGGGGGTACATGGGGAGATGGGGGGGGTACATGGGGAGATGGTGGGGGGGGGGTGCGTGGGGAGATGGTGGGGGGGTACATGGGGAGATGGGGGGGTACATGGGGAGATGGGGGGGGTACATGGGGAGATGGGGGGGGTACATGGGGAGATGGGGGGGTACATGGGGAGATGAGGGGGGTACATGGGGAGATGGTGGGGGGTACATGGGGAGATGGGGGGGGTACATGGGGAGATGGGGGGGTACATGGGGAGATGAGGGGGGGTACATGGGGAGATGGGGGGGTACATGGGGAGATGGGGGGGGTACATGGGGAGATGGGGGGGTACATGGGGAGATGAGGGGGGGTACACGGGGAGATGGGGGGGGTGTACATGGGGAGATGGGGGGGTACATGGGGAGATGGGGGGGTACATGGGGAGATGGGGGTACATGGGGAGATGGGGGGGTACATGGGGAGATGAGGGGGGTACATGGGGAGATGGTGGGGGGTACATGGGGAGATGGTGGGGGGGGGGTGCGTGGGGAGATGGTGGGGGGGTACATGGGGAGATGGGGGGGTACATGGGGAGATGAGGGGGGGTACATGGGGAGATGGGGGGGGTACATGGGGAGATGGGGGGTACATGGGGAGATGGGGGGGTACATGGGGAGATGGGGGGGTACATGGGGAGAGGAGGGGGGTACATGGGGAGATGAGGGGGGTACATGGGGAGATGGTGGGGGGTACATGGGGAGATGGGGGGGGTACATGGGGAGATGGGGGGGGGTACATGGGGAGATGGGGGGGTACATGGGGAGATGGGGGGGGTACATGGGGAGATGGGGGGGGGTACATGGGGAGATGGGGGGGTACAGGGGGAGATGGGGGGGGGTACACGGGGAGATGGGGGGGGGTGTACATGGGGAGATGGGGGGGTGTACATGGGGAGATGGGGGGGTGTACATGGGGAGATGGGGGGGGTACATGGGGAGATGGGGGGGTACATGGGGAGATGGGGGGGTACATGGGGAGATGGGGGGGTACATGGGGAGATGAGGGGGGGTACACGGGGAGATGGGGGGGGTGTACATGGGGAGATGGGGGGGTACATGGGGAGATGGGGGGGTACATGGGGAGATGGAGGGGTACAGGGGGAGATGGGGGGGGTACACGGGGAGATGGGGGGGGTGTACATGGGGAGATGGGGGGGTACATGGGGAGATGGGGGGGTACATGGGGAGATGGAGGGGTACAGGGGGAGATGGGGGGGGTACACGGGGAGATGGGGGGGTGTACATGGGGAGATGGGGGGGTGTACATGGGGAGATGAGGGGGGGTACATGGGGAGATGAGGGGTGTACATGGGGAGATGGTGGGGGGGGGTACATGGGGAGATGGGGGGGGTACATGGGGAGATGGGGGGGGGGTACATGGGGAGATGGGGGGGTACATGGGGAGATGGGGGGGGTACATGGGGAGATGGGGGGGGGGGGTACATGGGGAGATGGGGGGGGGGGGGGTAAATAGCATACAGGAGGCCGTGGGTTCGATCCCGACCCTGTCACCGGCTGCATATTTGGAGTTTGCGTGTTTCTCTCTCCGTGGTCTCGTGGATTTTCCGCCCTGGTCCTCAGGTTTTTCCCTCCACATTTAAAACCAACATCACGCGTTTAGAGTATTTGGCTGCTATGAATGTGATAGTTTTAGTTTACATGAGTAGACATTGGGGGGGATGGAGGTACATGGGTTTAGGGGTGGTACGTGTTGGATAAATGGTGAATGAATCCGGAGATGTATGGGAGACACGGTGGGGGGTGGTGATGGTCGGAGTGGGGGGGAACTGGAGGACACGTGGACAATAGAGACGGGAGAGACGTGGGCGATAAGGACACGGGGAAATGTGAGACGTGGTGCTTTGTAGTATGGCTGAACGATTAATCGATTTCAAATCGAAATCGTAATTTGAAACTGCGATTTGCAAATCGCAAAGGCTGCGATGTTTTGCGATTTGAAAAGTCCGATTACTTTCTTATTGGAATTATTTTATTTTGTATTATAACTTTATTTAACTTAACAATTGTTCTAGATTTTTAATTGTTCTATTTCAATTAAAACACTTTAATAAATAAATGTTGGAAGCAATTCATATCATTTAAGTTATCTTCCTTGCATTAGAATATATAGAGCAGTTCATATGTTGATGGTATCACGTGGTAATGCTCCATCACGTGTTTTAAATCTATTACACGGTGAATATTGAACTGAAGCTTGACTTTTAAAAAATGTAATCGCAATATCTGTCAGAAAAATCGCAATTAGACATTGTCTGCCAAATCGTTCAACCCTACGTCCTAGGAACGTCCTTCTCGCTACTTGGAACTGCTGAACCGCTTTAGGATGAGGCGGCGAGACATCGGAGAGAATTTCACCAGGCTGTCCAAATACAGACGATTATGTTATGACATCTTAATTTTTTTACCACATTCGTGTTTGGTTTGTTGTCCTTAGCCCGCACCTCCGATTCGCACGGTTGGCTACGTACGGTGCGAAAGAAGGTCAACAAACATTTCCACATCATATACTTCGCATCGATTTTTACCCTGTAAATAGCAAATGCATTGGCCTCACGAAAGTTTTGGCAGCTTAGCCCTGCGTATCCAGTTGGCAGCGTGGGCACGGCTTAGTTCCAAGTACAGGAGTTCTGACGTGGCACGGTTTACCTCGTGCTGTTGTGTATTTGACAGTGGTTAGACGCACTGAACCCGGCTCACCGGGGTTCGAATCCCGGCCAAGGCCAACACCGTTTGGCGAGTGGTATCTGAACCGGTCCTGGTACCCAACCTCCTTTGCTTTCCCAATCCAGCTCCGTCCCTCCTCCGCCTTGCCTTCTACCATCCCACAAGGCCAGCCTGGTGAAGTATGGTCAAACAACAGCCGTGACCGATATGGCATGTGGGAGACCTTCATGCAGTCGTAGATTCAACCGAGATGTAAATGTCACCTTGCTTATGAATGAATAACTATTCAGCTTTTTAAATAATTTTTTATCGTTATTTTTCAGAAGCGACCTGGCCACAAATGATAGCCCAAGGAAGTGGCTTATCATACAGTGAGGGAAAAAAGTATTTGATCCCCTGCTGATTTAGTATGTTTGCCCACTGACAAATAAATGATCAGTCTATAATTTTAATGGTAGGTTTATTTGAACAGTGACAGAATAACAATAAAAAAATCCAGAAAAACGCATGTCAAAAATTGTATAAATTGATTTGCATTTTAATGAGGGAAATACGTATTTGACCCCTCTGCAAAACATGACTTAGTACTTGGTGGCAAAACCCTTGTTGGCAATCACAGAGGTCAGACGTTTCTTGTAGTTGGCCACTAGGTTTGCACACATCTCAGGAGGGATTTTGTCCCACCACTCTTTGCAGATCTTCTCCAATTCATTAAGGTTTCGAGGCTGACGTTTGGCAACTCGAACCTTCAGCTCCCTCCACAGATTTTCTATGAGATTAAGGTCTGGAGATTGGCTAGGCCACTCCAGGACCTTAATGTGCTTCTTCTTGAGCCACTCCTTTGTTGCCTTGGCCGTGTGTTTTGAGTCATTGTCATGCTGGAATACCCATCCACGACCCATTTTCAATGCCCTGGCTGAGGGAAGGAGGTTCTCACCCAAGATTTGACGGTACATGGCCCCGTCCATCGTCGCTTTGATGCGGTGAAGTTGTCCTGTCCCCTTAGCAGAAAAACACCCCCAAACCATAATGTTTCCACCTCCATGTTTGACGGTGGGGATGGTGTTCTTGGGGTCATAGGCAGCATTCCTCCTCCAAACACAGCGAGTTGAGTTGATGCCAAAGAGCTCCATTTTGGTCTCATCTGACCACAACACTTTCACCCAGTTGTCCTCTGAATCATTCAGATGTCCACTGACAAACTTCAGACGGGCATGTATATGTACTTTCTTGAGCAGGGGGACTTTGCGGGCGCTGCAGGATTTCAGTCCTTCACGGCGTAGTGTGTTACCAATTGTATTTTTGGTGACTATGGTCCCAGCTGTATTGAAATCATTGACAAGATCCTCCCGTGTAGTTCTGGGCTGATTCAACACCGTTCTCATGATCATTGCAACTCTACGAGGTGAGATCTTGCATGGAGCCCCAGGCCGAGGGAGATTGACAGTTCTTTTGTGTTTCTTCCATTTGCGAATAATCGCACCAACTGTTGTCACCTCACCAAGCTGCTTGGCAATGGTCTTGTAGCCCATTCCACCCTTGTGTAGGTCTACAATTTTGTCCCTGACATCCTTGGAGAGCTCTTTGGTCTTGGCCATGGTGGAGAGTTTGGAATCTGATTGATTGATTGCTTCTGTGGACAGGTGTCTTTTATACAGGTAACAAGCTGAGATTAGGAGCACTCCCTTTAAGAGTGTGCTCCTAATCTCAGCTCGTTACCTGTATAAAAGACACCTGGGAGCCAGAAATCTTTCTGATTGAGAGGGGGTCTAATCCTTATTTCCCTCATTAAAATGCAAATCAATTTATACAATTTTTGACATGCGTTTTTCTGGATTTTTTGGTTATTCTGTCTCTCACTGTTCAAATAAACCTACCATTAAAATTATAGACTGATAATTTCTTTGTCAGTGGGCAAACGTACAAAATCAGCAGGGGATCAAATACCTTTTTCCCTCACTGTATGGACATTTATAGCAGCCAAATAATCTGAACGCGTGACGTTGATTGTAAATGTGGAGCGAAAAACCGGAGGATCCGGAGAAAAATCCACGCGACCACGGGGAGAGAGAGACACGCAAACTCCAAATATACAGCAGGCGTCAGGGTCGGTATCGAACCCACGACCTCTTTCATACCAGGCGAGGTAGTTAACATCTCCTAGCCACCGTGATGATGGTGAGAGAGAGACACGCAAACTCCAAATATACAGCAGGCATCAGGGTCGGTATCGAACCCACGACCTCTTTCATACCAGGCGAGGTAGTTAACATCTCCTAGCCACCGTGATGATGATGATGAGA
Source organism: Petromyzon marinus (assembly GCF_048934315.1). NCBI lineage: Eukaryota > Metazoa > Chordata > Hyperoartia > Petromyzontiformes > Petromyzontidae > Petromyzon > Petromyzon marinus. The sequence continues at coordinate 6,258,015 of NC_133722.1, forward strand.
GAGAGACAGGCAAACTCCAAATATACAGCAGGCGTCAGGGTCGGTATCGAATCCACGACCTCTTTCATACCAGGCGAGGGAGTTAACATCTCGACGCTGCGGCGATCTAATAAGTCGGTTGCCTCATCCACATTGGTGGTGCCCAGCTAGTGGTGTCAATTCCACGGTTATATGGCGGGCGACGGTGTATCCTTAGTTAACTATGAAGCAAGCACACGACAGTATTTGCCACGTTTCGGTGGTGAGAATAATTGTTCTTCAGTGGACCGGTGTGAGCGGAAGCAATCGTAACGGGCGTGGCGAGTTTGTACTCTACACGTGAGAATCTTTATTGGGTTATGTTGGGTGGTATAAGGGGTTAACGACAGATTAGCACAGTTGAATACGTACGGTGTGAAAGAAGTTCAACATACGTACGTACGGATCAATTACGAGGCCTAGCCTAATTATCAATGATGAATTGGCAAGCACTGCTGTTGTCTGTCGTGGCGACTAAGTGGTGCCACTTTATCGACCTCGTACAGAAGGATTGATGTTTAAGGGTGACGCTGGGGAACGATGTACTGTACTTGTATGTAGTGTTGGGAGCCTATGATGATGGTATGTTGTCTCTGAGTGTGTTGGTGTCGTGTGTACGTGTCACGTGATATCTGGGTTTTGCGTGTTGCTTGTCTGTGTGTGTGTCATGCCTTTCTGAGCTTCCCCAAAATCTACTCTGCCTTAAATGAGTACCTGGTGAGAGGTGTGAAAATCGGCTATGGGGAGACAAAGGCGGCCGGGCGTGGCGCTGGCCACCCACCCCCTCGTGTTCTGTGCAGGCCTCCGTAGGTGCTCGCTAACAAAAGTCTATATATGGGGTATATTTATCACGTGTATGTTGCCTGGGTTTGTTGTTGTGTTGATGCGCGTCTCGTGCGTGACGGTCTACGTGCGCGTCTGTCTGTACACGTGACACGTATGGGCGCGCGTACGTCGCACGCAAAGGCACACGCACGTCATACCCGAGAGTGTGTGTGGTTGTGTGCGCTAACAGCGCTTGGCCCCAACAGTCTGTTAAAGGCCACCCGGGGGGATGTTTGTTTTGTTTTTGTGTGCGAGCGAGCAGCACGCGTGGACAGTACGGCTCGGGAGACGTGGAGGAGCGGTTCCGGTTTGCCATGTCACTCGTCTTCGTGCAGTGTGTGATCAGCGCGCTCTTCGCCAAGCTCGGTACGGCGAGCACCGACCGCCCTGAGCAACGGCAGCGAAGCCAATTGCCTCCCTGAACCGCCATTCGCTCACGGCCGGTGCGGTGGCCATGCGCGCGATTCCGGAGGCATTGAGGGTTCGGAGGATCACCGGCCAAATGTTGTGAAACTCCCTTTTCCCGTGCGTGTCGAGGAGGGTCATCCGCGGTGTTCCTGCGCGCTCTGTCCTCCCATCACCGTGATCATTGTTGCGATTATAGCCGTCGCCATCGTCTGGCTGATGCGGTGCGGTGCGTGCGCGCAGTGATGACGTACGTGACGCGGCCGGCGCCCGACCGCACGGCGGGTTGGCTCTCTGCGGCCTGCGCCGTCTCCTACCTCGGCGCCATGGTCTCCAGCAACTCCGCGCTGCAGTACGTCAACTATCCCACGCAGGTGTGTGCCGACGCACCCCGCGTCACACCCCGTGCCACACCCCGCGCAACGCCGTCCCAAATGCAACGTTCATGATAATAAGGTCGAGAGGCTCTCGGCGAGGCTTTTTGGGGTAAATGAATGTTGTTGCACGTGATTTGTGACTTTTCGCCGTTTCAGGTGCTGGGCAAGTCCTGCAAGCCCATCCCAGGTGAGACACGACGCCGTCAAAACGTATGTATGTTGAGCTTCTTTCGCGCACCGTATGTAGCCAACCGTGCTCATTGACCCGTTTTATATTAACCGCTGGCAGTGACTTTAATGCCGTGTTTACGCCGGAGCTGTCGAAAGTTGCACAACTTAATTATCGCCTGCAACTGTTTTGAGTAGTTGCTCAACCAGGGCATGTCCCTTGACATATGGCCACGCCCTTTCTCTGGTTAATGCCACCCACTTCCCTCCAACTCACGTGAAGTCGCATGGCAGAGCATGCATATGTTGCACGTCGAGGTGAAGTGTGGCGGGCGGCACGGTCCGCCGTCCGTCGTGAATGACGGAGCCTGACGAGGTGCAAGCGCTCGGGATTGCACCGAGAGTCCAGAGGAAGAGCAGATGGATCGGGGGGGCAGGGGGGGGAACCGTGTACAATCCAAGACAACCACATTGGCTGTTACAGGGCGTGCATTGAGGAAGACGCGTCAATTAACCGTTTAAAAATAGATTGAGCTCGCGTCTGCGCGCACCGAATGTTGCATGAAGGCATGAGCCCGGCTTTTAAGTGCCGGTTTCAAGTGTCGCGCTTGCAGCTGCTGGCCCTGTCAGATGCCGGGAGAGCTCAAGGGATGTGACCTCTTAATTTCAAGCGCTCTCGATGAGATATCCGGCCGGATGGTTCGGCGAGTCGTACACGTGTATGCACCGATGTATATCGAACGTCTTTCGCACCGCACGCAGCCCACCGCACTAATCGTGGGTCTGCGAGTTCAAATCCCGGCCGTGGCTTGGCACGTCATCCCCTCTGTGTGGATAACAATGCCGAACTCCGTAATGGAGAAATACATTTTTTTTTAAAAACTGAGTGATGCGCTCCGGATTCCATTGGTTTTCACTAGGTTGTGACAGTGTATCTAGTGTCAGGAGACTTGGGGTGGGGGAGGCAGTTTTGAGGATGCAGTTTATAAAAATCCTCTACGCCTCTGTCCACCCAGCAGCATAAACGGACACGCCGCATTAGATTGGCGGGTCGTGTGTGGTGGGGGTAAAGTGTGGGTTTTCTCGCGCCTATTTCGAGACGTCCGCCCAGCGCGGAAGAGAAGGCCAAATGTCGTCTGGAGAGGGCACTGGAGCTCTGTCTAGTGGAGGCGCTTACACGAGCAGTTGGAGCGAGTAAAGAAATTGCAGGGCTGCACCTTTGCCCGCCTCTAACGCAGTGTCACTTCGATGAATTCCAAAAGAGGACCAGGGAAGGGGACGCGAGTGGGTTGTGCGCCAGCGAATCGGAGCTCTTACGCATGCACTGCCCCCCTCCCCCGCCGCGTGTCGTTAGACCGCTTCACGACACACCGATGCGTAGCTGTTGGACCACGGCACACCCAAGCGCTCGCTGTGCCGCCCCCCCCCCCCCCACCTCCTCCTCCTCGCCCCGCAGTGATGATCCTGGGAGTGCTGCTTGCGCGCAAGCGGTACCCGCTCATCAAGTACCTGTGCGTGCTGCTCATCGTCGTCGGCGTCGCCATGTTCCTCTACAAGGGGAAGGGCGGCGCCAAGGGTGGCGACGGCGGTGGCCCTGAGCAGGGCTACCTGGGCTACGGCGAAATCCTGCTGGTGAGGACCGTCAAGCACGAAGCTGCCCCGCCCCCCCCCCCCCTCCCCGCCGGGGCGATCCCCCCCCATCATTGTTGTCGCCGTGGTCATTCATGGTTTATTATTCACTTATTTAACGATTCGCGCGGTTTGTACAACCTCGGCCTGTAATCCGAGGGAGAGGCTTTGTTGTTGCACCTCGCCCCTGGTGTCTAACTGCTTACGTCTCGGTTTGTTGGGGGGGGGGGGTCCAGTTGGTGTCCCTGACGCTGGACGGGCTGACGGGCGTCACCCAGGACAAGATGAAGTCTCGCCACCAGACGGGGTCGCACCACATGATGTTCAATGTGAACCTGTGGTCGTCACTGCTGCTGGGAGTGGGTACGTGCCTGTGTGTGTGTGTGTGTGGCGTGGTAGTCCAGTGGCTAAGTGCATTGTGCTGCGTACCCGGCTCCCCGAGGTCAACATCGGTAACGATTATCTGGACCGGTCCTGAGCCGCCTCCCCCTAGGTTGAGCGTGTATGTTGAACGTCTTCAGAATCAGAATGGGTTTTATTCGCCATGAAAGTTCACACCGACACGGAATTTACTTTGGCAGGATGGTGCATACATTCAACATATAGGAATCTAAAATCTTAAATAAGTGGTAAACAAGTCTAACTAACACCAAGGGGCTGAAGTATATAAAATTGAATAAATATGGAATATAAAATAGCTTTAAGATATAATTTAAAAATAAAAAAATACAAATAGGTTAACATAGTAATATCGGCAAGGTGTCATCTTTCGCACCGTACGTAGCCAACCGTGCGAGTCGGAGGTGCGAATACCTGGTGCAGTGGCTAAACATCAGCACTGGGAAGACGAAGGTGGCCGGGAGTGGGTGCTCGCCCATCCACCCCATCTAGTGGCAGCCTTCAATAGGTGCTTTCTCGCTGCGTTTGTCCCAACAGTCTGTTTAAGGCTATACGGGAGATATTTCTGCGCACGCGAGTCCTGGAATGGTCAGTGCCGAGTCCGGTGTAAGACTCGCAGCAGGGCGACCGTGTCCTCTTGTGTTGCGTCGACGTCCTCCTCCGCGTTGTGACGCGAAAATCCACGGCCTCGTTCTCATTCTGCTTGTCCCGAGGTCGTGCCGTCGAGGGGTCGCGTTGTGACGAGGTCACGTCCTTACCAGGTCATGTCGCCGAGAGGTCACATCGTCACGAGCTCTCGTCCCTAACTAGGTCACGTCATGAGGTCTCGTCGTCGAGGGGTTGCGTCATTAAGAGGCCGCGCGGCGTTGCGTTGTCCCCGTGTCGTGCTTGCAGGCGTGCTGGTGACGGGGGAGATCTTCGAGTTTGTCAGTTTCACCGAGCGACACCCGGCCATCCTCTACAAAATCCTGCTCTTCAGCATCACCAGCGCCCTCGGACAGGCACGTCCAACAGACCCGCTCGCAAAGACCACGCGCACACACTGATACGCGCACGAACGACTGCTTGCTCACGCCGCTGCCGGCGCGAGGGCCCTCACCAATCGGAGCTCAAGATAACCCCTCCGGGAGAGGGTATTTGGCCTATTCTTCCAGACTAACCCGACGTCGTCCAGCGTCCTCCAACTGCCGGGTGGTTGTTGTTGTTGTTGTTGTCGTCTCTGCCGTAGAATTTCATCTTCATGACGGTGGTGTCGTTCGGGCCGCTCACGTGCTCCATCATCACGACGACGCGAAAGTTCTTCACCATCCTCGCCTCCGTGCTGCTCTTCTCCAACCCCATGTCCAGCTTCCAGTGGGTGGGAACCGTCCTCGTATTCATGGGTGCGTGGGGCGCACGGGCACACGCGGGTGGTGGGGGGGGGGGGGGAGTGGTGTGGCGTGGAGACGGGGGAACGCGAGGGTAACGGGCGAGCATGGAGACGCGACATCGACAGGGACATGGATGGGTTGGTGGGGGGCACACAAGGAATGGGGACACGAGAGGGAGGGGCGGATACCGAGCGGCAGACATGAGAGCACCGGGACTTGGGGCTAACGAACGCAGGGACGTTAAATGGCGTCTGTGACAAAGGGCTTCGTAGCTCATCAGATTCCTCCAGTTTAAATAAAAATTCTGAAAGGTATGGTGAGAAAAAGGGGGGGGGGGTATGGTGACATGGGGGACACCAGGACAAGGTGGGGGGTGGGGGGGGACAAGAGACAGGGCATGAAACGCAGGGATGAGAGGCATGGAACAGGAGGACGTGTCAGCGGAAGAAACGAGCGAAGGATCACGTGGGGACCGGTAGTGTAGCGTTTAGCGCTACGAACCTGGCGACCCGAGTTCGATTACTGCTCACTGCCAACACAAGTGGTGAATATCTAAACTGGGCCTGGGTTGACTTGGCCTAAAATGAGTACTTGGTTTTGTGTGTAAACATCGCCACCGAGGAGACAAAGGCGGCCGGGCGTGGTGTCGGCCACCCACCCCCTCCTGTGCCATGCCGGCCTTCACAGGTGCCCGCCAACAGCACTTGCCCCAACAGTCCGTTCAGGCTATACGGGGGGGGGCGGGGATGAATCTTTGTCTGCGTGTTTCCGCAGGCCTCGGCATGGACTCGTTATACGGGAAGGTCCCCAAGAAAGCCTGAGGCCACTGTGACAGTGCAAGCCATCGACCACGGCGCTCTGCTGGGACCAAGTCTTACCGCTACTCCTGCTGATCTGCACGGCCCCACTCAACCTGCGCCTCTCCCCCTCGGATTCTCTTGGAGTGCCTCTTATCTCTCCTTTGCCCCCTTCTCCGTCAACCACGCCCGCTCTCTAATTACATCCTTTTGTTTAATCCAGGAAAGCCTTGGCACTCATTTTATTTTATTTATTTTTTTTGCACGAGAGGGACCTCTTGCCATGCTGGGACGTTCGGACAATTCCGTTTGGCTTTGTGCGGTGGGACACAAAACCGGTGGACAACCCCGGAGAAAACCCAGCACCCGTAACAAGGCTGGGTCCAGGGTGACACTTGGTGTCATGTGTAGATAAAACTGAAGGATCCATTGCTGTTGCTGCCACCTCAGCCCCAGTCTACACCACCTGGTATCCCCAGGCAGTCTCCCATCCAAGTACCAGCCAGGCTCAAGTCCGCTCAGCTTCTAAGTTCTGACGACCGGATGCCCTCCTTGACACTTAGTGCCTATACCGGTCGAACGCTTACCACTCTTCTGGCTCATCTCCACGGTCAATGCCCCTCTCTCTCCCCATCCCTGCTCCACCCACCTTACCCTTCTACCCGTTTCCCTACCCCCACACAACCCTTCTAATTTTCTCTTTCCCAACCAGTTTATTTCACTTTGTTTTCCCCTTTCACATCAACTCTGCCGTCCTCGCTGGGCGTTCCTGCACGAGGTGGAAAAAGCAACTTGGTGAAGCCGGTGGGGGGGTGTTGGCGCCGCCCTTCCCCCACCGCCGCCCCCCCCCCCTCTCTCCCTGGCGTCCTCCGACAAGCGGCGATGCAGCACGTGCACGCCAAGAGGCACGCGGAGAGAACCACCACGCAAGTCTCTCTCACGCGCGTGCCGTCCAACGGACTCCACAAACTGAGCACTTTCGTCTGGGGTGGGGCTGGGGGTGGGGGGGTGAAAGGAATCGCTGTCCATCGGACTAACTTTATTTAAAAATACCGCAAAGTAATTTTAATATTGCCGCGTGACGGTTGTCCGAGTTTGTTTTTAATTGTCGTTGCGCGAATGTAAAATTATCGTGCAGGTGTGCGACGGAGACTTTTGTGCGCGTGTTGATAATCGTGAAGATGGTCGTTTCCCCGTCACTTGGTTCCCTTTATGCTAGGAGCGCTTGACATCTCACATCTCGATGCACTTTGAAAGGGATTTCATCTGCAGGCGAGGGGTTAAAAACAAATTATGGATTCTGGACGCAGGGACCTTGACCTGCTCTTGCCGGCGAGGTCCCCCGGCAGATCTTCACCCTTTCACTGTAAACCAGCAGGCGACCTGTAGTCTCATGGTTAACACACCCGCAGGGTTAACCAGGGCAGCCACACCACTGCAACGGTGAACCTCCTAACTAGCAGCAGCTACTGCTGCTGGCCCATGTGTGGCAGCTGATGAACCGGCACAGCTTCACACCTCGTGCCCCCCTGCCACAAGCCACCTGTAGTCCAGTTGGATTGATACATTTGATGTGGAACTTCACCCTTGGTTCTCTGTGCAATTCCAAGCTATCCAAGGAAAAGCCTCACGGAAAGCACAGGCAGCCAGCCCCCCCCCCCCCCCCCAATCACTGTTAGGCCCTGGTCACAGGTGGGAGAAAATTATAGTGGGGAGCCAGAGACTGTGAACAAGCGCTGTTGTCCATTGTGAAATAAACCCCCCTCCCTCCTCCCATGATCACTTTCTCCCTGCTGGTGGTGCGTGTACATTTCTGTGCGCCATGCTTTCATGTTCATTGTGGAGTGGGTTATTTTTGGCAAGTGCACCACCTGCCGGTGCAGTTTGACACGTGGGGTAGGCTTTAGAGACCAATATTCATATTGAAGGTCGTTGGGTTACATTAAGTATAAATGTCCATCTGCCACCACCCAACACAGCCAACCAGTAAGGTTTGTCACGTCAACAAAACGTGCCAATTAGTTAATAGTTTAGCCAACCACTGTATTGGAGAGTAAATCGACGTTAAGCATTTCAGTATGACGTTTCACTGGTAATTACATCCAGCATCATGGGTTGATTTTTCCGGCAAAATTTCCCGATGCGGAATGTAATTACCAGCGAAAACGTCGCAGGTGCTCAGTTGTAAATGTGTATTTACTCTCCCACACGCAAGTGGGCTGAACTAGTAACTAATTGGCACGTTTTGCTTTTGACAAAGCTTACCAATTGCCTGTCGGGTGGTGGTGGGTGAACGACACATTAATACTTACGTGACCAAACCCTAAAAAAAAAACCTTTAGGAATCGCAACAAGTGTTTAACTTTACATTCAAGTTGGTATGCAAGGTGGCCTCCTGGAATTCCTCCTACCTGGTTTGAGAAGGCAGCATTCTTTAGGCAAGAGGGGAGGGTGGGGAGCAAACACGGTGGGGCCTCTTTCCTGGGCGTGTTAAGGAGGATAACGCGCGCAATCCACTCTGTCACTGCGTGCAACTTCCTCTGCACCGCAGAGGCGACAGTTTACACAATTTCGTAATTTTAATGAAACTTTTGCGCGACATTTTTCCCCCGATACAAAGTTACATGCAATGAAGACGCACAAGTTCAACTTCAGATTTCGTTCATAGTCTTGATACAAAGGGAAAACATCACTCGACAGTTGTTTGTTTTAAATCCCAAAACGGCCCAAAAGTTAACCTCCAGTGCTGTCACCTCCCCGAGAAGGAACCCCCCCCCCCTCCCTCTGGTTCGGTCCAACAAATGGAACACTCGGATGTAGAAAACAATCTTTTTCACTCCTGATTTCGGAAAGAATAAAGAGCCAGCGATTCCCTGCTTCCAATGAGTAACGGGGGAGGGGGCATTGGTGCAAAAAAAAATCTGCTTCACAGCTCTGCAGTGGCAGCGGTGGATATTCCACGTGTCTATGACGAGGGGGGTGGGCGGATTGACAGGCTACCACAGCGGAAGGGAGGGGGAGAAGAGGAGGCTGTGACAACTTGAGTTTGAAAAGCAACGACTTAAGAAATATTCGCCATTCCCAGCCCTGGTGGGCCACACAATCTTAGTTGAGACCCCCACCAGTTGAAAGGGATTCATTCATTCAATCAGTCGCATTGTAAACTTGCACGTGTATTTTCCAGGAACGCGGACGAATGCACATTTGTGGGGAGCGCACGCACGCACGCTCGCTCGCGCAATCAACGTGCGTGGGTGCTGAAGCAGCATTATTCGCGAGCACCCGTGGATGTTAACCATGGCGGAGGAAGTAACACTTTCTTCATAAGTTCCAACAAGGGATCGCGCACCATCAAAGACGTCAACATTGAACGATTAGATACATGCTATGTTCTTAATTAAAACCAAGATTCATTTATAACCCAAGATGTCTAAAACCAAAAAAATAGGAAAGTAAAGAGTTGGGCTTTGTGGAATTGTAAGACCGCCGAGGTTATTGTAGTGGGTTAAGGTAATATCGTCGAGGCGGACCAATCCAACTCTCCTCGCCGCACAATGAATTCCCACGATCCGTCAAATCGATTAACTCCGTGGTGGCGAACGCAAGCGGTCTCGTAGAAGCTGGTGCAACATGACCCCGCGACAGACCAACATGACCCCGCGACACACATGACCCCGCGACAAACAACAAATACCACCCAAACCTTCCACCCAAGGCCTTCCCTCCTCCTCAAGTCACATCGGTCGTTGAAAAAGGCCAGGATCAGTTCTGATACTCGTCACGGAGTTAGCCGCGGCCGGGAATCTAACCCCGGGGTCGGCAGATTCATAGCGCGGGCGAGCGGAGTCACCGCTCCACCCCATGTACAACATAGACGAATTGAGAAACATCGAGAGATATATATATAGGACGCACACACACGCACTCGATTCGTCCATCACAAGCTTGAGAATCCACGAGTCAAGGCAGCGAACGTTAGACCCCCTAATCATCGACTGCAGGAGCACTCCCCCGCCACCCCCCTCGGCACACGAGGGCTTGTGGCAAGCTTTTGCATCAACTCCCAATTCGAGCGGGAACCAAAGACCCCCCCCCCCCCCCGTATAGCCTGTAACAGACTGTTGGGGCAAGTGCTGTTAGCGAGCACCTACGAAGGCCGGCACGGCCCACGAGGGGGGTGGGCGGTCAAGCACCACGTCCGGTCGCCTTTGTCTCTCCAGTGGCGATGTTTACACACCTTCATTCGATGCCGAGTCGACCTATGGGAGGAGGCCCAGGACCTGTTCAGATAATCGTCACTGGTGTCGACCGCGAGCGCGAATTGAACCTGGCTCGCGGGAGTTCGTAGCACGGTGCGCTAACCGCTGCGCCACCGCCCACACACACTGGCCTCCTGTTCGTCATGAAGGCGGTTGGGGGCGGTGGGGGCACGGCACACGCAGTCACCTCCATTAACAGAAATTACCTAAGGGGGAAGGGGGGGGACGTTGTTGGCAACTAAAACAACAAAAAGCAATTCCTTTTTTTTTGTTAAAGCACCACACACGCGGCTCCGGAAAGCCACCGCGGGTGGGGGAGGGGGGGGGTTGCCAACGCCCCTGAGCTAGGGTGAGAAGTCTCAAAGAGTCGTGGCCAGGATGCAGCAGCGGTCCCCGGTTTGGCCGCGTGTTGCAGCAGAGAGCCAGGGTGAATGAAGATCGAGGCCTGGGCCCGTAGCTCGAACACGGATAAAAAAAAAATGTCGGTGGAGATAGAATCGGGGTATAAGGATGGTTATAAGGCTGAGGACTTTAGGCCCGTCTTGGTTTGTTCCTTGTGTAGGGGGGAGTCGAGGCTACAAGCCACAGGTCCTACGATCCTTGTAAATTGCCCTCTGTGGCACAATGAAGCTCTGTAGAAAACAAAAGGCCAAACTCAACGCCCGACTGCGCGCGGAGGAGGAGGAGGAGGAATGCTGTAAACGTGAATTCAAGACAAGCCGCTACAGTCACGGGTCCGGATCTCTTGCTTAAAAAGGGCCAGGGGCGCGCAAACCCGAGCGATCAAGTTTGCAAATCAAACAAGTTGCCGAAGTCGCGCAGCAATAAAAAAACAACTGCCTCATTATTACACGTGGAAGTCTCCGGGTTGCAGGGACGTCCGCGCAACCAAAAGGAGAAGTCGGCTTTAGGCGTGGGTTCACATTGGGTCGTTCGACTTCACAGGATTGGTGGTGGTGGTGGCGGCGGCTCTTCCGCTGTCAATGGGGACCGTCAAAACACACAGAGGCCGCCTCTCGCTCGGTGGACAACAGCCCGGCTGCGTTTCCATCCCCTGCCCTCGAAACAGCTGCCGGTTCGCCGAACTTTCACCTGTGCCTTCTGAAGTTCAACCGAGCGAACGAATCGCATTCCGCGGCACGTTAAGTGTATGACCAACGCGCTATCGCTCGAGCGAGGCTTCAGCGACTCGTTAAGGTGAAGTCGCGCCCGTCAAGTTGAACCGGGTGTTGCGAGTGAACCCACGACAAGGTTGACAAGGAGCGACCGCCAGCAGTGGCACTGGGCCCCTCACCTCAACACGCTCGCCCTCGCTCTCTCTCGACCAACACCCCAACGACACCATTCATCCACATTGCACCTGCGGGTTATTCAGCAGCACAACGCCGAGCAAAATCTTAAAAAGCAAACTCCCCGGGTGGCGCTTCTTCCGTCAAAAGGGGGGGGGGGGGGGCGGTAGGGAGCCGGGAAGAAGGGCGGGCGGGAGGAGCCGAGAAGAAGGGCAGGCGTGCGAGCCGCCTACTTCGTAGGACGCAGGGCAGCGAGCGTTTCTTGATCCGTTGCCATTCGCGAGCCGCGGCGGTCGCCGCCGTTGTCCTCAATTCGCGTGTGGCCACCCAGCCGACCCCCCCCACAAGCGGGCAAAACAAAAACAACTTGTGGCTCGTAGGCGAGCCCCGAGACAAACAAACGGAAACAAAAAAGGACAGCGGCCGGCTTCTCGCCGTTCCCCAACACGGCCTTTCGCTGCTGCCCCAGCACCTTGCCGATCAGCGCGCTCGGCTGCGCACGGCGCGGGAAAGAATGCTCGCGACGCGATTACGCGCGCAAACATTCGGCGCGAGTCGAGTTGCCGTCAGGTCGGTCTCGTCGACAGACTGCGGCAAAATCGGTCAAGGCTTGGCGTGCGGATTTCGTGCAGCCATTTTCACCGTACACAAAATCGGGTCAGCAAGTCGGTAAAATATTTTTGTTCTACACAGAGTCATTCAGCGCACGGTTGTGATCTTCCAACGCGCGCTGCAGTCTCGAACTACGTTAGCTAAATTATCTTCGCCTCCCGTCTTCATTGGACTTCGTTATAACTGCGTCTCGTCAGGTCAAGCTTTGGTCTCTTGGTTTCTTTGTTCGTCGTCCACAATCGCCGACGAAAATAAACGCCGCCGACGAACGTTTTTCGCCGCCGTTCCCGGTTGACGCACGTCACCGCCGGCGTTATTGCACCGTGCAACCCGCAGAGCTGGCGATTATAACTCGTTCGCAAGCCTGCCCTCCCCTCCCCCTCCCCCACCGCCACACCATCATTGGGACACTCCAGAAACACTTTCTTCATTAACCACGACCGCGGGGTAGCGCGCGGCAAAGACTGCGGCAAAGACGTTTGCGCATCGACGACACCGGCTCCGGCGGGCTCCTCTCCCGCGATCATTCGCAGCCGTCGCGTTTATCGTCATGCTCGTAGCCGCGGCTTTAGTTTTGGTCACGGCGTCGGGCACTCGCGTCTTGGCAGCTGGACGGTGCCGAGTGGCGGCGCGGGCGGACGGGCGGGCGGGCGGCACCGAACCCCTGGGGAGGTCCCGATTCTCCACGACCCCTCGGGCGTGTGGTGCCCGCGCGACCCCAGCGAAGCGGCGGCGGCGACGGGAAACGCGTGGCCAGGGCGCGACCTCGCTGCTCTAAGGGTCCGACACCCCCCACCCCCACTACCCCCAACATACAAGGTGGCACGGAGCGACAGGCAGATGTCGCTGGGTGATAATTGAACTAAAAGGCGGGGAAGTTGAGAAGGGTCAGGGGGGGGTCGGAGCACACCAGGCCAATTAGCGACGAGGACTACCCCCCCCCCCCCCCCCCCGTCAATGCGAACACTAAACGAGTGAACCTGACGAACGACACGAGCCACAACCCTCAACTCCAACCACATCAGGCCACGGGACGCGAGCCTCCTTCCCAGCCCCAAACGAACCAGCCAAATCAGATCCCAGCAATCTCACGAACCGCAAGCAAGCAATCCAAACTTATGACGGCACGGCCGAACCAGCCACCATCCTCGCTCCTGGTCCCAACAAACGGGCCGAAACGGGGAGCCGGTAGCCCTGTCGCGAGCTCGCTTCCCCGCCGCCGCCCATCCCGACGCTTACCACCGCCGGCCACACTTTGCGCGTTCCAGCTCGCTTCCGACTGGAGGTGTTCACCGCTCGTTAAACGGCATGTCGGCTTGCGCGTTTTTGTTGTTTTTGTTGTTTTTGGGTCGACGGGCAACGGCAGCGGACGCAGAAATTAGAACGCAATTTCACTCGGCAACTCCCCCTCTGTCCTTCACCGGGAGGGGAGGTCCCCAAGTTTATTGCGAGCTCGGCGCGCAGTCGCCCTCCACCGACAGTAACCAGGGTCGCTCTCCAAACGCGACGGCGACTCCACCAGTTGGCACGAAACGCAACCACCACCACCACTACCACCAACAGCGCTGGCACCAACCAGCGTAAACTGGGGGAGGGGGGTGCAGAAATTGAATTTGGTCGACTCAAAGAACAACGTCCACCCTTCATTTTACCGTCAGAGACGCGTATAATTTCGACGCGTATTGTCGGCTACTTTAATGCACCAGCAGCAAGTCCGTGAGGAACGAGAATCACGAGCTCATCCGTGGTCCTCGCGCTGCATAACAGTCCCCCCCCCTCCCTCTCCGTCTCTCTCGTCCATCCCTTAGTCCGAGCTCGCGCCCCTTTCATCCTCATCCCCAGAGTTCCAAGATCCTCGTCCCCCGGTGTCTGTCCCCGCATAATCCTCCCTGCGTCACCGCCACCCACCCACCTCGTCTCTGCATCACCCTGTCCCAATACCCCCCCCACCCCCCCTCCCCTCCCGTTCCCATCTCTCGGTCTTCCGCCAACGCCGCCCATGGCCACCCCGTCCCCCCACCTCGAGGCGAGTCGCTGTCGTCGTCCTCACGTCCCCCGGTTCCCCTCCGCCCCGAACGCCTAACAAACCGGACGCTCTCCCCCCCTCCACCACCGCCGTGTCCCTTGCTGCCCCGGGCGGGCCTCAGACCGCCGGCCGCATGCCGCGCAGCCTCTGGCGCAGGTTTTCGGCGAAGTCCAGCATGACGCCCGCCAGACTCTGCTGCACCAGGTAGCCCGGCAGCTTGCCCTGCGGGGAGCGCAGCACACACCGCGCACGCCGCATCGTCACGAGCCGTCGCAGCAGCTCGCGCGCCCGGCCGGGGTGTCGCGGTGGCTAGGAGACGTTAACTACCTTTGCTTGGTGTACAGGAGGTCGTGGGTTCGAGATCCCGACCCTGACGCCTGCTGCTGTCTATTTGGAGTGTGCGTGTTCTTCCTGTGGCTGCGTGGATTTCTCCTCTCTGGGTCCTTCCGGTTTTTACCTCCACATTTGGAATCGACGTCGCGTTTTAAGGAGTATTTGGCTGCGATAAATGTCCACGTGATCGTAAGCCACTTGGCTGGGCTATCATTTGCGATAGCAATGCCACTTCTGAATAAGGTGGGCCTTACCTGGTAAAAATCATAGTTTAGCTCGCAAACTCTACTTCGTTTATAACTGCAAAACCCAAAAGCGCAGCCGTTGCGGGACCACGCCGCCAGATGGCCCAGCGAGAGGACAACTCGCGAGCGCGAGAGAACTGCTATTGGGCTGTCCCGGCGCCGCAGACTGGACCGCTCGCGGAGCGGCCGATTCGTGTGCTGCTGCCCCGTAGAGGGCGAGGAGGAGGTGGCGGTGGCGGCTTACCTTGAGGTCGGTGTTGAGGATCCAGTGCAGGACGCTCTGCTCGTGGTTGTGTCGATTGCGATCGACGACAAAACCGCCGACCCCGTTCTCCCCACTGCGGGAGACAAAGACACAGATCCCCCGTGTAGCCTTAGACTGTTGGGGCAAGTGCTGTTCGCGAGCACCGATGAAGGCCGGCACAGCACACGAAGCGGTGGGTGGCCAACAGCACGCCCGGCCGCCTCTCTCTCCCCAATGGCGATGTTTACACACCGCACCAGGTACTCATTTTATTTAGGTCGATCTAGGGGAGGCCCACGACCGGTTCAGATAACTGTGCACATACACGCACGCACGTACGTAAATGTACGTCGTGAAGAATATATGAAGCGGTCCTGGATTCCGCCCTAGGTCGACGTAGCCTTAAATGAGTAACTGGTGCAGTGTGTATACATCAGAGGAGGCTCGTGAAGGACGTCGCCCTCTAACAACGGGAGAGCAGAGGAGCGACGCTCGCAACAACGAGCGGAGCAACGGGCAACTAAAATGCAGCAAGTTGGCACAGTTGGTGCATCTGCCAGTCATCTCAGTCGGGTCAACCCATGGGCACCTGTTGGGTCTGTCCCGTGACCTCCTGTCAGCGAGCCTTCGACACTTCACCTGGCCTCAAAGTGCACCTGGGCCTGGCACAGGCGCCGCGGTGACGTCACCGCCACTTAGGTCGCGGAATGCGGGTGTTGTCGTTGCGAGTGGGATGATGTGACCTGCAGTATGGCGAGCGAGTGGGCGAGCAAGTGGGTTAGCGAGCGCATGGGTCATTCATAATCTGCAGCGTGGTGCGTGAACACGGCACAGATGAGACGAAACAGTCAACGTCGGGTTAGACCGAGCGAGTGCGCAACATGGCTGGAGGAATTCACGAGCCAAGTTCTACGGGAACAGTAGCGATAGCAGTGGAACGCGTGCGACTGGCCGCCGGTGAACGAACGAGCGGGTGAGCGCGACTCGAGGGAATCTGCGAGTTCTGGATCGTCAACTGCCCTATGTTGGACGCTATCGTCAAGTGCACCGGGGCAGGCGAGCTGGGTGCTCCATCGGCCGAAGGCTGTGCGCGGATTTGCGGCGCGCAGTGGTTATCGTGCCGCGCCACCGACCCGGCAACCCGAGTTCCGACACCCGCTCACGGCCAACACTGGCGACGACCATCTCAAAAACCTGTCCCGGGCCTCCGGGCCTCCCGCCTAGGTCGACCCCCGGCCCGAAAGATTGCAGCCACGATCACGGCGAGTGCAGCGATCGTCGTCGATGCCGTCAACCGCGGCGCGCAGCTGTACCGTACGATGCCGTCGTGGACCGGCCGGGCGTCGTGAGTCGTCGACATCCCCGAGGATATGAAGCGATCCGGTCGCCTCTCCACCCTCCGCACGGTCACAAAATCCCTGCAGTCGTGACGCACGGTTCAGCACAAAACACAAATCATACGCAAACGCTGCATCCGCCTACGAGAGCCTACGTTGTAAGTCATCAGAGTTGGTCTTTAAGGGCAAGTGGGGAAGAATAGGACGACGATGAGGAGGAAGAAGAGGACAAGGAGGAGGATGAGGAGCCCGACCTGGGAGAGATGAGGCCCCGTGCAGCACTGGCAGCCACCTCGTAAGTAACGAAGGTGTGATCCTCCACCCGCTGCAGCACCTGCGCACACAAAGACAAAGAGACCCCCCACCCCCGGAAAACCTTAACAGACTGCTGGGGGCAAGTGGCACTACACCCGGCCGCCTTTGTCTCCCCAGGGATGATGTTTGTTACAGGGCGGGCCGGGTACCCGGCCGTTCAAGGGGGACCCGACTCTACGGGGGAGGGCCCCCAGGACTGGTTTAGATAGTCGTCGCCCCATGTTGGTCGCGAGCGAGAAACGAACTCGCGTCCCCCGGATTTGTAAAGAAATGCACAAACGCTCATGCTCCCCACCACTACACTACCACTGCCCGCAACCTCAACACATGCAGATGACTGCGTTACCCGCCGACTGGCTGACCGACATGAATGTACGAATCACTTAAGTGAATGACTCGATTTCCTGCCTGGCCGAATAATTGACTGAACGAGGGAATGGATGACCAAATGAATATGTGAACGACTGGTACGGCGGACTTCGCGACTACTGGATGAGCAAATGACCGAGCGAACACAGGGAACAACGACTGAGCTAATCGAGCGGATGACCGAAATAGCGACTCGCTTGAGCAAAATACCGACCGGCCGAAATAACGGGAAAGACGCCCGAGTCCGTGGACTCGGGACGACCGTGCGGACGAAACGAACCGTGAGTCCCGCTGTCCCCCCCCTATCCACCACTCCGTGTGCGCACACGCACGCGCACGCACGCACGCACGCGTACCTGGCTCTCTGTGATGGCCTTGTTCCACTGCGGCATCGCCTCGATGTTCACGACCACTTCGTCAAACACCGCCTCGGGGGTGGCATCCAGCACGGCCTGCGAGCACCCGTCCCCCGTAACCCCGTCATGCGCACAATCCACCAACCCTCACAGGAGGGGCATCGCCACCTCGCCCCGCGTGAACTGGCAGCCGCAGCTTGGTGATAAACCGGCGCTCAAGTACATGTTCAACGCCTTTTTATTTAACACCGCTAAAGTCTCGCCGAGTCTCCAGGCCAATTTATTTCAGGAGGGTCCCGCGCACTGGAATGTTAGCCCAAATCCATTTGTGAAAACTTTGCACGTGGGATGGACATAGGAGCACCCGCAGTAAACGCACGTGGAGATGGATTCGAAATCCCACTGCTTTTGCTGCCATCTTCATCGCCACATCACCAGCCCAAGCCTACGCTGCCTAGTATTAGTCAACCGTCTACCATTCATTCTAGTTCGAACCAGGGTAACAGCCCTGCTTAGGCCTCCAAGATCTGAACAGCCCTGGTGGCGTCAGATTTTTTTTTTTTTTGCTCCACATGCGACTTGCCGATCGACCGAAGGGTACACGCCACACTTTCAGCTCTCTGCCGAGTTGGTGGTCTAGACAAGGCTGAGAGCACTGCACGTGCAATGGCGGTGGTCACGCATGGCGTGCGCGCAAGGCACTCGTACGGCAGTCGTGCCGTCCTTCCTTTGCACCCTTTTGCGTGACGATATTTCTAATCGTTACCAGCCTGCACGCGCGTCTCGTGCTGCAGTGGGCTCTCCCAATTACCGACGCAAAAGTGGCGGACCGGAGCGACGGTCCGTGACCGTGCGGTGCAGTGGGCGCAATCGACCTTGAGGATGTAGGTTCGCCCGTAGCCAGTAACGTCCGTGATGTAAATCACGTCTCCATACTCCTGCATCGGCAAAACAAAAAGGACAAAGATCCCACACGTATAGCCTTGAACAGACTTCGGGGAGCAAGTGCTGCGAGCGAGCGAGTCGCACGAGTCGGCCGAGTGGCCAGCGCCACGCCCCCCGGGTGGAAAGGCCCTTCACTATAAAGCAGCTCCTCCAGAGCAGTGGTTCTTAACATTTACCGCAGCCTTGCACCCGCCCCCCCCACCCACCTCCCTTTTGGGTCTCAATCGTAACAAAAAATAATGTCACCAAATACATCGGGTTTGATGAAACAAAGTAAGTTGTAATTTGCGTGCCCGTCCGCTTCAATTGTGTTTAGATGATTTACCTTAACAAAAACAAACAAACCTGGCCATGTCTCGCAACCCCCCAGAAAGGGCACCTCGCACCCCCAGCGGGTGTGTGGCACCGCAGATAAAGAACCACTGCTCTAAAGGCTATCTGGCCCCACTCTTCCACCCAGGCCAGACGTCTTGGAAGAGGTGGGAGTAACCCACAATTTTTCCCCACCGCACGCGATCGACTCCGCGCTGTACTCATCTACGCTCCATAAAGCCGGTGAGGGGTGGGGGCATTTTTAATAATCAGATTATTTATTTATACTGGAGGAATCCAATGAGCTATAAATCTCTTTTTCACACATGTCCATGGATCGTCTGTGACACATTAAGAAACTTGCTCCCGTTGTTTCAACTGCCGTGCCGGGAGATCGAGTCGAACCGGTGACCTCTGGCTTGCTAGCCCGGTGTGCTGACACCACAACACCACGGGCAGCACCCCATGGATCGTGGTATATTATTAATTAGCTTTACTACCCGGCTTTGCCCGAGACTTGGATTCTTGTCTTGATTAATACAAGGCCTACGCGTAGGGTGGGGGGGATGCGTGACGTCAGCAGGCACTGCGTGACGCTGCCGCGTGCGGGTGACATCACAAATGTGACGTCAGCGCTCACTTGCCGAGCAAAATATATCCATTATTGCGTCCACCCCCCCCCCCCCCCCCCCCAAATACAAAAGTCTATTTTTATATTCTAGATTTGAAGTTTTCGTGACTGCAATGATCCATACTCTTTGGTTCTTTCGGTAAAGTCACGTAGGTAAAAAATAAAATACAGTTAATCAAATCACGACGTTTCGGAAGCAACACAAGCCTCCGTCATTAGGTGGGATAGTCACAGCAAGAAGTAATTTGCTGCAGTGTGTACAGTCTGGAAGCTGCCCACATGCCAAATTTCAAGTTTGTTGCATGTTGGGAAGTATAACAGACACATATTCACCTTTTATATTTATGAATACGTATACTATATATATAAAAAACAGGCGGCTGATAGACATCCACGTTGACAACGAATTTTTTTTTACAAATGCTAAAAAGTGCGCAAAGAAGCGAGAAAGAGGAACACGTGGGCCAGATGGCAAACGCTAGTAAATAAAAAAAGTTTGCTTGGGCAGGACACGTCACCAGAAAGGGAAGAAGGGCCGGAAGACGAGACTAACTACAGCCAAAGGAAGGAACACGCCCGAGAGGTGGGACGTCTGAAGGGTTTCCCGTGTGAATCCGTCGCGTGGGAACGTACGGTCTTCTTGTCGAACGACCAGAGGTCCTGCCGGGACAGGGTCTGCTTCATCACCTCCATCGATCTCTTGCCCTGCTGCACATACTCCTTCTCCTGCAGCCGCCGCCGCCGCACGGGAGATTGGTTAGTACCAAGGTCGACATCGTCAAACCGGCGGCCAGCCTCGTCAACGATTCAACAACCCCGCGCCCCTCCACCACCCCCCCCCCCCCCCGAAGCGATCAAGATCGAGAAATCATCGTGCACAGAGCCGTTTTCATTCCCCCCCCCCTAACTTGTCGTCAACGCTCGTGACCCGCGACCGGTTCCTGCAGCTGCTGCACAGAAGAGACAACCAGCGACCTCCAGGGTCTGTAGTTGTCCTTCCCCCGCACCTCAAATTAGCACGGTTGGCTACGTATGGCGCGAAAGAAGTTCAACATACATACAAACACATCTGCCCTGGCAGTATCTTAGAAACAAACAAAGACACCCGCAGACTAAGAGACTCGGGGAGAGCCATAGATCTGCCTTAACAGTATCTCACCATCTGCTCTTAGAAACCCACGGAGGCATCTGCAGACTTAGAGACTCGGGGAGAGTCATAGATCTGCCACCACCTCATCCGATATCTTCCCCTTTGGTTGCCAGACTCGTCGAGACCACTCCATTGCCCGGCTCGGGTACGCGTCAGTTTCGTCTGGCTACTCCGGTTTCCTCCTCCTAATTAATGAATGGCATTGGCCAAATAGCCCAATCAAGGACCAAAGAGATTGGGCAAATGTTGGTGCTGGTTGCGACTGCCTTTTCTCAAGCATAATCCATCATCACGCGTACTCCCGTCACCCTCGCAAACAGCGGCTTTTGGCTGGCCATCGAACAAAGACGGTGGTTCTGCGGCCGTCCGGAAAGCTCTTTCTACCAATATTAGGGGGCCACTTGGAGCTATGCACTTCTAAATTATCTAGAGAGAAAGCCAATTCCTTTACAACTGCCGTTTGTGTTTTAGTTTGTTGTCCTTCCCCCGCACCTCCGATTAGCGCGGTTGGCTACGTACAGTGCGCGAAAGAAGTTCAACATGCATACTAATATTATCCGTGGCTTACCACGGCTCCGACTCATTCTCCGTCTCTTGACGGCAAATGAAAACTGCGTGCGCTACGAACTCCGAATTATCACAAATTACGTTCGAGATGATTTTATCACAGACATCGCATGTAAATGCGCACAGTGGGTAAACATCATCTAGGCTAGTAAGAGCGTGCAAACGAGAGCGAGAAAGCGGGAGGAGCGGACGGGGGATCTCACCCGCCAGGTGAGGTTCTTCTTCGTTTCGTCTTCGGAGTCGTCGTCCGAACCTGCGTCGCGACGAAAAACAGAAGAAGTCGCGCACGGAACACGTTCGGGCAAGCTGCGAGTTTCAATTTGACCGCGTTTGACCGGGTGGAGAACTCAATCGAGGCCGGGATATACACTCATTCGCAAGAGTGATCCCGGGCTCGTCAAAATGACAAAGGCGAGAATGTAAAACAAACTAAAGCAACGACGCGAACAGAAAATCGGAGAAAACAAAACAACCAAATATAAACGAGGGATGATATGACCAAATATGTAAGCGTCTATATTGAACTTCTTTCACACCGTACGTTAGCCAACCGTGCTAAACCGGAGGTGCGGGGGTGGGGGGGGGGAGGGCAAGGACAACAAAATAAACACGAAAATAAATTCTAAATGAACGAGTTCTCAATATAGAAAACATCGCAGACAGCCACAAAAACGTGGTGCATTGTGGGAGCCGGCACAACCAGCTACGTGGTGGGTCATGAGGACTACAGTTGAGAGTACCTTGCATTCGGGGTCCTGCGGGTAGCAGTGGTGGTTTGGGGGGGTGGGGGGGGGTGGCGGCTCACCATCCAAGGAGGAAGGAGGAGAGTAGAAGTGGGGATCCGAGAGAGGGCGGGGGTAGATCAGGGGTGCTTGGCCCGAGCCACTCTGTTGGGACTGGAGTTGTCCTGCAAACAGCACACGCAGTTTACACGCGGTGCGCGCGCACGCACACATGCAGTTACACGCGGTGCGCACGCACGCAGTACACGCGGTGCGCACACACACAGTACACGCGGTGCACACACACAGTACACGTGCAAGACACAGGTCGCCATCTCCCGGCTTGCCAGGGTACTGCGGTAGAAACGAAGTGGATTAACTTGAATCTGTACGGGGATCGAGTGCCCACCCCTACCTCCACGCCTCCTTGCACACGCGAGGTTTTCTCCGGTTTTCCTCCCACACGTACAAACACTCGTTAAGGGAGTTGGCGAAACATCCCAAAACATAGCATCACGGAGCTTGGGCAATTTATTTGTAGCACCGCTTTCTGGCTGCCTTGCCGCTCATGACCCCCCCCTCCCGCCTCCGCCGCACGAAAAGAAAGGCGCAGATTCTACGGCGCCTTTAAATTCGCTTCGCGCGAAAGTCGCCGTACATAAACAATTAAACATTATTAAACATTCAAACTTCGTGCGCTATGCGGCGTAACGATATCTCACGGGCGCAAGCGTCCGGGGGACTAGGTCCTCGGAGGGAGGCGGCGGCTGTCACTTTGTGGACACGTTGCCGTCCCGTCTTGAAGCCCAAACTCCGGCGCCAAACTGCGCACTCCAGTTGGCGGTCGACCGGCGGACCCTCTAAACAATGGTGCCACCAACCGCGCCCCCCCCCCCCTCCCCGCGGTCGCCCCCTGCGAGACGCCGGTGTATGACAGCAAGAGCAGTCTATCCATAATACAGGTTTTTTTTTTTGGGTTGGATCGCGTAAATATATAAATGTGTTGTTAAACCCGCCACCACCCGACACAGCCAACTAGTAAGGGTTGCCACGTAAACAGAACGTGGCCAATTCGTCACTAGTACAGCAACACCGGTGTGTTGGAGAGCCAAGCAGACAACATTTACAATCCGAGTACGACGTTTCACCAGTAATTACTACTAGCTTCATCAGGCGACAGCCAGATTTGTGGAGAAATCCTCCTATGTAGAGAAATCCTCCTGTTTATATAAGTGTGGAGAAATTCTCCTGTTTCTTTATATTTACACGATCTAACAAAAAAAAACCTGTATTACGGATATTGGTCGCTAAAAAGCCAACGAGTTAAAGAGCAGTTTATGCGAACGATGTCGCAGCAAGACAGACATCGCACGGTCAGCCACAGTCCGCGCGCGATGAGCGAACGAAAACGTCCCGGTGGGGATCGCCGGCGGTGACTCACTGTTCTCCTCCTTGATCTCCTGCGGCAGAACCTTGAAGTCCACGAACCAGGTCTCGACCCACACGAGGATGAATGACACGATGGGAATCACGTAGCCCAGGGCGCCCTTCTTCAGCAGCTGCACAATCGTTCCGGCGTCGCAACTCGTGTTACCGTCGCCACCGCCGCCGCCGCCGCCGCGTACGTTTTGCGCGTTTGCGCCACGCGGCTCTCTCCGGTTGCGTTTTTTTCGGGCTGTTGGCACGCGTCCCGACGTTTCGATCCGCGCGAGGATAGAGGAGTTCGGCCGAGAAAGGTCCGAAAGCTCCCCGGGGCACGTGGATCGAATCGTCGGCACACCGTGCCGAGCAACACAAAGGAGAGCACGCCCGACAGCCGTATAACGTCAAAGTAAATTTTGTTTAACCGGGCGAGACGTCAAGGAGGCTAGGGGGCATGGGTCAGTAACCAAAATAACAACGATACTTTTTTCCCCCCCCAGAATTCGGTAAAAAATATAACATTTAAAGAGCCGTAATGCATGTGAATACCAGACGGTGGTCCTCAATAAACACGGTCACGAAGCAGTCCTGAAAATATCCGCAGGTTGCCGACCACTGGGATTCATATTCTTGGTTCTTTCGGTAAAGTCATCATCAGGTGTGAAAACTGATGATGACTGCTTGTGTTGCAGTCGAAACGTCGTCAGAATTTTATTGTTTTATATTTTTATTATTTTATTGTTTCCCTTCTACGTGACTTTACCGAAAGAACCAAGAATATGAATCCCTGCAGTCACGAAAACTTTAAATCAAAAAGACTCCTGGGCTAGCGTATAGTGTCGTTTGCAAAAGTGAACTGGTGAATTACATACAGCATGTACATTATGACTGATGAGAACTCTGACGATGGCGGCGGCGATGAGGACGACGTGGAGAGGCAGATGAAAAACGGGTGGAGAGCCAGATGAAAAACGGGTGGAGAGCCAGATGAAAAACGGGTGGAGAGCCAGATGAAAAACGGGTGTCGCACACCTTTGCCGAATGCACAGCTTCCCAAAATCCAGTCCTAGCAAACCCCCCCCCCCCGCCCCCCAGCTCGCCCGTGCAGGTGCAGTGGAGCTCACCTGTGAGATGATGACCTTGACGATCAGAAACGCCGACGACACGAACGTCGTTAACTGAAAAGAAAGAAAATAAAACACAAGCGCGGGTGTCGATTTACAAGCGATCACGAGACTTGAGCTGCGCTCTGCCAGCGTGTACCCGCTTGTAACCGTGGGCCATCCGAGGCGCAGTGGAGTTGATGGGATGGATGCGTGGGCCACATGAGAGACCACGTATCTCAGCTTGTAACGCGATGGGACTGGAGCCGACAGCGCAACTGGATCCGGAGTGACGCCGATCAAAAGGACGGAGCAACTCACCGCCACCATCCACCAGTGCTTGAGGCGGAAGAGCGCGTAGGCCAGAAGCAGCATGGTGCATCGAACAGCCCCCAGGCACTGCTCACGGCACAAAGGCAATGTGGTGATGGCAACGCGAGGCACAACGGGCAAGGCAGCACCATGGCAACATAGCGCATTGCCAAAGGATGGAAACGCACGACACAACGAATCAATCGATTCTTACATCCCCCAGGACAGACATTTGAAAATATAATAATTTAAACTTGTAAGGTGCGCAGCATCGTCTCACTCTCGTGGAGATAACGACTCAAGAGGCCTGAGGAACCACAGACAAGCTGGAAGGCAATCCACGCGGTGAGCCGGTGCCAACAATTACCCAAGCTCTGCAGTCCTATATATATATTCAGGTGTTATCACCCACTTAACGAGTACCCGAAGAAAACGTAACAAACCCGCTAGTGGGAAACACTCCCTCGTACGGACGGAACAGATGGCGTCCGCATTTGCTGTACCACCTTATCCTGGGCGAGCCAGAGTATGGGGGATCTTCGATACACAATGAAAGGGAGCGTTCGCAACAGTTGTGCGACCCACCAAACCTCGCTGCCTCCACACAATGCTGGATTACAGACCTAGTTGCACAGCCACCACTGCCCAGCTAGAGTAATAAAAAAAATACTGAACACTCACAAAGATATCAAAGAGGGAAGTCTGGTAGCTGTAGTTCACAACTTCGTTTATTAACTTGTCCTTGAGGTTCCCGTCAACCTGCGGGGGGAGATGAGAGAAAAAAATTATTATGTATATAGAACTTAAATTTTGATTTAAAGCTTGCGTGACTGCAGGGATTCATATTCTTGGTTCTTTCGGTAAAGTCACGTAGAAGGTAAACAATAAAATATTAAAAATATAAAACAATAAAATTCTCACGACGTTTCGACTGCAACACAAGCAATGATCATCAGGTGTGAAAACCACAGCAAGAAAAAACCTCCACTTTTTTCAAATTTTCTTGTTGTGGTTTTCACACCTGATGATGATTGCTTGTGTTGCAGTCGAAACGTCGTGAGAATTACATTGTTTTTATTCTTGTATATTTTATTATTTTATTGTTTCCCTTCTACGTGACTTTACCGAAAGAACCAAGAATATATAGAACTTCTTTCGCACTGTACGTAGCCAACCATGCCAATCGGAGGTGCAGGGGACAGACAACAAATTAAACGCAAAAAGCAAACATCACCCACACTCGTCCCAAATGATCCACCACCCCACCGGACACAATTACAAACCGCTGAGTGTAGTGACGATTTTATTCTGGCCATCTCCATTAAACTGTCCACCCCTGTATCGTCTCATTGCGTATCGTTTGTCTTGTCTGTAACGTCTTATCCTATTTTGTTCTGTCTAACTCAACAATACTATTTTTCTTTTACTAGCAAAGGCCCACCGAGTTAGATGGCTCTTTTTCAGAAGCGACCTGGCTATCACAAATTAAAGCTCAACAAAGTGGCTTATCCTCATCACGTGGAAATTTATAGCAGCCAAATACTCTAAACGAGCGATGTTGATTCTCCTCTACACCGTCCCGTCTCTTCCACACCATCCCGTCTGTGCCGTCTCCTCTACACCGTCCCGTCTCGTTGTGCCTCGTCTCAGCAGGGAACCGAGAATCCTTACGTTGAGCTCCGTGAGCCACAGGAGGCCGACGAAGAGGAAGTCAAAGGTCACGAAGAGGCAGAACGTCCGCCGGACGTCCGAGATCTTCTTGTTCTCGGGCCGCGGCGTCGAATCGGCCGAGCCCACGAGGTAGGAAGAGTTGAGGCTGGACTCCGTCCAGTCCATGGTGGGAACACGGTGGGGGTGGACTCTGGACGAAGACGGCTGAGGTGCGACAGACGCCGCTCGGTGCCGGACCGGCGAGAGGTGGACCCCAGTTGCGGACTCGCACACGCACGGACGCACACACGTTTCTTGGCCCCCTTGCTCCCGTCACATTCTGGAACCTGTAACGAGCACAGCCGAGAGATGCTGGGTCAGGACAAGACGAGACAGGAGACAGACAGGGCAATACAAATTTGACAGAAAAAACAACAACATGCAACGAGCCAATACAAACGTGCCAGTAGAAAGCAGACAGACGGAATGAGGTAGGGTAAAACAAACGAGAAACTAGACGTAAACGAGACCATACATAACGGAGGCAGCACACGCAAACATTTAAATTGTGACGATTCAGCACCTCAAATGGGGTGGGAGGGGTAAAACAGAAGGGTGCCACTTAATATACATGTCCAAGAATGTAAGTTCTGTATATAAGTGTGTGTGTATTACGGGGAGCTGTGGTGCAGTGGTTAGTGCACTGCACCACGAACGTGGTTGCCCAAGTACGATTCCAGCTCATGACCATTATTGGCGAATATCTGATCCGGTCCCGGCTTTCCCCTAGATTGACTCAGGGTTAAACGAGTACCTGATGCGATGTGTAAACATCAGCAATGGGGAGGCAAATGCGAAAGGGCGTGGTGTGGGCCACCCAACTCCTCGTGTGCCATATTGGCCTTCATAGGTGCTCGCTAACAACACTTGCCCCAACAATCTGTTAAGGCTATGGGGGGGGGGGTGTCTTTGTCTTTGTATTAGGCTGCCACTCAATACGGGACATAGAAACGGAAAACTTCACTTTTCTGGGATCACATCAGCCTCTCAATTTGTTAACTTTCAGTGTAAAGGTCAACAGCTCATTTTACTCTGTTCATATTTACAGAATGCTCAGGCTACCCTCCTCCTATCCTCTGCATCTATGCCTCTTGGTATTGACTGGAATACATTTCTCACCCTCCGTCAACTAACCGGCAAATACTTAGGGATTGTCTTTAAATTCTCAGTGTCTTCAGTTTAACAGGAAAATGAATACAACCGACGAGGCACGACCTTTAAAATAACCAACCTTCATTTTGCGTGCCACCATAGCGAATAGTTACGCATTACATTGGTACTAAACGGTGGATGGGTACTGCCAGTAGCAATTTTTTTAATCCCAAAGATTTGGCTGTATACACGTGGCTAAGAAAAATCCAGCTATCAGCCGATTAAACCAGAATGAGGACCTTGGTTTAACCCCAAATAAGTAATATACAAATTGTTTTTAAACACGCTTTTATTAAATATACTAGTAATGGAAGAACTCCACGACTCCAAGAAGTGGCCCCGAAGCTTGACACAACGTAAGGGACCGTGGCCAATTACAGCCAACGTCAGTTAAGCGTGGACAATTAGAGCAAAGCCGAAACATAACATATAAAAAAATAATGTAAAAAATATATTTTTATAATAGAATATAGTATTGTCATCAGTATGACATACGTATACCAAGTTTGCAGTCGATACCACATTGGGAAGTCGGTTAAAATGTAGTGACAAGATTTGAGGATACAACAACGACAACAACAGACAGCGAGTTAAATGAAAGCGTGTAAAAAACAGGCAACAGCAGAGAATAAATAATAACATTGCAGACAACAAGTGGCCAACGCATTTGGTAAAAACTCATTTCAAGTCATGCACCGCTCAAGACACGCTGGCAGGCGACACAGAAACATAACATCAATTAGTGCAGACTTTCGTTAACCACCTGTGCAAGAAAAGGGATTTTTTAAAAATAATTCATTTTAAAAGACCACGGGAGGGGTGGCGAGATGTTAACTGCCTCGTCTGATATATATAGGAGGGCGTGGGTTCAATCCCAAGCTTGACACCTGTAAAGCATTTAGAGTTTGCGTGTTCTCCCCGTGATCGCGTGGATTTTTTTCTGGGTCCTCCGGCGTTTCCCTCCACATTTAGAATCGTGCGTTTAGAGTATTTGGCGGCTGTAAGCCCCAACGAACCGGTTCATTTTGTGGCCAGGTCGCTTCTGAAAAATAGTCGTAAGGCAACGTTTCAGGCAATGGCCCTTCATCACAAAAATATGAGGTCACAACGCTTCTCTTTCTGCTCCTTTCCTGGCACTGCTCCACTTGGGAATTTCCCTCCCCTTCGTCTCTTTCCCCCCCCCCCCCCCCCCAAGTCCTTACAACATGGCTCAATTCAAGAAAACTTTAATCCTGTTCCATCGCAACTTTGACGGTGCCATTTGTTGCTGGCCGCCTGTGCGTTGCACGCATTTTGGGCCTGTGCTCGGCAACAGTTGATGATTGACGAATGTGCAGGGTTTTCTTTCATACAAATTAAAAAAAGCGGTTTCCAATGGTCTTGTTTAGGGTACAAGTCTGCATTCCCGAGGACGCATTCCGGTTTTCTCAAACGGTTAAAAATACCTTGCAAACGCAATTTGACCTGGGGCTCGGACGAAAATTGTTGTGTGAAAAAACCTTCTCGCAGACGCAATACACGTGGAATTCCCGAGTGAAGGTTTGAAACCTTTACAGTGGATGCTCCACGAGAGCGCACGGGAGCCACGTACTGCGATGAAAACGGCAGTGTCTGCGTCAACTCAAATCGAAAATTGGGACGCAAATTTCCGTAACAAAAAACTCTCGCAAAATTGGGCTGAGAAGCGAATTCTAAAAGAAGATACTAACCAGATACGAATTACAGTATTTGATATTGCTGTTGCCACTGGTAGTGATGTACAAGTGTAAATGACAAAAACACATCACATTCATCAATAACAGTGTGTGGGCCCTTTAAAGGGAAATAATAGATGACGTTTTAGGCAAAAGCCATTATTTAAAGCACAAATGACCAGATATTAGCTCCGATCTAAACTTACCAAACACTAGTCCCACCCCTAATGTTAACAAGCTTGCAAACTTGTCCGAGCCTAACCAGCAGTCAAACCCATAATCGTAAAAGCCACATAACCGTAAACCTACCCTCACCCTAACCAAATAGCCAACCAAACACTCGGTTCTAACACAGACCAAAATAAAGCTACCCCTAACACTGACAAACTAGCCAAACACAAGCACTAACCGTAAAAAAATAACCAACAAAACCTTCACAATAACCCCACCCTTAAATTTCGATTTGAAGCTTTCGTGACTGCAAGGATTCATCTTCTTTGGTTCTTTCGGTAAAGTCACGTAGAATGAGAATAAAATAATAAATTGATAAAATTAAATAACACAATATTCTCACGACGTTTCGGACACAACACAAGCGACCTTCATCAGGTGAAGGGCCGAAACGTCGTGAGAATATTATTGTGTTATTTTATTTTATCAATTTATTATTTTATTCTCATTCTATGTGACGTTACCGAAAGAACCAAAGAAGATGAACCCCACCCTTAACAAACTTGCTAACCAGACGAGCCATAACCCTAACAAACTAGCAAGCCAGCTTATATCATGAGCCCAGCAATGTAGAACCCATGGGTCATATCCTCCTAATTTTTTTTTTTTGGGGGGGGGAAGCATGCTGTGGCATGGATATACCTTGCAGGACACATTTCGAACGTGCGTGGGGAACGTTAGCGCTGAAACAAATGCCTTACTAACCTACACAAAACACACCAATGCACAACGTGAAACACATGCCTAACGAACACCGTGTTGACTGCAGGTGTGGTGGACATGTGATCTCTATTTACTGTGGCAGAAAGTGAGGGAACTTGGGGGGAGGGGGGGGCTCAAGGGGAATAGTGGCTCACCAGGGCTATACCAAATAAATGCAACTATGATGAAATGGAACTATGAACGTAGCGGATCGCCATACCAGGGGTTTAGGTGTGCCACTGCACTATCCATACGCCATATCTTATCAAAACGGACCCTATCCCGACTAACCTCGAACCCGAGCCAACATGACTGTCTACCCGACCACCTCGCCCCCCTCTCCAGACCTTAAAATCCCCCTGCCCCATTTCCATTGCCGTGCTTCCCTTTTTTGCTTTCGGTTTGCATTTTGGATTTGCCCCACCAGCCACCCTTTGAGTGTGGGTGTGAAATCGCTGAGTGGCTGTCTCTGCAGGATCGGTCTTGTGACCACGCTCACAACAACGGCGGCTTCGGGCCCTGGGGCAACAAGGGGCATTGCGGTTTGAGTTTGGGGCAAACGGACGCAGGGGTGGGGGGGGGGTAAGGTCAAACAAGAGGGAGAGCAGCTGGAACAAACAACTAAATAAACAAACATTATTTGGAGATGATTATGATGATGAGCTGGCAGTGGTGCATGAGCAGAAAAAACAATAAAGAACTCCCCTTGCACAGCTTTGATCGAAAGTGTATATAATAAACGACGGTTTCGGCAATGGCCCTTCTTTATTTGGACATAGAGGCCAGAGAAAGGATATATTGCTTGAAAAGTCACTTCATTTATACTTTGAAAGCCACGATGTTGACATATTTGTTGACTTCACAAAAATACATGATCATGTAATGAAAATGTTGATCAGGTTAGACTCAATTAGCGTTGCTGCCATCTTCTCGTTGCCCACCCTTGCCCACCTTATATATTATCACCTTTAATCCCATTTATACATCGACGACGGCATCTTAGAGTTTGAGACTCACATTCAGGAGGGTGCCCACACACTGGGATGTTTGATCAAGTTTGTCTTTGAAAAATCGGCGAGCGAGATAAATTCACAGCACATTTGCAAATAACCGATTGCTTGCCTACTCACAATTCGAATCATAATAAATAATTTATAACACATGCAATATTTTGCGAATCGGACACATTGCTAGATTGAGAACTGGGAGGCACAGAGGATACATTACAAACCAAAGAATCGATTTTAACAAGAGACTCCTTCCAGAGCGGGAAGTTCTGTACAGAGGAGGCATGTCAACAATTCGCGCGCACTTCTTGGGAAACAATTTATTGTTTTACAGAAATTCATTGTTTTCATTCAACTAAGGGCTCTTATCATATGCCATCATAGGCCGCCGAAATTCTATCTCCTGCGGAGGGCTTCTCGGCACTTTACGCATCACCTGTTGTCCCCACTGATGCCCTCTTCTCCCCACCCCCTCCCGCAATGTGTGCAGACACTACTGCGTTGTCCCCAAAGTCCATTAGATATGTTTCATTTCACCCTCCATCCATGTCCGCAACTATCAAAACTCCAAATAAATGCTCAATAAATGGAAAATTATGTATTTCTGGATAATTGATGAAAAAAATTATGAAACAATTATTTGATTTGTCATACTGGTTCAGAAGGCTTTTATAATTTAGTTGACGGACAAACGGAACGCAGGTTTTTTTTTTTAAATAATAAAGGTACTCGGCCATTCTGGTCGGTGCGAGTTGGTGATGGAGGAGCCAGTCCAAAACCAGTTCAGTTATCGCTTGCCACAGTGGTCAATTAATTCCGTACGACGGCTTTTACTGGCCTGTTCGATCATGTCACCACGCGCACAAAGATACGTGACCACACAAAAAAAATAGCAGATTCACATGCGCACAATTCCATGAGAATATCGTGAGCTCCGGATACAATTCTAATCAACGGATCGATTCCAGTGGGTGCGTAGTTAAATGCCTGGTGTGCAACATAACGTCACTGGCGTGGCAAACGGTGTTTGGTAAACAAACACTGCAGAATGCAATAAAAAAAAGACTCGTAAATAATACTGTGATCAAAATAGGCGACAGTGTTATTGACGAGTGTTGAGTTTATAGTAATAGGTTTTACCCTTTTAACTGGCACAAAAACTGACACCTTTATTCAAGGCATCATGTTTGCAATAACCACAACACAAGCAGTCAAAATGCAAAACAAAAGAGACAACTCTGATAATGATATGCACTGTCCTTGAATTTTATTGGTCCACACCCGAGACAGCTTTTCTTAGAGCCTAGTCTCCACTGGTGTTGGACCAGAAGACGCCAAAAGGCGTACAACTCAAAAACAGCGCACTATCAGAGTACTGAGAGCTCGGGGTGAGCATTTACATTATGAGACCTCCTTTGCCAGTAACAAGATATAGTAATATGCACTGTCCTTGAATTTTATTATCAGAGTTGTCTCTTTTGCATTTTGACTGCTTGTGGTGGTTATTGCAAACATGATGCCTTGAATAAAGGTCAGTTTTTGTGCCAGTTAAAAAGGTAAAACCTATTACTATATCTTGTTACTGCCAAAGGAGGTCTCATAATGAGTGTTTAGTTTGTTCATCTCTGCCTGTGCATCGCTGCCAAAGCAGCAGCAACACCAAATGTCTAACGCAATACATGATCATTCCAGCAAAAAAAGTTGAATATTAACTAGCGGCTACTGGATTCACGGCAGGTAAGCGTGCACAGCCCTTTTGGCTCTGCCATTGCTGGATTAATGATATTCGGCCAACTCCCGTGATTGACAGTTCACAAAACACTGTAAGGTCCCCGCACCTCGTACTCAAAGTGCTTGCCACAAATGAACCACAATACCTTGCCGATGTCGCCAAGGAGGATAAACCATCACGTCAACTCCGATCATCCTCACAGCGGGTTTTTGCTAACCATCGAACAAAGACGGCCACTGCAACGAGAGCTTTCAGAACGCGCTTCTGCGGCCATCTGGAACGCGCTCTTCCTTCCAATATTAGGAAGCCACTGGAGCTATGCACTTTTAAATATACAGTAAAACCTTGGGTTGCGAGCAAAATTCGTTCCGGAAACGTGTTTGTAATCCAAAGCACTCGTGTATATCAGTTGTGATCACGTGACGCTCTGCAGACAAAGCGTACTACACGTACTACTCGTATTGCAAGACCTCGCTCGTTTATCAAATTAATACTTATTTTAAATGTTTGCTCGTCTTGCAAAACACTCGCAGACCAAGTTACTCGGAATCCAAGGTTTTACTGTACACTGAAAACTCATATCTTTAGAACTGTGTTTTGCGTTTCGTTTGTTGTCCTTCCCCCGCACCTCCAATGAGCACGGAAGGCTACATACTGTGTGAAAGAAGTTCAACATACATACATACATGAACACATTTGTAGAAAATCAACTGCACACAAAGGGTAATATAACACACGAGTGTTTATTGCACTGACGACCCACCAATCTGGAAGCGTGCATCTTAGCAAAACGCTTGCAACAACAGATGCCAAAACACTATTTCCAGTTTACGCATACACAAACCGATTTTTTTACACGTGTTCTTTTAACTCACTGTCTGTTGTTGTTGTATCCTCGAATCTTGTAACTCAATTTTAACCCACTTCCCAATGTGGTATCGACTGCAAACTTGGTATACGTATGTCATACTGATGACAATACTATATTCTATCATAAAAAACACACATTTTTAAACATTCTTTTTTATGTTATGTTTCGGCTTGGGTCTAAGTGTCAACTGACGTTGGCTGTAATTGCCCACGGTCCATTACGTTGTGGCAAGCTTCGGGGCCACTTCCTGGAGTCGTGGAGTTCTGCCATTACTAGTACATTTCATAAAAGCGTGGTTTTTAATAAATTTTTATATATATTACTTATTTTAACTGCGCCGAGGCAATCCACCCCGGCGCCCTGGTCTTATTCTCACGCCGTGTCGGTCGTGGGAACAGTTTTGGCTCGACTTCACCACGCTGGGTCAGTGCGGGTTGTGATCCAGGACCGGTTTGGATATCGCTCCCCCACTGATGTTAGTTTCGCCGTGGCTGGGAATCAAACTCGGGTGGGCCGGGATCGCACAGAAAATGCCGACAAACGGGGAATTGAACAGGCGACGTCTGGGTTGAAATTCTGGTGCCCTCACCAATACGACACGGCCAGTGGCCCAGTCACGTTCAACGTGTACGCGCTGTCCACTGCGAGAACAATCTTTAATGCAAAAAAATCCATTGAACAACATTTTAGTCGGGGAGTAGAGTTAAATTGAAAAACAAGAAAACTCATGAATTAGCAAAATCAATGCTGAGCAATTCCTCTTTCCGCGAGACGAAATTCAACTCCTTCGGCCCGGTTTAACTCAATTTTTGCATAGGCGCTAGGCACAGCACACAGATGCAGTTACGCGGTTGGCAAGGCGATTTTAAGATATTTACCATCGCATGATTACTCAGACTTTTTTTAATGTTGCACAATATCCAGAGTTTAAAAAAAAACGTCCGAAACTTAAACGTTTTTGTTTGAGGTCGGAGATATGCCTTACGAAAGCTATAACCTTTACCGATTCATTCACTGCGAGGCACGAAGGCCTAACCTTAACCCCGCCCGCCCTCCCCTCTCTCCTTAACATTCCAACCCATGGGGGCTCGCTCGAACCCGGGTGGAGGACTAGGCAAGAACAGGCCACCTGCCCTTGCAGGAGCTTGTTTAAATAATGCAGGTGTGTGTGTGCGTGCGAGAGATTTGCCCGGTTTAAAGAGAGATATTAACAGAGTTGTCTTACTAAACGCGTCTGTCATAATAAAAGACAAAGATCCCCCGTATAACCTGTAACAGACTTGGGGCAAGCGCTATTAGCGAGTCGCGTCTATGAAGGCCGGCACGGCACACGAGAGTGGGTGGCCAGCACTACGCCCGGCCGCCTTTGTCTCCCCAGTGGCGATGATTTACACGCCACTTGCACGAGGTGCTAATATGAGGCCGAGTCGACCTAGGGGAGGGCCCAGAACCGGTTAAGATAATCGTCACTGGTGTCTCAGTGGTCGCGAGTGTGAATGGAACCCGGGTCGCTAGTTTCGCAGCGCAGCGCGCAAACCACTGCACCACCGCTCTCTGTCATAATACCGACACCCCGCCATGAGTCACTGAGTGACGGTGACATCACTACGGCACCTGTACCAGGCTAGGTGCACTTTGAGGCTACCACGTGAAGTGTCGAAGGCTCGCTGACAGGAGGTCTCGAGACAGACCCTGCAGGTGCCATGGGTTGGCTGATCGAGATGACCGGTAGATGCACCACCAGCTGTACCCCCGACTGTGCCAGGCTAGGTGCATGAGGTCTCGAGACAAACCCTACAGGTGCCATGGGTTGGCTGACTGAGATGACCGGTAGATGCACCACCAGCTGTACCCCCGACTGTGCCAGGCTAGGTGCAGGAGGTCTCAAGACAGGCCCAACAAATGCCATGGGTTGGCTGACCGAGATGACCGGTAGATGTACTCCTACTGTGCCAACTTGTTGCGTTTTATCCGCCCGGCGCTCCGCTAGTTGTTGTGAGCGTCGTTCTTCTGCCCTCCGTTGTTGCAGGAGGGCGACTGCCTCCACCTGCCCAGTAGCAGCGTCCCTCATGAGCCTCCTCCATAGCCCGGGTCATAACACAAACATACAATATATTTTGAATTTTGCCTCTGGATTGCCACGATGACTCCCTGTTGATTTGATTCGGCCAAACATAAAACACGGGGAGGTGCAACAAAGGCACTTCTGATTACTCGACGTTACAAAGGTCCACTGTTGAACATCAACTTTAGCTGAACGGTTGCTTCAAACGAATAGAAAAATATATACGTTACCGTGTTCGCCAGTGGCAGTACAAAGTACCAATAAAATAAAAACTCGGCAACTTGCCACCATTAACACGGTCCTGGCACACTAAAAAAACGAATATAGTGTGCTGTTAGCAAAGGCTTCATTTTCATTAAACGAATTATTTGGTGGCGATACTGCTGCTGTGTTAGGCGGTGGTGCGCAAGCCCAAATGGCATTCGTCAATAATGATGTGGGCCTTAAAAGGGAAAACAATTTCAGATGCGACGTTTTGGGTAATGGCTCAACGCGTGGTATGAAGAACGCAGAACTCTCAACGCCTCATCAGTGCCCTACCTTTTTACAGACCAATTCAGACCTTAATAATGGTCACACCCCGTGCCCTTAGAAATCTCAACGTCCATCCTACAAAGTCCCATCGCAAGCGAGAAACGCAAATAGACAACAAAATTGTTTTGCCCGTATTGAAACGGCTGTACGCTGTAAGGGATGTGAAAACTCAATTTCCCATGTACAAGAACACGGCTAAAACTGTATGGGTTGACAGGTATGAGAATGGCTAATGCCCAAAACGTCTCATACAGTATTATAATTTTACTTTTAAGGCAGAGTGGTTTTTACGAATGTGTCGAGTACTTCGATTAAATTTTTGTTATTAATAGACCGTTTTAGTTTTGGGAAGGACATCTATGTGCACAGGTATATTATCATAGGAGTGAACATTCTGCTCAGATTCATCAGGTCCAATGCCAAACAAGTTTAGCTTTATGTTGCAAGTCACACTCATGACAAACGTGGTAAAAGTTAAATGTGTTGTTTACAGCTGCTGTTGAATTCCAGGTGTTGCCCTATAGGTATTGTTAGGCTTACGGCTCTAATTAGGGTGAGGGGTTAGGGTCAAACCTGTTATTTGGCCTAGATATTGGTAGGCTTAGAACTATGGTCACGATTTAGGGTAAAGTTTACTGTGAGAACAATGGAAAAGGGTTAGAATGCTCCGAGTTCGGACTAAGGTTTGTGTTACGGATGCTTAACCACATCCATATGCTTGATCCTAATAGCAGCATTCACCATAAATCATAGCCCTAAGCCTAACAATAGCTGTAGCCCTAACTCTACCCCTACGTCTAGCCCAAACAATAGCCTTAAACCTAATCATATTACTCAGCATAACAGCAGCCTTTAACCCCGAATCCTAACCACAGCACTAAGTCTCTCAGCAATCTTAACTCTAACCATACCCACGAAACCCTAATATATGTTGCCCTAACCATAGCTCTATTATGTGGCTTCTGCTGCTATTAGAATAATGGCCATGCCCACAAAGCTTAGGGGCTATGTTTAGATGTTCTTTGGGTCTTTCGGTAGAAGTCACGTAGATAGGTTCAAAGAAAATAACAAAAAAAAACTACGACGTTTCGATCACAACACATGAGGATCATGTGTTGTGATCGAAACGTCGTAGTTTTAATTATTTTCTTGGAACCATCTACGTGACTTTTACCGAAAGACCCAAATAATATGAATTCTTGCAGTCACGAAAGCTTTAAATGAAGCTATGGTTCGAGTTTTGGCTACTGTTAAAGATTATTAATTAACTCGTGTTTACGGTTAAGGCTGTTGTTAATCTTGGGGTTAGTCATGTTTGTTGTTTCGTAATGAAAGTGTGTCAAGACGAGTGTACAATTAATAAGCCACGCTATACACAACCGGGGTGGTCACTGCGAAATACGTGCACCGCACTACCTTAGGGCGATGGCGTTGAACGCTTTCGTGTCGTCTTCTACAATAAATTGTGTGAAACATTACACTGCTGCGTGTCATTATCGAGGGTACTTTTCGGCCTGCTCTCGGATGAGCGGACAGGAGGGCTTTGCATTGTAAGAAACCTGTCGTTTCAATTGTCCACTACGGGAGACGAACACCAACACAGCAGTGCGAGACGTCTGTGCAAGTGCAACACTACTGGGAGCACACGATACCGACAGCTACCACACCAACAGCTACTACACCAACGTGTTTGCATTTGTGCCATTTAGTACCAACAGTTTATTAACAAAGCAGGCTTTCGCGACCAATATCATCCATAATATCGGTTGTTTTTTTTTTTTGGGGGGGGGTGGGGTTAAATCGCGTAAATGTGTGTCGTTAAACCCAACACCACCCGGACACAGCCAATTAGTAAAGGTTTGTCACGTAAAGACAGCATGCCAATTCGTTACCAAGTACGGCAACACCGGTGTTTTTGGAGAGTCAAATCGACAACATTTAATACTAACAGCGAGTGCCCAAGTTTGTTCAAGAACGCACAGTACTGTGTAGTATATACGTGCTAATGAATCCGGGCCATTCGACTTCCCGGCCCAAGCCTTATTAACATCCGTGGCGAGGAATGAAAGCAACTACATTGGGCCTCCCCCCCCACCCCTTGCAACGCGAATCCGCACTGACCAGCGTGGTGAAGTATGGTCAAAACAACCACACATTTTTTTCCTCCCCCATTTGTCAACAAGGGAGGGAGGTCTCCATCTAGCAGTGAAGAGGCTTTGTGACCTCAAGTTCTAAACAACGTGTGAGTAGTGCACAGTATCACGAGCACAGACACACACATTACACCATCAGTATATAGCGTAAGTGGAACAACAGAGCCCTTTGTTAATAACACTGAAAGGCTTCCCCCCCCCCACACACACGCCGTATCGGCCTGTGCGAATGTATAACGATACATACAACGGCACTATAGTGACCATAGTGAAGCCACGGTGTACCATGGTATCAATGTACTTTCGTGTTAACTGTATCATCAGTTTGACGAGCGCAGGGCCCCGAAAAAGAAGAAAAAAAACACCACCACGACGGCCAGCAACAAAAGGCACCAATTTGAAGTTTGAAGAGACACGAGTTGACGACACCGTGCCGGTTTTCTTTGTCTCGAACCACGACCTTGTTTTGTTTTAATCCTCTCAAGCCTTTGGCAATCGCGGACACACAAACGCAGCCACTCCGAACGAGACGTTACCATTGTTGTCGATTTGTTTGTTAACAGACGCATCAATAGGAGCGTAGTTGGCTTTCACTCACCAGCGCTCGCTCTCTCTCTCTCTCGCCCTCTCCGTCTCGCCGTTGGTCTTCCGCGAGAACAACGGAGCTGAAAATGTCTGAGTGAGGATGACGGGGAAGGGAGGGGAGCCAAAGCGAGAGAGCCGACGAGTGGTGAGCGAGTGACCTTACCTCTGAGTCGAACCGAGACTCACGCAGGCCCGCGACCCGTACACGATTGTAAGGAAAACAAATTAAGATCTCGCGAGACTTGGGGAAACGTGTTCAGGGTGGGCTTTAAATATCGCGAGAACCCCGCCCCCACACACGCGCAAACGTCTTTGGTCGCACGCCGATGTTCGCACGCCGATGTTCAATGATGTCACCCGCTCTGAGTTCGAAGTCTCGCGATATTTCCTTTCCGAACGTTAAAGGAGGGTTGAATGATTCAGATATCGCGAGATCTCGTCGAACCCCTCCCCACCAACCCTCAACTCCTGTGAGCAAGCGCGGTTGTCGATGATGTCACCGCTTTGATTTGTAAGTCTCGCGATAATTCGGTTTAAGATATCGCGATATTTCGTATAGCACGCCTGTCAACCCGTGCGGTTTAAGGGGCCGTCCATGAATGACGTCACGCACCTGGGGAAGGGGGGGGTCAGTCATTTGTGACGATATGTGACGAGGGATGGGGGGTTTGAGAAATGTGACGTCACATCCAAATGTGCAACTTTAAATTCAAGCTTCAAGTTTAATTTATTAGGCAAAGCCCTGTGAGCCATGCGGCTCTTAAGTCGGGTGCAACCGCTTTAAGATGTTCTGTGTTCTAATTTTGTTTGTTGCGGTTGCACCCGACTTAAGAGCCGCATGGCTCACAGGGCTATACCTAATAAATGAAACTTGAAAACTTTAAACTTGAATCTTAAAGCGACAAAAATAAATATAGACAACGCGTTCTACTTAATTAATCGACTTTTTAATAAATGTCTTCTCCTACAACATCAGAGTGTAGCAGCACATTAAATACGCACTGCAATGACAATAGTTTAAAGTGATTTGAAGCATGTTTTATATATATTTTTGGAGGGGGGGGGGGGCAGAGCTTTGTGACGTCATATTTGAGGGGGGTCTGACTTTTTGTGACGCAGTGTGACGATGGAGGGGGGTCAAAAATCGTCCAAAATCGCGTGACGTCATTTATGGACGGCCCTTAACCCCGTATTCTTTGTGTAGTGGTTGAACTTTAGACCAGGGGTCGGGAACCTATGGCTCGCGAGCCAGATGTGGCTCTTTTGATGATTGCATATGGCTCGCAGATAAAACAAAATATTCTCACTTTTTTAATCCATCCATCGATTTTTCACTGCGCATGTCCTGTTCAGGGCTGCAGGAGCAATTGTCCATTATTTTAATTGGATGATACTGGCCTACGTTTGCCGTTGCTGGGTAAAACAGGTAAACGCCCCCTTTTGAATCAGTCTGAGACTGCGTCTGCTCGGTCATTAGCTCAAAGCTAACCCTTCGACGAAGAAGATGGCGAAAAGAAAAAAAGACGACGAGTATCGTACATTTCAGGACGAATGGACCGAAGAATTCGCCTTTGTGGAGAGAGCGGGTTCTGCGGTGTGTCTAATTTGCAATGACAAAATTACATCGTTGAAACGGTCGAATGTAAAGCGGCACTTCGACACGCGCCACGCTACCTTTGCATCAAAATACCCTGCGGGAGACAGCAGAAAGAAAGCGTGCCAAGAGCTTCTGAGCAGGGTGCAAGCTAGCCAGCAGCAACTCCGCGTATGAACCCGGCAAGGTGACTATAATTCGGCTAGCTTTGCTGGTTCTTTAGCAATAGTGAGGAACGGAAAACCATTCACAGATGGCGAGTATGCTAAAACGTTCATGCTGGATGTAGCCAATGAACTTTTTGATGATCTTCCGAACAAAGACAAGATAATCAAACGGATACAAGACATGCCTCTGTCGGCAAGAACTGTTCATGATCGTACCATCGTGATGGCAAACAAAGTGGAGGAAACGCAAGTGAAGGACATAAATGCAGCGCCGTTCTTTTCTCTGGCTTTGGATGAGTCAACAGACGTGAGCCATTTGTCGGAGTTCAGCGTGATTGCAAGATATGCTGTTGGTGACACACTGCGCGAAGAAAGTCTTGCTGTTCTGCCATTAAAAGGGTCCACAAGAGGTGAGGATTTATTCAAGTCTTTCATGGAGTTTGCTCAAGAAAAAAGTCTACCTATGGATAAACTTCTCTCAGTGTGTACTGATGGTGCTCCGTGTATGGTGGGGAAAAACAAAGGATTTGTGGCGCTTCTCCGTGAACATGAAAATAGACCCATCCTAAGTTTCCATTGCATTATACACCAGGAGGCACTTTGTGCTCAGATGTGTGACAGGCAGTTTGGCGAAGTGATGTCGCTGGTCATTCGTGTGATCAACTTTATTGTTGCCCGAGCCTTAAATGATCGCCAGTTTAAAACACTGCTGGATGAAGTTGTAAATAACTATCCTGGTCTGCTTTTGCACAGCAATGTGCGTTGGTTGTCAAGAGGGAAGGTGCTTAGCCGTTTTGCGGCTTGCCTGAACGAAATCCGGACTTTCCTTGAAATGAAAGGCGTCGGGCATCCTGAGCTAGCCGACACCGAGTGGCTCCTCAAGTTTTACTATCTCGATCTGACTGAACATCTGAACCAGCTCAACGTGAAAATGCAAGGCATTGGAAATACAGTGTTATCCCTTCAACAAGCTGTATTTGCTTTTGAAAACAAGCTGGAGCTTTTCATCACGGATCTTGAAACAGGTCGTTTACTACATTTTGAAAAACTGAGCCAATTTAAAGATGCATGCACAGCAAGTGAGCCCATTCAAAACCTTGATCTCCACCAACTAGCTGGCTGCACATCCAGTCTCCTACAGTCCTTCAAAGCACGCTTTGGAGAATTTCGTGAGCACACTCGTCTTTTTAAGTTCATCACCCATCCAAACGAGTGTTCACTGAACACAGCCGACCTGAATTACATCCCTGGTGTCTCCGTCAGAGATTTTGAAGCAGAAGTGGCTGACCTGAAGGCCTCAGACATGTGGGTGAATAAGTTCAAGTCACTGAATGAAGATTTGGAAAGAATCACACGACAGAAAGCGGAGTTGGCGAGCAAGCACATGTGGACAGAAATGAAAAAACTCCAACCCGAAGACCAGCTGATTCTCAAAACTTGGAACGCGCTTCCTGTCACATACCACACACTGCAGCGTGTGAGTATTGCTGTATTGACCATGTTTGGATCTACGTATGCATGTGAGCAGTCATTCTCACATCTTAAAAACATCAAGTCCAACCTACGATCACGTTTAACGGATGAAAGCCTCAACGCTTGCATGAAGCTTAACCTCACCAAGTACCAACCCGACTACAAAGTACCAACCCGACTACAAAGACATCAGCAAATCCATGCAGTACCAGAAGTCGCATTAATGGTGAGTGTTATAACAACATTATTTAAAAGAATAAATTCAGAGGCTTATTATACTGACATTTAGTTGAATTCACTTTTAAAATATATTATATGGCTCTCACTGAAATAAATTTCCAAATTTTTTGCTTTCATGGCTCTCTTAGTCAAAAAGGTTCCCGACCCCTGCTTTAGACGAACAACTTTTGTCTTTCTTCAACCACTTCTTTATTTCCATCGTTTAAACACGTCCTCCACACTCTTTGGTTCTATTGGGTAAAGTCACGTAGGTAAAAAATAAAATAACAAAAATCACGACGTTTTGGCCACAACACAAGCGGCCTTCATCAGGTGAAGGGACGAGACTGTTTGGAGGACAGCGCTGGAGTGAAAAAAGCCACGCTCAGATCACGACCTTTAAGCTGTGTGAGAAGAA
The DNA here is from genome assembly GCF_048934315.1 of Petromyzon marinus. Classification (NCBI taxonomy): domain Eukaryota; kingdom Metazoa; phylum Chordata; class Hyperoartia; order Petromyzontiformes; family Petromyzontidae; genus Petromyzon; species Petromyzon marinus. The sequence goes on from NC_133722.1 coordinate 6,300,859, forward strand.
ACAAAGCGCCTTGACAAAGGAATTAGCATAAAATTTAGCATTGAAATGGCTCATTGAAATAGCCAAGTTAAAGTATACACATCCGCAGAGGCACCCCTTGACAAAGGAATTAGCATAGAATTTAGCATTGAAATAGCCGAGTGATTAGCTTGTAACTGGTCACAGAAATAGATAAAAGATATGCTGACTGATCAAATGTAAATTTTCACGTCCTCCACACTCCACCGTGTCCTGGACACCGCGGCTCGCTCGCCGTGCTTCGCCCATCTCGCTCACCACCTTGGTTCACAGTGTCACGTCGCTCTGCTCCGCACACACACACGTCTTCAACTCCTCTATTCCTACGCTCTCTCCACTGCTGGCTGTCCTCCTCAGCTACACAGCGTCGTCGCACACAGCGAAACCCAATCTCACTTCTCCGTCTCCGCACACCTCGTCTCCAGCTCCTCTATCACTACGCTCTCTCCACTGCTAACTGCTTTGTCTTCGCTATCACTATGCTCTCTCCACTGCTAACTGCTCCGTCTTCTTCAGCTTCACTACGCTCTCTCCACTGCTAACTGCTCCGTCTTCTTCAGCTTCGCTATCACTATGCTCACTCCACTGCTAACTGCTTCGTCTTGCTTCAGCTTCGCTATCACTATGCTCACTCCACTGCTAACTGCTTCGTCTTCGCTATCACTATGCTCACTCCACTGCTAACTGCTTCGTCTTCGCTATCACTATGCTCTCTCCACTGCTAACTGCTCCGTCTTGCTTCAGCTTCGCTATCACTATGCTCACTCCACTGCTAACTGCTTCGTCTTCGCTATCACTATGCTCTCTCCACTGCTAACTGCTCCGTCTTGCTTCAGCTTCGCTATCACTACGCTCTCTCCACTGCTAACTGCTTCGTCTTCGCTATCACTATGCTCACTCCACTGCTAACTGCTTCGTCTTCGCTATCACTATGCTCTCTCCACTGCTAACTGCTTCGTCTTGCTTCAGCTTCGCTATCACTATGCTCTCTCCACTGCTAACTGCTTCGTCTTCGCTATCACTATGCTCACTCCACTGCTAACTGCTTCGTCTTCGCTATCACTATGCTCTCTCCACTGCTAACTGCTCCGTCTTGCTTCAGCTTCGCTATCACTATGCTCTCTCCACTGCTAACTGCTTCGTCTTGCTTCAGCTTCGTTATCACTACGCTCTCTCCACTGCTAACTGCTTCGTCTTCGCTATCACTATGCTCTCTCCACTGCTAACTGCTTCGTCTTGCTTCAGCTTCGTTATCACTACGCTCTCTCCACTGCTAACTGCTTCGTCTTCGCTATCACTATGCTCACTCCACTGCTAACTGCTTCGTCTTCGCTATCACTATGCTCTCTCCACTGCTAACTGCTTCGTCTTGCTTCAGCTTCGCTATCACTATGCTCACTCCACTGCTAACTGCTTCGTCTTGCTTCAGCTTCGCTATCACTATGCTCACTCCACTGCTAACTGCTTCGTCTTGCTTCAGCTTCGCTATCACTATGCTCACTCCACTGCTAACTGCTTCGTCTTGCTTCGCTATCACTATGCTCACTCCACTGCCAACTGCTTCGTCTTCGCTATCACTATGCTCACTCCACTGCTAACTGCTTCGTCTTGCTTCAGCTTCGCTATCACTATGCTCTCTCCACTGATAACTGCTCCGTCTTGCTTCAGCTTCGCTATCACTATGCTCCCCCCCCCCCCAGGTGCGTGACGTCATTTATCGACGGCCCCTAATTAATCTTTGTTTCTTTCGGTAAAGTCACGTAGAAATAAGAAAAAGAAAAATAAAATTACATAATATACGACGTTTTGATTGCAACACAAGCAATCATCATCAGGTAGAGGAAACACATAACCGCAGATATATATACAGACCTTAAGTAAAGGGAATTAACACAGATATACCAGGGGATTATTTTTCTTATTTCTACGTGACTTTACCGAAAAAAAAAACAAAGATTAATTCCTGCAGTCACGAAAGCATCAAATCTAGGCCCCTAATTACTTATTGAGTGTACATCGATGCATGTACGGACGCGTATCGATTCTGGTACACGAATCCATTAGAGAATCGAGTCTCACAATTGGGATATAGGTATCAGATTCTTTCATTTATCTTAGAGAAATCAGATAAGCTACGAAGCCATTTTCAGAATAACTATTTATACTCCGATGAGCTATTAAGCTCTTTTGCACATATATACAGCATTTCTCATTTGTTCTGTCCAATCCGTCCAGACCATCGGACGTAATTTTTTTTTTATTTTTGCCATAACTTTCACTAATTGAAAATAATAAAGCGTTATATGCAATTCGCTTTAATATCCATTTGTATGTCACGTGTTTCATAATCTTTATTCGGATCCTCGGGGTTTTCCCCTCCACATTTAGAAACATGCAATTCTGATTGCTTCGATTATTCTTCCGCTTAAAATTTCTGCATTATAAGCCACTTCTGTTGTGAGCTGCTATAATTTTCTTTGGGTCTTTCGGTAAAGTCACGTAGATAGGTTCAAAGAAAAAAATTACAAAGTAACAAAAAACTACGACGTTTCGATCACAACACAAGCGATCGGCATCAGGAGGAAAAAAGAGGGTGAAAGCTGCAGAGGCAGACAGTTTTAAAAGTCTAAAATGGGTGTAGCCCAAGGGTCATAAAAGAAGTGGGCGGGGCGAGTTATGTTAATGTAAGAAATTACCATGTTAATGTAAGAAATTAGCATGTTAATGTAAGATCGCAGAGCAGCAACGTCGAGCTCGGCGAGTGAGGTGGCCGTGTTAGTGTGGGACATTTAAACCTGTTAATGTAAAATCAGAGAGACGAAAATAACAACTAGCATCGGAAGGTGATAGGATGGGAACATCACATCCAGTTATGACTTAAACTGCTTGATAACGTCCTTCCAATGATTGCTCAGTACATAACCCATCTTCTCGACTGAAGTTGTGTCTGTGTCTGTATATGTGGATGGCTTCTTGAACGAATATTTGTTGATAGCCAGTGGGTTTGCAAAGTACTTTCGTCTTAGAGAAATCAATTTCGTGTGAGCCCACCGCATTAAAACAATGATCATCCACGGCCGAGGTATTGGTCCTACCGTGTTTCAGATCTGCCTTATGTTCACAAACACGGTCCGAGACATGTCGCTTAGTTTCCCCAATGTAACTACTACCTATTGTTTTCCTCCTGATGACGATCGTTTGTGTTGTGATCGAAACTTCGTAGTTTTTTGTTATTTTTCTTTTAACCTATCCATGTGACTTTACCGAAAGACCCAAAGAATATGAATTCCTGTAGTCACGAAAGCTTTAAGTCAAGATTCTGCTATAATTTGTGGCCAGGTCACTTCTGAAAAATAAGTTAATACCTCACTGGGCTTTACCTGGTAAAAAACATAGTTAAGCTCAATTTGTGTACATTTTTGGTTAATTATTTATTCACCTTTCCTATTCTTTGCACTCCGATCGTGTTTTTGTATTGATTGTTGCTGTTGGGCATCTGTGAGAAAGTGCTTTATTGCTCAGAAATGTCCAAATGATGGGGCCACTTTGTTGAGCTATCATTTTTCTCGAGGTCGCTTCTAAATGAATACCTGGTAGGATGGGGGTGATGGTTTAGTTTTATTGGTGTGTGTTTGGATGATTTGTTTACCTTTATTATACTTTGGACTCCTATCGTATTTTGTACTGTTTGTTTTAACGTTCTTACCTGCCCCACTGGGACACCTGTGAAAAAGAGCTTTACAGTATAAAACGCAAGCTTTCGCGACCAATGTCATCCGTAATACAGTTTTTTTTTGGCTAGATCGTGTAAATATATAAATGTGTCGCTAAACCCGCCACCACCCGATACAGCCAATTAGTAGGGTTTGTCACGTAAACATGAAGCTGAAGCTAGTTGTAATTACTGGCGAAACCTCGTACTCAGATTGAAAATGTTGTGGCTTTGGGGCTGTCCATAAATGACGTCACGCGAGTTTGGACGATTTTTGACCCCCCCCCCCTCGTCATACGGCGTCACAAAGCTCTGCCCCCCCCCCCAAAAACCATATTTCCTTTTTGAAAATGAAACATGCTTCAAATCGTGAATTAAAGCTTTCGTGACTGCAGGGATTCATATTCTTGGTTCTTTCGGTAAAGTCACGTAGAAGGGAAACAATAAAATAATAAAAATATAAAACAATAAAATTCTCACGACGTTTCGACTGCAACACACGCAATCATCATCAGGTTTGAAAACCACTTTTTTCAAATTTTCTTGCTCTGGTTTTCACACCTGATGATGATTGCTTGTGTTGCAGTCGAAACGTCGTGAGAATTTTATTGTTTAATATTTTTATTATTTTATTGTTTCCCTTCTACGTGACTTTACCGAAAGAACCAAGAATATGCTTCAAATCGCTTAAAACTATTGTCATTTTCTTGGTTCTTTCGGTAAAGTCACGTAGAATGGAAATAAAATAATAAAAATAAAACTATTGTCATTGTAGTGTTATTTAATGTGGCGCAGCACTCTGATGTTGTAGGAGAAAAACATATTAAAAAGTATATTTAATTTATTAGAACGTGTTGTCTATATTTATTAAAAGTTGCGCATTTTGATGTGACGTGATATATCTCAACCCCCCCCCCTCGTCACACATCGTCACAAATGTCTGACCCCCCCCCCTAGGTGCGTGACGTCATTTATGGACGGCCCCTTTGCTTTCCAACACACAACCGGTGTGCTGTACTAGTGACGAATTGTCACGTTCTGTTTACGTGACAAACCTTTACTAATTGGCTGTCAGGTGGTGGCGGGTTTAACGACACATATTTACGCGATCTAACCCCCCCCCCCAAAAAACACCCGTATTATATAAGAGCTTCATAGCTCATCAGATTCCTCCTACCTGTATAAATTAAATATTCTGAATCTTAATTAAAACGTGTCACGTGACGTCACTCGCGACGAAACCCCCCCCCACCCCGACTACTTCGCCCGCCACTCCCAAGTCTCGCGATACTCAGCCTCGATCGGCTGCTCTCGTTCCTCGCGTTCTCGCGAGACTTGGACGCCACACCCCCCCCCCACACACAGAGGGCGCTCGTTATCCCACAAGACACCGCGCCACCCCCTCCTTTTCCGGCGGCTCGAGGTAATGGCGGCTACGTTGCGTTGCTCTCCTCCGACTCAATCCGATGTAATCCGCCGTCATTAACGCTGCGCTCGCTCTCCATTTCGCGATGCTTGTGCGCAGGAGTAAGTTCGCTTTTTAGGGCGGCGGCGTTTTGTGATTATTACGCTTGTTGGTCCGCGACGTTATTCTGTACGTGTGGTGTGTGTATGTGGGTTGGGTACAAGCATACACCGGCCTTGTGGCGAAGCGATTTATATCACTTTACACTTTCTCTATTAAAACCCTGTGTAAGTTAGTGCGCGGCGTCTCGGGCGACTTTCACGGAGGCGATAAACAAACCCACATTTTAAGTGCCGCTGTGGACATTACGAGATGTTGAAATTATCGTGCCGAGCAGTTTCGGGGCCCGTGCTCGCTATGCCGGAGAAGCCTGCGAGACCGGCTGGAACGTTCGGCATGGGTTGTTGGCCACAGCGTGCAGGGGTCGGCAACCAGAATAAGTAAGACAGAGCCGCAATGCGCGCGAGCGCGAGACGGGTGGGTCTCCTTGACAATGTCACGGAGCAGTTTCCCTAAAGAGTCGAATGTTGCCTGCGTGGTCTAGGCAGTGGTTGGATGGTAATTCATGGCATAGGTTATAGGTTACTATTCGTGATCTAGGTGGTTGGGGAAAATGCACGCGATGCTAATCCCCGATCAACCATTCAAAGCGAGCTTGCCGGTTAGAGGATGCGTAACATGGGTACAGCGACCGTTTATCCACTGCTGGATGAAGGCCAACCAGCGTCGCTGCGTGGCCCCTGTTGAGCTATTTGGTCGTAATTCACCACTTAAAGGGGAGGGAGATGTTTGCGTCACTCCTGCCACACCGTTGTCCGCTGTGTACGTGTTTCTGCTGTGCATTTGCGTGTTTTGTAATTGTGGTTACCCTCTTGCGAATGAGGCCGTTTTTTTTTTACATCGGCGAGTTCGCCCTCGCCAGGTTGAAACCGATAAACTTAAAACTCGAGTGGCGTCGCGATCACATGTGCACGAGGACAGCAAGCCGATTGATTTAGACAGCCTTTTAAGTCAAAACGGTAAGCGAGTGGGAAGCATTTTGACTTGGTTGAATGGAATGCCACGAGGCGTGACCCACATATATCGGTAGGGTCTTCTTGTCGCCTGGATCCGTACCAGGGGACACGCGCAAGGTGTGTGTGTTGCACAGCTGGTCACACAGGTGTGGTCGGTCACCAGTGACGATAATTTGAACCGGTCCTGGGCCTCGCCTAGATCGACTCGGCATCTGAGTACCCGGTGTGACGTGTAAATATCGCCAGTTCGGGAGACAAAGGCGGCCGGGCGTGGTGTTGGCCACCCCCTCGAGTGCCGTTCTAGGATTTCATAGTTGCTCGCAAACAGCACAGTCTGCTGCAGGCTATACGGGTGGGGGGGGGGGATTTTTGGTGGATGAAGTGGACCTTTTATATGGTTTAGAGGTGTTCCCCTCTTGTATTTCCTGCCCGATGTTGACCCACGGTTTTTAATTTTGTGCCCAAAACAGACCCTGAGTCAGGAAGATGGGGCGCTACTCCTTGGACCCCGAGAATCCCACCAAATGTGAGTCTCGCCGGGGGTGGGACAGTACCACCGGGTTCACCTTTCTCTCCAAACCTCATTTCGTTCTGTCTCCAGCTCATTCACCATTCGATTCTACCGCCTTTCTCTTAATTCCCGACACTCGGTGTCATCGTCCAGACACTGCATCCTCCATCGAACTTTTCTCTCCGCTTCGTTCTCCGCATGGATGGTACAGGGAGTGGGCCCGTCCCCGCAGCATGGGTTGCAATGATGACCAACTTAGGACACCTTTGGATTGACCGTGAAAATAACAACTGCGTTACCATTCCTCTGAGCAGCCCCTCTGTTTGCGTGACCTGAACCCGCTATGGGTGGCTTCAAAGTGGCCAGTACTGCACCTCTTCTAATTTTGTTGTGTTTGCGTGTGTGTTCCATCCTGTGTCTACCCATGTGTGCGTGTGTTCGCTTGCATGTCCGCGTTTGCGCGTGTCCTACCCCTGTGTGTACGCGTGTGTTACCCCCCCCCACACCCCCCTACCTATGTTGTCACGCCACAGCCTGCAAGGCCAGGGGATCAAATCTCCGCGTCCATTTCAAGGTAAGACTTTGTTTGAGCCACACACTTTTTTGCGTTTGTTAGTTGCCGATACCAACATCATTGTCACTGCTGGAATGAAGGCACCGCCATGCTGTTGCCATCCCCGATAACGTCCTGCGATGCTGCACTCCATCCCGTTTGCCACAACACGGTGTTAATATTTGAATGTGCTACTATGAAAGCCTCGCCGAATCTTAAGACTCGGTTTTTGGAAAATTAAATCAATCATTTTTGTTCTTTAACAGAAGTCAAGTCCAAGTTGTTTTTTTTGTAACGAAGCGAGAACTCGAGACAGACCATGATTCGTCTTAATTGTAGTGACCTGGGACACCAGTGGCAAACAAAATAATACAGCAATGAAGCAAACAGAAATATGTGCAGGAAGATCCATGTCCCATGCAAATGAAATACATTATGTAAGGTATTCGCATACTACTAGTCGTCATTTAAAAGATGCTTCCAATAAGACTTATTTGTTAATAACAAAAATATTTTGCGTGGATGATCCCTTGAGTTGTGATTTAGCAATTGAAACTAGACTTCTGTGCATTTCCAAGGTTGTTGAATTATATTTGAGAGAAAACGGGCATAGTTTCGTCTTTCACCACGTGCACGCACGCGTCGCTTCGAGTGGCCATGATGACCAACTTAGGACACCTTTGGATTCACCGTGAAAACAACCTCAGCGTTACCAAATGGCTGAGCCACTCGAAGGCAGGCGGTTTGTGTTGCGGTGGTAGATCGTGTTTGGGGTGCATGCTTATGAGAGCAATTAGCGTGGTTAGAGCAACAATTGTACATAGTTGAACAACAGTCAATGGAATCGCCAGCCAAACAGGGACACTGGTGCCTTTCCTCTGTTTTAGAGTATTTTTCTGCTATGCATTTCCACGTGATCGGCCACTTAGTTGAGCTCTCATTTGTGGCCAGGCCGCTTCCGAAAAAAAAACTATGTAGCTGTGAGATTTTAGCTGGTAAAATAAAAAACAAGTTTAGAGTGAAGCTCCTTAATCCGATTGTTGTTGATTAAAATGCTGTTGTTTTGACCAGAACACCCGTGAGACTGCACACACCATCAAGGGCATGCACATCCGCAAGGCAACCAAGTACCTGAAGGATGTGGTCCTCATGAAGCAGTGCGTCCCCTTCCGCCGCTACAACGGTGGCGTGGGCCGCTGTGCCCAGGTGAGACACCGGTCTCTTTCGCCCGTTACAGACGTCGGGCGTGCCGAGCGTACGTGCGCGGGCCTTGGTCGTTTCAGAGACTTGAGAGAAGGCGGCTGTGCGCTTGCGTTGCAGTCGCTCGACGGTTAGGTTCCGTCTTACTGTCGTAGCAGTGGAAACATTGGGGGAAAGGTTCTTACATTTGCCTGCCTGTGCCCATAAATGGGAACGGCATAGTCGATGGGTAAGGGTGGTGAGGTAAAGTGTGGGTACTCTACCCCCCCCCCCCCCTCTTCATGCAAGAGTAGATCCAATATCCCCTCTAATGGCATTTTTGCACAGATCCTTAACGTGGAGGCCCTTCTGCCAGCAGTGGCAGTGAGCAAGAGACTTGCAGGGATGCACCTTTACCTATGTTAGACTGCTTAATGACGGGGGTTACGGACTAATGTTTTACACCTACATCTACTAGGCTATGATGAAAAGAAAACCCACGCGAGAATGATTCGTTAATTTTAAGAAGTGCGAGGGGAATGGACCTGGCAAATTGTGTTCCGCCACGCACCGACGCGCGTCGCTTCGAGTGGCCATGATGACCAGCTTAGGACACCTTTGGATTCACCGTGAAAACAACCTCGGCGTTACCAAACGGCTGAGCCACTCGAAAAGCAGCAGTGTCGCGTTTGCGTTGGCGGCACCTGTCGGCACCGGTTTTATTGTGCGTGTGATTGTGCGCGTGATTGTGCGCGTGATTTGTCCTTCAGGCCAAAGCGTGGGACTGGACACAGGGCCGTTGGCCCAAGAAGAGCGCCGAGTTCCTCCTGCAGCTGCTCAAGAACGCCGAGAGCAACGCCGAGTTCAAGGTGAGGCGCACGGTGGCCGTGGTGGGGGGGGGATTTGCGGGGCACGGTCGGAGCCGTGAGTGGGGCGCGAGGTGGCGGTGGTGGGAGGGTTGGGTCGGGGTTGCGGCCGTCGCTTCGAGTGGCCATGATGACCATCTTTAGGACACCTTTGGATTCACCGTGAAAACAACCTCGGCGTTACCAAACGGCTGAGCCACTCGAGTGCAGACGCTGGCTGTGGTGGGGGTTGGGCGGTGGTTGTGCTGGTTGCGGTGTAGACACGTGCACCACTGTCGTTCCCCCCCCCCCCCACACCGTCTGACCGACCGTCAATTGGATAATGAGTCGTCTTGTGGTGGTCGAAACAACCTTCGCTACTCCGCGAGTTGTCGCCATTCAAGGTTCTCGGCACGCATCACGGATCTATACTCTCTTCTGCTTGCCTTGTTTGTACCACCTCGATCTTGTTTCCTATTTCTTGCCTCGTTAGTTCCTTCAGCCTCAACCTAACAGCATTGTGATGGAGGTTATACCCGTGGCTGGCATGTTTGCTGGTTACTAAACCGGTAATTGGGTTCCAGGATTCTGTACATAATTGCTGTCTTCAAATGTTTCTTACAACCCACTGACAGTATATAATTGTACAGTATTATAGTACTTTTGAATTTGTAGCTGGTATTAGTGATTATTATATTGGTGGTTGTTGGTGATTGAGGTGCTAGTTTTTACAAGTGGATGCTTGTTGGTGCCGTAGATTGTTAAACAGTACGCTGATGGTGCCATTTGGTGAGTTGTTGGTTTGGTAGTGCTGATGGTTGTTACACCTATTGATAGCTCTTAATTGCTGCCGCACCTTTTCACTCTCCCCCCCTCTCACTTCCCCACTCACACCTGACCCACACCGCTCCTCTCGCCTCACCCACACTACTCTCACCTGGCCACTCGCACTTCCTTTCCACAACTCCTCTCGTACCACTCCTCACCCGCTCCTCTCACACACTCGCACCTCTCCTTCAAACCGTGCTAATCCTCGCCCCTGATTAGCACGGTTGGCTACTCACGGCGCAAAAGATGTCCAACACGCGTGACGTATATGCCGCTCCTCTCGCATCCTCTCGCTCACACTGGCCTTGCGTGTGCTCACCCGCCGCAGGGCCTGGACGTGGACTCTCTGGTGATCGAGCACATCCAGGTGAACAAGGCCCCCCACATGAGGCGCCGCACGTACCGCGCGCACGGCCGCATCAACCCCTACATGAGCTCACCGTGCCACATCGAGCTGATCCTCACCGAGAAGGAGCACGTTGTGCCCAAGCCAGAGGAGGAGGCGGCCGCCAAGAAGAAGGTGAGCACAGCCGTCACGCGGCGTAGGCTCCCTCGCCGTAGCCCTCGCCGTAACCACCGCAGTCCTCACCACCGTAGTCCTCACCACCGTAGTCCTCACCACCGTAGTCCTCAACACCGTAGTCCTCACGACCGTGAAACGCGTCCTCACCACCGTGAAACTCGTCCTCACCATAGCCATCGTAGGGGGGGTGGCCTGCCATCCTCACCACAGCGCTTGCACTCACCCTCGGTGGGGATGTTATCCAGAGTGCTGCCCCCACCTGTCTGGCGCGTGCGACGCTTCGAGTGGCCATGATGACCAACTTAGGACACCTTTGGATTCACCGTGAAAACAACCTCAGCGTTACCAAATGGCTGAGCCACTCGAGACGCACGTGTCCACATGGGGGGGGACCCCCCCGCTACCCCCCCCCTTCCCTCCCGTGACCCTAGGGGCTTGAGCTTCAGAGTTTACAAACAGGCTTTAGCAATTCCATAAGCTGTGCATTGGCTACGTCGTGGAAGGAGGCGGGGGGGGAGAGTTTTTTAGGAGCGTTCACAAAAGTCAACGAATTTTAAATGTTGCATAAGGGGGGCACAACCTGGAACCATTGGTGGAAATCCCACGTGTCCCTGTTGTAGGGAACAAGTTATTCAATACAAACACAGTGTGGCTACATCATGGGGGGACCTCCTTTGCCAGTTCGAAATTTGTGAATAGGTTTTTACCTTTTTTCTGGAAACGGGTTGAGATGTTAAAACACCAAACTGAAACCTTTTACAAGGAATCATGTTTGCGTTAACCACAATACTTGTGGTCAGAATGCAAAAAGAAAACATACTCTGATAATATATATTACTCTTGGTTCTTTCGGTAAAGTCACGTAGAAGGGAAAAAAAATAATACATATATGAAAACAATAAAATTATCACGACATTTCGACTGCAACACAAGCAATCATCATCAGGTGTGAATACCACAGAAAGAAAATGTGAAAAAAGTGGCGGTTTCTTGCTGTGGTTTTAACACCTGATGATGATTGCTTGTGTTGCAGTTGAAACGTCGTGATAATTTTATTGTTTTATCTTTTTATTATTTTATTGTTTCCCTTCTACGTGGTGACTTTACCGAAAGAACCAAGAATATGAATCCCTGCAGTCACGAAAGCTTGAAATCAAAATATATGTATTGTCTTTGGAACTGATTGGTCCACACCACAGACAGTTTTCTTTTGAGCCTAGTCTCTGTTCCAACACCGTTTTCAGACTAGGCTTAAAAAAAAAAGCTGTCTCCTGGTGTGGACCAATCAGTTCCAAAGACAATGGATCATTATCAGTGTTTTTTGTTTGCAGTCTGACCACAAGTATCGTGGTTAATGCAGACATGATTCCTTGTTAAAGGTTTCTGTTTGGTGTTTTAACATCTTAACACCTGTTTTGTTGCCAGAAAAAAGGGGAAAACCGATTCTCAAACATTGGTTACTTAGGATTAGGGGGTGAAGATAACCAAATAGGGTATTTGAATCTGTAACTTCCCAATTACGAAACGTGCTCCAACTATAACCTGAGACAACTGGAATATCTTCCGAGACAAGGGGCTTAAACCTGAAACGGCCTGTGAGCTTAACTGACTGTTTGGGGAGTCTCCTTTGGGGCAGAGGTGAAGGAGGAAGAAGATTGTGATATTTAATTTTGCCTATGTAAAAAAAACGCACAACCTGCATCTCGCTCTTCATGTGTTATTTGCGGTTCTGACTTTATCCGTTTTTGCCACCACAGGTTTCTCAGAAGAAGCTGAAGAAACAGAAGCTCATGGCCCGGGAATAGACATCCTCCCCACCACCAGTCCTTGTCGATTTAATAAACACCTTAACTGAAAATAAACATTAAGTGGTCACGTATACACATGTGCGGTTGTTTTGTTTCCCTTAAGACGAATCGGTATATATATTCATCTGCAAGGTCTTGAACATGCATCTAGAGTGAAGACACGGGAGTTGCGATGTGGATAACCGGGATGGTTCTCAGCATTATTTGGACTTTCCAAAGCGGGGCCCAATGTACACCAATGCTCTTTGGGTAATTGGTGTCGTAACTTTTAAGGGGCTGATGCTCGTACTACCAACTTTCAAGGTTTTTCACGGCTGTGTCCTGGACAGCCAGTCATCCCAAAACAAAGGTCTCGTGCTCGGGGACCGCCGAGATCCTGGATTTTGAATCCATGGGAACAGCCGACCGTGATCAAACTAGACTCTAATTGCTTTGGGGAGCTTCATCGGGTCAGAATTTGATGAATACAGTAGTTGGTAGCTACGACTGGGGCTGTTTTTCTTGCCCCCCCTTTTAGTGTGGTTGACCACGTACGGTGTGAAATGGAAGTTCCAACATACAAGGCGACGTTGATGCTGGTCGCTTATCACGTGTACAGCGTGCTCTTGAGACACCAGGGCACAACGGAGGGGCGGGGGGTGGGGTGCTGCTCTTCATCATAGCATGGGTGGCTTGGAGGTTTGAATTTGTTCTTGTGAGAACTAGGCAATGCAATTGGTAATGAGCTTTCACGTAGCGGGAATAAAACACCATAACTGAGGAATGGAGCCAAGCGAAAGAGGGCCTTTAAATGTATCTTAGCGTGTGTAGATTGCCATTCAAAAAGGTAATAACAGGTGCCCTATATTCCCTTTGGTGTAGAAATCTGAGCAGTAAAATGGCTTGTACACATACAAAACTGGATCGCGTTTGTCTGGCGCTCTAATCAACTTTTAATCCAGGGGTCTGCAACTTGTGGCGGCTTGAGGCACCGCTTTGTGACGTCGCGTGCATTGCAGTGTTGAAATTTAACCGAATTTGAAAAAAGTGCCTCTGGTTTTAAGAGAGGGTGACGAGGCGTTCAAAGAACTGCAGCCTGTAGATAACTGCCTCGACATCGTGGCTGTTGACACGGCACTCTGATCCTGCCGCCCCATTATGCTCACCATTTTGCTCCTCCCACCAGATTCACCTGTCCTCTTGATGGGCCTCTCGCACCCTTCACGCGGATGAGGAAGGCAATCGTGACGATCCCATCCATGGGGCAGAGAAGCCCGCCAGTTGTCCACATTTCGTCATTTTGTTTCCACTTGTCTTGCAGCGCCAATATGCTCACAGTGCCACATCTTCCTGGCACCAATCCTCTTCTGTCGTCGGCGAGCCATTGTTTTAGGTCTTCCTCTCCGCTTCCTTTATTTTTTCCAAACAACAACACACTTAATGTTCCTGTTGTCCAATCCTACATGTGTATAAATAGTGCCAGCTTCCTTCTCATCACTGCCTGCATCGGGTCGTCTTTGTTCAGCCTCGTTCTACGTTGGTCAGCGAGGTCCAGCTTATTAGATGCAGTCATCTGTCTAGCAATACAGTTCGAGTTGGCAACATCTTGTCTCTCTACGTCTTTTCAACGTCTCAAGTCTCCCGCAGGCATACGATGCTGTACTGAACACGCATGTTCATAACATGTACAGTTTGGTATTAGCTGATTTTCGTTGTTGCATGTTGTTGATATCCTAAGCGATGGGGATCCAGCTTACCAGTCGGGGCCGCGAGCTGAAGCACGCGCACATTCTCACTCCCGTAACCCAAGTGTGGCTGTTCCACCGCGGCCAACAGAGGGACAAACCCGTCCCTGGCCCCTTGTTTCTCATTCCCCCCCCCCCCCCCCCCCCCCATAATATTCCAAGGTATCGATGACACGAGACCGAAGAAGCGTGGCATTGTGTGACTGCAGCGAGCAGTGTTACCGATCAGCCTGTGTCTGGGCCCACGGGTCCTTGTTTATCCCCGCAAGCGAAGAGAGGCACCCTTTGTCAACATCTCGAGACCGGAACACCCTCGTGAAGTTTAATTTTCAGGAGCTGGAATGTAGCCAAGTGAATGTCAATGAGTACATTATGGTAAACTGTGCCGCTACCGTGGCGGCGTGCAGGGTGCCACGAAGTGCGCCGCTCTTGATGGACCCTCGGCTGTACGGAACATTTTCATCGCGAGTCTCGACCACCAGGACTGGCCGATCTGGCTCGGTGGCACGCAGCGATGTGGGGGAGGAGGAGGTTGTGAGTTCAATTCCTGGCTGTGGGGGAGGGCCGGGCAGTTTGTGGGGGAGGTTGACTCGGCCCACTGTCCATCTGTGGTCGAAATTACAGACGCCGCCCTTGTCATGGCAACGTGGAATTTCCACCACTGACTCGGGGCTGTAAACATGGAACACTGCTCATATGAATATGAATTTCTGTTCATATGAGCAGGACATTAGTCGTTGTTTTATACAGCACAAAAGTTATCGGGAAAGGCGCGTGCTTTGTAAACTAACACGGAACATTTCCATCGCGAGTCTCGACCAGCAGGACTGGCCGATCCGGCCCGGTAGCACGCAGCGATGTGGGTGGGCGAGGAGGAGGAGGTTGTGAGTTCAATTCCTGGCTGTGGTGGTGGGGGAGGGCCGTGGATTTTGTGGGGGAGGTTGACTCGGCTCATCGTCCATCTGTGGTCGAAATGAGAGACTCGCCCTTGTCATGGCAACGTGGAATTTCCACCACTCTGGGCTGTAAAGACATGAGCACTGCCTCCGTGCTGACATGAGCAGGAAATTAGTTGGGTTTTTGAAATTCAAATATGCAGCACAAAAGCTTATCGCGAAGGGCACGTGCTTTGTAAATTACACGGAACATTTCCGTGCTACGAGTCTGGCAGAGGTGATTGATGGTGACGAATTCCAGTTTTTTTTGTCACAAAGCGAAACATTTAAGAGAACCCCCCCGTAATGTCATTCTGCAGTCATCTGACGGTTTGCCCCGTAGTCCTCCGATATTTGGACGTGAACCTCAACGACACTTTTGGCGGTGAGATAAAAACACAATAACACCTTTTGCGCGTTTAATATTTTATAATAACCTACAATTTCCCAAGACGTCGCCTAATTTAGACGAGCTGTTTAATATTTGATGACGTGCAAGCTGCTAAGACATCGCTTGATAATTCCAAGAGGCGGGGGTGGTGGTGGGGGGGCGGTAAACAAGAGCCATCCCTCGGGTACGGCCAATCGAGGCGACTGCCTCGGGCCCCGCGCATTAGGGGGGGGGGTGGGGGGCAGCGCTTCGCCGTCACGCTGCGATGAAGTGACATCGTTGAGGGTCTTGGCTGATGGATGTTCGGTGGTTCTTCGTGGGCAAGACATCGTGTGAACTCCCATGCAGTCTCTCCTGCCTACGGGGAGGCTGAAAATACCATCAGAATCTGAATGCTTATTTAGATTGCAAGAGGAATCCGGCTATAAAGCTCTTTTTTTTACGATGTCCAGTAAGGGGGCACTGTGGCCGGAAAGTTACAACAACAAATAATGCAAAAAAACACGGTAGGAGTATAAAATATAGGAAAGGTAATAAAATAAAATAAAACGCGTATTTCACGACATGGTAAATAAATAAAAAATTATTATTTTAAAATTAAAATAAATTTATTTCACTAAAAGTAAAATAAGTTTATTTCAGTACAATGTATAGGAAAGGTAAGAAAAAATGGCAAAAAAATTAAAATGTTCATTTAACAAAAAGTAAAATCAATTCAAATTAATTCATTCATTTTTTAAATTTAAAGACGTTTATTTCACTAAAATGAAAATAAACTGTTAATTTTGAAATATTTAAAAATGCATGTTTGTATATTTAAAATAGAATAAACTGCTTTATTTTATCAGGTAAAGCCCGCAGCTATTTATCTTCTTTTTCAGAAGCGATCTGGTTATCACAATGTGGGCATTTACAGCAGACAAATACTCTAAGTAATTCTAGATTTCGCTAAATTCTCCTGTTTGATTTGTACTAGGTGCCTTGGTGAATGTATATGCTCTGACTTTAACATAGCTATTTCTGTGACCAGTTACAAGCTAATCACTCAGCTATTTCAATGCTAAATTCTATGCTAATTCCTTTGTCAAGGGGTGCCTCTGCGGATGTGTATACTTTAACTTAGCTATTTCAATGAGCCATTTCAATGCTAAATTATATGCTAATTCCTTTGTCAAGGCGCTTTGTTTTCTTCTCACACAGCTTAAAGGTCGTGATCTAAGCGTGGCTTTTCTCACTCCAGCGCTGTCCTCCAGACAGTCTCGTCCCTTCACCTGATGAAGGCCGCTTGTGTTGTGGCCGAAACGTCGTGATTTTTTGTTATTTTTTGTTATTTTATTTTCACCTACGTGACTTTATCCAATAGAACCAAAGAGTATGGACTCTAAATAATCTCAAACGAATGTTCATTCTTCAATGTGTATGGGAAGAGCTCGGAGGACCCCCCCCCCCCCCGGAGGAAAATCCACGCGACCACGTGGCTAGAGAGGCAGAGACGCAAACTCCAAACATACCAGCAGAGGGCAGTTACGCAGCGCGCCTGTTTTTTTGTTAAACAGCCGCTGGAATGTACTCCCAAATACTCCCAACACGTTTACAACAAGCAAAAGAAAAACACGACGGGGGGGGGGGGGGGGGGGAGAGGTTGCCTCCACTCCCACCCCCTTTGGCTGACAGAATACAGAGCGGGGAGTGGGGTTGGTTGGGTGGAGTGGGAACTTGTGACATCTCACGAGAGCAAAAGTCAAACAAACTCCGAACAGCAAACCTCGGCAAAAAAAAACAAAAACACGCGCGCCTGAATTCGCCATACAGAAGCAATACTTCAATTGGTCGTGCGATGTTAAAATTAAACCCTTGTCCCGCCCCGGTCACGAAACGCCACCACCGCCAGTACGGAATCATCGAAATCTTTGTTAACACTGGAGGCAATTCAGTACGAAGGAGACACCACAGCGATACACCTCCACTTGCTCCTGAAACTGGTTGTCTGGCTTGACCAACCTGAACGTGACATTGTAAGTCGTTGCTCTACGTCCACGTCAGCTGTGCGAGATAAGAAGAAGCAGATATCAACCAGTGGGACTTCTTCTAGGTGTAGCTTGGGCTAGGGAGTCATTTGAAGCACCCTGTACATCCCCGACCCCCACCCCCCCCAGGGTCATTACAATCATCAGCAGTAGAAGCCGCAGCAACAGAAGCATTACCATCCACCACCACCACCATCACACCCAGCATCATTGCCACTTACATCATTACCACCACGATCGTGAACGCCATCAGCAGCAGCAACAGAGGCAACAACAGCCTCATCATCACCAGCGCCATCATTACTGGCACCACCATGGAAACTGACACCACCACCAGCAGCACCACCACCAGCACCATCACCAGCAGTCGCAGCAGCAACAATGAGAGCAGTTGTCACCATCACCACCGCTAGCAGCAAGCAACATCAGCTGCGTAACCACCACCATCGTCACCACCACGCTCATTAAGACAACCACCACCACCACACACATTATTGCCCGAGGCATGAATCCGTCATCACCATCGTCATCACCATCGCTGCATAGTCACGCGAATGAACAACGCCTGGCGAGACTGCTCCGCTGGACAGGAGATCATCGTTGATTGTTACCGCCTGGGTTGTCGCAATTGTGCTGTTGCTGCTGTTCTCCGGTGCGTTTTGTGGTTCGACGTTTCGCCCCACGTCGCCGGCAGCTCCCCCCAGAAGCCCCTCTTCTGAAGTAGAACCTCCTCCTACTCCTCCGGCTCGTGCAGCGAAGTTGTGTCGAACAGCACGCGGTGGACACAACTCCCAAATGAAAACACACACACACACGACGGACAGCAAGCGTCGTGTTTTTATTTTTATTTGGGAAGGACTGGTCCACCGTCTTGGCTAATGTGGAATTGAACACCGCCAGTTCAGGGACCAATCGCCCCACCATGACACGGGGGCATTGTCTTCGACGGGCAAAGTAACCTCATTCACGGTCAGGTGTGTGAACGCGATATATTGATTTTCTTTGTATTCTTTCGTTCTTTCGGTAAAGTCACGTAGATAGAAAATAAAAAATAAAATACAAGTAAAATTTAACATATTTTTCAATATTTTAACTTTTATCTATCGACGTGACTTTACCGAAAGAACCAAAGAATACAAAGCAAAGTAATACAATTTTAAAATATTTTTAAACAATTAAAATTATATTTAAATTTTATTTTTATTTTCTCTCTACGTGACTTTACCGACAGAACCAAAGAATGTGAATTCCTGCAGTCACGAAAGTTTTAAGTCAAGATATATTGCTTCTTACGTGTACATTCCAAAACTCTAATTGTTATTTGCAACGAATTAACTCTTGGGGAAGAAGGAGTGGGATGGGGGGCGGTTGTGCCCCCCACCCCCCCCATCTCACCCCCCACTCCACCGAGCCGGCCCCCTGGGGGTGCCGCGGGTTCCGAGGGGCCGGTGTCGCCGCTTGAATTCAATTTTCCGAGATGTTATGGAAAGGTCGCGGGAACTCGCAAAAGAGAAAATTCCACCGCCTCCCCCCGCCCCATCACCACCCCCCACCTCACTGCCTCGGCCGTGAGAGCCACTTGGGAGTAATGAGGACATTACAAAAAACCTCGAATAACAATTAAAGAGTTGTTTGGAAAAACGCTCGTGAAAGCGGCGGTTAGTTACGACGAGTGGGCCGAAGACATCGAGGAAGGCAGAGGACGCGAAGGAGGCCCAATACTGCGCCAACTTCGTCTCAACGTTGGCTTAACGTCGGGCCAACGTTGGTTCAACGTGTGGCCAATATTGGCTCAACGTTGGCTTAACGTTGGTGCAACGTCGGTTCAACGTTGGGCCAACGTTGGGCCGACGTCGGCTCAACGTTGGCTCAACGTTGGGCCATGTTTAGTGGGTAAGGCCTGCGCCCTTGTCTGCTAGATCGTGCGTGTCTTCTCTCGACACGTGTGTGTCGCAGTCACGATGAGAAGGGTGGGTTTATTTATATATTTTATTTTACATTCACTTGCCCAGTTCACTTTGTATGCTTTGGCCACCAAAGTGACTGAATTGGCCAAACATTGTGGTCCAATTTAACTAACAACTGCCCTTTTATATTCTTCGTTCTTTAGGTAAAGTCACGTAGATAGAAGAAAAATAATAATAAAAAATAAAGTGAAACAAATATATTTTGCATTTTTGTAAAATAAAAAGTTATATATTTTTTATTAATTTTATTTTTCTCATGAATTTTCTATCTGCGTGACTTTACCGAAAGAACCAAGAATATGAATTTCCCTCAGGCACGAAAGCTTTAAGTAAAAAATTACTATTCTTAGCTCTTTCGGTAAAGTCACGTTGAAGGGAAACAATAAAATAATAAAATATATATAAAACAATAACAATTCTCACGACGTTTCGACGATAACGCAAACGGTCATCATCAGGTGTGAAAAACCAACGGCAAGAAAAAACCAACGGCGGTTTGCATTTATTTATTTTTAAACGGTGCATTTATTTATTAACAAAAAACCGTTAGCGCCACGGGCAGCGATTTGGCAGTTTATTTAGAAGGACGAGTCCATCTATGTTCTGAAAAGAGGAGGGGGGAGACGAAAAATTAATGTATGCTGTCTGAAAGCCACTGTAAGCGTGAACAATCAATTAAGACCTGAAATGGTTAATCAAATCTTTCCAATGATTGCTAAGCCAGAATCCATCTTCTCGGTTGAAATTGTCTCTGTGCTTGTATATGTGGATAGCCTCATGAACGAATCTCTTATGGTAGCCAGATGGCTTACAAAGAACCTCTGTCTTGGAGAAGTCAATGTCATGTGAGCCTACTGAATTATAACAATGATCTGCCACGGCCGAGGTGTTGGTCCTACCGTGTTTAAGGTCTACTTTGTGTTCACGAATGCGGTCCGAGACATGGTGTTTGGTTTCTCCAATGTAACTACTACCACAGAGGCAACTTAGTTTGTAGACACCAAAAAAGATCTCCAAAATCTTGAATAAACATAAGATCCAGGTCCGTTTCAACACATTACATAAAATCCGTCACCTGGTTCCGTCTGTAAAAGATGTGATTCCGGACATACAGTACCCTGGTGTCTACAAACTAAGTTGCCTCTGTGGTAGTAGTTACATTGGAGAAACCAAACGCCATGTCTCAGACCGCATTCGTGAACACAAAGCAGACCTTAAACACGGTAGGACCAACACCTCGGCCGTAGCAGATCATTGTTATAATTCAGTAGGCTCACATGACATTGACTTTTCCAAGACAGAGGTTCTTTGTAAGCCATTTGGCTACCATGAGAGATTCGTTCATGAGGCTATCCACATATACAAGCACAGAGACAATTTCAACCGAGAAGATGGATTCTGGCTTAGCAATCATTGGAAAGATTTGATTAACCATTTCAGGTCTTAATTGATTGTTCACGCTTACAGTGGCTTTCAGACAGCATACATTAATTTTTCGTCTCCCCCCTCCTCTTTTCAGAACATAGAAGGACTCGTCCTTCTAAATAAACTGCCAAATCGCTGCCCATGGCGCTAACGTTTTTTTTTAAATAAATAAATGCACAAATAAATAAATGCAAACCGCCACTTCTTTCAAATGTTTCTTGCCGTTGGTTTTTCACACCTGATGATGACCGTTTGCGTTATGGTCGAAACGTCGTGAGAATTTTTATTGTTTTATATATTTTATTATTTTATTGTTTCCCTTCAACGTGACTTTACCGAAAGAGCTAAGAATATGAATTACTGCAGTCACGAAAGCTTTAAATCAAAATGTAAAAATTGACTCTTTTATATTTGACCAGGTAAGGCTCACTGAATTTTGCAGGACCCTTCCTGAATAACGACGATTCTTGAGACCCATGATTTATTGGGTAAATAAAGAGCATTCTGGTGATGATTATCATTGATGTTTTTACTACTCCTCTAGTTAACGTGACACGAGACATGGTTTGTGAAAGCTACGGTGATGGTTACAATGATGGTGATGTTGGTGGTGAAGGCAGTGACGGTGGTGGTAGTGATTATTATGATGATGATGATGGTTGTGGTGAAGGCAATGATCGTGGTGGTAGCGATTATGATGATGGTGGTTGTGGTGAAGGCAGTGAGGGTGGTGGTGGTAATGGTAGTGGTGGTGGTGAGTGGGAGACAACACTGGGTCTGCTTTGCGTGCCTTGTGTCACGTGGCTACGGCAGCAGATATTAAATATGCGAAGACATTCGACGCGAGACAGTCGCTCTGTAGTGTCCGATTAGAATACAACGAGTCTCGCCCTAGCCCTAGCGAGTCTACCCTTAAGCCTGCTCCTAACGAGTCTCGCCCTAGCCCGAACGAGTCTACCCCTAAGCCTGCTCCTAACGTGTCTCGCCCTAGCCCTAACGAGTCTACCCCTAAGCTTGCTCCTAACGAGTCTCGCCCTAGCCCTGCCCCTAACGAGTCTACCCCTAACCCTGCCCCTAGCGAGTCTAACCTTAACCCCACCCTAACCCTGCCCATAGCGAGACTAACCCAAATCCTGCCCCTAGCGAGTCTAACCCTAATCCTGCCCCTAGCAAGTCTAACCCAGCCCCTAGCGAGTCTAACCGTGCCCTTAGCGAGTCTAACCTAAACTATGCCCCTAGCAAGTCTAACCCTGCCCCTAGCGAGTCTAACCCAAACCCTACCCCTAGCGAGTCTAACCAAAACCCTGCCCCTAGCGAGTCTAACCCAAACCCTGCCCCTAGCGAGTCTAACCCAAACCCTGCCCTTAGCGAGTCTAACCCAAACCCTGCCCCTAGAGAGTCTAACCCTAACCCTGCCCCTAGCGAGTCTAACCCTAACCCTGCCCCTAGCGAGTCTAACCCTAAACCTGCCCCTAGCGAGTCTAACCCTAACCCTGTCCCTAGCGAATCTAACCCTAACCCTGCCCCTAGCGAGTCTAACCTTAACCCTGCTCCTAGGGAGTCTAACCCTAACCCCACCCTTAACCCTGCCCCTAGCGAGTTTAACCCTAACCCTGCCCCTAGCGAGTCTAACCCTACCCCTAGCGAGTCTAACCCTAACCCTGCCCCTAGCGAGTCCAACCCTAACTCTGCCCCTAGCGAGCCTAACCCTAACCCTGCCCCTAGCGAGTCTAACCCTAACCCTGCCCCTAGCGAGTCTAACCATAACCCTGCCCCTAGCGAGTCTAATCCTAACCCCACCTTAACCCTGCCCTTAGCGAGTCTAACCCTAACCCTGCCCCTAGCGAGTCTAACCTTAACCCTGCCCCTAGCGAGCCTAACCCTAACCCTGCCCCTAGCGAGTCTATCCCTAACCCTACCCCTAGCGAGTCTAACCCTAACCCTGCCCCTAGCGAGACTAACCCTAACCCTGCCCCTAGCGAGTCTAACCCTAACCCTGCCCCTAGCGAGTCTAACCTTAACCCTGCTCCTAGCGAGTCTAACCCTAACCCTGCTCCTAGCGAGTCTAACCCTAACCCTGCCTCTAGCGAGTCTACCCCAAACCCTGCCCCTAGCGAGTCTAACCCTAACCCTGCCCCTAGCGAGTCTAACCATAACCCTGCTCCTAGCGAGTCTAACCCTAACCCCACCCTTAACCCTGCCCCTAACGAGTCTAACCCTAATCCTGCCCTAGCAAGTCTAACCCTAACCCTGCCCCTAGCAAGTCTAACCCTGCCCCTAGCGAGTCTAACCCTAACCCTGCCCCTAGCGAGTCTAACCCTAACCCTGCCCCTAGCGAGTCTAACCCTAACCCCACCTTTACCCTGCCCCTAGCGAGTCTAACCTTAACCCCACCCTAACCCTGCCCCTAGCGAGTCTAACTCCAACCCTGCCCCTAGCGAGTCTACCCCAAACCCTACCCCTAACCGCCGCCGCCGTCCCCTGGCGGTCTCGCGAACGCAGCGATCCGTCCTCGCGCTTCTTTCGTCCGATCCGACCAAAACCAAAACCCAACGTCCAAGTGACTGACGGGACCTCATTGCCCAGCGGTGCGCAAAGAAAGGGCGGGGGGGAGGGGGGGCGACGGGAGGGGGGGGGGGCACGCAAATCACAAGCATCTCCTGCGAAGCATTAAAACAAAAAAACTAAAAAATTCGTCGTCCGCGCTCTCCCCTTGTTCGGCCCAGAACGGGAGAGAAGCGGGCCCGACAGTTCGCGGTTCGAGGCCCGGCGGCCGCCCCGGTTAATCCCGTGGTGGGGCGTGGGGGTGGGTCTAATCGAGCGCGCAAACTCGCGCCTGTCTGCCGCGCGGGTCGCGAATGCCGAAGGAGCCGTCATGCCGACGTCAGCAGCACGTCACCGGAACCAGGGGGAGGCACAGCAAGAACAAAAAAATCGCCAAATGCGAGAACGCGTCGAGCGCACATGAATCGGTGGGGTAAAAGCCGCTCAGCGACATCGCCCGTGCTTACTGGGCAGACTAAAACTCATCTGTAACGCCGCAGCGGCTTCCTGATATCCTTGCGCTATTAGAATACCAAACGTACCGAACCAAAATTATTATTAATTCTCATTGTGTCATGGGGATCACGAGACACCTGCTGAAGCAAAGGGGGCAGCTGAAATTACCACCGAATGCTTACAGAGAAGAGAGAGAGATGAAAATTTAAATATAATCCAAACCACAATTTATTTTTTTAAATGGAGACATTTTCATAGCAAACGCCCGACGCTGGGAACGGGAAAACGGTGGGGGGGGGGGGGAGGTAAGGAGCGGGGAGCTAAAACGTTCCACCTCAAGTGGAATCGTTCCATCTCCCGCAACGCATCACGGGTACCTGGAACACTCCCCCCCGCCACCGCCTACCCCGTGGGGTCTTCACCCTCCCTTCACACCCAACAGAGGTCAAACTCATTCGCACGATCGAGCAATCGAATTCCCAAGACGACAGCAGCTAGACCATTGCCCCTCTGGCAGGGCCACCCTTTTCACTACCGCCACCGCCACCACCACCACGGCGCTGTACCAGCTTCACAGATCCGTTTCACTCCAACCCGGAACCCCTCTTGCCCCCCCCCCCCCACCCCGAGCATTCAGTTCACAGTTGGCCCAGTGCCAACCTCCGTGCCTATGTGGGTATCTACGTGAGCGCCCAACTGGGCGCCTGGCTCAGTCGCTGACTCTGCGCCTGGCTTAGCGGCTGACTGGACGTCGAATTGGATGCCGGGCTTGGCAGCCGACTCGACGTCTGGCCGCCGAGCCTCGAACCGGACGTGCGCCTTGACGCGCGGCTGGGCGTCGGCCCCGCCGGCTGACCGCTCGTCTGCGTCGGTGTCCGGCTGCGCGCCGGCCCCTCCGTCTTGCCCTGCGCTGGGCTCGGAGTCCGAACGGGAGCCGCCCTCCACTGCCCGCTGAGCGTCGGCGGTCGCGTGGCTCTCGTGGCTCGCGTCCTGCCGGGGACCCGGAGCGCCGCTCGGGAGTTTGGCTCCAGCGTCCGGCTCCGTCGCCGCCTCCACCACGCCGATCTTGTCACCTACAGGCGCCAGCGGCAGACAGGGGAAGCACAGACACCCTAGGGCAGCTTGAGCACCCGCAAGGCTGCGTTTATTTTTTTTTTAAACGTAAAAAATATATACTTATATTTTACTCGCTCGTACAACATCTACGGTGATCGGTGATGCTTTTATCGGCAAATTTTGTGCGCGGCTGGGGGGCCGCGGGGCTCGGTGGTGAGCGGCGCTCTGGGCATGGGACTCCAAATTCGCCGGTTCGTACGTACATACGTATGTAGGCACGTACGTATGTATGTACGTACGTACGCACGGTCTCATTCGCAAAAGAGTGACCACGGGCTCGCCAAAATGACAAAAGGGAGAATGTAAAAGAAACTAAAACAATGCCGCGAATAAAAATCAGAGAGAGAGAAAAATAAATATAACGCGATAGATGAGATGACCAAATATGTAAGTGTGTATGTTGAACTTCGTTGGCACCATACGTTCGCCGACCGTGCTGATCAGAGGTACGGGGAGAGGGTGGCAATGACAACAACACTAAACACACAAAAGAGCGCTTCTCAAGAAAACACATTCTCCTGCGGAGGGAGCTGGTAGGAACGTTGGGTTGCTCGGTCAATGGCCACGGTCAACGGCGGCACCACGTGGTGTATCCCGCACAATATGCCCGACTGTGAGGGCGGGCACAAGCCGGCGTGAGTAGGTGAAACGTTGAGTTTTATAAGGGCACCACGGGGTGACCAGCCTCTCCCCACCCAGCCCCACCCCTCCCACCCCCCATCCAGCCCCTCCCCTCCCACCCCCCACCCAGCCCCACCCCTCCCACACCCCACCCTCCCCACCCAGCCCCTCCCCACCCAGCCCCTCCCCACCCTCCCCACCCTCCCCACCCAACCTCTCCCTCTCCACCCAGCCCCTCCCCACCCTCCCCTCTCTACCCAGCCCCACCCCTCCCATTTTTGGATGCACGACGGACGGACGGACGGACACAATAATCCCCTGTGGGCTGGTGGTGTAACCAGGAGGTTCCTACCAGTATTCCTTGTCAATGTCGAGACCGCAGTGGTGCTGAAGCAGCTTCACTGCGGTCTTGCACCCCTTTTGATTCTCAATCGTAAACACGTGGAGGGTGTTGATGAAACAGAATTAAGTTATCTCGCACCCCCAGGGGGTGCAGCGTGCACCCCCAGGTGAAGAAGAAGAAAATGGAGGAGAACCACTGCTCTCGATGGTGGTTCGACCCCAATTCCTGGCGTAGCAGCTGCAACAGTGGCTCAAGGTTTCTCACAGCGAGAAAACGTTAACTGGACGTGGTGTGCCGGGCGAGGATATTTTTTTTCTCTCTTCCGGGGTCGCCGATCTGCACGCGGCTGAAATGAAGCAGCGGCGGCGCGTTGGGATGCGGGAGAGCATCGTGCGTGTGTGTGTGTGAGCGTGTGTGTGTGAGCGTGTGTGCGTGTGTGTGAGCGTGTATGTGTGCCACCATGAGGGGTGGACAGTCCTCTACTCGGGGCAGCAGACTGCCAAACAAAGAATAAAGGGTGCGTGGGAGCGTGGCGGTGAGGTGTGGGAAGCTGTAAGCCCCAGGCTACTTTGGGCTCGCCTTCCCATCAACCGGAGGCGAGGAGTGGTGGTCGTGGTTACTTATGCCCCCACCGAAGACGAACATCCGTGGAGGGATGCAGGCAAAGCCGATGAGTCAGATGCCTTCAATGACCTCCTGTCACAGGTGCTGGCTAAAGTGGCCCCTCGGGATAGAGTCATCATGTTGGGTGACTTCAATGCCCGAGTTGGTCATGATGCTGGCACCTGGTCTGGAGTGATTGGAAGGCATGGGCCAGATCAGCTCAATAACAACGGTAGGAGGCTGCTAGATTTTTGTGCAGCCCATGGGCTTGTAATTACCAACACGCTGTTCGGGCATCGGCGCATCCACACAACATCATGGATGCATGCCGGGTCCAAGCAAGAACATCTGCTGGACTACATATTGACGGACCAGCGGATGCGAGCCCATGTCCTTGACACCAGGACCTACCGTAGAGCTGATCTGCCCTCTGACAATCGACTAGTCATCTGTAAGATGCGCCTGCCATTCTTCCACTCCGGTGGTGGCTGTCCACCCAGGACCCCATTCCAACCTAAAGTGGCCTGGTCTCAGTTATCTGATGAAAGTTGCAAGCAAGAATTTCATCATCGCTTGCGGCTGGGATTGGCATCGTCCCCCACTCCTCCTGATCTCGAGGGTAAATGGGTGAGGTTTAGGACTGTGACTCATGCAGCTGCAATGGCTGCTTTGGGTACGCGGTCCAGACCTCCCCAGAGACCCTGGCTGACAGAGGAGGCGTTCAGGATGGTTGAGAAAAAGCGACAGGCCCACTGTCATCGGCTACAGAATCCCACGTCAGAGAATGAGGAGGCTTACCGCAGCCTTCGCTCGGAGGTTCGGAGAACCGTGAGGCACTGCAAGGATGGGTGGTGGTCGCGGGTTGCTGAGGAGATGGAGTCTGCCTCAGTGGCCCGCGATCACAAATCTCTCTTTAACTCCATCAAAAAAGTAACCTGCAGCGCCACACCTATTACCATCATTAGGGGGAAAAACGGTGATCCAATCTCCGACCCCCAGGAACAGGTTTGTAGATTTGCTGAGCACTTCTGTGAGGTCCTGGGGGAGGGGAAATCCCTCAGCCAAGAAAACATCGTGGCACAAAGTGAGGATGACCCTGCTGAGGCTGCGGTGCCTCAAAAAATTGGAAGAAGTCACCCCCTGTGAGTGGCTGGTTGAAGTACCATCTGTTGAGGAAGTACTGAAGGCGATCCGGAGTCTGAGACCAGGAAAGGCAGCGGGCAGAGATGATCTCCCAAGCGAAATGCTGAGGGAGGGTGGCGTTTGTGCACAGACTGCCCTATATGACATCATAACAACAGTCTGGACCACTGGACGGGTTCCGCAGGATTGGAAGGATGCCCTGGTGGTCCCCCTCTTTAAGAAGGAGGACCGCACAGACTGTAACAACTACAGGGGCATCTCACTCCTCAGTGTGCCGGGAAAGGTCCTGGCAAGGATTATTCAACATCGCCTCACCAGGCACGCTGAGGAGAGGCTTGCGGAGCCCCAATGCGGTTTCAGGAAAGGGCGGTCCTGTACAATGCCATATTTTCTGTCCGTCTGCTACAGCAGAGGTGTAGGGAATTCCAACAAGACCTACATCTCTGCTTTATTGACCTGGTCAAGGCCTATGATACCATCAGTAGGCCTGGGCTCTGGGTTGTTTTTCGTGCTTTTGGAGTCCCTGACCCTCTGCTCACGATTATTAAGGACCTACATGATGGTGAGCGGGCCCGGGTAAAACTACGTGGCCGGGAGTCAGAGCCATTCCCTGTACACCTTGGTGTGCGACAGGGATGTCCTCTGGCTCCCACATTAATTAACATCTATTTTGATCACGTAGTTCGTGAAGCCTTCAATAGCTGTACCGGGGGAATCTCCATTTGGTACAGATATAATGGGAGGCTGATCGATGCCCGGGTGCGGTCAAGGGATGGCTCCCTATTGCTCAACCATGTTATCTATGCTGATGATTTGGTAATAGCTGCTCATTCAGAGGAGGAGTTGGAGATGCTGCTACTGAGACTGGAGCGTACCACTAAGAGATGGGGCCTTACCATCAGCCCCACCAAAGCTAAGGACCTGCCTGGGTATTTTGTACCATCGGGCACTCCACCCCCACAACTCCCAATCGGTGATGGGGCAGTTGTGGAGAGAGTGGAGAGTTCCCCATACTTGGGCAGTGTGCTTATAACCGGCTCCAGTTTAACAGCAGAGGTCTCACTCCGAATCAGTCGAGTGGCAATATCTTTTCATCGGTTGCGTAACGCTGTGTGGAAGCTATCTGGTCTGTTGCTCCGCACTAAGCTTCAGGTCTTCTCGGCCACGGTCATTCCCTCCCTTCTCTACGCTTGCGAAACGTGGACCCCCTTAATGGAGCATCTTCGCCGGTTTGAAACATTTAGGCTGGCCTGCCTACGATCCATTCTGGGTTTAACCAGGCTGGATCGTGTGAGGAGCTCAAAAATCCTTGAAAGATCTGGGCAAGGTCCCATCGGTGAGCTCATCCGGCAGGAAAGGCTTGCGTTGGCTGGTTCATGTAGCCCGCATTCCCAGCCACCGCATGCCGAAACAGCTTTTGTTCGGCCGGATCGAGGGGGCTAAACGGGCGCGGCACGGGTTAGAGAAGAGATGGAGTGACGTGGTACAGGAGGACGTGGAGCTGAGTGGACTTCCCGATGACTGGTACCAGCGGTGTCAAGATCGGCCTCTGTGGAGGAGGCTCGTGAAGGACGCTACTGGGCAGTTGGAGGCAGTCGCCCTCCAACAACAACGGAAGGCGGAGGAGCGACGCTCACAACAACGAGCGGAGTGCCGGGTGGCTAAAGCACAGCAGGTTGGCACAGTAGGGGGCACAGGTGGTGCATCAGCCAATCATCTCATTCAGTCGACCGGTGGCACCTGGGTCTGCCCCGTGACCTCCTGCTAGCGCGCGTTCGACACTCCACGTGGCCTCAAGGTGCACATGGCCTGGCACAAGCGTCGTGGTGACGTCACCGCCACTTAGTCGCGAATGGCGGTTGTTGTTGTGTGTCTGTGTGTGTGTGCGTGTCTGTGTGTGTGTGCGCGTGTGTGTGTGTGTGCACGTGTGTCTGTGTGTGTGCTGTGTGTGTGTGTGCGTGTGTATGGGGAGCGATAGTGTAGCGGTTAGCTCGCTGCGCTATGAACCTGGCGACCCGGGTTCGATTCCCGTTCACGGCCAACACCAGTGACGATTATCTGAACCGGTCCCGGGCCTCCCCTAGGTCGACTCAGCCTCAAATGAGTACCTGGTGCGGTGTGTAAACATTGCCACTAGGGAGACAAAGGCGGTCGGGTGCGGTGCTGGCCACCCACCCCCTCGTGTACCGTTCCGGCCTTCATAGGTGCTCGCTAACAGCCCTTGCCCCTACAGTCTGTTAAGGCTATATGGGGGATCTTTGTCTTTTGTGTGTGTGTGTGTGCGTGTGTGTGTGTGTGCGTGTGTGTGTGCGCGTGTGTGTGTGCGCGTGTGTGCGTGTGTGTGTGCGCGTGTGTTACAGGCTACAAGGGGGATCTTTGTCTTTGCGCGTGCGTCGTTGCGTTTGTTTATCGTGCAGCGCCAAGGTTATGGAAACACAGCGTCGCATTACTCGGGCAAAGCCGTCATTGAAATGACTCCGCCCCCCTCCCCTCCTCACGGAGGCCCGCCCGCTCCCTCCTCTCGTTACCCAATCAGACAGCGCGGGCCCCGTTGTGACGATTATATAAATAAATAACCCACACCACGTGCCGTCCGTCGTCCGGATGCCCACCCGCGCCGGTTCACCCGCGGTGAACCGGCGCGGGTGGTTGAAGCGTGCGAGCGGGGGAAAAATAATAATAATAACGGAGTAAAAAAAAATCTGTTTTTTTAAACATACAGGGTGCTTACATTTTTTTTTTAAACACTCAGATGGGACTGTCGTTATTAATGGGAAAAAGTATAATAATACACTGTAACATGATAACAAATGTAATGTTAATCAGTTCAAAAAGTCAAAGAGTCTCCCACTTATATATTCTTGGTTCTTTCGGTAAAGTCACGTTGAAGGGAAACAATAAAGTAATAAAATATATATAAAACAATAAAATTCTCACGACGTTTCGACTGCAACACAAGCAGTCATCAGCATCATCATGACAACTGCTTGTGTTGCAGTCGAAACGTCGTGATAATTTTTTTATTATTTTATTGTTTCCCTTCAACGTGACTTTACCGAAAGAACCCAAAATATGAATCAATGCAGTCACGAAAGCTTTAAATCAAAGTCTCCCACTTGTTCGCCAGCGTTGTCAACGCGTGGCCTGGAATCTTCCCCAGGTGGGCTCCAGAGCCCCGAGGCAGCATTTCTTGTGGCGTCGTTGCAAATTCTCAGCAGTGTTCAGATTTTGTCGAAGCACCCCCTGTATATGTGTATATATATGTAGCGCCATTCACGCGAGGCTTCGCAGAGCTTTTACGACAGATTCCCAGTTTAAAGAAAGCAGCAGCAACAACAACAGCAGCAGCAAAGCCCCTTAACATTAAAACTAAAAGGCAAAACGACCCTGACACGGACGGGTACGCGAGAGAAGGTAAGTGTGGTTTTCAGACGAGTGCGAGAAAAAAAACCCCCTCGACTGACAGAGTGTACCTCGCGGTCTGGGACAAGGCATCGCACCTCCGATTTGGCACGGCTGGCTACGTACGGTGCGAAAGAAGTTCAACGCACGTACATACATACAAGGCGTTCCACAAACTGGGGCGAGGTCGTTAACATATCCCAGCCACCGTGATGATGATGAGAGAGAGACACGCAAACTCCAAGTCGGTACTCTATGAGCATTTTATGCTAATTCCTTTGTCAAAGCGTTTTGTTTCCTCCCACACAGCTTAAAGGACGTGACCTGGGCTTGACTGTCTCCATTCCAACGCTGTCCTCGTGACAGCCTGATCCCTTCACCTGATGAAGGCCACTTGTGTTGTGGCCAAAACGTCGTGATTTTTTGTTGTTTTATTTTTTACCTACGTGACTTTACCGAAGAGAACCAAAGAGTATGGATCGTTGCAGTCACGAAAGCTTCAAATCTAGAATATACAGCAGGCGTCAGGGTCGGGATCGAACCCACGACCTCCTGTAGATCAGGCGAGGTAGTTAACATCTCCTAGCCACCGTAATGATGATGATGAGAGAGAGACACCGCAAACTCCAAATATACAACAGCAGGCGTCGTCAGGGTCGGGATCGAACCCACGACCTCCTGTAGACCAGGCGAGGTAGTCAACATCTCCTAGCCACCGTGATGATGATGATGAGAGACACCGCAAACTCCAAATATACAGCAGCAGGCGTCGTCAGGGTCGGGATCGAACCCACGACCTCCTGTATACCGGGCGAGGTAGTCAACATCTCCTAGCCACCGTGATGATGATGATGAGAGAGAGACACGCAAACTCCAAATATCCAGCAGCAGGCGTCGTCAGGGTCGGGATCGAACCCACGACCTCCTGTAGACCACGCGAGGTAGTCAACAACTCCTAGCCACCGTGATGATGATGAGAGAGAGAGACACGCAAACTCCAAATATACAGCAGCAGGCGTCGTCTGGGTCGGGATCGAACCCACGACCTCCTGTAGACCAAGCGAGGTAGTTAACATCTCCTAGCCACCGTGATGATGATAATGATGAGAGACACCGCAAACTCCAAATATACAGCAGCAGGCGTCGTCAGGGTCGGGATCGAACCCACGACCTCCTGTATACCAGGCGAGGTAGTCAACATCTCCTAGCCACCGTGATGATGATGATGAGAGAGAGAGACACGCAAACTCCAAATATACAGCAGCAGGCGTCGTCAGGGTCGGGATCGAACCCACGACCTCCTGTATACCACGCGAGGTAGTCAACATCTCCTAGCGCACTCCACCATGGTGTTAAACAGCGCAGTCTCTAGCCCGTATCGTCCACTCTCTCTGCTGGCCTCTCTCCGTGCTGTGACAAAGGGCCAGTGCCCTGAAACGTCGCCCGTTACACGCAGATTTCCCTCGCTCTACGCGTGTTCGGTTTGTGTGATTCCGCGCTGGGTACGCGGCCTGCCTATTTGTATAAAAAAAATTCGCTCCGCTATGCGGATTGGATTCACTCTCCATTCGGCTATGCTGTCGAACGTGGGGCAACGTTGTGAGTACGTTGTGTGGACGTTGTGTGGACGTTGTGTTCTCTGCGGGAGACAGCTGTCTCACACACAGACATGCACGCAGATACATATAGATACATATATACACACAGATACATGCAGAGATAGACGCAAACATATACATAGAGAGACACACACGTACATATATAGAGATACACACGCACATAGATACACACACAGATACACATACACACAGATACACATACACACAGACGCATATAGAGATGCACACACAGATACACATACACACAGACACATACAGAGATACACACAGAGACACATACAGAGATACACACAGAGACACATACAGAGATACACACACAGACACATACAGAGATACACACAGAAATACACACACAGACACATACAGAGACAACAACAACAACAACAACCGCCATTCGCCACTAAATGGCGGTGACGTCACCACGACACTTGTGCCAGCCTATGTGCACCCTGAGGCCACGTGAAGTGTCGAACGCCCGCTGGCAGGAGGTCACGTGGCAGACCCAGGTGCCACGGGTCGACTGACTGAGATGACTGGCTGATGCACCACCTGTGCCCCCTACTGTGCCAACCTGCTGTGCTTTAGCCACCCGGCGCTCCGCTCGTTGTTGTGAGCGTCGCTCCTCCGCCCTCCGTTGTTGTTGGAGGGCGACTACCTCCAACTGCCCAGTAGCGTCCTTCACGAGCCTCCTCCACAGAGGCCAATCTTGACACTGCTGGTACCAGTCATCGGCAAGTCCACTCAGCTCCACGTTCTCCTGTACCACATCACTCCATCTCTTCTCTAGCCCGTGCCGCGCCCGCTTAGCCCCCTCAATCCGGCCGAACAAAAGCTGTTTCGGCATGCGGTGGCTGGGCATGCGGGCTACATGACCCAGCCATCGCAGCCTTCCCCTGCCGGAGGAGCTCACCGATGGGACCTTGCCCAGATCTTTCAAGGATTTGTGAGCTCCTCACACAATCCAGTCTGGTTAAACCTAGGATGGATCGTAGGCAGGCCAGCCTAAATGTTTCTAACCCGCGAAGATGTTCCATTAAGGGGGTCCACGTTTCGCAAGCGTAGAGAAGGGAGGGAATGACCGTGGCCGAGAAGACCTGAAGCTTAGTGCGGAGCGACAGACCAGGTAGCTTCCACACAGCTTTACGCAACCGATGAAAAGATATTGCCGCTCGACTGATTCGGAGTGAGACCTCTGCTGTTAAACTGGAGCCGGTCATAAGCACACTGCCCAGGTATGGGAAACTCTCCACTCTCTCCACAACGGCCCCATCAACGATTGGGAGTTGTGGGGGTGGAGTGTCCGATGGTACAAAATACCCAGGCAGGTGCTTAGTTTTGGTGGGGCTGATGGTAAGGCCCCACCTCTTAGTGGCACGCTCCAGTCTCAGCAGCAGCGTCTCCAATTCCTCCTCTGAATGAGCAGCTATTACCAAAATATCAGCATACATAACGTGG
The DNA here is from genome assembly GCF_048934315.1 of Petromyzon marinus. Taxonomy (NCBI): domain Eukaryota; kingdom Metazoa; phylum Chordata; class Hyperoartia; order Petromyzontiformes; family Petromyzontidae; genus Petromyzon; species Petromyzon marinus. Next base: position 6,335,088 of record NC_133722.1, read on the forward strand.
TTGAGCAATAGGGAGCCATCCCTTGACCGCTCCCGGGCGTCGATCAGCCTCCCATTATATCTGTACCATATGGAGATTCCCTCGGTACAGCTATTGAAGGCTTCACGAACTACGTGGTCAAAATAGATGTTAAATCATGTGGGAGCCAGAGGACATCCCTGTCGCACCTCAAGGTGTACAGGGAATGGCTCTGACTCCCGGCCACGTAGTTTTACCCGGGCCGGCTCACCATCATGAAGGTCCTTAATGGTCGTGATCAGAGGGTCAGGTACTCCAAAAGCACAAAGAACAACCCAGAGCCCAGGCCTACTGATGGTATCATAGGCCTTGACCAGGTCAATAATGCAGAGATGTAGGTCTTGTTGGAATTCCCTACACCTCTGCTGTAGCAGACGGACAGAAAATATGGCATCTATGCAGGACTGCCCTTTCCTGAAACCGTATTGGGGCTCCGCAAGCCTTTCCTCAGCGTGCCTGGCAAGGCGATGCTGAATAATCCTTGCCAGGACCTTTCCCGGCACACTGACGAGTGAGATGCCCCTGTAGTTGTTACAGTCTGTGCGGTCCCCCTTCTTAAAAAGGGGGACCACCAGGGCATCCTTCCAATCCTGCGGAACCCGTCCAGTGGTCCAGACCGTTGTTATGATGTCATATAGGGCAGTCTATGCACAAACGCCACCCTCCCTCAGCATTTCGCTTGGGAGATCATCTCTGTCCGCTGCCTTTCCTGGTCTCAGACTCCGGATTGCCTTCAGTACTTCCTCAACAGATGGCACCTCAGCCAGCCACTCACAGGGGGTGACTTCTTCCAATATTTGAGGCACCGCAGCCTCAGCAGGGTCATCCTCACTTTTTGCCACGATGTTTTCCTGGTTGAGGGATTTTACCTCCCCCAGGACCTCACAGAAATGCTCAGCAAATCTGCAGACCTGTTCCTGGGGGTCGGAGATTGGATCACCGTTTTTTCCCCTAATGATGGTAATAGGTGTGGTGCTGCAGGTTACTTTTTTGATGGAGTTAAATAGAGAATTGTGATCACGGGCCACTGAGGCAGACTCCATCTCCTCAGCAACCCGCGACCACCACCCATCCTTGCAGCGCCTCACGGCTCTCCGAACCTCCGAGCGAAGGCTGCGGTAAGCCTCCTCATTCTCTGACGTGGGATTCTGTAGCCGATGACAGTGGGCCTGTCGCTTTTTCTCAACCATCCTGAACACCTCCTCTGTCAGCCAGGGTCTCTGGGGAGGTCTGGACCGCGTACCCAAAGCAGCCATTGCAGCTGCATGAGTCACAGTCCTAAACCTCGCCCATTTACCCTCGACATCAGGAGGAGTGGGGGACGATGCCAATCCCAGCCGCAAGCGATGATGAAATTCTCGCTTGCAACTTTCATCAGATAACTGAGACCAGGCCACTTTAGGTTGGAATAGGGTCCTGGGTGTACACCCACCACCGGAGTGGAAGAATAGCAGGCGCATCTTACAGATGACTAGTCGATGGTCAGAGGGCAGATCAGCTCCACGGTAGGTCCTGGTGTCAAGGACATGGGCTCACATCCGCTGGTCCGTCACTATGTAGTCCAGCAGATGTTCTTGCTTGGACCCGGCATGCATCCATGATGTTGTGTGGATGCGTCGATGCCGGAACAGCGTGTTGGTAATTACAAGCCCATGGGCTGCACAAAAATCTAGCAGCCTCCTACCGTTGTTATTGAGCTGATCTGGCCCATGCCCTCCAATCACTCCAGACCAGGTGCCAGTATCATGACCAACTCGGGCATTGAAGTCACCCAACATGATGACTCTATCCCGAGGGGCCACTTTAGCCAGCACCTGTGACAGGAGGTCATAGAAGGCATCTGACTCATCGGCTTTGCCTGCATCCCTCCACGGATGTTCATCTTCGGTGGGGGCATAAGTAACCACGACCACCATTCCTCGCCTTCGGTTGATGGGAATGCGAGCCTAAAGTAGCCTGGGGCTTAAAGCTTCCCACACCTCACCGCCACGCTCCCACACCCCCTTCATTATTTTGTTCAAAGAAGAGCCACTCCCTGTTGTTTGGCAGTCTCCTGCCCCGAGTAGAGGACTGTCCACCCCTCATGGTGGCAGGAGCCAGAGCCGGTCCACCGGACCTCCTGAATGCCACATAGATCCAGGCGGTACCGGTCCAGCTCCCGACAGAGGAGTGGCAGCCTCTCCTCCGCAGTGAGCGTTCGAACATTCATACAGAGACACACACACAGACACATACAGAGATACACACATAGATACATACTGAGATATATACACACACACATACAGAGATACACACACAGATAGATACAGAGATACACACACAGATACATACAGAGATACACACACAGACACATACAGAGATACAGACACATACAGAGATACACACACAGACACATACAGAGATACATACACAGACACATACAGAGATACACACACAGATACATACAGAGATACACACACAGATACATACAGAGATACACACACAGACACATACAGAGATACGCACAGATACATACAGATATACACATACAGACACATACAGAGATACACACACAGACACATGCAGAGATACACACACGGAGATACACACAGAGATACACACAGAGATACATACACAGATACATACAGAGATACAGACACAGAGATGCACACACAGACACATACAGAGATACTCACACAGAGATACACACAGAGATACACACACAGATACATACAGAGATACACACACAGACACATACAGAGATACACACACAGATACATACAGAGATAAACACACAGACACATACAGAGATACACGCAGACACATACAGAGATACACACACAGATACATACAGAGATATACACACAGATACATACAGAGATACACACACAGACACGTACAGAGATACACACACAGACACATACAGAGATACACACACAGATACATACAGAGATACACACACAGACACATACAGAGATACACACAGATGCATACAGAGATACACACACAGACACATACAGAGATACACACACAGACACATACAGAGATACACACACAGATACATAGAGAGAGATACACACAGAGATACACAGAGATACACACACAGATACATACAGAGATACACACACAGATACATACAGAGATACACACACAGATACATACAGAGATACACACACAGATACATACAGAGATACACACACAGATGCATACAGAGATACACACACAGACACATACAGAGATACACACACAGACACATACAGAGATACACACACAGACACACACAAATACATACAAAGACACAACATTGTGTGTGTACACGCTACTGGACAGCCAGCTGTCTCACACAAACACACAGAGCGCTGTATTAATGCTTTGCCGTGTTGCATTGCCCTTGTGCTGCCTGCCTTGTGTCATTATTAGCTCTCGAACACCGGTGAGGCAAAGCCATAAAAGAGGCCGTGACTGATGTAGCCCCCCAATCGGTTTCGAGGACATAATCGCAGCGCATTTGTTTGACACGTTTTCCCACGAAGTGCGGGTGGTTAACGTGGACCCAGTGCCTTCAAATCGGTGTCTATTTGGCCTTTGAACACCTTCACGCCTCCTGCGTTAATACCCCCCCGCCCCTTCGCGCGTGAAGGGCTCACAAGTGGCGTCATCACACCTATCCCTCCACAAATCTGGTTGCTGTCCACCTGATGATGCTGGTTGTAATTACTGGCGAAACGTCGTACTCGGATTGCGAAATGTCGCGGCTTTGCGCTCCAACACACAACCGGTGGTGCTGAGCTAGTGACGAATTGGCCACGTTCTGTTCACGTGACAACCCTTGACTGATTGGCTGTGTCGGGTGGTGGCCGGTTTAACGACACATTTATATATTTACGTGATCTAACCCAACAAAAAAAACCTCTAATGGATATTGGTTGTGAAAGCTTAATACTACGTGTTAAACAGATTGTGAATGTTGTGGATTTGCTCTCCAACACACCGGTTAGTGCTGAACTGGTAACGAATTGGCCACGTTCTATTTACGTGACAAACACTTTTACTAATTGGCTGTGTCGGGTGGTGGCGGGTTTACCGACGCATTTATATATTTACGCGATCTAACCCCAGAAAAAACTATTATGGATGATATTGGTCGCGAAAGCCCGCTACTCCACCTACAACTATGCGTTAAACCAAATGTTAAAGGTCGGTCCTCTGTTCGTAAATGAGCTCACGATCCTTGGGCGTGGCGCGCTGAGGCTACTGCCCCCCCCTCCGGTCAAACTCCACGCGCACTCAGACAAAGATGCCCCGCATAGCCTGCAAGGGGCCGTTGGGGCAAGTGCTGTCAGCGAGCAGCGAGCCGCCTTTGTCTCCCCCCAGGACCGGATTCAGTCAGACCATGCGTCACTGGTGTTGCCCGTCAGCCGGAATTGAAGTCGGCGCTCTAACCGCTACACCCCGGCCACCTGAGTTCGATTCCCGCTCACGGCCACCAACACTTATCTGAACCGGACACGGGCCTCCCCTAACGTCGACTCGGCCTCAAATGAGCACATGGTGCTTAGTGAGCCACAGTGCCGGTCGCCTTCATAGGCGCTCGCTGACAGCCACGATGCCTCCCTCCAGCGGCAGCAGTCTTGCTCAAGGCTACACGGGGCGGCGTGGCCCTGTGAGCAAGCGGCAGCGGCTGTGAAGGTCGCTCGCGGCTGCACGTGGGGGGGGGGGGGAATAGCAAAAAACGACCGACCGACCGACCGCCTTTAAGTCTTCCCAACCCCGCACCTCCCAGTGCTGAACGTTTAAACGCCCACACTCGATACCGCGTCGACGCTGTGGCTCACAAAGCAAAGGAACGTGAGTTAGGGGGGTGGTGGTGGTGGGGGGGGGGGGGCGCCCGACAGCGTGGCAGCAGCAGCGCTAGAACCGGCTGGGAGCGGTGTTCGGTCTCCTTCTCCGTTCCGTGATGACTTTGGCTCGACGCACAACACGAGCCCACGTGCCAAATGTAACCAGCGTCGGACGAAATTATCCCAAACATTGCGATCGACGTGGACAAAGATTCCCCCCACCGCTGTTAGCGAGCAGCGGCATCCACGAAAGGTGGTCAGCACCACGCCCGACCGCCTTTGTCTCTCTCCCCCCCCCCCCAAATTGGCGATGTTTTACGCAGCCACGCCAACGCATTCGTTTGAGGCTGAGTCGACCTAGGGGACCGGCCCAGGACCGGGTTCAGAAAATCGTCCGTGAACGGGAATCGGGAATCGAACCCGGGTGGCCAGGTTCGTAGACGCAGGGCGCTAACCACTACACTACCGCTCCCCCCACAATCCACATTGCAATGAACACCACCACCTCCTGAACCCGCATTGAACTCGCGTTTACTCGCGGCGAGAGATTTTAACTTCACTGCTAACCTTGACTCCTGCTCAATCCCTTATCAACCACGCGCGTGCACAAAGACAAAGTTCCCCCGTATAGCCTGCAATAGACTGTAGGGGCAAGTGCTGTTAGCGAGCAGCAGCACTTATGAAGGCCGGCACGGCACACGAGGGGGTGGGTGGCCCAACACCACGCCCGGCCGCCTTTGTCTCCCCAGTTACGATGTTTACACACCGCACCAGGTCATCATTTAAGGCCGAGTCGATCTAGGCGAGGCCCAGGACCGGATCAGATAATCGTCTTAGATGTTTGTGGCCGTGAGCGGGAATCGAACTCGGGTGGCTCCGGGGTTCGTAGCGCAGCGCGGTAGCTACTGCCCACTGCACTACCGCTCCCCACACACTCTCTCACGCACAAAGACAAAGTTCCCCCGTATAGCCTGCAATAGACTGTAGGGGCAAGTGCTGTTAGCGAGTAGCAGCACCTATGAAGGCCGGCACGGCACACGAGGGGGTGGGTGGCCCAACACCACGCCCGGCCGCCTTTGCCTCCCCAGTGACGATGTTTACCACACACCGCACCAGCGACTCATTTAAGACCGAGTCGACTTAGAGGGAGGCCCAGGACCGGATCAGCTTTAATAATCGTCAGCGGCGTCGGTGGCCGTGAGCGGGGTTCGTAGCGCAGCGCAAACGGCAGCAGCAGCAGCCTGCGCCGGTTTAATCCGACGCAGTCACACTGGCGATGATTGAGTCTGGGGCGATGATGGTGGTGTTGTTGATTGTGTCGATGGTGAATGATGCAGTCGGGTGTGGGTGGGTTGGTTGGTTGATGGTGGTGGAGCTTTCCCCCCTCGTACCGCCCTTCCCGCTCGCACCACTCACACACTGCGCGATTCAGCCGCTTGCCTTCAATATTCCGTTACTCGCGACCCACGGCCAAATTACCATCAATTAGCGACGGCGCGACCTCCTCCCTCCCCTTACCCACCCCGAGCATTCCTCTGAATTACCGAACACCCACAGCACTGAGTGGGTGGGGGGAGGGGGGCAGGGAGGTTTGGAGGGAGGGAGAGGGGGGGGGCGCAATGAATGGGTCGCTCTCACAAACCCGAGTCGCTATCCCGTCGGGGTTGCAGCAGTACGAACGCGTTGCACAAACCCTGACACTCGACACGGCTGCGCGACTTTTGCTGTTGTTTGTTGTTGACGCTGCTGCTGCTGTAGCTGCGTCTCACTTTTTTTTTTTAAAGCGAGCAAGTTAACGGCCGCCACGATCGCTTGTACGCGGCAAACGCGCCGACTATTTAAACTAAAAAAGAAAAAAAAACCCGAAAAAAATGAAATTCTCAACAACAACAACAAAATACTCTTTGGTTCTATTGGGTAAAGTCACCAAAGAGTATGGATCCTAGCAGTCACGAAAGCTTTAAATCTAGAACAACAAAATAAACAATGTTTTATTTTTACTGGTAAGGCCCACACTGAGCTGCAATGCAGCTCGATTTCAGAAGCGACCTGGCCATCACAAATGACAGCTCAACGAAGTAGGGTTATCGTCACGTGGAAATGTGTAGCAGCCAAAGACTCTAAACGAGTAATGTTGATTCTAAGTGTGGATGGAACAATCCACGTGACCACGGGGAGAGAGAGAGACACGCAAACTCCAAATATACAGCAGCAGGCATCAGGGTCGGCATCAAACCCACGACCTCCTGTATACCAGGCGAGGTAGTAAACATCTCCTAGCCACCGTGATGATGATGATGATAATGAGAGATACGCAAATCCCAAATATACAGCAGGCGTCAGGTTCGGGATCGAACCCACGACCTCCTGTAAACCAGGCGAGGTAGTTAACATCTAGCCAGCGTGCACTGCTTACGCAGAATCAGAATCTGTATTTGTCCTGGATGAATCCGATGAGCTGTGAAGCTCTTTTTCACAGATGTCAAGTAGGGGGCGGTCTCAGCAAGTGCCACGAACAAAAAGTGTTTTTCAGGTTTGTTTTTGGGTTCGGGGTGGTGGTGGGCGAACGACACATTAATATTCACGTGACATAACCCAACAAAAACAAATACCTTTTATTTCGGATGATATTGTTCGCGGAAGCCTCCCACGTGCTAAACCCAATGGTGTAATACAACAAGGGGAAAATCAACAACAACAACAGGAGTGCAAAATAGGGAAAAGGTAAAGCAAAATCAGGAGAAACAGGAAAGTGAATGAAGTACGTGAGCACACATCGTGCGAGTGCATCGCAGCAGCAGCATCATCATTCATTGAAGAGGGGAGTCGATGTCACTATCGCTTGACGCAGCGAGCGCGGTGGGAATAAGTCAATCGTAGTGCTCGTGTTGTAGTAGTAGGAGGTGGTGGTGATGGTGCTGGTGGTGGTGATGGTGATGGTGGTGGTGGTGATGGTGGTGGTGGTGGTGCTGGTGGTGGTGCTGATGGTGGTGGTGATGGTGCTGGTGGTGGTGCTGATGGTGGTGGTGGTGGTGCTGATGGTGGTGGTGGTGGTGGTGATGGTGCTGGTGATGGTGGTGGTGATGGTGGTGGTGATGGTGGTGGTGATGGTGGTGGTGGTGGTGGTGGTGATGGTGGTGGTGATGGTGGTGGTGGTGATGGTGGTGGTGCTGATGGTGGTGGTGATGGTGCTGGTGGTGGTGCTGATGGTGGTGGTGCTGATGGTGGTGGTGCTGATGGTGGTGGTGCTGATGGTGGTGGTGGTGGTGCTGGTGGTGGTGGTGCTGATGGTGGTGGTGATGGTGATGGTGGTGGTGATATTGCTGGTGGTGCTGGTGGTGGTGCTGGTGGTGCTGGTGGTGATGGTGGCGGTGGTGATGGTGCTGGTGGTGGTGGTGCTGGTGGTGGTGCTGGTGGTGGTGATGGTGCTGGTGGTGGTGGTGGTGCTGCTAGTGGTGGTGGTGCTGCTGGTGGTGATGGTGCTGGTGGTGCTGGTGGTGCTGGTGGTAATGGTGGTGGTGATGGTGGTGCTGGTGGTGGTGCTGGTGGTGGTGCTGGTGGTGGTGGTGCTGGTGGTGGTGGTGGTGCTGCTGGTGGTGCTGCTGGTGGTGCTGCTGGTGGTGATGGTGCTGGTGGTGGTGCTGCTGGTGGTGGTGGTACTGGTGGTGGTGGTGATGGTGCTGATGGTGCTGGTGGTGGTGTTGCTGGTGGTGGTGGTGCTGGTGGTGGTGGTGATGGTGGTGTTAGTTCTGGTGGTGATGATGGCCATGTTACTGGTGGTGGTGCTGGTGGTGATGGTGCTGGTGGTGGTGGTGCTGCTGGTGGTGGAGGTGGTGTTAGTTCTGGTGGTGATGATGGCCATGTTACTGGTGGTGGTGCTGGTGGTGGTGGTGGGGGCCCCGCAGGTGTCTACCTGTGGGGATCGGGGGGGAGGCCAGGTGAGGGGGGCCCCCAGCGGCCTCGCCCGGTCCGTGGGCCCACGTGACCCTTCTCCTGGGTTCAAAGGTCACATTCGCGACCTCCTCGGCCGTCCCCGGCTCCTTCCCTTCCCCAATTCCGCCCCCGCAGGCGCCTGCGGAATCTTTAAACGAGGGGGTGGGGAGGGGGGAGGGGAGGGGGGCAGAGGAACAGATCGAATTAAATTAATGAAATGGTAACGACACCTTAGCCCTCGACGTTTCAAACTACTCGTGTGAGCGTCCACACGTGTGGGGAGCGCCCGCAAGGCGAGGCCGCGCTTGTTTTATCTTTTTTTGTTTTACCTACTACGCGGTACCGTCTGCGACGGTGAAATAAAACGACGCGAAAAGAGTCGCGGGAAAACAAAACAAAAAAATCTCGCGTCCGTACCTCCCTGGGCCCCGACGCTCGGGGGGCTCCCGGCCTCCGGCTCGGCTGTCATCCCGGGCGTGGGCTCCCCTGCGTCGCCGTGGAGTCCCCCCCGGGCACCCCCCTTTTCTCCGTGGGGGGCGACCGGACCTGGGGGCACGTGGAGAACGAGGCTGGCGCGATGGCCGTCGCCGCCGCCGCCGCCGGCGCCGTCGTCGTCTTCGCCGTCTGCGCTCCGCTCGTCTTCGTTGTCCTCGAGGTCCTCCTCGTCCTCCTCCTCCGTGGCGTGGAGGTGGAGCTCCACCAGGGTCTGCATCTCTGAGACGGGGATGGGGGAGAGAGGTGGGGGCAGCGTGAGACAGGAGATGAGATGGCGTGGATCGGATGAGATGGATGAAATGAGATGGATGGGATGAGATTAGATGAGATGGATGGCAGGAGATGAAATGCTGTCGATGGGATGAGATGAATTATTTTAGATGGTGTGAGTAGGATGACATTGTTGAGACGAGATGGTGTCCATGGGAAGGGATGACAGGAAATGAGATGGCGTGGATGAGTTTGAGCTGGATGGATAAGATGGTGTGGGAGGGATGAGATGGATGAGATAAGATGTCATGGATGGGATGGGATTGCATGAGAAATGATGGGATAGAGTGTTGGTGGCAGTGGCAACCAGTCACCCAAGTTGGATTCTCGCTCATGACCAACATCTGCGACGATTACCTGAGCTCACCCGGGGCCTTCCCAACGTCGACTCAGCTGGTGGCGGTGCGTAAGCATCAGCATTGGGGAGACAAAGGCGGCCGGGGCGTCGGTTCCGCCACACCACCCGTTTGTGTGCTGAGCTGGCCTTAATAGGTGCTCGCAAGCAGCCCCTAACACAAGGGGGTCGTTGTTTTCGTGCGTGTGATTTGCGGGGAGCGGTGGTGCAGCGGTTAGCACTACGCTGCGCTACGAACCCGGCGACCCCAGTTCGATTCCCGCTCACGGCCAACACCCAGTGACAATTATCTGAACCGGGCCCGGGCATCCCCTAGGTCGACTCGGCCTCAAATTAGTACCTGGTGCTGTGTAAACATCGCCACTGGGGAGACAAAGACGGCCGGGCGTGGTGATGGCCACACACCCCCCCTCGTGTGCCGTGCCGGCCTCCATGAACAGCACTTGCCCCCAACAGTCTGTTAAAGGCTGTACGGGGGATCTTTGCCTTTGTTTTGTGTTAGTGTGATTTGCGGGACGTGACGGGGGGGGGAGGGGGGGGGGTCTCACGGCTCATGGTAGGGGGCGTGTAGGAGCTGTGGTGCCCCCCCTTTCGGGGGGAATGTCCAAGTCGGCCCTCGGTTCCCTGAAACATCAACGACGTTGAACACACGCTGGGTCAACAACAACAACAATCACGGCAACAGTAAACAAACACGTCGTGACTATCCAAACCCTACAAATACGATTAGCACGGCTGGCTACGTACGGTGCGAAAAAAAGTTCAGCATACATATATACATAGCTCACACTCGTTTTCTTTTTTTTTCCATTGGCACATGCGAGCCGTGCCGGGTGTATGTGGGGGCCGTCCCACACACACCTGGCACGGCTATTTTCCATTGCGGGCCGAAACTAAACCGTGATACGCGGGCGTCGCGCGAGACGTCGGAATCTGTCTCGGGGGGGTGGGGGGGGGGCAAGCAGGGCCCAGGGGTGGGGCCAGGGGTGGGGCCAAATGACGCGACCACCGCGTGTGACGTTGGTCGGCGACGTCGGTGGCACGGCACGGCACGGTTTTTCAACACTTGGGAAGAAAAAAAAACGAACTGCAGCCGCGCCGGGCTGGCTCAGTTGTGCCAGCGGGAGAGAGAGGCGAGTGAGGCCTGGGTAGGGGGAGGGGGTGAGTCGTGGTTGGGGGAGGAGGGGGGTGGTGGTGGTGGGTGGGTGGGGTGGTGAGTTGTGGTTGGGGGAGGAGGGGGGTGGTGGTGGTGGGTAGGGGGGGGATGAGTCGTGGTTGGGGGAGGAGGGGGTGGTGGTGGTGGGTGGGTGGGGTGGTGAGTTGTGGTTGGGGGAGGAGGGGGGGGGGTTGTGGTGGTGGGTGGGTGGGGTGGTGAGTTGTGGTTGGGGGAGGAGGGGGGGGTTGGTGGTGGTGGGTGGGTGGGGTGGTGAGTCGTGGTTGGGGGAGTAGGGGGGGTGGTGGTGGTGGATGGGGGTGAGTCGTGGTTGGTGGGTGGGGGGTAGTGGAGGGGGGTTCTCACCTCTCCATGCTCTCCATCTCTGTCATCATCTGTGGGGAGAGTGATGCCAGGACACCCGCTGTGACTTTGACACGGAAGCATTTCCCCGCGACGGGCAACCGCTCACGTGGCCACCCCCCCACCCTCGCCCCCCACCAATCCCCACAGGTAAACACCTGTACCTCCACGGCCCCCAAAACAGATACAAAGATCCCCCGGGTAGCCTCAACAGACTGTCGGGGCAAGTGCAGTTAGCGAGTAGCAGCACCTATGACGGCTGGGTGCGGGTGGCCGGCACTACGCCCGAACGCCTTTGTCTCCCCGAAGGCGATGTTTTGTGTTTACACACAACTGCATGCACCGGGTACTCATTTGAGGCTGAGTCGACTTAGGGGAGGATCCAGGACCGGTTCGGTGTTGGTGGCCGTGAGCGGCAATCGAACTCGGGTCATAGCCGGGTGGGTTAACTCTCCAACACACCGGTTAGCGCTGTGTGAGTAACTAATTGGCGTGTCTTGTTGTTTACGTGACAAACATTACTAGTGCCGGATGAAGCTAAGTGCGGGGTCTGTAGCATATGATGTTATAAAGGGGCCCTAAATAAAAATAAATACATAAATATTAAAACACAAATCTTTTACTCGCATTGTAAAGTAATTGTATTTTTTCATTTGCTATAGAGCCAAATAATACGACAAATCGCTAACCTTAAAAACCCAGTCGTTCATAAAAGTTGAAGGCGGTATAGTACTATAGTAATAGAGCAAGTGCAGAATCACTGAATCGGAATTTTATAGCTTGAAAGCGTTTAGCGCGGGGCCCTTGAAAGTGTAGTAGCTACTACTACACTTGAAAGTGTAGTAGCACCTACACATGTAGTAGCTACTACACGTGAAGTAGCTAGTACACATGATGTAGCTACTACATATGATGTAGCTACTACATATGATGTAGCTACTACATATGATGTAGCTACTACACACAACTACTACACATGTAGTAGCTACTACACATGTAGCACCTACACACGTAGTAGCTACTACATATGATGTAGCTACTACACACAACTACTACACATGTAGTAGCTACTACATATGATGTAGCTTACTACACACAACCACTACACATGTAGTAGCTACTACACATGAAGCACCTACACACGTAGTAGCTACTACATATGATGTAGCTACTTTTGCTACTACGATCATACGGCACCGAACCTTACTGAATTCGCGTGGTTGCTGCGGTGGCTGCGGGTTCAACGACGCATTTATATTGACGCGATCTTACCCCACAACCCCCTGCACTCTATGATGAATAAGATTGGTTGAGAATGCCTCCACCACCACCACCTCCCACCACCATCACCACCACTACTACGTGTTCAACCGAATTATAATAATTGCGCTCTTCGCCGCCAGCTTCACAGAGGACGTTTAAACATCGTCTGACGTCAATCGGCAAGATTAGGGGGGGGCGTTGTGTGTGGCAGCGTGCGTTGACGACTCCACATGTGCCAAACGCGTAAAATTGCAGTCGCAAAAATTGCAGTCGCAAATTTTACTCTAATGAGGGGTGGTGGTGGAGTGATACAGACGAAGCAATTATCGCCTCCCACCAGCAGCGGGCTAACGTGGCGGGGGTGGGGGGTTCGTCACGGCGTTACAAAACGAGTCCCATCCTCGTCCCTTGTGAGTTTTGAAGCACCCTGCTCGGGCTGAAATCGACGTGAAACTCGTCAGCGCAACAATGGTTTGTATTAACCTGGGTCGCACGCACCCCACATCCACCGCCCCCTCCCCCCCAATCTCCAGTGCCGGATTAGTGCGGGGCCTGGGGCATATGATGTTATAAAGGGGCCCTACATATTAAATAAATAAATAACTAAATATTTAAACACATAAATTTGTAACTTTCATAGCAAAGTAATTGTATTTATTAATTTGCTATGCAGCCAGACAATACGACAGATCGTTAAACTTAAACACCCAGTCGTTAATAAAAGTTGAAGGCGGTCTAGTACTATAGGAATAGAGCTAGTGCAGAATCACTGAACCGGAATTGAGAGCTTGGAAGCGTTTAGCGCGGGGCCCTTGAAAGTGCGGGGCCCGTAGCATCTGTAACTACTTGTGCTACTAGGATAATCCGGCACGAACCCTCTCTCTCTCTGGGGTGTGCGAGATGCCCTTTCAGAGGTGTGCGAGACATGGCGAGAATTAATATTCTTTGGTAAAGTCACGTAGACAAATAATTTAACAAAATTAACTTCATTTTTATTTTTTTTATTGTATTGTTCTATCGATGTGACTATACAGAAAGACCCAAAGAATATGAATTCCTGCAGTCACGAAAGCTTTAAGTCGAGATTTATGGCCAGAATTATATTTCTTTAGAAGGTAAATAATCGAAAACACAAATTAAGCACGGGGCCACTGAGAGTACAACTTTGTTTCATCAAACCTTTTTGCTATTGATGTTAACATTATAAAAAATATATATATATTATGATTGAGAACCAAATGGGTGTGCAAGGCTGCAATAAAGGTTAAGACCCGCTGCTCTGAAGTTGGGGTCGGGGGGTGTCTTTTATTTTCTTTACGGCGGTTTTATGACGGCAGCGAGGAAGAAATAGAGCCGGTCCAGTGACCGTGCAGCTGCCAATGATTGATTTATACGGATCGCCCCCCACTCGCCCCCCCCCCACCCCGCCACTCAGTTGTGACGCACATCGTCGTCATCATCGTCGTCATCATCGTCGTCATCGCCGTCATCATCGTCGTCATCGTTATCATCGTCGTCATCGTCGTCATCATCGTCATCGTCGTTATCATTGTCGTCGTCATCATCATCGTCGTCATCGTGGTCGTCGTCATCATCATCATCGTCGTCATCGTCGTCATTGTCGTCGTTATCGTCGTCATCATCGTCATCATTGTCGTCGTCATCATCATCGTCGTCATCGTGGTCGTCGTCATCATCATCATCGTCGTCATCGTCGTCATCGTGGTCGTCAAGAGCGCGCGCCGGGGGGGTGGGGTCGGGGGGGTTCCAGAGACGCAGCTGAGCCGCCAGCGGTTCGGAACTTTGGGTTCGGATCTCGGGGGGGGGGGCGCTCAGCCCCTGCCGCCGGGATGTGATTGAAGTGCAGTGAGTTAAACTAAAACTTTCATGAATAATGTTATATACATATATTTTTAAACCAGGTAAGGCCCTACCGAGCTGCGATAAAGCTCAATTGTTTATTTTATTTATTGATTTCAGAAGCGACCTCTGATCATCGCAAACGATTGCTCAAAGAAATTGGCTCTTAGTTATCACGTGGGCATTGACAGCAGTCAAAATGCTCTAAACGACGTGGCGTTGATTCTAAATTTGGAGGGAAACACCGGAGGACCCGGAGAAAAAATGTACACGACCATGGATGGAGATAACAGAGGTTTTTTTGGGGTTAGATCGCGTAAATATAAAAATGTGTCGTTAAACCCGCCACCACCCGACACAGCCAACTAGTAAAGGGTTGTCACGTAAACAGAACGCGGCCAATTCGTCACGAGAGCCAAGCCACGACATTTACAATCTTGAGTACGACGTTTCGCCAGTAATTACAACTAGCTTTATCAGGCGACAGACAGATTTGTGGAGAAGTCCACCTATTTCGTTCCTTATATAGATAAACAGCAGGCGTCAGGGTTAATGATTCTGACTGGTCGGATTGGAGAGCAGGCCAGCCATCGGCTAGCCAGGGAAACTCGAGGCATGGATTATTGTAATAGTCGTGAATTACCCAGGACAGCCTCACTCATTGCCATGACAATCACTGTTTTATTTGACCAGGTAAGGCCCACACTTAGCTGCTATGCAACTCTTTTTCAGAAGCCACCTGGGCTCACGCGCAAATGAGAAGAAGTGGCTTATCATTCGGACATTTATGGGCAAGGCAAAGACTCTAAACGCATGGCGTTGCTTCTAAATGTGGAGGGAAAAATCCACGCGACCACGGGGAGAGAGAGAGAGAGAGAGACATGCAAACTCCAAATATAAAGCCGTCGGGGTCGAACTCACGACCTCCTGTATACCAGGCGAGAGAGTTAACATCACCTAGCCACACACAGAGATCCATAGACTCGCGAGTTTTTGCTTAAACCAGATTCCCCCTTGCACAGGGAGAGAGAGAGAGAGAGATTGAGGGAGCTATACATCACTTGAGAAGCATCCCAGCTGGGTCCTGGAGTCGACTCGAATTAGTCGACTAGAATCAACCTCTGGCGGGGGGGGGGGGGTGTGATGTGCGGGATCGATTCGCACCTGGAGACGTCTGATCGTTGAGCAGGAAGAGCGTGGCTGGGGTTGGGCGACGCTTCCTAAGCTGCAACACGCAAACAAAAACAAAACACGCGCGGTGTGAACACGTGGGCACGTGCTCTGTCCACTGCTGGATCAAGGCCTCCGCGTCGTTGTGAGCGCACTGCTGGATGGGAGGACTCGGGGTGGTGATGTGATGTCTAGCTACTGCTGGATGAATGCTCTGCCCATTATCATTATAAACTAACACACACATCACCCTACCATCCATCACTACCATCACCCTACCATCCATCACACACATCACCCTACCTTCCATCACACACATCACCCTACCAACCATCACGCACATCACCCTACCATCCATCACACACATCACCCTACCATCCACCACTACCATCACCCTACCATCCATCACGCACATCACCCTACCATCCATCACACACATCACCCTACCATCCACCACACACATCACCCTACCATCCACCACACACATCACCCTACCATCCACCACTACCATCACCCTACGATCCACCACACACATCACCCTACCATACATCACACACATCACCCTACCATCCACCACACACATCACCCTACCATCCACCACACACATCACCCTACCATCCACCACACACATCACCCTACCATCCACCACACACATCACGCGACCATCCATCACACACATCACCCTACCATCCACCACACACATCACCCTACCATCTCACCACACACATCACCCTACCATCCACCACACACATCACCCTACCATCCATCACTACCGTCACCATACCATCCACCACACACATCACCCTACCATCCACAACACACATCACCCTACCATCCACCACACACATCACCCTACCATCCACCACACACATCACCCTACCATCCATCACACACATCACCATACCATCCACCACACACATCACCCTACCATCCACCACACACATCACCCTACCATCCATCACACACATCACCCTACCATCCATCACACACATCACCCTACCATCCACCACACACATCACCCTACCATCCACCACACACATCACCCTACCATCCACCACACACATCACCCTACCATCCACCACACACATCACCCTACCATCCACCACACACATCACCCTACCATCCATCACTACCATCACCATACCATCCACCACACACATCACCCTACCATCCACCACACACATCACCCTACCATCCACCACACACATCACCCTACCATCCACGACACACATCACCCTACCATCCATCACACACATCACCCTACTATCCATCACACACATCACCCTACCATCCACCACACACATCACCCTACCATCCACCACACACATCACCCTACCATCCACCACACACATCACCCTACCATCCACCACACACATCACCCTACCATCCACCACACACATCACCCTACCATCCATCACGCACATCACCCTACCATCCATCACACACATCACCCTACCATCCACCACGCACATCACCCTACCATCCACCACACACATCACCCTACCATCCACCACACACATCACCCTACCATCCATCACACACATCACGCTACCATCCACCACACACATCACCCTACCATCCACCACACACATCACCATACCATCCACCACACACATCACCCTACCATCCACCACACACATCACCCTACCATCCATCACACACATCACCCTACCATCCACCACACACATCACCCTACCATCCACCACACACATCACCCTACCATCCACCACACACATCACCCTACCATCCACCACACACATCACCCTACCATCCACCACACACATCACCCTACCATCCATCACACACATCACCCTACCATCCACCACACACATCACCCTACCATCCATCACACACATCACCCTACTATCCATCACACACATCACCCTACCATCCACCACACACATCACCCTACCATCCACCACACACATCACCCTACCATCCACCACACACATCACCCTACCATCCATCACGCACATCACCCTACCATCCATCACACACATCACCCTACCATCCACCACGCACATCACCCTACCATCCACCACACACATCACCCTACCATCCACCACACACATCACCCTACCATCCATCACACACATCACGCTACCATCCACCACACACATCACCCTACCATCCACCACACACATCACCATACCATCCACCACACACATCACCCTACCATCCACCACACACATCACCCTACCATCCATCACACACATCACCCTACCATCCACCACACACATCACCCTACCATCCACCACACACATCACCCTACCATCCACCACACACATCACCCTACCATCCACCACACACATCACCCTACCATCCACCACACACATCACCCTACCATCCATCACACACATCACCCTACCATCCACCACACACATCACCCTACCATCCATCACACACATCACCCTACTATCCATCACACACATCACCCTACCATCCACCACACACATCACCCTACCATCCACCACACACATCACCCTACCATCCACCACACACATCACCCTACCATCCACCACACACATCACCCTACCATCCACCACACACATCACCCTACCATCCATCACGCACATCACCCTACCATCCATCACACACATCACCCTACCATCCACCACGCACATCACCCTACCATCCACCACACACATCACCCTACCATCCACCACACACATCACCCTACCATCCACCACACACATCACCCTACCATCCATCACACACATCACCCTACCATCCACCACACACATCACCCTACCATCCATCACACACATCACCCTACCATCCACCACACACATCACCCTACCATCCATCACACACATCACCATACCATCCATCACACACATCACCCTACCATCCACCACACACATCACCCTACCATCCATCACAAACATCATCCGACCGTCCACCAACACGTGACACGACTAGGGATGAGATTTTTTTGGGAACTTTTAACAAATTCCGATTTCAGATATTGAAGGGGGATCCTCGGATGCCCTCCGCTGCGAACCTTGCAGACGGCCGATGCAATCGCAGGGCAAGAGACGATGGCGAGAACCGCAGCTTGGAGAGAGGAGAGATGGAGGGGGCTGTGAGAGAGCAAGCAAAGAGAGAGAGAGAGATTTAGAGAGCGCAGAGGGTGAGACGGAGAGCTCTGCATGCAGATCTAAGCTACCCGTCGGAGGCAGTTTGACTGTGGGAAGGGCTGCGTGCAGGTGCAGCACTTGTCGTAGTTATAAAAAAAGAGAGCGAGAGAGTGAGCGAGAGAGAGCCAAATGGAGTAGGAAGAGAGGGGGCAGGGAGAGAGGTGGGGGGGGGGGCAGCGAAGGGGGTAGAGAGAGAAGAGGGGCAGAGAGGGGGGTAGTGAGAGAGAGAGGGAAGGGGTAAGGAGAGCAGAAAAAAATATTTTGTTGGGTCTTTCATTTAAAAGGGGGGGGGGAGGGGGGAGGTTCACACAAAGCAAAGCATAACAAAAAACAAAAAAAACGAAATGATGAACGAAGCAAAGTGCCGACTACACCGAGCATCTTCTTGTTTCCTCTGATCGTGAAAAAAAAAGAGAGAGAGAACGAGGGATGGCGAGTGAGATAGGTATGAGAGAGATAGAGAGAGGAGGAGGGGGGCTGGTTTTGAGAGAGTGACAGAGTTTATCGAGATAAAGAGAGATGGCACGGGGTTTTAGTGAGAGAGAGAGGGGGGGGGGGGGGGATAAAGGGTTTACGAGTGAGAGGGGAGCGACAGGGTAGGGATGGGGGAGTATATGACGGGGGGAGAGAGAGAGAGAGACTTTTGACTTTTAAACAACTTTTATTGCCGCCAGCAGCAACAGCGCTGGGGGCGATTCCGATACGAAATACACAAAGTCACCAGCAACACAAATGAAAACAAACACTCTACATCCCCGCGCTGTGGCGCAAAATGCACCGCGCACAACACGAAATAAAAGCCACGTGGTGGTGGTGTTGGTCATCGCGCGCGCCACGGTGACGAGCGAGCGCTTCAGAAGATGAACACGTGGGGTGGTGCCGTCCACGCTGGTACAGAGAGGGGCTTGTCCGGCTCCCCAGCGTTCGAAGAAGACGCTCTGAACATCACCGACACGTGTGTGTGTGGTACGTGGCGTGCTCCAGCCGGAGCCGAGAGAGAGAGGTATGGGGGCATAGAGGGTTTATGAGTGAGAGAGGAGCGGCAGGGTAGGGAGAGGGGGTTTATGAGGGGGCGGTGGGGTGAGCGAACGAGGCAGTACAGAGAGATGAGACGGAGTGGGGAGCTAGAAAGTTTACAGCACACGGGGGGATTGGGGAACGTTGCCTAACTGAGCACCGAACAGGAAATCTTGACCTCCCGACTTGACTTGAGCGGCCAGACAAAGACAAAGATCCCCCGTGTAGCATTAACAGACTGTTGGGGCAAGTGCTGTTGGCGAGTAGCACCCTATGAAGACCGGCACGGCTCACTCGGGGTTGGGCGGACAGCACCACGCCCGGCCGCCTTTGTCTCCCCAGTAGCGATGTTTGCTACACACCGCACCAGGTTACCAATTTGAGGCTGAGTCGACCTAGGGGAGGCCCAGGACCGGTTCAGATGATCGTCACAGGTGTCGGCCGTGAGCGGGAATCGAACTCGGGTGGCCGGTATTCGGCTGACCCCAAACAAACATTACCACACTCACACAGCTCCTGAGCGTTCGCCAATAACAACAACAACAAGAAGAACAACAACAAACGACACGAAAACTAACGTCCGTGTAGGCCCAGCAATATTAAAGCGGCTATCGCATTGAAGGGGCGTGACTACCCCGGCCCGCTAAAATTAGAAACGGGATTTTGTTTTACCGGATTTAAATTGTTTTATTTAATTCCCCCCCCACCTCCCCTCTAATACCCGATCAGTGCGGCCGTGGTGAAAGCGACAGTTCAGCTGTCGCATTCACGGCCGACGCTTTAGAAGGGGTTTGGCCTCGTTTGGTCGCGGCCCGTGTCGAGAGAGGCCGGGGGCATCGTTGAGAGAGGCCGCGGGTCGCGTCCAGAAAGGCCGCTGGGCCGTATCTGGAGAGGCCGCTGGGCCGTGTCTAGAGAGTCCGCTGGGCCGTGTCTGGAGAGGCCGCTGGGCCGTATCTGGAGAGGCCACTGGGCCGTGTCTGGAGAGTCCGCTGGGCCGTATCTGGAGAGGCCGCTGGGCCGTATCCAGAAAGGCCACCGGGTCGTATCTGGAGAGACCGCTGGGCCGTATCTGGAGAGGCCACTGGACCGTGTCTAGAGAGGCCACTGGGCCGTCGTGACTTTTACCGAATAGAACCAAAGAGTACGTATCTATAGAGGCCAATGGGCCGTATCTGGAGAGGCCACTGGGCCGTGTCTGGAGAGGCCGCTGGGCCGTATCTGGAGAGGCCGCGGGCCGTGTTGAGAGAGGCCGCGGGAAAAAAAGTCGTGGGCTCTAGATGGTCCGCGGGCTTCACGATGATGTGTAATATCCGGATCGAACCCATGACCACCTGTATACCAGGCGAGGTAGTTAACATCTCCTAGCCACCGTGATGATGATGAGAGAGAGAGACACGCAAACTCCAAATATACAGCAAGGGTCAGGGTCGGGATCGAACCCACGACCTCCTGTATACAAGGCGTGGTTGTTAACATCTCTCGTGACCCAGACACCGTTCCCTCCTCCTCCTCCTGGTCTCGCTATCGCGAGCAAATTGTACAGGATGCGCACTCGTCGTAAAAAAGCACAGAGGCGGAGACGAGACAGAAAGAGAGAGAGAGAGGGGAAAAAGAATGAATCAATTGAGACTCGATAATGGAAATTCCTAACAGATAATGATTGTCTTATTTGAGTTTGCCGTGTCTGGTGGCACCCAGGGCTCGCTAGGGCGTAACCGAAGCCTACAGAGTAAAAATGTACGCATGCCAGTGCCGGATAACCGTAGTAGCAAAAGTAGCTACATATGTAGTAGCTACCACACGTGTAGTAGCTACTACATGTGTACATATACAGCATATGTAGTAGTAGCTACTACACGTGTAGTAGCTACTACTACATATGTAGCTACTAGTAGCTACTACTACATATGTAGTAGCTACGGGCCCCGCACTTTCAAGGGCCCCGCGCTAAATGCTTTCAAGCTATCAATTCTGGTTCAGTGATTCTGCACTTGCTCTATTACTATAGTACTATACCGCCTTTAACTTTTATGAACGACCGGGTGTTTAAGGTTAGCGATTTGTCGTATTATCTGGCTGTATAGCAAATGAAAAAAATACAATTACTTTACTATGCGAGTAAACAAAAAGTGTTTTTTTAACATTTACGTTTTTTAAAAAATTTAGTGCCCCTTGATAACATCATATGTTACAGGCCCCGCACTTAGGTTAATCCGGCACTGACGCATGTTGAACGTCTTTCGCAACCGTACGTCGCCAAGCAGCGCTAATCGGTTGGCTAAAATAACAACAACAATAACAACAACGACGACGACGAGAAGACGCGACCGTGAAGAACGATTTGTACTCTCCGCACCGATCACGTGCCAATGCGATAATTTTGTGGTCATGCGTTGTATCATTTTGTCGGAGGATAAATGAACGCCTGCCCAAATCGTAATCAGCGTGTCCTTGCCGATACACACGTGGCGGCCCGCCAGGGTTAGGTAAAGCGAGCCTGACTGCTGATGAGACACTGACTGTCAAAGCCAGTGCTGGCTTATGAACAGGTGGCAGTTCGCCGGCATTGGTTTCAAGCGAGCCTGACTGCTGATGAGGCCCTGAAAATCAAAACCAGTGCTGGCTTATAAACGCGTGGTATTTCGCCACCATTGGTTTCAAGCGAGCCTGACTCTGCTGATGAGACACGTGATATGGGATCTGGACCAGAGTTTTTGCTTGCATTGAACCAATGCTGCTGACAGGAAGTCCCCCCCCCCCCCGTGGCTGACGGGATGTGTAAAAAATACCCGTGCTTAAATATGTTACGTCGAGGGACGTGTGCGTATGAAGGAGGGGAGCGGTTGTGTAGCGGTCAGCGCGCTGCGCTACGAACCCGGCGACCCGGGTTCGATTCCCGCTCAGTGCCAACACCCAGTGACGGTCATCTGAACCGGACGTCTGGCCAGGCATGGAATGCCCCCTATCCAGAGGGCACCGTGTAGGGATCCCCTCGAGAGGAGGACCCTCCCACCGGCAGTGGCGCGAGCGAGCTGATTGCGGGGCTGCGCCTTTGGCTTCACCATCAAGTTACTCATTTTTTGAGCTGCCGTTTTGTATTCACCATCAAGCCCTCGACGTAGCACCGCGTGAAAGGCAGGCAATGTGCACGATCACGCGCGTTTACATAACACGTGGCTCGGCCACAACGCTCACCACCGCCTTGTTCACTGACTCGGTCCCTATTCCAACGACGCTCACCACTGCCTTGTCCCTTTTGCATTGAGGCAGTGGGTGGGTGGGTGATTGATGCAGTTGGCCAGGCTGCGGCACAGTTACCGTGCAGGAAGAAAAACAAAGTTCAAGTCGAAAGTGCTCGGGGAAAGTCGGCCCCACGTTGCAGCGACAAAACACGCGAATGCACAGGGTGACACACGGTGACACACGTGCCTGAGTGAGACACACAAAGACAAAGATCCCCCGTATAGCCTTTAAAAAGACTGTTGGGGCAAGTGCTGTTAGCACGTATGAAGGCCGGATACGCAACACTTGGGTGTGCGTAGCCAGTACCACGTCCGGCCGCCTTTGTCTCCCCAGTAGCGGTGTTTACATATCGCACTAAGTGCTCATTTGAGGCTGAGTCGACCTAGGGGAGGCCCGGGACCGGTTCAAATAATCCTCACCGGCGTTGGTGGCCGTGAGCGTGAATAGAATCCGGGTCGTCGGGTTCGTAGCGCAGCGCCCTAACCACTACACCACCGCTCCCCACAACAACAACAATAAGACACACATACGCGCACAGACACCGCACTTAACACAAAGTCACATGCACACACAACACACAATGATCTCACCACGCACGCACAGGGAGAACGCTGTTTGTTAGCCAGTGCTGTACTTCACGGCCTGCACGAGTGGGGGGGGGGGGGGGGGTAAAAACAATACCACGCCCGGCAGCCTTTGTCTCTCCCTAGTGCTGATCTGTGTACGCTCCGCGAACAAGGTACTCATTTGAGGCTGGGTCTACAGGCTGAGGTGTTCGCCACTGATGCCGGCCTTGGCCGAGAAACGGAACTTTGGGTCGTCGAGTTTGGATTACAGCTCACTAACCACTCTGCCACCGCTCCCCACTAGATATAGACACAAACAAAGATCCCCCGTGTAGCCTGTAACAGACTGTTGGGGCAAGTGCTGTTAGCGAGCAGTACCCTATGCAGACCGGCAACTGCACACGAGGGGGTGGGTGGCCAAAACCACGCCCGGCCGCCTTTGTCTCCCTTAGTAAGGACGTTTAAACATAGCACCGGGTAGCCATTTGAGGCTGAGTCGACCTAGGGGAGGCCCAGGATGGGTTCTGATCATCGTCACCGGTGTGGGCCGTGAACGGGAATCGAACTCGGATTGCCCGGTTCGTAGCGCAGCGCGCTAACCGCTGCACCACCGCTCCCCACAGTATACACACACACATACAAAGGCAAAGATTTCCCGTCTAGCCATAACAGACTGTGGGGGCAAGTGCTGTCAGCGAGTAGCACCCTATGAATACCAGCACGGCACACGAGGATGTGGTGTGGCCAATGCCACGCCCGGCCGCCTTTGTCTCTCCCCAGTGCTGATCTGTGCACATGCCGCAAGCAAGTACTCATTTAAGGCTGGGTCGACCTAGGGGAGGTCCCGGACCGACACGCGCGTAAACCACATATACAAAGACAAAGGTCCCACCGTGTAGCCTTCACAGGCTGTTGGGGCCAAGTGCTGTTAGCGAGCAGCACCTATGAAGGCCGGCACTGATGTCAGCCCTGAGTTAGGGCACCACGGTGGGTAGGAGATGTTAACTACCTCGCCTGGTATACAGGAGATCGTGGGTTCAATCACGATCCTAACGCCTGCTGTATATGTTGAGTTTGCGTGTCTCTCATGATCATCACGGTGGCTAGGAGATGTTAACTACCTCGCCTGGTATACAGGAGGTCGTGGGTTCAATCACGATCCTAACGCCTGTTGTATAAGTGGAGTTTGCGTGTCTCTCATGATCATCACGGTGGCTAGGAGATGTTAACTACCTCGCCTGGTATACAGGAGGTCGTGGGTTCGATCCCGAATATGACGCCTGTTGCTGTATATGTTGAGTTTGCGTGTCTCTCATGATCATCACGGTGGCTAGGAGATGTTAACTACCTCGCCTGGTATACAGGAGGTCGTGGGTTCAATCACGATCCTAACGCCTGCTGCTGTATATTTGGAGTTTGCGTGTCTCTCTCATCATCATCATCACGGTGGCTAGGAGACGTTAACTACCTCGCCTGATCTACATGAGATCGTGGGTTTAATCACGATCCTGACGCCTGCTGCTGCTGCTGTATATTTCGAGTTTGCGTGTCTCTCTCATCATCATCACGGTGGCTAGGAGATGTTAACTACCTCGCCTGGTCTACAGGAGATTGTGGGTTCAATCACGATCCTAACGCCTGCTGCTGCTGCTGTATATTTGGAGTTTGCGTGTCTCTTTCATCATCATCATCACGGTGGCTAGGAGATGTTAACTACCTCGCCTGGTCTACAGGAGATCGTGGGTTCAATCACGATCCTAACGCCTGCTGCTGCTGTATGTTTGCAGTTTGCGTGTCTCTCTCATCATCATCATCATCACGGTGGCTAGTAGATGTTAACTACCTCGCCTGTTATACAGGAGATCGTGGGTTCAATCACGATCCTGACGCCTGCTGCTGCTGTATATTTGGAGTTTGCGTGTCTCTCTCATCATCACGGTGGCTAGGAGATGTTAACTACCTCGCCTGTTATACAGGAGATCGTGGGTTCAATCACGATCCTGACGCCTGCTGCTGCTGTATATTTGGAGTTTGCGTGTCTCTCTCACCATCATCATCACGGTGGCTAGGAGATGTTAACTACCTCGCCTGGTCTACAGGAGATCGTGGGTTTAATCACGATTCTGACGCCTGCGGCTGTATATTTGGAGTTTGCGTGTCTTTCTCATCATCATCATCACGATGGCTAGGAGATGTTAACTACCTCGCTTGGTATACAGGATATCGTGGGTTCAATCACGATCCTAACGCCTGCTGCTGTATATGTGCAGTTTGCGTGTCTCTCTCATCATCATCATCACGGTGGCTAGGAGATGTTAACTACCTCGCCTGGTCTATAGGAGATCGTGGGTTCAATCACGATCCTAACGCCTGCTGCTGCTGTATATTTGGAGTTTGCGTGTCTCCCTCTCTTCTCCGTTGTCGCGTGGATTTTTCTCCGGGTCCTCCGTGTTTCCCCCCCCCCTCCCACACCCCTCCACATTTTTAATCAACATCACCCACTCGTCTCCACATTTCCACGCGATGGTCATGCTATCGCTTGTGATGGCCGTATCGCTTCTGAGCTACATAGCTCAGTGGGGCCTTACCTGCTATTACATTTCTTTATTTAAAATATAGTTTTATAAAGATTGTATAATTACACGAACTCTCCCTCTCTCTCTTTCTCAAACTCACCTGTTCTGAAGAGCGGGGATCCAAGTGACCGTGCAGCTGCTTGCTGGGCACCTCAAACTGAAGCTTCTTCTTGGGGCTCTTACGCTGATCCATGTTGATTGTCCACGCAGCCCAGAGTCCAGGGCCGAGGTCACAAGGTCACGGCCGGAGGCGTCAGCCGAGGTCGACGAGGGATTGGTCAGCCTCGGAGCGATTTGGTCTCGCGCTGAGCTGGGCTGCTTCGCACGTGTGTTTGATGTTTGTGTCCCTCTCTCGCTTTGTCTCTCTCGCTCGACCTTAAAGTCTCTCTCTGACTCAACGTATCTCCCTCCCTCTCTCTCTCTCTGACTCAAACTTAGCTCGGCTCACTCTCGGCTCAGTCTCCCTGGCTCTCTCCCTCTCTCTCTTCACCTTCGCGAGGCGAGAGCGCAACGAGTGACAAGGCGGGACGCTCAAAGTGAAATGCTTCACATTTGGCATCGGTGGGGGGGGGGAGCGAGGCGTTAGGGGGCGGAGCGCTTCAGGATTCCATGGCCAATCTTCAAACGAGCCCAGCCGCTGCCAACTCTATAGCTAGCCAATCAGATGCGAGCCCTGAAGCTAGCCCTAACCTCTAAACCCTAACGCTATCAATATGCCATACAAACTAGCCAACGAGATGCGAGCCCTGAAGCTAGCCCTAACCTCTAAACCCTAACGCTATCAATATGCCATACAAACTAGCCAACCAGATGCGAGCCCTGAAGCTAGCCCTAACCTCTAAACCCTAACCCCATCCATAGCTATCGCTAGCTAGCCCTATCACTAGCTAGCTCTACCACTAGCTAGCCCTATCACTAGCTAGCTCGATCACTAGCTAGCCCTATCGCTAGCTAGCGCTATCACTAGCTAGAACTATCACTACCAAGCCCTATCACTAGCTAGCCCTATAACTAGCTATCCCTGTCACTAGCCAGCTCTATCACTAGCTAGCTCTATCACTAGCTAGCTCTATCACTAGCTAGCCCTCACTAGCTAGTTCTATCACTAGCTAAGCCCTATCACTAGCTAGCCCTATCACTAGCTAGCCCTATCGCTAGCTAGCTCTATAACGAGCTAGCTCTATCACTAGCTAGCTATATCACTAGCTAGCCCTATCACTAGCTAGCTCTATCACTAGCTAGCCCTATTACTAGCTAGCTCTACCACTAGCTAGTCATATCACTAGCTAGCCCTATCACTAGCTAGCCCTATCACTAGCTAGCTCTATCACTAGCTAGCCCTATCACTAGCTAGCTCTATCACAAGCTAGCTCCATCACTAGCTAGCCCTATCACTAGCTAGCTCTATCATAAGCTAGCTCCATCACTAGCTAGCCCTATCACTAGCTAGCTCCATCACTAGCTAGCTCTATCACTAGCTAGCTCCATCACTAGCTAGCCCTATCACTAGCTAGCTCCATCACTAGCTAGCTCCATCACTAGCTAGCCCTATCACTAGCTAGCCCTATCACTAGCTAGCCATATCACTAGCTAGCAATATCACTAGCTAGCCCTATCACTAGCTAGCCCTATCACTAGCTAGCTCTATCACTAGCTAGCCCTATCACTAGCTAGCTCTATCACTAGCTAGCCTTATCACTAGCTAGCTCTATCAATAGCTAGCACTATCACTAGCTAGCCCTTTCACTAGCTAGCTCTATCACTAGCTAGATCTATCACTAGCCTGCTCTATTACTAGCTAGCCCTATCACTAGTTAGCTAGCCCTATCACTAGCTAGCCCTATCACTAGCTATCCCTATCACTAGCTAGCTAGCTAGCTCTATCAGTAGCTAGCTCTATCACTACCCCCTAGACTAAACTTTAACCCATCCCCTTAGCCTTAACAAACCAGCCAACCAGACACGTAACCCGTTCGCTAGCCCGACCCACTAAGCTTAACCGTACTAGATAACCACACACTAAGCTCTAAGCCGAACTCCTAGCCTTCAAAATCAAACCCGGTCGATTAAACACGAACTATCCCTTTCCCCGCCACTCTGACCCTATACACCTAACCCTGACCCTATACACCTAACCCTGACCCTATACACCTAACCCTGACCCTATACACCTAACCCTGACCAACCAGCCCACCATGCACTAAGCCATTGCAAACCTGCTACAGCAGGGGATCGGAAACCAAAATAACAAGAAGTGCCGTCGTTCTGTGTTTTTCGAATTCTGTAACACGCACGCACGCACGCACAGAAAACAACTCAATATTTCAAGGGCCGCAATTGCCACGTGGTGAATAACGCGGTGAATAACGCGGTGAATAACGCGGTGAATAACGCGGTGAATAACGTGGTGAATAACGTGGTGAATAACGCGGTGAATAACGTGGTGAATAACGTGATGAATAACGCGGTGAATAACGCGGTGAATAACGTGGTGAATAACGTGGTGAATAACGTGGTAAATAACGTGGTGAATAACGTGGTGAATAACGCGGTGAATAACGTGGTGAATAACGTGGTGAATAACGTGGTGAATAACGTGGCGAATAACGTGATGAATAACGCGGTGAATAACGTGGTGAATAACGTGGTGAATAACGTGATGAATAACGTGGTGAATAACGCGGTGAATAACGGGCACAAAGGAGTTCCTTAAAGAGCCACCCCGTGCGGGCTTCCTGAGCCGACCCCCACGAGCTCCCACCAAGCCTCGCTACTCCACAGCCTGAGCCCCAACGTAGACACTCATCTCCGTGTAGTCTACCCACAGCCATCACGCTGACACCCCCCTCCATCACCACCCGATGCCCACCACCACCACCACCACAATCACCACCAATGACCCCCTCCCGACCACCCCCCTACCTCCCCACCCACACCTCTCTCTCTACAGCTGTTGTGATTCCGCGCGACAGCTTCAACTCGTGGCGAGACTCACAGCCGCTCACGAGGTCGCCGTAGACTCTGGCGGACGCGGTCCATCGCTGGCTGCAGTCACACCGTGGCGCGCCAATTAATCCTCCTAAGGCCGTGATTATAATATATATTGGGGGGGGGGGGGGACGGGACACATCCCCCACAAATATTCAAATACACTCAAAATGTCCCCCCCCCCCCCCCATATATTGATGCAAAAAATAAAAATTGCGATGCTATGTAAATAAAAACAACAATTCGCTAAACCTCGGCCACAATATCTAGACTTGTGTTCATATAAATCAATGCATAGATTTCTGTTTATATGATTGTGGTTATGGTTGTACTTTATTAATCCCTAATCTCTGCCATTACATACAACGAGACAAGAAATATATTCTTGGTTCTTTCGGTAAAGTCACACGTAGAAGGGAAACAATGAAATAATAAAAATATCAAAACAATAAAATTTTCACGACGTTTCGACTGCAACACGAGCAATCATCATCAGGTGTGAACTCGCGAAATTAAAATAGAGACATGATATAGTCATCCTCTCAGCCGACAAGGGCAATGCCACTGTAATTATGGATAAAAACTCATACAACAATAAAATTCAGGACCTACTCAATGATGGTAGTTACTCAAAAATCAAAAATGACCCTACTAAAAGCCTAACTATAAAAACCAACAAGATCATCACAAGTTCGACCTCCCTAATCGAACCAACTAAACGTCCCTCCCTAAAACCTTCTGCTGCAAGACCACCTAGATTCTATGGTCTTCCAAAGATTCATAAGGAAGGCACTCCACTACGACCCATCGTATCCACGATCAACTCCCCTACTTATAAGCTGGCACGTTTTCTGTCGGATACCTTGCTACCTTTCACTGGCAAGACCTCCTCAGCAGTACTTAACTCGGCCCAATTGGTTTCTATGGTCAAGGACGTTGTACTGTCCCCTGACGATATCCTTGTCAGCTTCGATGTGGTCTCCTTGTTCACCAAGGTCCCGGTACCTGATACCATTGATATAATTGAAAATTTGGTACAACATGGACTAAACCCCGAGGTACCTACTTTGGTCAGGCACTGCCTCACCAACACCTACTTTACTTGGAATGGTTCCTTCTACAAGCAAAATGAGGGTACTCCCATGGGTTCCCCCTTGTCACCAGTGATAGACAATGTTTTCATGGAGAAATTTGAATCGGACGCCATCCAGACTTCCACCCTCAGACCTTCCCTGTGGAAGAGATATGTGGATGACACTTTCGTCATTTGGCCACATGGCCTCCCTGCTCTGAACCTTTTCCTACACCACATCAATTCCAGACATCCCGCCATCAAATGCACCATGGAAGTGGAGAAGGATGGCAGGCTACCATTCTTGGATGTTCTGTTTGAGAGGAGGCCTGATGGCTCGTTGGGGCATGCTGTCTACAGGAAACCCACCCACACGGATTCCTACTTGAAGCCTGATTACCACCACCACCCAGCTCAGAAGAATTCTCTCATCAAAACTTTATACCATAGGGCTCATTGCATTTCGGACCAACACCACCTGACCAGTGAATTAAAACATGTACACCTGGCCCTCAAAAGGAATGGATACTCTGACCGTACCATCCGCCAAGCTGTTTCTCCCTCCATACAGAAACAACCACTTGATACTCCGGTCAAAACCATCACACTACCATATATAGCAGGCGTTACTAAAAAGATTTCCAAAATTCTAAACAAACACAAGATCCAGGTCCGGTTCAATACAGTACACAAAACTCGTGATCTGATCCCATCCGTGAAGGATGTCATTCCTGACTTACAGTACCCCGGGGTTTACAAATTGAGTTGTACCTGCGGTGATTGCTATATCGGGGAGACGAAACGACATGTCTCTGACCGAATTCGCGAGCACAAATCAGATTTGAATCACGGCAGAACGAATTTTTCTGCCATAGCTGATCACTGTTACAACGCTGTGGGTGATCACGATATAATTTTCTCCGATACCAAGGTTCTTTTCAAACCCACGGGTTTTTATCAGAGATTTGTTCACGAGGCAATTCAGATCTACAAACACAGACACAATGTCAACCGAGGAGATGGTTTCAAATTATGCAACCATTGGAAAGATGTTCTAAATCGAACCAAACATTAAACAAATGTTTTCAATGGTACAGTATATTTTTCAAGTAGTGGTATCCCAAACTTCTTAAAATCCCCTTTTCACACCACCAGCATGTGGACGCTGCCGTGCCCCCTCGCCAGCCTGCACAGGTCGACCCCCTCCCTACCTCTCATCATGCTAAGTCCGCCTATTAAAATGCAAATTTACATGCTAATTCCTTTGTCAAGGC
The DNA here is from genome assembly GCF_048934315.1 of Petromyzon marinus. Classification (NCBI taxonomy): domain Eukaryota; kingdom Metazoa; phylum Chordata; class Hyperoartia; order Petromyzontiformes; family Petromyzontidae; genus Petromyzon; species Petromyzon marinus. The sequence goes on from NC_133722.1 coordinate 6,366,664, forward strand.
ACCTTAATTACTCTCACACAGCTTAAAGGTCGCTGTCTGAGCATGGCTGTGTTTCACTCCAGCGCTGTCCTCGAGACAGTCTGGTCCCTTCACCTGATGAAGGCCGCTTGTGTTGTGGCCGAAACGTCGTGATTTTTGTTGTTTTATTTTTTACCTACGTGACTTTACCCAATAGAACCAAAGAGTATGGATCCTTGCAGTCACGAAAGCTTCAAATCTAGAAAAGAATAGTGCAGGGTGTTACATATTGCAGGGTGTCAAGTTACATAGTGCAGGGTGTTACAGAGTGCAGGGTGCTCAGTGTCAATTGCAGGATCACCGAGACCCCCACCCCTCTCCCTCCCTACTCCTTCCCCCCGTAACCCCGCCTCCCCCCAGGCCCACTCACCCCGCCCCTCAGTGAGCCCCCCCCCCCCCCCCCCCCCCATGAATAATGAAGCGGAGCTCCCGGGCCGCGCTGGTAACGACGCCTGAGCAGGAGCGGCGTGCCACGATGGGGTGGAGGCGGCCTCCTCGGGAGAGTTCCTCGGGGAAAAGGGCGTCCGTTTCAAGTCCCAAATGTCATCGTTAATTGAGCAATCACCGCCGCGGATTAAATGCTGAAGTGTCTGTGAGCGTGTTGTGTGTGAGTGTGTGTGAGAGTGTGTGTGTGAATGTGTGTGAGAGTGTGTGTGAGTGAGTGTGTGTGAGTGTGTGAGAGTGTGTGTGTGAGACTGTGTGAGAGTGTGTGTGAGTGTGTGTGAGAGAGTGTGTGTGTGTGAGAGTGTGTGTTAGTGTGTGAGTGTGTGTGTGAGAGTTTGTGTGTGTGAGAGTGTGTGTGTGAGAATGTGAGTGAGTGTGTGTGAGAGTGTGTGTGTGAGAGTGTGTGAGAGTGTCTGTGAGAGTGTGTGTGTGAGAGTGTCTGTGAGAGTGTGTGTGTGAGAGTGTGTGTGAGAGTGTGTGTGAGAGTGTGTGTGTGTGAGAGAGTGTGTGTGTGAGAGTGTGTGTGCGTGAGTGTGTGTGTGAGTGTGAGAGTGTGTGAGAGTGTGTGTGTGAGAGTGTGTGTGCGTGAGTGTGTGTGTGAGTGTGTGTGTGTGAGTGGGTGTGTGAGAGTGTGTGTGTGTGAGAGTGTGTGTGCGTGAGTGTGTGTGTGAGGTGTGTGCGTGAGTGTGTGTGTGAATGTGAGAGTGTGTGAGAGTGTGTGTGTGAGAGTGTGTGTGCGTGAGTGTGTGGGTGAGTGTGTGTGAAAGTGTGTGTGAGAGTGTGTGCGTGTGAGAGTGTGTGCGTGTGAGAGTGTGTGTGTGTGAGAGAATGTGTGTGTGTGAGAGTGTGTGTGTGAGAGTGAGTGTGCGAGAGTGTGTGTGCGTGAGTGTGTGAGTGTGTGTGTGAGAGTGTGTGTGTGAGTGTGTGAGTGTGTGTGAGAGTGTGTGTGCGAGAGTGTGTGTGCGTGAGTGTGTGTGAGTGTGTGTGTGAGAGTGTGTGTGAGATTGTGTGTGAGTGTGTGTGAGAGTGTGTGTGCGTGAGTGTGTGTGTGTACGGCAAAACAACCCCCTACCTCCTCGCGGTTCCGGACGGGCAACTCTGTCGTGGACAGTGCTGTGGGGGGAGGTACAATTTCGATTGGCTCCTCCCCTCATGGCATCTGTGTCCACCACAGGGGCTAAACGGGTGCTCTGGACGGGTGCGAGGGGCTGGTAACCCCTCCACCTTCAATTAATGACCACTAAACCGCGAATTAAGTATATAACTAATAAGCTTGTGCCGGAGGCCCCGGGGGACCAGGCGTCTATGACGTCTCCTGGACAAACCCCAGTTGGCGGAGCCAGGAGATTGAATATCTACCCTCGGGGCTTCTCCAGAAACAATGAAAAACAACTGCGGGTGGCCACGTGGAATGTTCGAACGCTCACTGCGGAGGAGAGGCTGCCACTCCTCTGTCGGGAGCTGGACCGGTACCGCCTGGATCTATGTGGCATTCAGGAGGTCCGGTGGACTGGTTCTGGCTCCTGCCACCATGAGGGGTGGACAGTCCTCTACTCGGGGCAGCAGACTGCCAAACAACAGGGTGTGGCTCTTATTTTGAACAAAAGAATTAGAGGGGGCGTGGGAGCGTGGCGGTGAGGTGTGGGAAGCTGTAAGCCCCAGGCTAATTTGGGCTCGCCTTCCCATCAACCGGAGGCGAGGAATGGTGGTCGTGGTTACTTATGCCCCAACCGAAGATGAACATCCGTGGAGGGATGCAGGCAAAGCCGATGAGTCAGATGCCTTCTATGACCTCCGGTCACAGGTACTGGCTAAAGTGGCCCCTCGGGATAGAGTCATCATGTTGGGTGACTTCAATACCCGAGTTGGTCATGATGCTGGCACCTGGTCTGGAGTGATTGGAGGGCATGGGCCAGATCAGCTCAATAACAACGGTAGGAGGCTGCTAGATTTTTGTGCAGCCCATGGGCTTGTAATTACCAACATGCTGTTCCGGCATTGGCGCATCCACACAACATCATGGATGTATGCCGGGTCCAAGCAAGAACATCTGCTGGACTACATAGTGACGGACCAGCGGATGCGAGCCCATGTCCTTGACACCAGGACCTCCCGTGGAGCTGATCTGCCCTCTGCCATCGACTAGTCATCTGTAAGATGCGCCTGCCATTCTTCCACTCCGGTGGAGGGTGTACACCCAAGACCCCATTCCAACCTAAAGTGGCCTGGTCTCAGTTATCTGATGAAAGTTGCAAGCGAGAATATCATCATCGCTTGCGGCTGGGATTGGCATCGTCCCCGACTCCTCCTGATGTCGAGGGTAAATGGGCGAGGTTTAGGACTGTGACTCATGCAGCTGCAATGGCTGCTTTGGGTACGCGGTCCAGACCTCCCCAGAGACCCTGGCTGACAGAGGAGGTGTTCAGGATGGTTGAAAAAAAGCGACAGGCCCACTGTCATCGGCTACAGAATCCCACGTCAGAGAATGAGGAGGCTTACCGCAGCCTTCGCTCGGGGGTTCGGAGAGCCGTGCGGCGCTGCAAGGATGGGTTGTGGTCGCGGGTTGCTGAGGAGATGGAGTCTGCCTCAGTGGCCCGTGATCACAAATCTCTATTTAACACCATCAATAAAGTAACCTGCAGCGCCACACCTATTACCATCATTAGGCGAAAAAACAGTGATCCAATCTCCGACCCCCAGGAACAGGTTTGCAGATTTGCTGAGCATTTCTGTGAGGTCCTGGCGGAGCGAAAATCCCTCAGGCAGGAAAACATCGTGGCACAAAGTGAGGATGACCCTGCTGAGGCTGCAGTGCCTCAAATATTGGAAGAAGTCACCCCCTGTGAGTGGCTGGCTGAGGTGCCATCTGTTGAGGAAGTACTGAAGGCGATCCGGAGTCTGAGATCAGCAAAGGCAGCGGGCAGAGATGATCTCCCAAGCGAAATGCTGAGGGAGGGTGGTGTTTGTGCACAGACTGCCCTATATGACATAATAGCAACAGTCTGGACCATTGGACGGGTTCCGCAGGATTGGAAGGATGCCCTGGTGGTCCCCCTTTTTAAGAAGGAGGACCGCACAGACTGTAACAACTACAGGGGCATCTCACTCCTCAGTGTGCCGGGAAAGGTCCTGGCAAGGATTATTCAACATCGCCTTGCCAGGCACGCTGAGGAGAGGCTTGCGGAGCCCCATTGCGGTTTCAGGAAAGGGCAGTCCTGCACAGATGCCATATTTTCTGTCCGTCTGCTACAGCAGAGGTGCAGGGAATTCCAACAAGACCTACATCTCTGCTTTATTGACCTGGTTAAGGCCTATGATACCATCAGTAGGCCTGGGCTCTGGGTTGTTCTTCGTGCTTTTGGAGTACCTGACCCTCTGCTCACGATCATTAAGGACCTTCATGATGGTGAGCGGACCCGGGTAAAACTACGTGGCCGGGAGTCAGAGCCATTCCCTGTACACCTTGGGGTGTGACAGGGATGTCCTCTGGCTCCCACATTATTTAACATCTATTTTGACCACGTTGTTCGTGAAGCCTTCAATAGCTGTACCTGGCGAATCTCCATATGGTACAGATATAATGGGAGGCTGATCGATGCCCGGGTGCGGTCAAGGGATGGCTCCCTATTGCTCAACCACGTTATGTATGCCGATGATTTGGTAATAGCTGCTCATTCAGAGGAGGAGTTGGAGACACTGCTGCTGAGACTGGAGCGTGCCACTAAAAAGTGGGGCCTTACCATCAGCCCCACCAAAACTAAGCACCTGCCTGGGTATTTTGTACCATCGGACACTCCACCCCCACAACTCCCAATCGGTGATGGGGCAGTTGTGGAGCGAGTGGAGATTTTCCCATACCTGGGCAGTGTGCTTATGACCGGCTCCAGTTTAACAGCAGAGGTCTCACTCCGAATCAGTCGAGCGGCAATATTTTTTCATCGGTTGCGTAACGCTGTGTGGAAGCTACCTGGTCTGTCGCTCCGCACTAAGCTTCAGGTCTTCTCGGCCACGGTCATTCCCTCCCTTCTCTACGCTTGCGAAACGTGGACCCCCCTAATGGAGCATCTTCGCGAGTTAGAAACATTTAGGCTGGCCTGCCTACGATCCATCCTGGGTTTAACAAGACTGGATTGTGTGAGGAGCTCACAAATCCTTGAAAGATCTGGGCAAGGTCCCATCGGTGAGCTTCTCCGGCGGGCAAGGCTGCGATGACTGGGTCATGTAGCCCGCATGCCCAGCCACCGCATGCCGAAACAGCTTTTGTTTGGCCGGATTGAGGGGGTAAACGGGCGCGGCACGGGCTAGAGAAGAGATGGAGTGATGTGGTACAGAAGGACGTGGAGCTGAGTGGACTTGCCGATGACTGGTACCAGCGGTGTCAAGATCGGCCTCTGTGGAGGAGGCTCGTGAAGGACGCTACTGGGCAGTTGGAGGCAGTCGCCCTCCAACAACAACGGAGGGCGGAGGAGCGACGCTCACAACAACGAGCGGAGCGCCGGGTGGCTAAAGCACAGCAGGTTGGCACAGTAGGGGGCACAGGTGGTGCATCAGCCAGTCATCTCAGTCAGTCGACCCGTGGCACCTGGGTCTGCCCCGTGACCTCCTGCCAGCGGGCGTTCGACGCTTCACGTGGCCTCAGGGTGCACATAGCCTGGCACAAGCGTCGTAGTGACGTCACCGCCACTTAGTGGTGAATGGCGGATGTTGCTGTGTGAGAGTGTGTGTGAGTGTGTGTGTGAGAGTGTGTGTGTGAGCGTAAGTGTGCGAGAGTGCGTGTGCGTGAATGTGTGTGTGAGTGTGTGTGTGAGAGTGTGTGTGAGAGTGTGTGTGAGTGTGAGTGTGTGAGAGTGTTTGTGTGTGAGTGTGTGTGTGAGAGTGTGTGTGTGTGAAAGTGTGTGCGTGAGTGTGTGTGTGAGAGTGTGTGAGACTGTGTGTGAGTGTGTGTGTGAGAGAGTCTGTGTGTGAGAGTGTGTGCGTGAGTGTGTGTGTGAGAGTGTGTGTGAGAGTGCGTATGTGTGTGTGAGAGTGTGTGCGAGAGTGTGTGTGTGTGAGGGTGTGTGTGTGAGAGAGTTTGTGTGTGTGAGTGTGTGTGTGAGAGTGTGTGTGCCGGACGGGCAACTCTGTCGTGGACAGTGCTGTGGGGAGAGGGCCAATTCCGATTGGCCCTCTCCCCTCATGGCGTCTGTGACCACCACAGTGGCTAAACGGGGGCTCTGGACGGTTGCGAGGGGCTGGTAACCCCTCCACCTTCAAAAAATTACCACGAAACCACGACTAAAATATATAACTATTAAGCTTGTGCCGGAGGCCCCGGGGGGACAGGCGTCTATGACGTCTCCTGGCTAAACCCCAATTGGCGGAGCCAGGAGATTGAATCTCTACCCTCAGGGCTCCTCCAGCAACAACGAAAAGCCACGTGCAACGTTCAAACGCTCACTGCAGAGGAGAGGCTGCCACTCCTCTGTCGGGAGCTGGACCGGTACCGCCTGGATCTCTGTGGCATTCAGGAGGTCCGGTGGACCGGTTCTGGCTCCTGCCACCATGAGGGGTGGATAGTCCTCTACTCGGGGCAGCAGACTGCCAAACAACAGGGTGTGGCTCTTCTTTTGAACAAAAGAATGAAGGGTGCGTGGGAGCGTGATGGTGAGGTGTGGGAAGCTGTAAGCCCCAGGCTACTTTGGGCTCACCTTCCCATCAACCGGAGGCGAGGAGTGGTGGTCGTGGTTACTCATGCCCCCACCGAAGACGAACATCCGTGGAGGGATGCAGGCAAAGCCGATGAGTCAGATGCCTTCTATGACCTCCTGTCACAGGTGCTGGCTAAAGTGGCCCCTCGGGATAGAGTCATCTTGTTGGGTGACTTCAATGCCCGAGTTGGTCATGATGCTGGCACCTGGTCTGGAGTGATTGGAGGGCATGGGCCAGATCAGCTCAATAACAACGGTAGGAGGCTGCTAGATTTGTGTGCAACCCATGGGCTTGTAATTACCAACACTCTGTTCCGGCATCGGCGCATCCACACAACATCATGGATGCATGCCGGGTCCAAGCAAGAACATCTGCTGGACTACATAGTGACGGACCAGCGGATGCGAGCCCATGTCCTTGACACCAGGACCTACCGTGGAGCTGATCTGTCCTCTGACCATCGACTAGTCATCTGTAAGATCCGCCTGCCATTCTTCCACTCCGGTGGTGGGTTTACACCCAGGACCCCATTCCAACCTTAAGTGGCCTGGTCTCAGTTATCTGATGAAAGTTGCAAGAGAGAATTTCATCATCGCTTGCGGCTGGGGTTGGCATCGTCCCCCACTCCTCCTGATGTCGAGTGTAAATGGGCGAGATTTAGGACTGTGACTCATGCAGCTGCAATGACTGCTTTGGGTACGCGGTCCAGACCTCCACAGAGACCCTGGCTGACAGAGGAGGTGTTCACGATAGTTAAGAAAAAGCGACAGGCCCACTGTCATCGGCTACAGAATCCCACGTCAGAGAATGAGGAGGCTTACCGCAGCCTTCGCTCGGAGGTTCGGAGAGCCGTGAGGTGCTGCAAGGATGGGTGGTGGTCGCGGGTTGCTGAGGAGATGGAGTCTGCCTCAGTGGCCCGCGATCACAAATCTCTATTTAACGCCATCAAAAAAGTAACCTGTGTGTATGAGTGTGTGTGAGAGTGTGTGTGTGTGAGAGTGTGTGTGTGTGAGAGTGGGTGTGAGAGTGTGTGTGTGTGTGAGAGTGTGTCTGTGTGAGTGTGTGTGTGAGTGTGTGTGTGAGAGTGTGTGTATGAGAGTGTGTGTGTGTGTGAGAGTGTGCGTGTGAGAGTGTGTGTGTGTGTGAGAGTCGACTCAGCCTCAAATGAGTACCTGGTGCGGTGTGTAAACATTGCCACTAGGGAGACAAAGGCGGTCGGGCGTGGTGCTGGCCACCCACCCCCTCGTGTGCAGTGCCGGCCTTCATAGGTGCTGCTCGCGAACAACACTTGCCCCAACAGTCTGTTACAGGCTCCACGTGGGGATCTTTGTGCTTGCACTGTCTCTCCATACAACGCTCTGGGTCTCCACGGCCCTCTCTCCGCTCCGCTCGAAACACGTGTGGACCCCTTTGAAGCAACATCTGTGGCTGCTTACAATAAACATTCAGGATGGCCTGCCCACGATCCATCATTGGGCTAAGCCAGGCTGAAATGTGCGAAGGAGCTCGCACAGATCCACGCAATGGGAGATCTGGACACGGTCCCATCGGTGAGCTCCATGTAGCGCCCGCCCTCATGCCCAGCCAACGCATGCCCCAAGCAGCTTCTGTTTATCATTAGACCTCCTTTGCCAGTACCAAAATATAATAATAGGGTTTTCCCCACCCTTTTTCTGCCAACAAAACTGAAACCTTTTTACAATACCTGTGGTCAAAATGCAAAAAAAAAACACACGCTGATGATGTATGATGATGCATTGTCCCTGAAACTGATTGGCCCACACCAGAGACGGCTTTCTGGTGTGGACCAATCAGTTTCAGGGACAAAGTGCACCTAGCCTGACACGAGCGCCGTTGTGACGTGGCGGCGAGTGGTAGGGCAGTGGCGGTGACCGCCCCGCGCCGCGAACCCGGCTAACTCGGGTTCGATTTCCCCAGCTCGAGGCCAACAAATCAGTGAAGATTATCTGAACCGGTCCTGGGCCTCCTCCCCTGGGTCGACTCAGCCTTAAACATCCTCAATAGGCGCCACTCGCTGACAGTGTGGTACCACCGCGGCGGAGCAGCTCCATCGGGGGCCGTATTCACCACCGTGACACCGCCACCGGGGAGTGACGACGCCGACGCGGCGCACCCCTCCCCCCCCCCCCACATGTATACACACACACACACCCCACGTAGGGCCGGGAGGGAAGGTCACCTGGCCGACGGGTTTTTATCCGGAAGCCCCTAATGGGATCAAGCTTCACGGTTTCCCGCGGCCGGGAAATTGGGCGATCTACCCCAGAGGCCGACACGCACCGCGGCGCCGTGACCTGACGTTAAAGTTGCGTGGTCACGGCGGAGGCCGTGGAGCCACCGCGAGCGAAACCGCACACACACGGCACGGGGCGCGGGAACCGCGAGATGCCCGTGGTTATAGGTGGGATTAGTAACTGAATTCCTCTTCTTTGGTTCTTTCAGTAAAGTCACTACGTAGAATGAGAATAAAATAATAAATTGATAAAATAAAATAACACAATAATATTCTCACGACGTTTCGGCCACAACACAAGCGGCCTTCATCAGGTGAAGGGAAGAGACTGTCTGGTAGGACAGCCTGTGTGAACGGCCCGTTAAATCGGAGCAAAGTGATCGCGGCGTGTTTGTCTTTGCTTAAGCGCGTGGAGCGTGGGTGGGAGGGAATCACCACGGCGGCGCGCCGCGCCTGTTTATTCCCGTGCAGGACGGGGTTTTACTTTGCGAGCACGCTCCACCGCGACACGCCGCCGTTGAACAGCGTAGCGCATCGCGAGCGCAGAGCGTACGAGCCGCTAATTAAGCTACGCAAACGCGGTCGACATCCCAGGCAGAGGTACAGGCGGGGCGAGACATTAGGGGTCGGTAGTCTGGATGAATGGAACGGGGGAGTCGGTGGGCAACGGCCCCGACAATTCAGTGATGGCGGTGGACGGTAGCCCCCACAACAGGACTTGCACCATCAGCTCGTGGTGGTTACACGGGGAGCACGGGGGGGGGGGGGGGTTGTTTTGTATTTTGGATTTTGCGCGGCTGTCTTCACTGATCACATCACGCTAATGAGTGTTACTGACTCGTTGAAGCGAGTGATTGCGAGTCAGTGATTGTAATGCGTGCGAATATGCACGCATTACAAGTGTCTACGTTGTGTGTCTCTCTCTGTGTGCCTCTGTGTTGTCTCTCTCGGCTTGTGTGTCTGTCTGTGTGTCTATGTTGTGTGTCTCTCTCTGTGTGTGTCTCTGTGTTGTCTCTCTCTGTGTGTCTATGTTGTGTGTCTCTCTCTCTCTGTGTCTCTGTGTTGTCTCTCTGTGTGTCTATGTTGTGTGTCTCTCTCTGTGTCTATGTTGTGTGTCTCTCTCTGTGTCTCTGTGTTGTCTCTCTCTGCTTGTGTCTCTCTGTGTGTCTATGTTGTGTCTCTCTCTGTGTGTCTATGTTGTGTATCTCTCTCTGTGTGTGTCTATGTTGTGTGTCTCTCTCTGTGGTTGTCTATGTTGTGTGTCTCTCTCTGTGTGTCTATGTTGTGTGTCTCTCTCTGTGTGTCTATGTTGTGTGTCTTTCTCTGTGTGTCTCTGTGTTGTCTCTCTGTGTGTCTACGTTGTGTGTGTCTCTCTCTGTGTCACTGTGTTGTCTCTCTCTGCTTGTGTGTCTGTCTGTGTGTCTATCTTGTGTGTCTCTCTGTGTGTGTGTCTCTGTGTTGTCTCTCTCTGTGTGTCTATGTTGTGTGTCTCTCTCTGTGTGTCTCTGTGTTGTCTCTCTCTGTGTGTCTATGTTGTGTGTCTCTGTGTGTCTCTGTGTTGTCTCTCTCTGTGTGTCTCTGTGTTGTCTCTCTCTGCTTGTGTGTCTCTCTGTGTGTCTATGTTGTGTGTGTCTCTCTCTGTGTGTGTCTCTGTGTTGTCTGTGTGTGTGTGTGTCTCTCTGTGTGTCTATGTTGTGTGTCTCTCTCTGTGTGTGTCTCTGTGTTGTCTCTCTCTGTGTGTCTATGTTGTGTGTCTCTCTCTGTGTCTATGTTGTGTGTCTCTCTCTGTGTGTCTCTGTGTTGTCTCTCTCTGTGTGTCTATGTTGTGTGTCTCTCTCTGTGTCTATGCTGTGTGTCTCTCTGTGTGTGTCTATGTTGTGTGTCTCTCTGTGTCTCTGTGTTGTCTCTCTCTCTGTGTCTCTGTGTTGTCTCTCTCTGCTTGTGTGTCTCTCTGTGTGTCTATGTTGTGTGTCTCTCTCTGTGTGTGTCTCTGTGTTGTCTCTCTCTGTGTGTGTCTCTCTGTGTGTCTATGTTGTGTGTCTCTCTCTATGTGTCTATGTTGTGTGTCTCTCTCTGTGTGTCTCTGTGTTGTCTCTCTCTGCTTGTGTCTGTCTGTGTGTCTATGTTGTGTGTCTCTCTCTGTGTCTCTGTGTGTGTCTCTGTGTGTGTCTCTGTGTGGCTCTCTCTCTGTGTGTCTCTGTGTGTGTCTCTCTGCTTGTGTGTCTGTCTGTGTGTCTATGTTGTGTGTCTCTCTGCTTGTGTGTCTGTCTGTGTGTCTATGTTGTGTCTCTCTCTGCTTGTGTCTCTGTGTTGTCTCTCTCTGTGTGTCTATGTTGTGTGTCTCTCTCTGTGTCTATGTTGTGTGTCTCTCTCTGTGTCTATGTTGTGTGTCTCTCTCTGTGTCTCTGTGTTGTCTCTCTCTCTGTGTCTACGTTGTGTGTCTCTCTGTGTGTGTTATGTGTTGTGTCTCTCTCTGTGTGTCTCTGTGTTGTCTCTCTCTGTGTGTCTATGTTGTGTGTCTCTCTCAGTGTGTCTCTGTGTTGTCTCTCTCTGCTTGTGTCTCTCTGTGTGTCTCTCTCTGTGTGTCTATGTTGTGTCTCTCTCTGTGTGTGTCTATGTTGTGTGTCTCTCTCAGTGTGTCTCTGTGTTGTCTCTCTCTGCTTGTGTCTCTCTGTGTGTCTCTCTCTGTGTGTCTATGTTGTGTCCCTCTCTGTGTGTCTCTGTGTTGTCTCTCTGTGTTGTCTCTCTCTGCTTATGTGTCTGTCTGTGTGTCTATGTTGTGTGTCTCTCTGTGTGAGTCTCTCTCTGCTTGTGTGTCTCTCTGTGTGTCTATGTTGTGTGTCTCTCTCTGCTTGTGTGTCTGTTTGTGTGTCTATGTTGTGTGTCTCTCTCTGCTTGTGTGTCTGTCTGTGTGTCTATGTTGTGTTATTTCTCTGTGTGTCTATGTTGTGTGTCTCTCTGTGTGTGTCTCTGTGTTGTCTCTCTCTGCTTGTGTGTCTGTCTGTGTGTCTATGTTGTGTGTCACTCTGTGTGAGTCTATGTTGTGTGTCTCTCTCTGTGTGTGTCTATGTTGTGTGTCTCTCTCTGTGGTTGTCTATGTTGTGTGTCTCTCTCTGTGTGTTTATGTTGTGTGTCTCTCTGTGTGTGTCCATGTTGTGTGTCTCTCTCTGTGTGTCTCTGTGTTGTCTCTCTTTGTGTGTCTATGTTGTGTGTCTCTCTCTCTGTGTTGTCTCTCTGCTTATGTGTCTGTCTGTGTCTCCATGTTGTGTCTCTCTCTCTCTGTGTCTATGTTGTGTGTCTCTCTCTGTGTGTCTATGTTGTGTGTCTCTCTCTGTGTGTCTGTGTTGTCTCTCTCTGCTTGTGTATCTGTCTGTGTGTCTATGTTGTGTCTCTCTCTCTGTGTGTGTCTCTGTGTTGTCTCTCTCTACTTGTGTGTCTGTCTGTGTGTCTCCGTGTCTGTGTTTTGTCTTTCTCTCAAATTTAGTTCGACCTGATGACGACTGCTTGTGTTGCAATCGAAACTTCGTATTCTATTATTTTAATTATTTTATTTCGACGTGGCTTCACCGAAAGAACCAAAGAGTAATTCCTGGAGTCACGAAAGCTTCTAATTAAATATCTTCACAACTTTTGGATTCAATTCAACGTTTATTTATCACGCGGAAAATCTCGTGTAGCCAGTTACCCAGCTAGTTTCAGGTGGCAAGGGGGCCGCAGCCGCTAGCATCAACAACATCAACAACATCAACAACATCAACAACAACAACATCAACAACATCAACAACATCATCAACAACAACAACAGAGTTACTGCTTTATTGCATTGTTCGTTGTTGTAACTGTCTGACCCCGTGCCCCCGACTGGACATCTGTGAAAAAAGAGCTTCATAGCTCACCGGATTCCCCCATTCTCAATCAATATTTTGATTCTATAAACTAAACGCATTTTTTATTATTTTACCAGATAAAGCCTCACTGAGCTGTGTAGATATTTTTTTTCAGAAGCGACCTGGCCATCACAAATGATAGCTCAACGAGGTGAGCTCATCATCATAATCATGTAGCCATTCATAGCAGGAGCCAAATACTCTAAACGCGCGATGTTGATGAGAAATAAGGAGGAGTAAACTGGAAGAACCGGAGGAAAAAAATCCACGCGATCACGGAAGGAGAGAGAGAGAGACACGCACACTCCAAATATCCAGCAGGCGTCAGGATTTCTGATTCTGACTGATCGGGTTGGAGAGCAGGCCAGCCATCAGCTAGCCAGGAAACTCGAGACATGGGTTATTGTAAGAGTCCTGTATCACCCAGGACAGCCTCACTCATTCACATGACAATCTTGTTTCAAGACATGGCTATTATGAACCCCCCTTCTGAGACACACGCACACACACACACACACCCAGACCCAGGGCTGCATTTGTCTGACATGGCCATTATGAACCCCCCTTCTGAGACACGCACACACTCACACACACACACAGACCCAGGGCTGCATTTGTCTGACATGGCCATTATGAACCCCCGAGAGAGAGAGAGACAGACAGAGAGAGAGAGAACTAGCCACCTCTTTCATCACATTTTAAATAAAATATATTTTCATTACCAGATCACCGGATCCCAGCCAAAGTGCAATGAAAGGGTTGATGAGGAACAGCTTGTATTGGTGATGGCTCTGCCAGTCCTGTCTCTCGCTCGCTCGCTCTCACTCCTCACTCACTCGCTCACCGCTCCAACGAGTCTGTGCGCCACGTGTTTTTGTTCGCACGATGTCCGACGTTTCGCTTACCACGCCCCTGCATATGGGGTGGGGGGTGGGATGGGGGCTAATTCTCTGGAACTACAAATGCAGTACAATCACAGCACGCGCAGTCGAAACAGCGATAACCCTACGCCGACGGTGTTACTGGTTTGTTGAACATATGGAGCGCTTATGTAAGGGCAGTACGGGGGGGGATGTGAGGACAGTACGGCTGCCCGTGACCGTGGGTACTCATTAACGTGACGGGAACAGACAGGGACACGTTCGGGTAATGTGGGACCTAAGTGGTCGTTGCTAAAAATAAAATAGATTTTATTTTTATTTTTCTACCTACGTGACTTTACCGAAAGAACCAAACAGTATGGATCCCTGCAGTCACGAACACTTCAAATCGAGATTGGTCGTTACTAATGATTGATGCGACGGGCACTGACAGGGTAGCGTGAGGATAAGCACGGGACCTTAAGGTGAACGTAAATTGTAAATTGGGGCAGAGACAGACAGAGCCAGGCGCGGTGAGAGACGGTTCTGGAAAAGGGGCCTGGCCTGGTCGTGATGGGGATAAAAGCCGGCGTGGAAAGGGGTTCGGGGCTGCTGCTGCTGCTGTTGTGGAGGAACCAAGGTGCTGTCGCCTTCATCATCTTGGATCGGGCACCTCGTAGACTTGAAGGGCTAGAGTTATATTGTCTCCGTTACTACTACGCAAGGCCGTAATTATATTCAAATATGCTCAAAATGCCCCCCTCCCAATATATTGCTATAAAATGATTTGTGTTTATATGATTGTGGTTATGATTGTACTTTATTCATCCCTAATCTCTGCCATTAACATACAATGAAACAAGAAATGGTAAAAAATAAAAAAACAGAGCAACGTAATACAATACACTATTAGACATTATTGTAAAAAAAAATACAAAAAAAGTCCATCCTATGTGTTGGCGAATTTTTAAAATCTTTTAGGCAGGAAATTCGTTTTCAAATTTAGATTTTTTTCTGGGGGGGGGGGGGGGACCCCCCAGGCGCCCTGGAAGATTTGGTCACCCCAATGTTGGCTCCATGGCTACGGCTTTGCTACTACGCGTCCGCTCCTGTGTAGCCGGCCAGCTACACAGGGAGCGTAGCGTAGAGTCACAGAAGTTACCCACGTGTGTATAGTCACTCGCGATTACTCGTGAAGCTATCAGTGAGTCGGCGGACTTTATTCACAATAAATAGACATGTAACGGAACAAGACGGTGACTCTGAGAGCTACATTACACTTATATTACGCCGAGTGTTTACTATATATGTGGAAAGTTTATATATACAGGGTGCTTAAACAAAAATGTGTTAACACTTATACGGGACTCTCGTTTTCTAATGGGAAAAAGAACGGATAGTACACTGTAACATGAACACATTCTCCTGCGGAGGGAGCTGGTAGGAACGTTGGGTTGCTCGGTCAATGGCCAGGGTCAACGGCGGCGTGATGTATTCCGCAAATATGCCCGACTGTGAGGGCGGGCACAAGCCGGCGTGAGTAGGTGAAACGTTGAGTTTTATAAGGGCACCACGGGGTGACCAGCCTCTCCTCACCCAGCCCCACCCCTCTCACCCCCAACCCAGCCCCACCCTCCCCACTCAGCCCCTCCCCACCCTCCCCACCCAGCCCCACCCCTCCCACCCAGCCCCACCCTCCCCACCCAGCCCCTCCCCACCCTGCCCCACCCTCCCCACCCAGCCCCTCCCCACCAACCCCACCCTCCCTACCCTCCCCACCCAGCCCCTCCCCACCCCACCCTCCCCACCCTACCCGCCCCACCCAGCCCCACCCTCCCCACCCAGCCTCTCCCCACCCAGCCCCTCCCCACCCTCCCCACCCAGCCCCTCCCCACCCTCCCCTCTCCACCCAGCCCCAACACCTCCCATTTTTGGATGCACGACGGACGGACGGACACAATAATCCCCTGTGGGCTGCTGGTGTAGTAACCAGGAGGTTCCTACCAGTAACACAAATGTGATGTTAATAGCTTCAAAAAGTCAAAGGGTCTCCCCACTTGTTCGCCAGCGTTGTCAACGCGTGGCCTGGAATCTTCTCCAGGTGCGCTCCAGAGCCCGAAGGCAGCAGCACATGTCACGTGGTTTTGTTGTTGCAAATTCTCAGAAGTGTTCACATTTTAGTCTGAAGCACCCCCCTGTATTTATATACACACGGAGTGTTCGCCAGCCGGGTAGTTGAGCGGGTGAGCGAGCGGGCTCTGATTCGGAAGGTCGTGAGTTAAATTCCTGGTTAGCTTAGAGGTGGTGGTGGTGGTTGACTTCAGCTAGCAGTGATACAAGGCACGCGCCCTCATTTACCCCCCGCAGGCAGAAGAGAGCCCCCCCCCACCCTACCCCGCCCCCCTTTGTCAACATCTCTGGACCGGAACACCCTCGTGAAGTTTACTTCTCAGGAGCTGGAATGTAGGCAAGTGAATGTCAATGAGTACATTCTGGTAAACTGTGCCGCTACCGTGGCGGTGTGTAGGGTGCCACGAAGTGCGCCGCTCTTGATGGATCCTCGGCTGTACGGAACATTTCCATCGCGAGGCTCGACCAGCAGGACTGGCCGATCTGGCCCGGTGGCACGCAGCGATGTGGGGGAGGAGGAGGTTGTGAGTTCAATTCCTGGCTGTGGTGGGGGTGGTGTTGGTGGTGGTGGTGGGGAGTTTGTGGGGGAGGTTAACTCGGCCCACTGCCCATCCGTGGTCGAAATTAGAGACGCCGCCCTTATCATGGCAACGTGGAATTTCTACAACTGACTCGGGGCTGGAAACATATGGAACGATGCTCATATGAGCAGGACATTAGTAGTTGTTGTTGTTGTTTTATACAGCACAAAGGTTATCGCGAAGGGCGCGTGCTTTGTAAACTAACACGGGACATTTCCATCGCAAGTCGACTAGCAGGATCGTCCGATCGTGCTCGGTGAAGGTGTGAGTTCGATTCCTGGCTGTGGAGGGAGGAGAAGGGGTTGACTCAGCCTATCGTTCCTAGCAGCAGGCGTCAGGGTCGGGATCGAACCCACGACCTCCTGTACACCAGGCGAGGTAGTTAACATCTCCTGGCCATCGTGGCGCCCACTAAATAATTCACTCTCGGGGGGGGGGGGGGGCGCGCGCGCGGGGGGTATAACCCCCCGCGCGCACTCCCCCGTGCCCCCCCTGCCCCCCTCGCTCGCCCCCTAGCCGAGAGGGGCTAGAGTCGGTCCCTTGCTCCCAGTCACGAAACTTTGGAGGTCAAATTCCAGGCCGGGCCAGCTTCAAGCATGACGGTGCCGGGAAGGTGCAGTGTAGGAGTAGGTGGGGGCGGGGGGGTGGTGAGTCCTAGTAAATAAACATTGGGGGGGGGGGGCGCGGGGGGGGGCAGGGGGGGGGCGTAATGGGGATGGAGGTGTTCAGCTGTAACTCGAATGGAGTGGAAATGTACCGGGAGTCGTGTGGGAGGACGTCCGAGGCAGCCACGCGAAGCCCGGCACGTGAGGTGACGTCATACACGGAGGAGGGATTGGTGGGGGGGATATCGTGGGGGGGCGGGGTAGCTGGTGTAAAATGTAAGGTAAAGGCGCAGGCTTGCAAGTGCCTTGGTCACGCCCGCTATGGAGGGGGATAGCCTGGGCGGACTCGTCCAGATTGAGAATAAAAATGTGTATCCTTAGCTCTTTCGGTAAAGTCACGTTGAAGGGAAACAATAAAATAATAAAATATATATAAAACAATAAAAATTCTCACGGCATAACATAAACGGTCGCCATCACACCTGATGATCACACCTGATGACGACCGTTTGTGTTATGGTCGAAACGTCGTGAGAATTTTTATTGTTTTATATATATTATTATTTTATTGTTTCTCTTCAACGTGACTTTACCGAAAGAGCTAAGAATATGAATTACTGCAGTCACGAAAGCTTTAAATCAAAAAATAATAATGTGGTTTTACTGGAGGAATCCGGTGAGCTGTGGATCTCTTTTTGCTTTATTTTAAGAGATGTTCCACGCTGTACCACACGGATTGGAAGGGAGAGAGAGGGGAGAGAGAGAGGGGTGGGGACTCTCATTTTTTTTTACCCGTAGCGTTTTTGTTTTGTTTAATTGTTCGTTTAGAGTCACTCCTCGTTTAACTCTGGAGCAGCAGTCGTAGTATTCAGAAATAAAAAAAACAAATAATAAAATTAAAATAGAACGTGAAAAGTAAACGTAACAAATTGAAGAATCGTAGAAAAAAGCGTTATAGCGAACACAGCGTTAAGCGAGGAAGTGGCTGAGCCGCTGAGTCTCAGCCCTGCAGTGACTGCCGCTGCGGGACCAAGAAGTGAGACGAGGGGTCACGCCGTCCGCGTTACTGTGTCGCTCCGCGTTACTGTGTCACTCCGCTCGGCCGCGTGGCTTAAGAAAGTAGTTCGTCGTCGACCGCTCAGAAACCGCGTCATAACGTTTGCGTGTATCCTCGTTATAATTGTTGCGTGATGCTCGTTATAATTGTTTCGTGTTCCTCGTCTTAACGGTTGCGCGTTCGGCGTTATAACGGTTGCGCGTCAAACAGAGACTCACTCAGAGACGCACTCAGAGACTCACAAAGAATCACACGGAGACTCACAGAGACTCAAGCAGAGACTTACACAGAGACTCACAAAGACTCACACGGAGACTCACAGAGAGACTCACTCAGAGACTCACACGGAGACTCACACGGAGACTCACAGAGACTCAAACAGAGACTTACACAGAGACTCACAAAGACTCACACGGAGACTCACAGAGACTCAAACAGAGACTTACACAGAGACTCAAACAGAGACTCACTCAGAGACTCACATAGAGACTCACACGGAGGCTCAAACAGAGACTCACTCAGAGACTCACACGGAGACTCACAAAGACTCACACGGAGACTCACAGAGACTCAAACAGAGACTTACACAGAGACTTAAACAAAGACTCACTCAGAGACTCACACAGAGACTCACTCAGAGACTCACACATAGACTCACACGGAGACTCACACAGAGACTCACTCAGAGACTCACACGGAGACTCACACGGAGACTCACGCGGAGACTCAAACAGAGATTCACACAGAGACTCACACAGAGACTCACACGGAGACTCACACAGAGGCTTATAGAGAGACTCACAGAGAGACTGAAAAAGAGACTCGCTCAGAGACACACACGGAGACTTACACAGAGACACGGAGAATCACACAGAGACTCACACGGACACTCACAGAAAAACACAGAGACTCATAGAGAGACAGACAGAGACTTACAGAGACTCACACAGAGACTCACACAGACTCACGCAGAGACACACAGAGAGACTCAAAACAGAGACTCATAGAGAGCCTCACATGGAAACTCACAAACTCACACAGAGAGTCACAGAAAGTCAGAGAGAAACTCGTAGAGACGCACACAGAGAGTCAGAGAGAGACTCACAGGGAGACTCATAGAGATTCACACAGTGCAGCATCGACAAAAATGGTTAATCCACTGCTGGACTTACCATGGCTGGTAAATTAGTAATCGTGGAATATAGTTAAGCAGTGCAGTGCTATTTTACTTCTTTCTTGGGCCATAGCGCCCCCTTGTGTGAGTGGGAGGTAGTGGGGAAGACGGTGGCGCTGATTCTTAACCCAACCACGAGGTGGCGCTATAGGATGGCTGCTCGCGACGTGAGCTCAACAGCGTTGAATCGCTCTGTGTGTGAGTCTATGGGCCTCTCTGTGAGTCTGTGGGTCTCTGTCTGAGTCTACGTGAGTCTATTGGTTTCTGTGTGAGTATATGGGTATTTGTGTGAGTCTGTGGGTCTCTGTGTGAGTCTACGTGAGTCTATGGGTCTCTCTGTGAGTCTGTGGGTCTCTGTCTGAGTCTACGTGAGTCTATTGGTTTCTGTGTGAGTATATGGGTATCTGTGTGAGTCTGTGGGTCTCTGTGTGAGTCTAGGAGTCTCTGTGCGAGTCTACGTGAGTCTATTGGTCTCTGTGTGAGTCTGTGGGTCTCTGTGTAAGTCTATTGGTCTCGGTGTGAGTCTGTGTGTCTCTGTGTGAGTCTATTGGTCTCTGTGTGAGTCTATGGGTCTCTCTGTGAGTCTGTGGGTCTCTGTGTGAGTCTATTGGTCTCTGTGTGAGTCTATGGGTCTCTCTGTGAGTCTGTGGGTCTCTGTGTGAGTCTATTGGTCTCTGTGTGAGTCTATGGGTCTCTCTGTGAGTCTGTTGGTCTCTGTGTGAGTCTATGAGTCTTTGTGAGTCGATGCAAATCTATGGGTCTCTATGTGAGTCTGTGAGACCCTGTGTGATTCTATGGGTCTCTGTGAGTCAACGGGTCTCTATGTGAGTCTGTGATTCTACGGGTACTTGTGTGAGTCTATGGGTCTCTGTGAGTCTTAGGGTCTCTGTGTGAGCCTGTGAGACGCTGTGTGATTCTATGGGTTTCTGTATGAGTTCCTGATCTCTGTGATTCTATTGCGTCTCTTTGTGAGTCTATGGGTCTCTGTGTGAGTCTATGTGTCTCTGTGAGTCTACAATTTTCAGTGCGAGTCTATGGGTCTCTGTGTGAGTCTATGGGTCTCTGTGTGAGTCTATTGGTCTCTGTGTGAGTCTGTGTGTCTCTGTGTGAGTCTATTGGTCTCTGTGTGAGGCTATTGGTCTCTCTGTGAGTCTGTGAGTGTCTGTGTGAGTCTATTGGTCTCTGTGTGAGGCTATTGGTCTCTCTGTGAGTCTGTGAGTGTCTGTGTGAGTCCCCGTGAGTCTATTGGTCTCTGCGTGAGTCAATGAGTATTTGTGAGTCGATGCGAATCTATGGGTCTCTATGTTAGTCTGTGAGACCCTGTGTGATTCTATGGGTCTCTGTGAGTCAACGGGTCTCTATGTGAGTCTGTGATTCTACGGGTACTTGTGTGAGTCTATGGGTCTCTGTGAGTCTAAGGGTCTCTGTGTGAGTCTGTGAGACGCTGTGTGATTCTATCGGTTTCTGTATGAGTTCTTGATCTCTGTGATTCTATTGGGTCTCGGTGTGAGTCTATGTGTCTCTTTGTGAGTCTATGAGTCTATATGAGAGTCTGCGAGTCTCTGTGTGAGTCTAAGGGTCTCTGTGTGAGTCTACGACTCTGTGATTCTATGGGTCTCTGTATGAGTCTGCGAGTTTCTGTGGGTCTCTATGTGAGTCTATGGGTCTCTCTGTGAGTCTGCGAGTCTGTGATTATATGGGTCTCTGTGTGAGTCTGCGAGTCAAGTGATTCTATGGGTCTCGATGCGGTGGGGTTAAGGCAAAGGTAACGCCCACCTCCTCTTCCAAGACGTTTGATTGGCGTGGAAGAGTAGGCCAAATACCCTCTAGAGGGGGCCCTCTAGTGGAGGCTCTTCCGCCAGCGGTGGCGCGAGAGGGCAATTGCAGGGCTGCACATTTATCGTAACCCATCGGTGGATTGGCACCGACTGTTAGGGCAAGATTCCCGCTCGCGGGCAACACCGGCGACGATTATCTGAACCGGTCCCTGGGCCTCCCCTAGGTCGACTCAGCCTCGAATGAGAACCTGGTGCGGTGTGTGAAAAATCAACGCCACTGGGGAGACAAAGGGGGCCGTGCGTGGTGCTGGCCACCCACCCCCACGTGTACCGTTCCAGGCCCTTCATAGGTGCTGCTCCTCGCTAACAGCACTTGCCCCTACAGTCTGTTACAGGCTACACGGGGGATCTTTGTCTTTGTGAAGTCGTATCGCAGCAGGCTGGCACTGGCGCACCCCGCCCACACACACCCCTCCTCCGCCCGGCCGCCTTTGTCTTCTAACCCACGACGCCAACTAAACCGCCGCCACCACCGGGCGTCTGCTAATTTTACGTCGAAGCCGACCTAGTGGGTGGCCGGGGCCAAGTTCATCAGCGGTCGCCCCCCCCCCACCCACTCCCTGTGGTCTGTTGGGGGGGTGGGGGGGGGGCGTGTGGTGGTGGCCGGGACAGACAATGGGACAGCTGATGCATCAGCTGTTGGGGGGGAGTGGGGGAGAGCGCTGTTAGCGAGTGCCTATTAAACACCTCTACTGGGGGGGGGGGGTCTTCTGGGGGTCATAGCCAGCACCCCCACCGGCGGCAGATGGAAACGTCAACAGTGATGGGAAGAGGCGAGGGGGGCGGTGTGTGGTGAGGAGGGGGGGGGACGGGGGGAGGGGCTGTGATGGTAGTGGGGGGGGGGCAGTGAACGTTGATTGTGGCTGGTGTGTGATGGTGGGTGTGCGGTGGGTGATGGAGGTGATGGGACTAGGTGTGATGGGATGTGTGGTGGGTGATGGAGGTGATGGGTGGGTGTGTGTGTGTGTGTGCGTGTGTGTGTGGGTGTGTGTGGGTGTATGTGTGTAGGTGTGTGTGGGTGTGTGTGTGTGGGTGTGGGTGTGTATGTGGGTGTGTGTGTGTGGGTGTGTGGTTGTGTATGTGTGTGGGTGTGTGTGTGTGAGTGTGTGGGTGTGTGTGTGTCGGTGTGGGTGTAGGTGTTTGTGTGTGTGTGAGTGTGTGGGTGTGTGGTTGTGTATGTGTGTGGGTTTGTGTGTGTGTGGGTGTGTGTGTGTGAGTGTGTCGGTGTGTGTGTAGGTGTTTGTGTGTGTGTGGGTGTGTGTAGGTGTTTGTGGGTGTGTGTGGGTGTGTGTGTGGGTGTATGTGGGTGTGTGTGTGTGTGGGTGTGTGTGTGTGAGTGTGTAGGTGTGTGTGTGAGTGTGGAGGTGTGTGTGTGGGTGTGTGTGGGTGTGTGTGTGTAGGTGTGTGTGTGGTTGTGTGTGGGTGTGTGTGAGTGTGTGGGTGTGCGTGGGTGTGTGTGTGTAGGAGTGTGTGTGAGTGTGTGTGTGTAGGTGTGTGTGGGTGTGTGTGTGTAGGTGTGTGTGTGTGAGTGTGTGTGTATGTGTGTGTGAGTGTGTGTGTGTGCTGTGTGTGTGTGGGTGGGCGGGGTACCGCTTATCCACGGCTGTGACGTCTCTTCGTCCACATGATGGCTCACGCTGCCTGGACTCAAACAAAACACCCAGACTCAGCGGCCGGAGAGTCAGAGACAGAGAGAGGGACGGGAGAGTCAGAGACAGAGAGAGGGCCGGGAGAGTCAGAGACAGAGAGACAGAGAGACGGGAGAGTCAGAGACAGAGAGAGGGACGGGAGAGTCAGAGACAGAGAGAGGGCCGGGAGAGTCAGAGACAGAGAGACGGAAGAGTCAGAGAGAGAGAGACAGAGAGACGGGAGAGTCAGAGAGAGAGACAGAGAGACGGAAGAGTCAGAGAGAGAGAGAGACGGGAGAGTCAGAGAGAGACAGAGAGAGGGGAGAGTCAGAGACACAGATATAGAGAGAGAAGAAACGACGGCGTTTCACGGATTCAGCAACTCCTCATCGGCACGAGGTAAATTCTAAAGTCTCATTCTGTCGCGAGTTCGCACGTCAAGTTTGTGTGTCGACGTAAGGGGGGGGGGAGGGGGGGCTGGGGAGCGGTGGCGCAGTGGTCAGCGCATTGTGCTGCAAACTCCGGCCACACGAGTTCCGATTCCCGCTCACGACCAATATCGGTGACAGGGAATATTTTAACCGCTCCCGGGACCTCCCGCTCGGTCGACTCAGCCTCAAACGAGTACACGGTGCGATGTGTAAACATTAACACTCGGTTTAACACGTAGGCTTTCGCGACCAATATTATTCATAATAAAGGTTTTTGGGTTAGATCGCGTTTATTTATAAATGTGTCGTAACCCTCCACCACCCGACACGGCCAAACTGTAAATGTGGATTAACTCTTCAACACACCGGTGGGCTAAAGTAGTGAATTATTTGTCATTTGTCAACGTGACACTTTTTTTGCTGATTGGCCGTGTCGGGTGGTGGAGGGTTACGACACATTTCTAAATAAACGCGATCTAACCCAAAAACCTTTATTATGAATTAACACTCGGGAGACAAAGACGGCCGGGCCGAGTGTTTGTCCACTCCACCGCCCCCACCCCCCGTCCCTGCATGCGTCGTGTCCGGTCTTCATATGTGGTCGCTGACAGCACTTGCCCCGAACAGTTTGTTCAAGGCTACACGGGGCATCTTTGTATTTGCGTCTGTTAAAGGTGGCACAGGTGGTGCACCTGCCGGCAGGTGCACCTAGCCTGGCACAACATTCAACCCGTAGCACCCGCATGGGTCTGTCCCCGTGACCTCCTCCTGCACCTAGCCTGGCACAACATTCAACCCGTAGCACCCGCATGCGTCTGTCCCGTGACCTCCTCCTGCACCTAGCCTGGCACAACATTCAACCCGTAGCACCCGCATGGGTCTGTCCCCGTGACCTCCTCCTGCACATAGCCTGGCACAACACTCAACCCGTGGCACCTGCAGGGTCTGTCCCGTGACCTCCTCCTGTACCTAGCCTGGCACAACATTCAACCCGTGGCACCTGCAGGGTCTGTCCCGTGACCTCCTCCTGCACCTAGCCTGGCACAACACTCAACCCGTAGCACCTGCTGGGTCTGTCCCGTGGCCTCCTCCTGTACCTAGCCTGGCACAACACTCAACCCGTAGCACCTGCTGGGTCTGTCCCGTGGGCTCCTCGCGTCGGCACTGAGAGCCAACCTCACTGCTGGCCTCAAAGTGCATCTAGCCTGGCGCTAGAGCCGCGATTGAGGTCACCACTATTTAAGTGGCCAATTGTAATAATGGTTGTTGTTGTTGTTAGTTCAGGGGGCTGTTTGCGACCATACTTCACCGCGCTGGTCAGTGCGGTCGGTGTAGAGGAGCGGGGTGGGCACAGCACTGGTTCAAATATCACTCGCCACTGACGTTAGCCGTGACCGCGATTCGAGCTGAGGTATCGCCGTTTTCCATGCAGTGTATGTGCGCGTGTGTGCCTGCGTTGTGGGGAGCGGTGGTGTAGCGGTTAGCGCTACGCTGCGCTACGAACCTGGCGACCCGGGTTCGATTCCCGCTCACGGCCAACACCATCAGTGACGATTATCTGAACCGGTCCTGGGCCTCCCCTAGGTCGACTCAGCCTCAAATGAGTACCTGGTGCGGTGTGTAAACATCGCCACTTGGGGAGACAAAGGCGGCCGGGCGTGGTGCTGGCCCACCCACCCCCTCGTGTGCCGTTCCGGCTTTCCTAGGTGCTCGCTAACAGCACTTGCCCCAACAGTCTGCTAAGGCTATACGGGAGGATCTTTGTCTTTGCCTACAGTATTATCCGAATCTGAATATTTATTTATACTGGAGGAATCCGATGAGGTATAAAGCTCCTTTTTTTTCGTGTGTCACAGATGTCCGGTGAAGGGCCACTTGGTCAGAATGTTACAACAACAACAAACACAATAGAAAACGTACAGGAAAGGTTGGCAAATCACTGCAAACATGGATACACAATTACAACTGAAGCGAGCGTGTCTTACCAGCTAATGCTTTGGTATTGCACTCGCGCGCGCGCGATTCCATGTGCGTGAGTTTGGTCGCGTGGATGTTTCGACTCCGGGTCCTCCGGTTTCCCCCCCCCCTCCACATCGAAATCAGCATCACGCGTTTAGAGCAATCTCCGACCCCCAGGAACAGGTTCGCAGATTTGCTGAGCATTTATGTGAGGTCCTGGGGGAGGGAAAACCCCGCAGCCTGGAAAACATCGTGGCACAAAGTGAGGATGACCCTGCCGGGGCTGCGGTGCCTCAAATATTTGAAGAAGTCACCCCCTGTGAGTGGTTGGCTGAGGTGCCATCCAGAGTCTGAGACCAGGAAAGGCACCGGGCAGAGATGATCTCCCAAACGAAATGCTGAGGGAGGGTGGAAGTTTGTGCACAGACTGCCCTATATGACATCATAACAACGGTCTGGGCCACTGGACGGGTTCCACAGGATTGGAAGGATGCCCTGGTGGTCCCCCTCTTTAAGAAGGGGGACCGCACAGACTACAGGGGCATCTCACTCGGCAGTGTGCGGGGAAAGGTCCTGGCAAGGATTATTCAACATCGCCTTGCTAGGCGGATTCAGAAAAGGGCGGTCCTGCACAGATGCCATATTTTCTGTCCGTCTGCTACAGAAGAGGTGTAGGGAATTCCAACAAGACCTACATCTCTGCTTTATTGACCTGGTCAATACCTATGATGCCATCAGTAGGCCTGGGCTCTGGATTGTTCTTCGTGCTTTCGGTCCCTGACCCGCTGCTCACGATCATTACGGACCTTCATGATGGTGAGCGGGCCCGGGTAAAACTACATGGCCGGGAGTCGGAGCCATTCCCTGTTCACCTTGGGGTGCGACAGGGGTGTCCTCTGGCTCCCACATTATTTTACATCTATTTCGACCACGTAGTTCGTGAAGCCTTCAAATTCTGTACCGGAGGAATTTCCATCTGATACAGATACAATGGGAGGCTGATCGATGCCCGGGTGTGCAGCCCATCAACAGCGCTACATATTTATGCCGATGATCTGGTGATTGCTGCTCACTCACAGGAGGAGTTGGAGGAGCTGCTGCTGACCTAGGAGCTTGCCACGAAGAGGTGGGGCCTTACCATCAGCCCCACCAAAACTAAGCACCTCCCTAGGTATTTTGTACCATCGGACACTCCACCCCCACAACTCCAAATTGGTGATAGGGTAGTTGTGTAGAGATTGGAGAGTTTTCCATACCTGGGCAGTGTGCTCATGACCGGCTCTGGTTTAACAGCAGAGGTCTCACTCCGAATCATCGGTTGCGTAACGCTGTGTGGAAGCTACCGGGTCTGTCGCTCCGCACGAAGCTGCAGGTCTTCTCAGCCACGGTCATTCCCTCCCTTCTCTACGCTTGCGAAAAGTGGACCACCCTAATGGAACATCTTCGCCGGTTATAAACAGGCTGGCCTGTCTACGATCCATCCTGGGTTTAACCAGGCTGGATTGTGTGAGGAGCTCACAAATCCTTCAAAGATCTGGATAAAGTCCCATCGGTGAGATCCTCCGACAGGCAAGGCTGCGTTGACTGGGTCATGTAGCCCGCATACCCAGCCACCACATGCCCAAACAGCTTTTGTTCGGCCGGATCGAGGGGGCTAAACGGTCGCGGCACGGGCTAGAGAAGAGATGGAGTGATGTGGTACAGGAGGACGTGGAGCTGAGTGGACTTGCCGATGACTGGTACCAGCGGTGTCAAGATCGGCCTCTGTGGAGGAGGCTCGTGAAGGACGCTACTGGGCAGTTGGCCTCCAACAACAACGGAGGGCGGAGGAGCGACGCTCACAACAACGAGCGCAGCGCAGGGTGGCTAAAGCACAGCAGGTTGGCACAGTAGGGGGCACAGGTGGTGCATCAGCCAGTCGTCTCAGTCAGTCGACCCGTGGCACCTGGGTATACCCCGTGACCTTCTGCCCGCGGGCGTTCGACACTTCACGTGGCCTCAAGGTGCACATGGCCTGGCACAAGCGTCGTGGTGACGTCACTGCCACTTAGTGGCGAATGGCGGTTGTTGTTGTGTGTGTGTGCGTGCGCGTACGTGTGTGCGAGCGTGTGTGTGTGTAGATGTTTAACTTCCTTCGCACCGTACAAAGCCAACCGTTCTACTCGGAGGTGGGGTTTACAGCGTGAGAGCCTTCAAGCGGATTTCGAATCTTAATGTTTCACTGCAAGGGGGAAATCCCTTGAGCCATGAAACTTTTTTTTCTCACAGATGTCCAGCAAAGGGGCACGGGTCGAGTTATTGACATCAACAAAACAATCGACAATCAAGGATAGAAGAGTAGCATAGGGGAACGGTTAAGCGAGTCAACAATTTCTGTTTCACGTAGAGAGAGCATGGCGGTACAAATTGCACTCGTTTATGGAGCAAATTTTCAGAGGGGACCTTGTTATCACTGAAGTGGATCAACATCATCATCATCACCACGTGGAAATTCATAGCAGCCAAATTGCTCTCAACGCGTAAATGTGGATTCTAAATGTGGGAGGCAGGGTGGTGGGTGGTGGGGGGTGGGGGGTGGGTGGTGGGGGGTGGGGGGTGGGAACCGGAGGACTCCGGGTAAAAATCATCGCGACCACGGAGACTGAGACAAAGAGAGAGAGAGAGCAATTGTCGTAGTAAATAAATAAATAACAAATTTTACATGCAAAACATAGGGGGAACATAGACAGAGTAGGGAGAGAGAGGGGGTAGAGGGAGAGGGAAGGGGTAAGGAGAGCAGAGAGTGAAATATTTCGTGAAATCTTTCATTTAAATAGGGGGGGGGGGGGCACATAAAGCAAAGCATTTAAAAAACAAAAAAACCGAAATGATGAACGAAGCAAAGTGCCGACTACACCGAGCATCTTCTTGTTTCCTCTGATCGTAAACAAAGAGAGAGAGAGAAAGAGAGAGAGACACGCAAACTCCGAATGTAGACGCAGATCTCACAATGCTGCTGGCCCACATCGCCCGATCATGCGGGATGTTAATTGCCGGCGAAACGTCGCTGTACCACAAATTGTAAATGTTGGGGATTTACTCTCCAACACACCGGTGGGCTGAAGTGGTAACTAATTGGTACGTTTTGTTCACGTGACAACCCCTTACTGATTGGCTGTGTCGGGTGGTGGCGGATTCGCGACACATTTATAGATTCGAAGCTTTCGTGACTGCAGGAATTTGCTCGTTGGTTGTTTCGGTAAAAGTCACGTAGAAAATAAAATCAAATAATAATGGGATACGACGTTTCGATTGCAACACAAGCAACCATCATCAGGTAAGGATGAATGAGTGAGCCGTTTTTTACTTTACCGAAAGAACCAAAGAGTAACACATTCATACTTAAGCGCTCTAACCCAAACAAACCCCCTTTCTTATTAACCCAAATATGCAGCAGCAGGCTCAGGGTCGGGATCGAACCCACGACCTCCTGTAGACCAGGCGAGGTTGTTAATATCTCCTAGCCACCGTGATGATGATGAGAGAGAGACACCGCAAATTCCAAAACTACAGCAGGCGTCAGGATCGGGATCGAATCCACGACCTCCTGTATACCAGGCGAGGTAGTTAACATCTCCTAGCCACCGTGATGATGATGAGAGAGAGACACCGCAAACTCCACAACTACAGCAGGCGTCAGGATCGAACCCACGACCTCCTGTACCCCGTGTGTTATTTCGGTCCCTCGTTTTGTTTTTAAATTTCCGGATCCCATTAGCCGAGTCCATCGGCTCCGTCTCCTTTCGTAATCGCCTCCCCCCCCCCCCCCCCAATGAAATATTAATTCCCGTGCAAGGCGCATTCATTATTCACGCTCGCACCTGGGGGGTGTGGCACGCGTGGGGGATGGGAGGGGCGTTTGGTGGTGAGCAGAAGGGGCACTGGTGAGGAGTCAGGGGAGGATGGGTACGGGTTAGTGGTGAGGTTTACTTTGTGTGACGGTAACACACAATACTGTGTTACACACAGGTGCGGTGTGTAAACACCCTCACTGGGGAGACAAAGGCGGTCGGGCGTGGTGCCGGCCACCCACCCCCTCGTGTGCAGTTCCGGCCTTCAAAGCTGCTACCCGCTCACAGCACTTGCCCCAACAGGCTGGTGAAGGCTACACGGGGGACCTTTGTCTTTGCACGCACAAAGGAGCGAGCCGTTTAATGCCACGTGCTGAATTATTAACGCGGCCATGATCACGGTTCGGTTCGGAATGAAGAAAGACAAACGGGTGAGAGAAATTAGCACGAATACAAACTATCACATCGCACACAGCAAAGACGAAGATCCCCACACATAGCCTGCACGGACTGTCGGGGCAAGCGCTGTGCGTGAGCAATTATATAATTATATTATTAAGGCCGGCACGGCGCACGTGAGATGGGGGGATACGTGGGGGTGGCGGGGCCAGCACCAGACCCGACCCCAGTGCTGATGTCACAGCGAATTGAGCATCGTTAACACTCGTGTCGTGCCACGTTTGTTCATATCTCTTTGCAGGGACGAGGGGAGGGGGTGGAGAAAGAGGATTGGGAAGGACGAGTAGGAAGTAGGAAGAGGACGAAGAGGAAGAGGGAGCCCAGAAGCGCCGCCGTTCGCCGGTTGCCCCAGGGGTCTCGTTGAGCCTCGAGGGGTTCCACGTGGTGGTGGCGGCGAGGAAGTGGCGAGCCATGCCCGAGCTGTCCCCTGCCGTCGGGGTCCCGCGGGACTGGGAGTCGGCGTGCCGGGCGAGCCCGGGACACCGCGAGGTCACGACGGCGCGCGGCCCCGAGGATGATGACGACGACGAGGATGAAGAGGAGGAGGAGGAATACGAGGATGAAGGCGGCCACGACGACAGCTGCGGCGACGATGGAGTTGGCGACCCGGCGAGGCGGCCCGCGGGGACGGCTCCGGCCACTCGGCGGCAGTCACGTGGGTCGGTGGGGGCACCACCGCCACCATCAGATTCGGGGGGCAGCAGCAGTAGCAGCAGCAACAGCAGGAGAAGAAAACGGATGGGTGGTGGCGTTAGTGGCGGTGGCGGTGGTGGCGGCGGTGGCGTTAGTGGCGGTGGTGGCGGTGGCGGTGGTGGCGGTGGTGGCGGTGGCCTCGCCACGCCGGGGCCACAGAGGCTCCCCGAGCGCTACCGAGTCCGCCGCATGAAGGCGAACGCGCGCGAACGCCACCGCATGCACGACCTGAACGCGGCCCTGGACGGCCTGCGCCGAGTCGTGCCGTGCCGTGCCGGGGCCCAACAACAACAACAACAGCAGCAGCAGCAACAACAACAGCAACAACAACAACATCAGCAGCAGCAGCAGCTGCGCCTCTCCAAGATCGAGACGCTTCGCCTCGCCGGCAACTACATCGCCGCCCTCACCGTCGCCCTGCGCTCGGAGTCCAACCCGGACCCGCGAGCATTCGCGGCCACGCTCTGCCGCGGGCTGTCGCAAGCGACGGCCAACCTGGTGGCGGGTTGCGTGCAAGGGGTGGCCCCAGAGCAGCTGCCGGCGGCCCCGTCGCCACCGTCGCTGCCCGACGCGCACGCTGTGCCCCACCTCGTGGCTCCGCGCGGCGTCGTGATGCCCTCGGCGTGGGCCGCCACGCCGAGTCCCTCGTACGGACAGGCGGCGTGCATGGGTGGGCCTGACCCGCAGAAGGATCATCATCATCAGCAGCAGCATCAGCAGCAGCAGCATCATCAGCAGCAGCAGCATCAGCAACGTCAGAGTCATCATCATCAGCAGCAGCAAGGAGCCACGAGCACTTATCTGCCAGGCAGAGTTCACAACGCTCATCATCAACACCACCACCACCATCATCAGCAGCAGCAGCAGCAGCATCAGAATCATCATCATCATCAGCAGCAGCAGGAGCAACAAGGGCCACATTTGCAGAGCGAGGGCGCACATCAACACATGCTGTTCCATCAGCATCATCAGCAGTATCATTATCATAATCAGCAGCAGCAGCTTCATCAGCAGCACGCGCCACTCCCGTCCGTGTTCCTCGGCAACTTTTCGCTGAAACACGACCCCGCCGAGGAGAGTGGGGGGCTCTGTTCCCCCTCGCCCAGGGGGGGCCGGGTTCAGATGGGGGCTCGAGTCTCCACTCTGCACCCCCAAGTTCATTAATGAACACAACCACCACCCCCACCATTCAGATGCCTGATCCAGCAGCGCTTGCACGGTCCACGCGTGTTACCTCCTAAAGAAATACACAGACAACAGAAACCTCAATAGATGTGTCAATAACAAAGGTACAAGATAAACCTCCCCCCTCCCCCCTATAGTCTTAACACCGAATGAAGCCTGGCATGGCACATGAGGGGGGGGGGGGAGGAGGGTGAGTAGCTGGGACCACACCCGGCCACCTTCGTCTTCCCGGTGCTGACGTTTACACATCAGGTACTCATCAATGGCTGAGTCGAGCTCGCTTCGAAAAAACTTTTTTAAACAAATTTGACCAGGTAAAGCCGAATGTGGTTGGGCTCGATGGCAGGTGGTGGCTTGGAGAGGCCATTATCATCCAGCAGTGGATACGGGGATGAAAGTTATGAACAAAGAAGAGAGGAGTGGGGAGAACTGAAAGCTCCTAAACTAATTTTTGTGTTACCAGGTTAAGGCCCACTTAGCTACGTAGCTCTTGTTCAGAAGCGACCTGGTTATCACAAATGATAAGCTCAACGAAGTGGCTTAATCATCAACATCATCATCACCGTCGCCGTGTGGAAATTTATAAGCAGCCAAAAATACTCCAAGGGCGTGTGATGATGTTGATTCTAAATGTGGAGGGAAAAACCGGAGGACCCGGAGAAAAATCCACACGACCACGTGGGAGTAGCCAGTGCCGGAATAAGCTAGGTGCGGGGCCTGTAGCAAATGATGTTGTAAAGGTTGCCCTAAATATGTAAATAAATATTATAAACACATTTTTTACTTTCATAGTAAAGTAATTGTATTTTTTCACTTGCTATACAGCCAGATGATACGACAAATCGCTAACCTTAAACACCCGGTCGTTCATAAAAGTTGAAGGCGGTATAGTACTATAGTAATAGAGCAAGTGCAGAATCACTGAACCGGAATTGATCACTTGAAAGCATCTAGCGCGGGGCCCTTGAAAGTGCGGGGCCTGTAGCTACTACACATATGTAGTAGCTGCTACATAGGTAGCTAATTGCGCTTCGAGGATAATCCGGCACTGGGGGTAGGGAGAGAGAGAGAGACACTGCAAATATACAACAGGCGTCAGGGTCTGGATCGAACCCACGACCTCCTGCATACCAGGCGATCTCACTGCAGGCGACGGACCGACTACCGTTGGGGCGTCCCAGTTCGACGCACAATCAACACAATAGTACCTAAACTCACATACAGGCCACCAATACTTCAATAGGGATTCCCGTTGGTACGGTTATTTTAGTGCACACAATGGACAGGAAGTACAGGGTCAATGGGCTCACATAATGCGCATGCAAAATGTGCGTTGATTCATTAACCCCTCTCTCCACTTCGCTCAAGAAGAGCGCAGAAGCGCGGTCACCTCATCTACGCCTCTAATTAAGGAACGAAACAGATGGACTTCTCCACAAATCTGTCTGTCGCCTGATGAAGCTGGTTGTAATTACCGGCGAAACGTCGTACCCAGATTGTAAACGTTGTGGCTTGGCTCTCCAACACACCGGTTAGTGCTGTACTAGTATACTACACTATACACTACACATTAGTGCTGTACTAGTATACTACACTATACACTACACACTAGTGCTGTACTAGTATACTACACTATACACTACACACTAGTGCTGTACTAGTATACTACACTATACACTACACACTAGTGCTGTACTAGTATACTACACTATACACTACACACTAGTGCTGTACTAGTATACTACACTATACACTACACACTAGTGTTGTACTAGTATACTACACTATACACTACACACTAGTGCTGTACTAGTATACTACACTATACACTACACACTAGTGTTGTACTAGTATACTACACTATACACTACACACTAGTGCTGTACTAGTATACTACACTATACACTACACACTAGTGCTGTACTAGTATACTACACTATACACTACACACTAGTGCTGTACTAGTATACTACACTATACACTACACACTAGTGCTGTACTAGTATACTACACTATACACTACACACTAGTGCTGTACTAGTATACTACACTATACACTACACACTAGTGTTGTACTAGTATACTACACTATACACTACACACTAGTGCTGTACTAGTATACTACACTATACACTACACACTAGTGCTGTACTAGTATACTACACTATACACTACACTATACACGACACATTACACTACACGCGAGTGTTGTACTAGTGATGAATTGGCCACGTTCTGTCAACGTGACAACCCTTACTAGTTAGCTGTGCCGGGTGGTGGTGGGTTTAACGACACAACATTTATATATTTACGCGATCTAACCCAAGACACCTGTGTCATGGATCAAATATTTATCGCGGCTTAGATACCCCATGCTGTGCTTACCCATCTCACCCTCCCTCCCCTTTGTCGGGGTCCATGGATTAGAATCGATCATGGACCTCTCGACTAATGCACACCGGTTAGTGCTGTATCGATAGATTATTTATTATTATTATATATCGATCTGTCTGGGTGGGTGTCGTCACGTGTCGGCGCTGCATTTGGGCTCACGTCATCTCTCCAGCAACCGCCAAAGGCGCTGCAATTCACGGCCATGTATTAAATACGGATGATACAAGACGTTTGAAAAACGATGGATCCAATTTTCAAAGCAGTATATTTCACGATGACAACATGTTACAATTACAGAAACAGTGGCACACGGTTTAATGAGTCATCAAGTTTAACTAAACATTTTATAAATGCTCTTTGTGTGCCCTCCACCTGCTGTACCGGCAACATCGAGACGTGAGTTGAATTCGTCCCAAAACGCCTCCCTTCTCACGTTTCCCTCTGAGGTGCGTGGTCGCCCTGTGCTCTATTCCCCTTACATCAACAGCAGCCCGTGTCCTCAAATCGTCGGCACCAACGACGAACGCTCTTTGACATTGGCGGATCAATGCTAAAACGCCGTTGAAACGCGCGCCGCTGCAACGCAATTACGGATTTAGTTTTGCTGAACTGCATAACACAAAACGCCCCTTGTGTTGCGGTGAGGTCACCATCTAGAGAGTGACTGAGGCTAGGGGCTGTTTGTGTGCTGGGGTCACCATCTAGAGAGTGACTGAGGCTAGGGGCTGTTTGTTCACTGGGGTCACCATCTAGAGAATGACTGAGGCTAGGGGCTGTTTGTGCACTGGGGTCACCATCTAGAAAATGACTGAGGCTAGGGGCTGTTTGTGTGCTGGGGTCACCATCTAGAGAATGACTGAGGCTAGGGGCTGTTTGTTCACTGGGGTCACCATCTAGAGAATGACTGAGGCTAGGGGCTGTTTGTGTTGTGGGGTCACCATCTAGAAAATGACTGAGGCTAGGGGCTGTTTGTGTTGTGGGGTCAACATCTAGAGATTGACTGAGGCTAGGGGCTGTTTGTTCACTGGGGTCACCATCTAGAGAATGACTGAGGCTAGGGGCTGTTTGTTCACTGGGGTCACCATCTAGAGAATGACTGAGGCTCGGGGGCTGTTTGTTCGCTGGTGTCACCATCTAGAGAATGACTGAGGCTAGGGGCTGTTTGTGAGCTGGGGTCACCATCTAGAGAATGACTGAGGCTAGAGGCTGTTTGTAAGCTGGGGTCACCATCTAGAGAGTGACTGAGGCTAGGGGCTGTTTGTGTACTGGTGTCACCATCTAGAGAGTGACTGAGGCTAGGGGCTGTTTGTTCACTGGGGTCACCATCAAGAGAATGACTGAGGCTAGGGGCTGTTTGTACGCTGGGGTCACCATCAAGAGAATGACTGAGGCTAGGGGCTGTTTGTGTGCTGGGGTCACCATCTAGAGAGTGACTGAGGCTAGGGGCTGTTTGTTCACTGGCGTCACCATCTAGAGAATGACTGAGGGTAGGGGCTGTTTGTGCGCTAGTAGAGGCATGTAGCGGTAATCATTTTAAACTCTATGCCCCGCCCTCTCTATGCCCCGCCCTCCCTATGCCCCGCCCTCTATATGCCCCGCCCTCTCGATGCCCCGCCCTCTCTATGCCCCGCCCTTTCAAGTGGTCAGGGTTACATTCATGGGCGGTTCGTGCTTGCAGAGATATAGCGATTTAAAATCGGGTCCATATTTTATAAACAATCTTGATTATTATCATCGATAAATAATAAAAAAAGATAAATCTGAATATTGTTAATATTATACAGGCGCCTGTTACGGTGTTCGTTATTGATGTTTTCAGCGCTGCAGAGCAGGAGAAGTTAAGTTAAACTGTATTTATTTATTTATCTTAAGTTAGTTACTAACCGGGCAGTGGCTTCAGCGGTAGTGGCTCGCAGCGAGTAATGATGATGACTGGTTAGGCTGATGATGATGGCTGGTTAGGCTGCTGATGATGACTGGTTAGGCTGATGATGATGACTGGTTAGGCTGCTGATGATGACTGGTTAGGCTCTGATTATGATGACTGATGAAGCTGATGATTATGATGACTGGCTAGGCTGATTATGATGACTGGCTAGGCTGATGATTATGCTGATGACTGATGAAGCTGATGATGATGTTGATGACTGGTTAGGCTGATAATGACTGGTTAGGCTGCTGATGATGACTGGTTAGGTTGATGATGATAAAGATGACGTCTCATTATTTAATAATGAAGATTATTATTAGGATGATGACGAAGACGATTATGATGACGGAAGGACATCCATACCTGTCAAAGCCTTATCAGTGCGCTACCTTATTACACTACACTATACACTACTATACACTACACTATACACTACTATACACTACACTATACACTAATACATACCTGTCAACCCTGATCAGTGCCCTACCTTATTACAGACCAATTCAGACATTAATGGTCACCTCGTGTCCCTTATCAATCTCAACGTTCATCTTATGCACTACACTATACACTACACTATACACGACTATACACTACAACATACACTACACTATACACTACGATACACTATACACTACACTACTATACAATACACTACACTATACACTACGATACACTACACTATACACTACACTACTATACAATACACTACACTATAAACTACACTATACACTACACTATACACTGCTATACACTACACTATACACTACTATACACTGCACTATACACTACTATACACTACAACATACACTACTATAAACTGCACTACTATACACTACACTATACACTACACTATACACTACACTACACACTACTATACACTACACTATACACTACAATACACTATACACTACTATACACTACACTATACACTACACTATACACTACATTATACACTACTATACACTACAATATACACTACACTATACACTACGATACACTACACTATACACTACAATACAATACACTACACTTTACACTATACACTACTATACACTATAACATACACTACACTATACACTACACTACTATACACTACACTATACACTACACTATACACTACTATACACTATACACTACACTATACACTACTATACACTACACTATACACTACTATAAACTACACTACTATACACTACACTATACACTACACTATACACTACTATACACTACACTACACACTACTATACACTACACTATACACTATAATACACTATACACTACTATACACTACACTATACACTACACTATACACTACTATAAACTACACTACTATACACTACACTATACACTACACTACAATACACTATACACTACTATACACTACACTATACACTACTATAAACTACACTACTATACACTACACTATACACCACTACATACCTGTCAACCCTGATCAGTGCCCTACCTTATTACAGACCAACTCAGACCTTAATGGCCACCACATGCCCCTTATATATCTCAACGTTCATCCTATACACTACACTATACACTACACTATACATGACTATACACTACAACATACACTACACTATACACTACGATACACTACACTATACACTACTATACAATACACTATACACTACACTATACACTATTATAAACTACTACTATACACTACACTATACACTACTACATACCTGTCAACCCTGATCAGTGCCCTACCTTATCACAGACAAACTCAGACCTTAATGGTCACCCCGTGCCCCTTATAAATCTCAACGTTTATCCTACAAAGTCCCATCGCGAGAGAGAAGCACAAACAAATAAGACAAAAACTAAATTTTTGTTGCCCGTATTGAAACGGCTGTGCGCCGTATGGACGTGAAAACTATTTTTTTTACCTGTAACAAAGACCGTGATGGCTTGACACGGCATGGACTTGCATCGCGTCGGAAACTGACACGGGGGGTCCCAATCATTCCGTGCGCGTGAAACCACGTGGGCGATTTGTTGTCATTGGAAATAAACGTTGCTGTTTGTTGCTGTGAGCAAAGCCGTGGCATCGATAATTTATTGTTGGTAACTTATTTAACCTTTTAAATACGAACATGAAAAGAAAACTTTTTTTTTAAACAAAAATCGCAAATGCAAGATATATGCGTGTGCGCGTTCATGTCTTTTTACTGTACCATCTGTGGAAAAAAAGAGCTTTATAGCTCATCGGATTCCTCCACTGAAAAATAAAACATTCGGATTCTGACTGTTCATTTTTGCCGCGTGTCATGAATCGACGCACTCACCCACCAGATAAAGACCCCCCCGTGTAGCCTCGACTGACTGTTGGGGCAAGTGCAGTGTAGCAGCGGTGCCTGTGAAGACTACAAAGACAAAGATCCCCCGTGTAGCCTCGACTGACTGTTTGGGGCAAGTGCTGCCGCTGTGGCACCCGAGGGAGGTGGGTGGCCAGCACCACGGCCGGCCGCCTTTGTCTCCCCAGTGGCGGCGACATTTACTGCACACCGCACCAGGTCCTCATTTGAGGTTGTGTCGACCCAGGGGATGGTCGGGACCGGCTCAGATAATTATCGTCACTGATTGCTTGGCTGTGAGCGAGGATCGGACTCCGGTTCGCCGGGTTCATAGCGCAGCGCGTTCATCTCTCCCCGCTGAGTGGAGGGTGGTGGTGGGGGGGGTCACAAGGTGCGGAGGAGATGAGCGAGGGCCCCCTCTGATTTTGCCCGAAGCGTGGGTGGGTTGGTGGGGGGGGGGGGGCTTCGAGGGAAGGTGGAGGAGTACCTTGCTTGAACTTCTTTCGCACCGTACGTAGCCAACCGTGGCTAATCGGAGGTGCGCGCGAGGTGGGGGTGGGGGAGGGGCGCAAACTAAACGTACAAAAATCAGTTCGAAAGAAATGAGTTTGTCAATCGAGACGATGATTTAAAATCGCGTAGCTCCCAGCGGCTTCCTAATGTCGGAAGGAAGAGCGTTCCAGACGGCTGCGGAAGCGCACCCGAAGGCGCCGCGCGGTGCGGTGACCACCGTCTTTTGTTGAGCAATGCCCGATACACCCCACAACGTCCCATGCTTACTGGGCACGCACGTGACAAGATAGCGGCGACGTGTCAGAAGATGCTGACATGGGGCCTCCACCAGAACACCCACGGTTGGCTACGTACGGTGCGAAAAAAGTCCAACGTGAATACAAACAGCAGACTCATATTGATCGTCCGTCCGTTCGTTTCTCGATCCGCTTGTCCTGGTGAGGGTCGTGGCAGCACTAATACACTATACACTAATACACTATATACTACTACACTATATACTACTACACTATACACTACTACACTATATACTACTACACTATACACTACTACACTATATACTACTACACTATACACTACTACACTATATACTACTACACTATACACTACTACACTATATACTACTACACTATACACTACTACACTATATACTACTACACTATATACTACACTATACACTAATACACTATATACTACTACACTATATACTACACTATACACTAATACACTATATACTACTACACTATATACTGCTACACTATACACTACTATACACTATTATACAATACTACACTATACTATACACTAATACACTATATACTACTACACTATATACTGCTACACTATACACTACTATACACTATTATACAATACTACACTATATACTAATACACTATATACTACTACACTATACACTACTACACTATATACTACACTATACACTATATACTACTACACTATATACTGCTACACTATACACTACTATACACTATTATACAATACTACACTATATACTAATACACTATATACTACTACACTATACACTACTACACTATATACTACACTATACACTACTACACTATATACTACTACACTATATACTGCTACACTATACACTAGTATACACTATTATACAATACTACACTATATACTACTACACTATACACTACTACACTATATACTACTATACACTACTACACTATATACTACTATACACTACTACACTATATACTACTATACACTATACACTACTGCACTATATACTACTATACACTACTACACTATACACTACTATACACTATACACTACTATACACTATATACTACTATACACTATATACTACTATACACTACTATACACTATTATACAATACTACACTACTATACACTATCCACTACTATACACTACTATACACGATGCACTACTATATATTACTACAGTATACACTACTACACTATACAGGACTATACACTATACTGCTATACACTACACTGCTATACACTACGATACACTATACACCACTACATTATACACTACTACACTATACACTATTACACAATATACTACTACACTATATACTACTACACTATACACTACTACACTATATACTACTACACTATACACTGCTACACTATACACTACTACACTATATACGAACTATACATTAATATACACTATACACTACTATACACAGACTGTAGCTTTTCCTGGGGAGTTCCCGGGCGTTCCCAGGCCATCCGAGTGACGTCGTCCCGCCAGTAGCAGCAGCAGCAGCGTGCTCGTGGGCCCCAGGGGATCTCCGTCAAGTGCGTCGCTGCTGCTGCTGCCCGATAGAGTTCCCAGGGGGCATCCTTTACCGGGTGCCCGAACCACCTCAACTGGTTCGATTCGGAGGCTGCAGCGGCTCGATCCTGAGGCTCCCCCGGGATTCTGAGCTCTCCTCGCCCGCTCACGGAGAGCGAGCCCCCGGTTAACCCCACGGAGGAATCTCATTTCGGCCTTCCCTCGTTAACCGCGATCTCTCCCTTACGGTCATTCCCCTAGGCTCACGACCGTAGGCGAGTGGCGGGGGGGGGGACGCAGATCGACGTGGATGACCGCGAGCTTTGTTCGAGAACTCAGCTCCTAGATTTCACGACCGCGGGACGGTGATGCCTGGGACTCCTCACCAGCGATGTCCCGGCTCCCGCTTACCACCATCACTCGCGAAAGAGACCCCGAGGGCACTTAAACCCATTCATTGCAGGCTTCAACTGCTCACACCCGAGCTGCTTTTAACGCTTTGATATTTGCATGGCCCTTGTACTGCTCGCCTTTTTGGCGTTCTCTGGTCCACTCACACTGTCGGTGAGGCAGGGCCATAAAGAAGACTGTAGACCAATGAGTTTCCAAGACAATGCGTAAATAATAATCATCAGAGACATGTTTAGGTCTGACGTTTTCGTGACTGCAGGGATCCATGTGCTCTTTGGATCTTTCGGTAAAGTCGCGTATGAAGAAAATACATTAAGTTAAATCACGACGTTTCGATTGCAACACAAGCAATTATCATCAGGTGGGAAAACCACGGCAACTCTCTATCTCCCACTTCAGTACAAAAATGTTCTTGCTGTGGGTTTCCCACCTGATGATGATTGCTTGTGTTGCAATCGAAACGTCGTCGATTTAATTTATTTTATTTTATACCCACGTGACTTTGCCCAAAGAACCAAAGAACAAGAGTCATATTCTTGGTTCTTTCGGTAAAGTCACGTAGAAGGGAAACAATAAAATAATGAAAATATAAAACAATATATTTTAAAAAATATAAAGCAATATATTTTTATTATTTTATTGTTTCCCTTCTACGTGACTTTACCGAAAGAATCAAGAATATGAATCCCTGCAGTCACGAAAGCTTTAAATCAAAACAAGAGTCATGTTTGTTTGCATGTTCAGCACAAATACCGTGTGCGGTGAAAGCACCAACTTAATTCATTGAAAATAGGTTCCTGTTTGGACAAATCTAACACCCGTCTCATTGCCAGAAAGGGTAAAACCCATTATTAATTTTTGATACTTTTAAATTGGCAAAAAGGTATCCCGTGATGTTGCTGCTCAGCCCAGAGCCATGAATGCTATGCTACGTGTGGCATTGTCATTGTACTGTCCGCCTCGAGGCGTTAGTCCTCTGGTCTGACACTGGTGGTGAGACTAGGCCATTAAAGAAGGCCGCCGTCTCTGGTGTAGGGCAATGAGTTTCAAAGACAATGCAAATATTATCAGAGCCATGCTTGTTTGCATGCTTTTTTTTTATTCCACAGCGAAGTGTTGGTTAATGCCCCCGTGGTTGTGAGAATGAGTTTAAAAATCTAGATTCCAAATTCATTTCTGTAGAACTGTGTTTAGTTTGTTTGTCCTTCCCCCCACCCCGCACCTCCGATAAGAAGTTTAACGTACACACTCGACGCCTTCCAATAGGCGTTATTGCCGGAGAGGGTGAAGCATATTCTTAAACATGCTCCTCAGCAGCAGACTCTCTTCTTCAAACGAGTCCCAATCTTCCAAGAGCACGTGCCGCTCCCAAAGTATCGTCATCATCAGCACCACCATCAACTTACACGACCATCACCACGACAACAATCGCCACCACCACCACCATCACTGTCAACAAAGATCCCCCGTGTAGCCTTAACAGACTGTTGGGGCAAGTGCTGTTAGCGAGTAGCACCCTATAAAGTACGGCACACGAGGGGGTGGGTGGTCAGCACCACGCCCGGCCGCCTTTGTTTCCCTAGTGGCAATGTTTATACACCGCACCAGGTACTCATTTGAGGCTGAGTCGGCCTAGGGGAGGCCCGGGACCGGTTCACATAATCGTCTCTAATGTTTGCCTTGAGCGGGAATCGAACTCCGGGTGGCTGAGTTCTTAGCGTAACGCGCTAACCGCTACACTACCGCCACCACCACCACCCCCACCCCCACCATCAGCACTACCAACACTGTCACCACCAGTGCCACCACCACCACCACCGTCACTACCATCACCACCACCATCATCATCATCACCACCACCACCTTCACCAAAGCCATCACCATCGCCATCATCACCGTCACCACCACCATCACCACCACCGTCATCACCGCTACCATCACCGTCACCATCGCCACCGCCACCATCACCACCACAGTCACTATCACCACCACCACTGCCGCCACCACGGCCACCACCGCAGCCACCACCACCCTCCTCCTCCTCTTGACTCCTAAGCGATTTGCTTTGATTCCTGGATGCGAAACACAAAAGCCTCCGTCATAGCGGGGAAATGGACAGCGTTCTGTTTTGAAATGTTGGGGCTCGAGGAGACGAAACTGTGGGCCCTGTGTGAGGGGAGCGATTGTGGAGGGCGGGCGGGGCGAGAGTTATTTACCACGGGCTCCTCTTCATCAACCCTCTGCCTCCCTCCCTCCCTCTCTTTAGATCGATGCCGCTCTCCTTTCCTCTCCCGCTTTTTTGTGTTTTCTCTGCGCGCGTGTGGTGATTGTTGGGTTGTTGTGCGCGCAGCCCCTTACCCCCCCTCTCTCTCTCTCTCTGCGTCTTTCTCTTTCAGATCGAGTTGCGTTGTTTTCTGTTCTGTAGCTGCATTGTGACGACGCATTGACGCGCAGAGACGCGGACAGGCCAGCTGGCAAGAGGGGGGAGGGTGCAGGAGGGGGGAATGAGTTGGGATGGGATGAGATGGGATGAGAGGGGATGAGAGGGGATGGGATGAGTGGGGATGGAATGAGTGGGGATGGGATGGGAGGGGATTAGAGGGGGTGAGATGAGAGGGGATGGGATGGGAGGGAATGGGATGAGAGGGGATGAGAGGGGATGGGATGAGAGGGGATGGGATGAGAGGGGATGGGATGAGAGGGGATGGGATGGGAGGGAATGGGATGAGAGGGGATGAGAGGGGATGGGATGAGAGGGGGTGGGATGAGGGGGGTGGGATGAGAGGGGATGGGATGAGAGGGGATGAGAGGGGATGGGATGAGAGGGGGTGGGATGAGAGGGGATGGGATGAGAGGGGGTGGGATGAGAGGGGGTGGGATGGGAGGGGATGAGAGGAGATGGGATGAGAGGGGGTGGGATGGGAGGGGATGGGATGAGAAGGGATGGGATGAGAGGGGATGAAAGGGGGTGGGATGAGAGTGCGTGAGACGAGAGAGCTCACGCTGAGTTTGGGGGGGGGGGGGGGGGATGAGCGAGACGCAATGGGAAAGCGACCACAATGACGCAGGTGAAGATGACATCGGAGAGGGAATGATGATGGTGGTGGTGGTGATGCCGACTTTTTGCTTAAGTGAATGGCTGACAACGCGTGTCTCGGGGCAGCGGGAGGGAGTGATGGAGAGGGAAGGGAGAGGGGAGGAAGGCAGAGGGAGCGTGGAGGCGAGAGAGAGAGGGGAGGGTGGGGGAGGAGAGATTCCGTGGACTCACGCTGCATGGGGCACGCGTGCTGCTGTCATGGGTCACTGGGTCCCTAAGGGGCCCCCACGCGAGGCCCTCCACCCCCCTATCCGACGATTCCCACCCGCCCTCAGTAAACCCTCCACCCCACCCCCGTGTCCTCCTCGACTCTCCACGCGGACTCTCGCGTGCACGGAGACACCGCCCGCAGAGGGACAAGCTCACACAGACAGAGATCCCCCCCCCCCCCCACGTGTAGCCTTCACCAAGGCAGTTTGGAGAGGGGCAAGTGCTGCTAGCGGGCAGCACCACCTATGGAGGCCGGCACGGCGCACGTGGACAGGGGGGGGGGTGGCCAGCACCACGCCCGGCCGCCTTTGTCTCCCCAGTGGCGACGTTTACTACACACCGTCGCACACGACACGCACGCGCGCACAGTCCGACAGAGCCATCAGCAGCCAGACACATGCTCAGACGCACACACAGACAGCTACATATACAGTTTATATATACAGTATATATATTTTATTTAAAAAAACGACAAAGATCCCCCGTGTAGTCTTAACAAGCTGTTGGGACAAAATGCTGCTTGCGGCCAAACACCGCGCCCGGCCGCCTTTGTCTCCCTCCGTGGCGATGCTTCCGTGGGGGGGAAGGGATGCCCGTGTCGGCTATTAGAGCGTTGACATAAACCATGGCTCACCTCCCCACGCTGACTACATTTATTGGGGGGCGGGCCGAGTGGGGGGGGGGTGCATGGGGCACCTGCCCCCGCCCCCCCCCTTCTTCCCCCCCCCCCATTATATCCCCCCACGTCCATGGGCGCTGATTGAATGGGGGGAGGGAGAGAGACGCCGCAGATCAACGCACACAGCGCACACAAAAAAGAGCAGCGTGCCCGATTGATTCCGTGTGACCAACACGTGCCAGGCACCCACCCCCCCCCACACACACACCTCCTGCCCCCCACCACCCACCCACCACAATGCATCGTCCCCCCCCCTCTCCCCACATCTCACTCACGACCGCCCCCACCACTCCCCTGTCACCCCCACCACTCA
Organism: Petromyzon marinus; assembly: GCF_048934315.1. Classification (NCBI taxonomy): domain Eukaryota; kingdom Metazoa; phylum Chordata; class Hyperoartia; order Petromyzontiformes; family Petromyzontidae; genus Petromyzon; species Petromyzon marinus. The sequence continues at coordinate 6,411,029 of NC_133722.1, forward strand.
ACCCCACTCAGCCTCTCTCTCTCTGACACCGGCCACGGCGCTCGCTTCCACGCCCCATTCGTGCATTGGTCGTCACTCGCACGCGCCCGCTCGCCTCCTTGCGTCTGAAGGCATTGGGGGGTGGGGGGGGGGGGGTCGTCTCCCGGTGTGGCGGCGAGTGGGGGGGGGGGGAGAGGCTAGGGGGGGCTAGGGGGGCTGGGGGGTGGGAGAGGGGGTAACCACTGAAATCATTAAAACCACGACTGGCACAACCACATCATTCACCAATGCACCACCACCAACCACCACCACTGCCACTGCACTACAACCGGCACAACCACATTATTCACTAATGCACCACCACCACCAACCACCACCACTGCTACTGCCACCACCACTGCTATTGCACTACAGCCGGTACAACCACATTATTCACCAATGCACCACCACCACCACCAACCACCACCACTGCTACTGCACTACAACCGGCACAATGACATCATTCACCAATGCACCACCACCAACAACAACCACCACCACCACTGCACTACAACCGGTACAACCACATTATTCACCAATGCACTACCACCACCAACAACAACAACCACCACCACCACTGCACTACAACCGGCTCAACCACATTATTCACCAATGCACCACCACCACCAACCACCACCACTGTTACTGCACTACAACCGGCTCAACCACATTATTCACCAATGCACCACCACCAACCAACCACCACCACTGCACTACAACCGGCTCAACCACATTATTCACCAATGCACCACCACCACCACCAACCACCACCACTGCTACTGCACTACAACCGGCACAACCACATCATTCACCAATGCACCACCACCACCAACAACCACCACCACCACCACTGCACTACAACCGGTACAACCACATTATTCACCAATGCACCACCACCACCACCACCAACCACCACCACCGCTGCTACTGCCACCACCACTGCTACTGCACTACAACCGGCACAATGACATCATTCACCAATGCACCACCACCACCAACAACCACCACCACCACCACTGCACTACAACCGGCTCAACCACATTATTCACCAATGCACCACCACCACCAACCACCACCACCGCTGCTACTGCCACCACCACTGCTACTGCACTACAACCGGCACAATGACATCATTCACCAATGCACCACCGCCGCCACCCGCCACTCCACACCGCCCACGAGTCGGGGCTGAGCGACACACGCGACGTGACCGCTTTCTCTCGATGGGCGACAGAGACTCCCATGTAAGTGTGGGGGGGGGGGCAGGGTGGTGTCATCACAAATCACGTGGGACAATTGGTGGTGGTGGTGGGGGGAGAGAGAGAGACCCGGTGTCCCACCCACCCACCCCAACTAACCAGACCACCCCCCACACTACCCACCTCCCCCCCTTCACCGCTCACACCCACCCAGCTACTAACCCATCACCGGCCCCTTTCAGCCTTTGTATCCCTCACGCACACCTGCACGCGCCACAAAGCGGCTGCTGGCTTTGTCGAGGAAACGTCGGACAATCGACGCAGACGCTCCCCCCTCCCTTTCCGATTTCACGCACACACACACGCACGGACCCAGACACAGACACACACACATAGACACTCACACACATAGACACACACACGCACGGACCCAGACACAGACACACACACATAGACACACACACACACATAGACACATACACACATAGACACACACGCACGGACCCAGACACAGACACACATAGACACACACACACATAGACACACACAGATAGACACACACACGCACAGACACAGACACACACACACATAGACACAGACACACACACATAGACACACACACACATAGACACACACACACGCACGGATCCAGACACAGACACACAACAACAACAACCGCCATTCGCCACTAAGTGGCGGTGACGTCACCACGACGCTTGTGCCAGGCCATGTGCACCTTGAGGCCACGTGAAGTGTCGAACGCCCGCGGGCAGGAGGTCACGGGGCAGACCCAGGTGCCACGGGTCGACTGACTGAGATGACTGGCTGATGCACCACCTGTGCCCCCTACTGTGCCAACCTGCTGTGCTTTAGCCACCCGGCGCTCCGCTCGTTGTTGTGAGCGTCGCTCCTCCGCCCTCCGTTGTTGTTGGAGGGCGACTGCCTCCAACTGCCCAGTAGCTTGGTCCTTCACGAGCCTCCTCCACAGAGGCCGATCTTGATACCGCTGGTACCAGTCATTGGCAAGTCCACTCAGCTCCACGTCCTCCTGTACCACATCACTCCATCTCTTCTCTAGCCCGTACCGCGCCCGTTTAGCCCCCTCAATCCGGCCGAACAAAAGCTGTTTGGGCATGCGGTGGCTGGGCATGCGGGCTAGATGACCCAGCCAACGCAGCCTTGCCTGCCGGAGGAGCTCATCGATGGGACCTTGCCCAGATCTTTCAAGGATTTTTGAGCTCCTCACACAATCCAGCCTGGTTAAACCCAGGATGGATCGTAGGCAGGCCAGCCTAAATGTTTACAACCGGCGAAGATGCTCCATTAAGGGGGTCCACGTTTCGCAACCGTAGAGAAGGGAGGGAATGACCGTGGCCGAGAAGACCTGAAGCTTGGTGCGGAGCGACAGACCAGATAGCTTCCACACAGCGTTACGCAACCGATGAAAAGATATTGCTGCTCGACTGATTCGGAGTGAGACCTCTGCTGTTAAACTGGAGCCGGTCATAAGCACACTGCCCAGGTATGGGAAACTCTCCACTCTCTCCACAACTGCCCCATCACCGATTGGGAGTTGTGGGGGTGGAGTATCCGATGGTACAACATACCCAGGCAGGTGCTTAGTTTTGGTGGGGCTGATGGTAAGGCCCCACCTCTTAGTGGCACGCTCCAGTCTCAGCAGCAGCGTCTCCAACTCCTCCTCTGAATGAGCAGCTATTACCAAATCATCGGAAAACATAACGTGGTTGAGCAATAGGGAGCCATCCCTTGACCGCACCCGGGCATCGATCAGCCTCCCATTATATCTGTACCAAATGGAGATTCCCCCGGTACAGCTATTGAAGGCTTCACGAATTGCGTGGTCAAAATAGATGTTAAATAATGTGGGAGCCAGAGGACATCCCTGTCGCACCCCAAGGTGTACAGGGAATGGCTCTGACTCCCGGCCACGTAGTTTTACCCGGGCCCGCTCACCATCATGAAGATCCTTAATGATCATGAGCAGAAGGTCAGGGACTCCAAAAGCATGAAGAACAACCCAGAGTCCAGGCCTACTGATGGTATCATAGGCCTTGACCAGGTCAATAAAGCAGAGATGTAGGTCTTGTTGGAATTCCCTACACCTCTGCTGTAGCAGATGGACAGAAAATATGGCATCTGTGCAGGACCGCCCTTTCCTGAAACCGCATTGGGGCTCTGCAAGCATCTCCTCAGCGTGCCTGGCAAGGCGATGTTGAATAATCCTTACCAGGACCTTTCCCGGCACACTGAGGAGTGAGATGCCCCTGTAGTTTTTACAGTCTGTGCGGTCCCCCTTCTAAAAGAGGGGGACCACCAGGGCATCCTTCCAATCCTGTGGAACCCATCCAGTGGTCCAGACTGTTGTTATGATGTCATTTAGGCTAGCGTGTGCACAAACATCACCCTCCCTCAGCATTTCGTTTGGGAGATCATCTCTGCACGGTGCCTTTCCTGGTCTCAGACTCCAGATCGCCTTCATTACTTCCTCAACAGATGGCACCTCAGCCAGCCACTCACAGGGGGTGACTTCTTCCAATATTTGAGGCACCGCAGCCTCAGCAGGGTCATCCCCACCTTGTGCCATGATGTTTTCCTGGCTGAGGGATTTCCCCTCACCTAGGACCTCACAGAAATGCTCAGCAAATCTGCAAACCTGTTCCTGGGGGTCGGAGATTGGATCACCGTTTTTTCCCCTAATGATGGTAATAGGTGTGGCGCTGCAGGTTACTTTTCTAATGGGGTTAAATAGAGATTTGTGATCGCGGGCCACTGAGGCAGACTCTATCTCCTCAGCAACCCGCGACTACCACCCATCCTTGCAGCGCCTCACGCCTCTCCGAACCTCCGAGCGAAGGCTGCGGTAAGCCTCCTCATTCTCTGACGTGGGATTCTGTGCCGATGACAGTGGGCCTGTCGCTTTTTCTCAACTATCCTGAACACCTTCTCTGTCAGCCAGGGTCTCTGGGGAGGTCTGGACCGCGTACCCAAAGCAGCCATTGCAGCTGCATGAGTCACAGTCCAAAACCTCGCCAATTTACCCTCGACATTATGAGGAGTGGGGGATGATGCCATCCCCAGCCGCAATCGATGATGAAATTCTCGCTTGCAACTTTCATCAGATAACTGAGACCAGGCCACTTTAGGTTTGAATGGGGTCCTGGGTGTACAACCACCACCGGAGTGGAAGAATGGCAGGCGCATCTTACAGATGACTAGTGGATGGTCAGAGGACAGATCAGCTCCACGGTAGATCCTGGTGTCAAGGACATGGGCTCGCATCCGCTGGTGCGTCACTATGTAGTCCAGCAGATGTTCTTGCTTGGACCTGGCATGCATCCATGATGTTGTGTGGATGCTCCGATGCCGGAACAGCGTGTTGGTAATCACAATCCCATGGGCTGCACACAAATCTAGCAGCCTCCTACCATCATTATTGAGTTGATCTGGGCCATGCCCTCCAATCACTCCAGACCAGGTACCAGCATCATGACCAACTCGGGCATTGAAGTCACCCAACAAGATGACTCTATCCCGAGGGGCCACTTTAGTCAGCACCTGTGACAGGAGGTCATAGAAGGCATCTGACTCATCGGCTTTGCCTGCATCCCTCCACGGATGTTCGTTTTCAGTGGGGGCATAAGTAACCACGACCACCACTCCTCGCCTCCGGTTGATGGAAAGGCGAACCCAAAGTAGCCTGGGGCTTACTACTTCCCACACCTCACCGCCATGCTCCCACGCCCGCTTCATTCTTTTGTTTAAAAGAAGACCCACACCCTGTTGTTTGGCAGTCTGTTGCCCCGAGTCGAGGACTGTCCACCCCTCATGGTTGCAGGAGCCAGTACCGGTCCACCGGACCTCCTGAATGCCACAGAGATCCGGGCGGTACCAGTCCAGCTCCCGACAGAGGAGTGGCAGCCTCTCCTCCGCAGTGAGCGTTCGAACATTCCACGTGGCCACACGAAGTGGCTTTTCGTTGTTTTTGGAGGAGCCCCGAGGGTAGAGATTAAATCTCCTGGCTCCGGGGCCTCCGGCACAAGCTTATTAGTTCGTGGTTTCGTGGTAAATTTTTGAAGGTGGAGGGGTTACCAGCCCCTTGCACCTGCCCAGAGCCCCCGTTTAGCCACTGTGGTGGTCACAGACGCCATGAGGGGAGGGGCCAAACGGAATTGGCCCTCCCCCCACAGCACTGTCCACGACAGAGTTGCCTGTCCGGCATCGCGAGGAGGTATGGGGTTGTTTTGTGGTGTGATAACTACATTGTCAGTGGCGTAGTAACTACATTATCAGTGACGTAGTGACTACATTACCAGTGGCGTAGTCACTACATTATCAGTGGCGTAGTAACTACATTATCAGTGATGTAATAACTACATTATCAGTGGTGTAGTAACTACATTATCAGTGTTGTAGTAACTACATTATCAGTGGCATAGTAACTCCATTATCAGTGGTGTAGTGACTACATTATCAGTGGTGTAGTAACTACATTATCAGTGGTGTAGTGACTACATTATCAGTGGCGTAGTAACTACATTATCAGTGGTGTAGTGACTACATTATCAGTGGTGTAGTAACTACATTATCAGTGGTGTAGTGACTACATTATCAGTGGCGTAGTAACTACATTATCAGTGACGTAGTAACTACATTATCAGTGGTGTAGTAACTACATTATCAGTGTTGTAGTAACTACATTATCAGTGGTGTAGTGACTACATTATCAGTGGTGTAGTGACTACATTATCAGTGGTGTAGTAACTACATTATCAGTGGTGTAGTGACTACATTATCAGTGGCGTAGTAACTACATTATCAGTGGTGTAGTGACTACATTATCAGTGGTGTAGTAACTACATTATCAGTGGCGTAGTCACTACATTATCAGTGGCGTAGTGACTACATTATCAGTGACGTAGTAACTACATTATCAGTGGTGTAGTAACTACATTATCAGTGGTGTAGTGACTACATTATCAGTGGTGTAGTAACTACATTATCAGTGTTGTAGTGACTACATTATCAGTGGTGTAGTGACTACATTATCAGTGGTGTAGTGACTACATTATCAGTGGCGTAGTCACTACATTATCAGTGGCGTAGTAACTACATTATCAGTGACGTAACTACATTATCAGTGACGTAGTAACTACACTATCAGTGACGTAGTAACTACACTATCAGTGGCGTAGTAACTACATTATCAGTGACGTAGTAACTACACTATCAGTGACGTAGTAACTACACTATCAGTGGCGTAGTAACTACATTATCAGTGACGTAGTAACTACACTATCAGTGACGTAGTAACTACATTATCAGCTCAGGGGGTGCGGCGGTCGGAGTAGATGCACCCCCCCCCCCCCAATATTTGTGTGATTTGTCTCTTGAACGGTGGCACCCTAGAGGCTATTTCTCTATCGCGGCCTCCTCTTGCCTACTCATCGCATCGTCGCTACGCTCACGGTCTCGAACATTTAACGCTGTTGGGGTTCGCTCCGTCTTCTCCAGACGACGCGGTCACGAACAGCTCCACAGTAGTCACCTCTTTGCAATGGACGCAGGATCCGAATGAAATAAACATGCCACAATCGGAGTTCTATCTGAATGGATTTTCGTTAAAATAAATGTAAACCGCTTTTTAAACAAGTGTTGTCGTTGTTAAACTAGCGTCACTAGTTACGCTAGTTACACTAGCGTGACTAGTGTAACTAGCGTCACTAGTGTAACTAGTTACACTAGTCACACTAGTTACACTAGTGACGCTAGTTACACTAGTGTAACTAGTTACACTAGTGACGCTAGTTACACTAGTGACGCTAGTTACACTAGTTACACTAGTTACACTTCCATCTCGGCCGGGCCGGGTCCACTCAGGGCGCAGTGTCTCTTGTTGAACACCGCAGCCCCCTGCCTCGAGACCCCCTCGAGACCCCCGCATCCCCTCCCACCCCCTCGAGACCCCCTCGAGACCCGCTGCCTCGAGACCCCCTCGAGACCCCCTGCCTCCTCCTCCTCCTGCAGTTGGGGAGGGGGGGGGGCGGAACAATTCACTCGTGAGCAGCTGAAACGCGCGCGCTCTCATTCATTCATTCATCAATCATCCCCCAAACATTCCCCAGCACTCATTCAAAGCGGAGCGAAGCACGGGTCACGTGCAGAAGACAAAGGTCCCCCGTGTAGCCTGTAACACACGGTAGGGGCAAGTGCTGTTAGCGAGTAGCAGCATCTATGAATGCCGGCACTGCGCGCGAGGGGGTGGGTGGCCAGCACCACGCGCGGCCGCCTTTGTCTCCCCGTTGGCGATGTTTACTACACACCGCACCAGGTACTCATTTGAGGCTGAGTCGACCTAGGTGAGGCCCAGGACCGGTTCAAATAATCGTCACTGGTGTTGGCCGTGAGCGGGAATTGAACCCGGATCGCCAGGTTTGTAGCGCAGCGTGATAACCGCTACACACACCGCCACACACACCACACACAACACACACACCACACACACCACAGACACCACACACCACAAACACACCACACACACCACACTCACACCGCCACACACACACACCACACTCACACCGCCACACACACACACACCACACACACACAACACACACCACACACCACAAACACCACACACACCACACACACAACACACACACACCACACACACACAATGCACACTCCACACACACCACGCACCACACACACACCACACACACACCACACCACACACACCACACACACAACACACACACCACACGCACCACACACACACCACACGCACCACACACACACCACACACACAACACACACCACACGCACCACACACACACCACACACTCACACCACACGCACCACACATACACCACACACACCACACGCACCACAAACACACCACACACCACACGCACCACACGAACCACACGCACCACAAACACACCACACACCACACACACCACACACACACCACACACACACACACCACACACACCACACACACACCACACACTCACACACACCACACACACCGCCACACGCACCACACACACACACCACACAGTAAATGTTGTGGCTTGGCTCTCCAACACACCACCAGTGGTGCTGTACTAGTGACAAATTGGCCACGTTCTGTTCACGTGACAATTCCTTACTAGTTGACTGTGTCGGGTGGTGGCGGATTTAACGACACATTTATATATTTACGCGATCGAACCCAAAAAAAACTCTATTATGGATGATATTGGTCACGAAAGCCTCCTACGAGTTAAATAGACATTAACCTTAGACTCACACAGAGACCCATATACTCACACAGAGACCCATAGACTCACACAGAGACCCATAGATTCACACGGGGACCCATAGACTCACAAAGAGACCCATAGACTCACACAGACATCCATAAACTCACACAGAGACCCATAGACTCACACAGAGACCCATAAACTCACACAGAGACCCCATAGACTCACACAGAGACCCATAAACTCATACAGAGACCCATAGACTCACACAGAAACCCATAGACTCACAAAGAAACTCAGACTCACACAGAGACCCATAAACTCACACAGAGACCCATAGACTCACACGGGGACCCATAGACTCACACAGAGACCCATAGACTCACACAGAGACCCATAGACTCACACAGAGACCCATAAACTCACACAGAGACTCATAGACTCACACAGAGACACATATACTCACACAGAGACCCATAGACTCACACACAGAGACCCGTAGACTCACACAGGGACACATAGACTCACACACAGAGACCCGTAGACTCACACAGAGACACATAGACTCACACAGAGACCCATAGACTCACACAGAGACCCATACTTACACAGAGACCCATACTCACACAGACCCATAGACTCACACAGGGACACATAGACTTACACAGAGACCCACATACTCACACAGAGACCCATAGACTCACACAAAGACCCATAGACTCACACAGAGACACATAGACTCACACAGTAGACCCATAGACTCACACAGAGAGCCATAGACTCACACAGAGACACATAGACTCACACAAAGACACATAGACTCACACAGAGACACATAGACTCACACAGTAGACCCATAGACTCACACAGAGACACATAGACTCACACAGAGACACATAGACTCACACAGAGACACATAGACTCACACACAGAGACACAGACTCACACAGAGACACATAGACTCACACAGAGACCCATAGACTCACACAGTAGACCCGTAGACTCACACAGAGACACATAGACTCACACAGAGACACATAAACTCACACGGGGACCCATAGACTCACACAGAGACCCATAGACTCACACAGAGACCCATAGACTCACACAGTAGACCCGTAGACTCACACAGAGACCCATAGACTCACACAGAGACACATATACTCACACAGAGACCCATAGACTCACACACAGAGACCCGTAGACTCACACAGGGACACATAGACTCACACAGCAGCACAGCCAGGCTCTGCCTGAATCAGTCAGTGCTGGTGGAGCTGCCTACAGATGTATAAAGGCAAAGGACCTGTTTCCACATTCAGTGTCTCATCAGCAGCTTGAACCAGTCAGTGTTGGTGAGCTGCCTACAGATGTTTAAAGGCAAGGACCGGTTTCCACATTCAGTGTCTCATCAGCAGCTTGAACCAGTCAGTGTTGGTGAGCTGCCTACAGATGTTTAAAGGCAAAGGACATGTTTCCACATTCAGTGTCTCATCAGCAGCTTGAACCAGTCAGTGTTGGTGAGCTGCCTACAGATGTTTAAAGGCAAAGGACATGTTTCCACATTCAGTGTCTCATCAGCAGCTTGAACCAGTCAGTGTTGGTGAGCTGCCTACAAATGTTTAAAGGCAGAGGACATGTTTCCACATTCAGTGTCTCATCAGCAGCTTGAACCAGTCAGTGTTGGTGAGCTGCCTACAGATGTTTAAAGGCAAAGGACATGTTTCCACATTCCGTGTCTCATCAGCAGCTTGAACCAGTCAGTGTTGGTGAGCTGCCTACAGATGTTTAAAGGCAAAGGACATGTTTCCACATTCAGTGTCTCATCAGCAGCTTGAACCAGTCAGTGTTGGTGAGCTGCCTACAGATGTTTAAGGGTAAGGACCGGTTTCCACATTCAGTGTCTCATCAGCAGCTTGAACCAGTCAGTGTTGGTGAGCTGCCTACAGATGTTTAAAGGCAGAGGACATGTTTCCACATTCAATGTCTCATCAGCAGCTTGAACCAGTCAGTGTTGGTGAGCTGCCTACAGATGTTTAAAGGCAGAGGACATGTTTCCACATTCAGTGTCTCATCAGCAGCTTGAACCAGTCAGTGTTAGTGAGCTGCCTACAGATGTTTAAAGGCAAAGGACATGTTTCCACATTCAGTGTCTCATCAGCAGCTTGAACCAGTCAGTGTTGGTGAGCTGCCTACAGATATTTAAAGGCAAAGGACATGTTTCCACGTTCAGTGTCTGATCAGCAGCTTGAACAGATGTTTAAAGGCAAAGGACCCTCTCTGTATGCTATAGGGGTCCCGAGTTCGACGCAGAGTTACACCGCGACAAATCAACTCACAACACTCCAATCGCGGCGAGGTGGAGAATCCAAGTGTTGCGTTAGACCGCCATCTGCCGATTGCGTCTAGAAATGCACAAAAGCGTGAGTGACCAATTGGGGGGCGGGGGGGGCGTTGTTTCCTGCACGTGACGTGGCTGTTTTTCGCGCCCTGATTGGCTCACACGTGACGTCACATTTGTCCCCCCTCCCGTCTATTTGAGACCGAGACGGAAGGAGGATTTCTCCACAACTCTGTGGCTGTCCCCTGATGATGCTGGTTGTTGTTGTTGTTGTAATTAGGGGCCGTCCAAATCGCTTTAAACTATTGTTGTCATTGTAGTGCGTATTTAATGTGGCGCTGCACTCTGATGTTGTAGGAGAAAACATTTATTAACAAGTCTATTTAATTAAGTAGAACGTGTTGCCTATATATTATTTAAAGTTCCGCATTTTGATGTGACGTCACATTTCTCACCCCCCCCCCCCCCCATCGTCACGCATCGTCACAAATGTCTGACCACCCCCCCCCCCCCCAGGTGCGTGACGTCATTTACGGACGGCACCCCTTGTTATGGTGGGTTTACTCTCCAACACACAAGCGGTGTGCTGAACTAGTAACCAATTGGCACGTTTTGTTCACGTGACAAACCTTACTAATTGGCTGTGTCGGGTGGTGGTGGGTTTAACGACACATTTCATATTGATGCAATCAAACCCAAAAACCTCTATTGTGAAACATGTACCGTACGTGCGTTGAACTTCTTTCGCACCGCACGTAGCCAACCGCGCTAACCGGAGGTGCCGGCGACGGACAATTACAACGAAACATCAGAAGCAGTTCTAAAGCGACACGTCAATCTCGATGATTTCAAAGTGCATGAGCTCCGGTGGCTTCCTAATACGCGCATCGGAAGGGAGAACGTTCCAGACGGCCGCAGGGGGGCATCCCGAGAGCGCGCGATGCGGCGACCGCACGATGGTTCGCCAAAAAAATCCGCCGCCGCCGCTGGGAGGATGACGAGCGGAGTTCGTGCGGCGATCGTCCCTTGGCGAGATGAGCAGCGAGCGACCGTGGCTCATTTCGTGGCGAGCACTTTGCGTGAAATGAGTGCGACCCTGCAATGCATTGCGCGGGCAAAGTGTCGCTGACTCTGCGATTGTCCCTGGGAGTTGTCGATTTTATTGGGGTGGATGGATAGGGTGGGTGGGTGGGTGGGGGGGGGTAGGGGATAAGGGGAGGCTTGTGAGGGATGCGACGTTTCTCAAACAGCAGCGAAATTCGTTTTTGTTCTACTCACCAAAGTGGCCAAGGCGGGCGGTTTCCGGGCCAACGTGATCGCGGATTTTCAGAATCAGAACATTGATTTTTACACCGGACCGAAATCCGATGAGCTGTAAAGCTCATTTTCACGCGCTTTTATTACACGCTTTCATTTAACTCACTCCGTCTGTTGTTGTTGGTGGTGTATCCTCAAATCTTGTAACTCAATTTTAACCCACTTCCCAATGTGCTATCGACTGCAAACTTGGTATACTTATGCCATACTGATGACAATACTATATTATATTATTAAAAATAAAATATTTTTTAAACATTATTTTTTATATGTTATGTTTCGGCTTGGGTCTAATTGTCCACGCTCAACTCACGTTGCCTGTAAATCACCACGGTCCATTACGTTGTGGCAAGCTTCGGGGCCACTTCCTGGAGTCGTGGAGTTCTTCCATTACTAGTACGCTACATTTCATAACAGCGTGTTAAATTTTTTTTAAAATAAATATTTATCATTTCACAGATGTCCAGTAGCAAGTAGGTAACCGCCCGCCCCTCCTCCCCCTCGCCACCCAACATCGCACCCCCTCCCCTCCCCCACAACACAACTCACCCAGAAAACTCACAAATGTTGTCGGGCCCACCTTGACCGTTTGCGTTGGGCCCAAAGTCGCGGACGTGGCCGCGGTTGAATCAGCGACGACTTTCAACGTCGCTGGCCCGGCGTTGTCTCGCCGACCTCCGGCAGGCCTTAAGTCGTCCTAAACACCAAAAACAGACACCCCCTCTGACCTCGATCTGAAGTTTTCGTGACTGTGCAGGGATACACATACTCTTTGGTTCTTTCGGTTAAAAATCACGTAGTAGTTAGAACGATAAAATAAATTAAATCACGACGTTTCGACCGCAACACAAGCGTCCGTCATCAGGTGGAACAGATACGACGGGAAAACTGCTGACGTATAGCGAACGTGACTGTACCGACTGGGACCTCTCTTGCGAGGCGTTGAGTTCGCATCAGCCAACGGCGTTCAAAGGCCGAAACAGGAGGAGGAATTCTCCACAACTCTGTCACTTTGTCGACTGACGATGCCGCTTGTTGATGCTGCACCGGAAATCGACGATTCCAGGAGTGGGTTTACTCTGCCGTCACACAGCCGATGTGTGTGTGTTGGAGATTAAAACAGAGCGCTGGGGCACGTTAAGTTAAAACTTACTTTGTTTCATCAACGCCTATGTGTTTACTCGCACCGTTCAAGCGCCACTGGGTTAGATCGCGTCTAGCAAAAGTGTGTCGTCAAACCCGCCGCCTCCGCCACCCGACGCGGCCGACTGGTAAAAGGTTTTTTTTTTTTGCCACGTTAACAACCAAACAGCGGCGTAAAAAAAAAAATACAAAACCCGCGACTATTTTGTGACTGCTTCAGCACCTCGGTGCGCTGGAGAGCAAAATTACCCGCGGCTGCATTGAAGGCTCGAGTTGCGTTGGCGTCTCGCTGGCGATTAACAATAACAACAACAAGAAGCGGCTTCATACAGGCGATTAGCCACAATTGTGAAGAAGTCCTCCTATCTCGGTCTTAAATAGAGGGGTACTGGATATTAAAACAAATCAACAACAACAACCCTGTTTGGACTGTGAGACGCGAGGTTAACGCGTGGCACCGCGCCAGACGCCGCTCACTCAGCGCAGCATCGTCGCTGGAGGTCACCCTGACGGCGCGGATCGCATCCCTGACGTCCACCCACCACCCACCCACCAGCCACCCACCAGCTACCCCCCACCACCACCACCACCACCCCCCGAGAGAGAGAGCGAGCAGGTTAACATGGGGGCTAGACGTGACACTCGGACGCAGCGCACCGCACTGCGTGAGCCACCTCCTGCTGCTGCGGTGGGTCTAGGGCGGCCGTCGCGTTATTATAAATTATTATTATATACATCACCACCACCACCCAGCAGCACCACCCAGCACCACCACCCAGCAGCACCACCACCACCCAGCAGCACCACCCAGCACCACCACCACCACCACCACCCAGCACCACCACCACCCAGCACCACCACCACCCAGCACCACCACCACCCAGCAGCAGCACCACCCAGCACCACCACCCAGCAGCACCACCACCCAGCACCACCACCACCACCACCACCCAGCAGCACCACCACCCAGCAGCACCACCACCCAGCAGCACCACCCAGCAGCACCACCCAGCAGCACCACCACCCAGCACCACCACCACCCAGCACCACCACCTAGCATCACCATCACCACCCAACACCACCACCCAGCACCACCCAGCACCACCACCACCCAACAGTACCACCACCACCCAGCACCACCACCACCACCCAGCAGCACCACCACCACCCAGCAGCACCACCACCCAGCAACCACCACCACCCAGCACCACCACCACCCAACACCACCACCTATAGCAGCACCACCACCTAGCAGCCCCACCACCCAGCACCACCCAGCACCACCACCACCCAGCATCACCACCACCACCACCTAACACCACCACCCAGCATCACCACCACCACCCAGCACCACCACCACCACCCAACATCACCACCACCCAGCACCACCCAGCACCACCCAGCACCACCACCACCACCACCACCACCACCCAGCAGCACCACCACCACCCAGCACCACCACCACCACCCACCACCACCCAGCACCACCACCACCCAGCACCACCACCACCCAGCAGCACCACCACCCAGCACCACCACCACCCAGCACCACCCAGCACCACCACCACCACCCACCACCACCCAGCACCACCACCACCCAGCACCACCACCACCCAGCACCACCACCACCCAGCACCACCACCACCCAGCAGCACCACCACCACCCAGCACCACCACCACCACCCAACACCACCACCTAGCAGCACCACCACCTAGCACCACCACCACCCAGCACCACCACCACCACCACCCAGCACCACCACCACCCAGCACCACCACCACCCAGCACCACCACCACCACCCACCACCACCACCACCCAGCATCACCACCACCCAGCACCACCCAGCATCACCACCACCACCCAGCACCACCACCACCACCCAGCACCACCACCACCACCCACCACCACCACCACCCAGCATCACCACCACCCAGCACCACCCAGCATCACCACCACCACCCAGCACCACCACCACCACACGCGCGTAGCTGCCTCATATCCGCATATCCCACAGCGGTGACCGCCGCTGATTACCGCCGCTCTGTGTGTGTGTGTCACTCTGTGTGTGTCTGTGTGTGTCTCGGTGTGTGTGTGTGTCTGTGTGTGTGTGTGACTGTGTGTCTGTGTGTGTGTCTCTGTGTGTGTGTGTCTGTGTGTATCTCTGTGTGTGTGTGTCTGTGTGTGTGTCTCTGTGTGTGTGTCTGTGTGTATCTCTGTGTGTGTGTCTGTGTGTGTGTCTCTGTGTGTGTGTCTGTGTGTATCTCTGTGTGTGTGTGTCTGTGTGTGTCACTGTGTGTGTGTCTGTGTGTGTCTCTGTGTGTGTGTCTCTGTGTGTGTGTCTGTGTGTGTGTCTGTGTGTGTGTCTGTGTGTGTGTGTGTGTCTGTGTGTATCTCTGTGTGTGTCTGTGTCTCTGTGTGTCTCTGTGTGTGTGTCTGTGTGTGTCTCTGTGTGTGTGTCTGTGTGTATCTCTGTGTGTGTGTCTGTGTGTGTGTCTCTGTGTGTGTGTCTGTGTGTGTCTCTGTGTGTGTGTCTCTGTGTGTCTCTGTGTGTGTGTGTCTGTGTGTGTGTCTGTGTGTGTGTCTCTGTGTGTATGTGTCTGTGTATGTGTCTGTGTGTGAGTCTGTCTCTGTATATGTGTGTGTCTCTGTGTGTGTGTCTCTGTGTGAGTCTGTCTCTTTATATGTGTGTGTCTGTGTGTGTCTCTGTGTGAGTCTGTCTCTGTATCTGTGTGTGTCTATGTGTGTGTGTCACTGTGTGTGTGTGTCTGTGTCTCTGTGTGTCTCTGTGTGTGTGTCACTGTGTGTGTGTCTCTGTGTCTCTGTGTGTCTCTGTGTGTGTGTCGGGAGACAAAGGCGGCCGGGCGTGGTGCTGGCCACCCACCCCCTCGTGTGCCGTGCGGGCCTCCATAGGCGCTCGCTACTCGCTAACAGCACTTGCCCCTACAGTCTGTTAAGGCTACACGGGGGATCTTTGTCTTCCGACGTTCCGGGGGCAGATCTCCGCGATGAGCTTCGCGGTCTCTCTGCTTCCCGTCGCCGCCGTGTTTGAGAAATTATGCGGTGGTGGCGGCGGTGGCGGCGGTGGTGGCGGTGGTGGTGGTGGCGGTGGTGGTGGTGGTGGTGGCGGTGGTGGTGGTGGTGGCGGCGGTGGTGGTGGTGGTGGTGGCGGTGATGGTGGTGGTGGTGGTGTCTGCGTCATGGCGTGGGGGGATCGAGAGCCGCTCCATCGCGACATCGCAGAGGAGGAGCGGCGACCTCGATCCTCGATGGTACCCCCCCCCCCCATCACCCCCTCCACCCTTCTTCCTCCACCTCCCCCACCTCCTCCACCTCCTTCTTCAGCGAGCTCCACTCACAAACGCGCTCACGCGCCAACACACTGACGCACTTACTCGTTAAAGCACTAACTCACTAACTAACTCACTCACTAGCTCACTAACTCACTAATTCACTAACTCACTCACTAACTCACTAACTCACTCACTAACTCACTCACTAGCTCACTAACTCACTAATTCACTAACTCACTCACTAACTCACTAACTCACTCACTAACTCACTCACTAGCTCACTAACTCACTAATTCACTAACTCACTCACTAACTCACTAACTAACTCACTCATTCACTAACTAACTCACTCACTAACTCACTAACTCACTCACGCACTAACTCACTCACTAACTCACTCACTAACTCACTCATTAACTCACTCACTAACTCACTAACTCACTCACTAACTCAATAACTCACTCACGCACTAACTCACTAACTCACTAACGCACTAAATCACTAACTAACTCACTAACTAACTCACTCACTAACTCACTAACTCACTCACTAACTCAATAACTCACTCACGCACTAACTCACTAAATCACTAACTAACTCACTAACTCATTCACTCACCCAGTCACTCACGCACTCACTCACTAACTCACTCACGCACTAACTCACTCACTAACTCACTAACTAACTCACTAACTCACTCACTAACTCACGCACTAACTCACTCACGAACTCACTCACTAACTCACTCACTCACTAACTCACTCACGCACTAACTCACTCACACACTAACTCACTCACTAACTAACTCACTAGCTAACTCACTCACGCACTAACTCACTAACTCACTCACTCACGCACTCAGTCACGCGCTAACTCACTCACTCGTTCACGCGCTAATTCACCCACCCACGCACTAACCCATCCACGCACCAACTCGCTCACGCGTTCACGCACTAACTCATCCACGCACTAACTCGCTCACGGGTTCACGCACTAACTCATCCACGCACTAACTACACTCACGCGTTCACGCACTAACTCATCCACGCACCAACTCGCTCACGCGTTCACGCACTAACTCATCCACGCACTAACTCACTCACGCGTTCACGCACTAACTCATCCACGCACTAACTCACTCACGCGTTCACGCACTGACTCATCCACGCACTAACTCACTCACGCGTTCACGCACTAACTCATCCACGCACTAACTCACTCAGCGTTCACGCACTAACTCATCCACGCACTAACTCACTCACGCGTTCACGCACTAACTCATCCACGCACTAACTCACGCGTTCACGCACTGACGTGCCAGCGCACCAACGGACTAACGCGCTAGCGCACTAACGTGCCAGTACACTAATTTCGCTAACGCGTGGACGCACTTAGGAGCACTAACGCACGCATACCTCTACGCACTAACTCACGAAATGCACTAAATCACTAACGCACTAACTCACGAAATGCACGGACGCACCAATACACAAACGCGTGCCGCATGTCGCTTTGGGATAAATCGCATTCCCTCGCCACCGCTGCTTCTGTTGCTTCTGATGCTTCTCCTGCTGCTGCTGTTGCTGCTTCTGTTGCTGTTGCTTCTGATGCTGTTGCTTCTGATGCTGTTGCTTCTTCTGCTTCTGTTGCTGATGTTGCTTCTGTTGCTGATGCTATTGTTGCTGCTGCTGTTGCTACTGCTGCTTCTGTTGCTGCTTTTGCTGATGCTATTGTTGCTTCTGCTGCTGCTTTTGCTTCTGCTGCTTCTGTTGCTGATGTTGCTTCTGATGACGCTGCTGCCTCTGATGACGCTGCGATCGGAAGCTCGCTGCAGGCACCCAGCGATCTCAGCCTCGTCCGCCAGTGGGCGCCGTTGAAGCGTTGGCAGAGAGATGATGGTGGTGGTGGTGATGGTGATTGAATGCCTATCGGCCGGTCAGTCGGCGCTAGGCAATCCGATAGGCTGCAAACACACACACACAGACACACAGACAGACACACACACGTACACACACACAGTACACACACACATACAGACAGACACACACGTACACACACACACGTACACACTTACACAACAACAACAACCGCCATTCGCCACTAAGTGGCGGTGACGTCACCACGACGCTTGTGCCAGGCTATGTGCACCGTGAGGCCACGTGAAGTGTCGAACGCCCGCTGGCAGGAGGTCACTGGGCAGACCCAGGTGCCACGGGTCGACTGACTGAGATGACTGAGATGACTGGCTGATGCACCACCTGTGCCCCCTACTGTGCCAACCTGCTGTGCTTAAGCCACCCGGCGCTCCGCTCGTTGTTCTGAGCGTCGCTACTCCGCCCTCCGTTGTTGTTGGAGGGCGACTGCCTCCAACTGCCCAGTAGTAGCGTCCTTCACGAGCCTCCTCCACAGAGGCCGATCTTGACACCGCTGGTACCAGTCATCGGCAAGTCCACTCAGCTCCACGTCCTCCTGTACCACATCACTCCATCTCTTCTCTAGCCCGTGCCGCGCCCGCTTAGCCCCCTCAATCCGGCCAAACAAAAGCTGTTTCGGCATGCGGTGGCTGTGCATGCGGGCTACATGACCCAGCCATCGCAGCCTTGCCTGCCGGAGGAGCTCACCGATGGGACCCTGCCCAGATCTTTCAAGGATTTGTGAGCTCCTCACACAATCCAGTCTGGTTAAACCCAGGATGGATCGTAGGCAGGCCAGCATAAATGTTTCTAACCGGCGAAGATGTTCCATTAGGGGGGTCCACGTTTTGCAAGCGTAGAGAAGGGAGGGAATGACCGTGGCCGAGAAGACCTGAAGCTTAGTGCGGAGCGACAGACCAGGTAGCTTCCACACAGCGTTACGCAACCGATGAAAAGATATTGCCGCTCGACTGATTCGGAGTGAGACCTCTGCTGTTAAACTGGAGCAAGTCATAAGCACACTGCCCAGGTATGGGAAACTCTCCACTCTCTCCACAACTGCCCCATCACCGATTGGGAGTTGTGGGGGTGGAGTGTCCAATGGTACAAAATACCCAGGCAGGTGCTTAGTTTTGGTGGGGCTGATAGTAAGGCCCCACCTCTTAGTGGCACGCTTCAGTCTCAGCAGCAGCGTCTCCAACTCCTCCTCTGACTGAGCAGCTATTACCAAATCATCAGCATACATAACGTGGTTGACCAATAGGGAGCCATCCCTTGACCGCACCCGGGCATCGATCAGCCTCCCATTATATCTGTACCATATGGAGATTCCCCCGGTACAGCTATTGAAGGCTTCACGAACTACGTGGTCAAAATAGATGTTAAATAATGTGGGAGCCAGAGGACATCCCTGTCGCACCCCAAGGTGTACAGGGAATGGCTCTGACTCCCGGCCACGTAGTTTTACCCGGGCCCGCTCACCATCATGAAGGTCCTTAATGATCGTGAGCAGAGGGTCAGGTACTCCAAAAGCACGAAGAACGACCCAGAGCCCAGGCCTACTGATGGTATCATAGGCCTTGACCAGGTCAATAAAGCAGAGATGTAGGTCTTGTTGGAATTCCCTACACCTCTGCTGTAGCAGACGAACAGAAAATATGGCATCTGTGCAGGACCACCCTTTCCTGAAACCGCATTGGGGCTCCGCAAGCCTCTCCTCAGCACGCCTGGCAAGGCGATGCTGAATAATCCTTGCCAGGACCTTTCCCGGCACACTGAGGAGTGAGATGCCCCTGTAGCTGTTACAGTCTGTGCGGTCCCCCTTCTTAAAGAGGGGGACCACCAGGGCATCCTTCCAATCCTGCGGAACCCATCCAGCAGCCCAGACCGTTGTTATGATGTCATATAGGGCAGTCTGTGCACAAACGCCACCCTCCCTCAGCATTTCGCTTGGGAGATCATCTCTGCCCGCTGCCTTTCCTGGTCTCAGACTCCGGATCGCTTTCAGTACTTCCTCAACAGATGGCACCTCAGCCAGCCACTCACAGGGGGTGACTTCTTCCAATATTTGAGGCACCGCAGCCTCAGCAGGGTCATCCTCACTTTGTGCCACGATGTTTTCCTGGCTGAGGGATTTCCCTCCCCCAGGACCTCACAGAAATGCTCAGCAAATCTGCAAACCTGTTCCTGGGGGTCGGAGATTGGATCACCATTTTTTCCCCTAATGATGGTAATAGGTGTGGCGCTGCAGGTTACTTTTTTGATGGAGTTAAATAGAGATTTGTGATCACGGGCCACTGAGGCAGACTCCATCTCCTCAGCAACCCGCGACCACCACCCATCCTTGCAGCGCCTCACGGCTCTCCGAACCTCCAAGCGAAGGCTGCGGTAATCCTCCTCATTCTCTGACGTGGGATTCTGTAGCCGATGACAGTGGGCCTGTCGCTTTTTCTCAACCATCCTGAACACCTCCTCTGTCAGCCAGGGTCTCTGGGGAGGTCTGGACCGCGTACCCAAAGCAGCCATTGCAGCTGCATGAGTCACAGTCCTAAACCTCGCCCATTTACCCTCGACATCAGGAGGAGTCGGGGACGATGCCAATCCCAGCCGCAAGCGATGATGAAATTCTCGCTTGCAACTTTCATCAGATAACTGAGACCAGGCCACTTTAGGTCGGAATGGGGTCCTGGGTGTACACCCACCACCGGAGTGGAAGAATGGCAGGCGCATCTTACAGATGACTGGTCGATGGTCAGAGGGCAGATCAGCTCCACGGTAGGTCCTGGTGTCAAGGACATAGGCTCACATTCACTGGTCCGTCACTATGTAGTCCAGCAGATGTTCTTGCTTGGACCCGGCATGCATCCATGATGTTGTGTGGATGCGCCGATGCCGGAACAGCGTGTTGGTAATTACAAGCCCATGGGCTGCACAAAAATCTAGCAGCCTCCTACCGTTGTTATTGAGCTGATCTGGCCCATGCCCTCCAATCACTCCAGACCAGGTGCCAGTATCATGACCAACTCGGGCATTAAAGTCAGCCAACATGATGACTCTATCCCAAGGGGCCACTTTAGCCAGCACCTGTGACAGGAGGTCATAGAAGGCATCTGACTCATCGGCTTTGCCTGCATCCCTCCACTGATGTTCATCTTCGGTGGAGGCATAAGTAGCCACAAGCACCATTCCTCGGGAATGGTGGTTGTACACACAGACATACAAACACACACACACACGTGCACACAAACACACGTACACACACACATACACACGTACACACACATACAAAAAAAACAAAGATCCCCCATATAGCCTTAACAGACTGTAGGGGCAAGTGCTGTTAGCGAGCACCTATGAAGGCCGGTAACGGTACACGAGGGGGTGGGTGGGCCAGCACCACGCCCGACCGCCTTTGTCTCCCTAGTGGCAATGTTTATACATCGCACCAGGTACGCGCTAACCGCTACACTATCGCTCCCCACACACACATACACACACACGTACACACACACGTACACACATACACCTATACATATACACACACACGTCAGCAGCAGCAGCTTGGGAGCGAGGTTACAGCCGCAACCATGGTCTGCTAAGGGGCCGTCCATAAATGACGTCACGCACCTGGGGGGGGGGTCAGACATTTGTGACGATGTGTGACGATGGGGGGGGGGGGTTGAGAAATGTGACGTCACATCAAAATGCGCAACTTTAAATAAAATATAGGCAACACGTTCTACTTAATTAAATTGACTTTTTAATAAATGTTTTCTCCTACAACATCAGAGTGCCGCGCCACATTAAATACGCACTACAATGACAATAGTTTAAAGCGATTTGAAGCTACTACTACACGTGTAGTAGTAGTAGCTACTGTGTAGTAGTAGCTACTACTACACGTGTAGTAGTAGTAGCTACTACTACTACACGTGTAGTAGTAGTAGCTACACGTGTAGTAGTAGCTACACGTGTAGTAGTAGTAGCTACTGTGTAGTAGTAGCTACACGTGCAGTAGTAGCTACAGGCCCCGCACTTTCAAGGGCCCCGCGCCCCATCACCAATCGGTGATGGGGCAGTTGTGGAGTGAGTTGGAGAGTTTCCCATACCTGGGCAGTGTGCTTATGACCGGCTCCAGTTTAACAGCAGAGGTGTCACTCCGAATCAGTCGAGCGGCATTATCTTTTTATCGCTGTGTGGAAGCTACCTGGTCTGTCGCTCCGCACGAAGCTTCAGGTCTTTTCGGCCACGGTCATTCCCTCCCTTCTCTACGCTTGCGAAACGTGGACCCCCCTAATGGAACATCTTCGCCGGTTAGAAACATTTAGGCTGGCCTGCCTACGATCCATCCTGGGTTTAACCAGACTGGATTGTGTGAGGAGCTCACAAATCCTTGAAAGATCTGGGCAATGTACCATCGGTGAGCTCCTCCGGCAGGCAAGGCTGCGATGGCTGGGTCATGTAGCCCGCATGCCCAGCCACCGCATGCCGAAACAGCTTTTGTTTGGCCGGATTGAGGGGGCTAAGCGGGCGCGGCACGGGCTAGAGAAGAGATGGAGTGATGTGGTACAGGAGGACGTGGAGCTGAGTGGACTTGCCGATGACTGGTACCAGCGGTGTCAAGATCGGCCTCTGTGGAGGAGGCTCATGAAGGATGCTACTGGGCAGTTGGAGGCAGTCGCCCTCCAACAACAACGGAGGGCGGAGGAGTGACGCTCACAACAACGAGCGGAGCGCCAGGTGGCTAAAGCACAGCAGGTTGGCACAGTAGGGGGCACAGGTGGTGCATCAGCCAGTCATCTCAGTCAGTCGACCCGTGGCACCTGGGTCTGCCCCGTGACCTCCTGCCAGCGGGCGTTCGACACTTCACGTGGCCTCAGGGTGCACATAGCCTGGCACAAGCGTCGTGGTGACGTCACCGCCACTTAGTGGCGAATGGCGGTTGTTGTGTCTGTGTGTGTCTGTGTGTGTGTGTCTGTGCGTGTGTGTCTGTGTGTGTATGTGTGTGTCTATGTGTGTGTGTATGTGTGTGTCTGTGCGTGTATGTGTGTGTCTGTGTGTCTGTGTGTGTATGTGTGTGTCTGTGTGTGTGTCTGTGTGTGTATGTGTGTGTCTGTGTGTGTGTCTGTGTGTGTATGTGTGTGTCTGTGTGTGTGTGTGTGTCTGCGTCCGGCAAAACAACCCCCTACCTCCTCGCGGTGCCGGACGGGCAACTCTGTCGTGGACAGCGCTGTGGGGGGAGTTCCAATTTTGATTGGCTCCTCCCCTCATGGCATATGTGTCCACCACAGGGGCTAAACGGGGGCTCTGGACGGGTGCGAGGGGCTGGTAACCCCTCCACCTTCAATTAATTACCACAAAACCACGAATTAAACTGAAATATGTAACAACTAAGCTTGTGCCGGAGGCCCCGGGGGGCCAGGCGTCTATGACGTCTCCTGGCCAAACCCCAATTGGCGGAGCCAGGAGATTGAATACCTACCCTCGGGGCCACTCCAGAAACAACGAAAAGCCACTACGGGTGGCCACGTGGAATGTTCGAACGCTCACTGCAGAGGAGAGGCTGCCACTCCTCTGTCAGGAGCTGGACCGGTACCGCCTGGATCTATGCGGCATTCAGGAGGTCCGGTGGACCGGCTCTGGCTCCTGCCACCATGAGGGGTGGACAGTCCTCTACTCGGGGCAGCAGACTGCCAAACAACAGGGTGTGGGTCTTCTTTTGAACAAAAGAATGAAGGGGGCGTGGGAGCGTGGCGGTGAGGTGTGGGAAGCTGTAAGCCCCAGGCTACTTTGGGCTCGCCTTCCCATCAACCGGAGGCGAGGAATGGTGGTCGTGGTTACTTATGCCCCCACCGAAGATGAACATCCGTGGAGGGATGCAGGCAAAGCCGATGAGTCAGATGCCTTCTATGACCTCCTGTCACAGGTGCTGGCTAAAGTGGCCCCTCGGGATAGAGTCATCATGTTGGGTGACTTCAATGCCCGAGTTGGTCATGATACTGGCACCTGGTCTGGAGTGATTGGAGGGCATGGGCCAGATCAGCTCAATAACAACGGTAGGAGGCTGCTAGATTTTTGTGCAGCCCATGGGCTTGTAATTACCAACACGCTGTTCCGGCATCGGCGCATCCACACAACATCATGGATGCATGCCGGGTCCAAGCAAGAACATCTGCTGGACTACATAGTGACGGACCAGCGAATGCGAGCCCATGTCCTTGACACCAGGACCTACCGTGGAGCTGATCTGCCCTCTGACCATCGACTAGTCATCTGTAAGATGCGCCTGCCATTCTTCCACTCCGGTGGTGGGTGTACACCCAGGACCACATTCCAACCTAAAGTGGCCTGGTCTCAGTTATCTGATGAAAGTTGCAAGCGAGAATTTCATCATCGCTTGCGGCTGGGATTGGCATCGTCCCCGACTCCTCCTGATGTCGAGGGTAAATGGGCGAGGTTTAGGACTGTGACTCATGCAGCTGCAATGGCTGCTTTGGGTACGCGGTCCAGACCTCCCCAGACACCCTGGATGACAGAGGAGTTGTTCAGGATGGTTGAGAAAAAGCGACAGGCCCACTGTCATCGGCTACAGAATCCCACGTCAGAGAATGAGGAGGCTTACCGCAGCCTTCGCTCGGAGGTTCGGAGAGCCGTGAGGCGCTGCAAGGATGGGTGGTGGTCGCGGGTTGCTGAGGAGATGGAGTCTGCCTCAGTGGCCCGTGATCACAAATCTCTATTTAACTCCATCAAAAAAGTAACCTGCAGCGCCACACCTATTACCATCATTAGGGGAAAAAACGGTGATCCAATTTCCGACCCCCAGGAACAGGTTCGCAGATTTGCTGAGCATTTCTGTGAGGTCCTGGGGGAGGGAAAATCCCTCAGCCAGGAAAACATCGTGGCACAAAGTGAGGATGACCCTGCTGAGGCTGCGGTGCCTCAAATATTGGATGAAGTCACCCCCTGTGAGTGGCTGGCTGAGGTGCCATCTGCTGAGGAAGTATTGAAGGCGATCCGGAGTCTGAGACCAGGAAAGGCAGCGGGCAGAGATGATCTCCCAAGCGAAATGCTGAGGGAGGGTGGCGTTTGTGCACAGACTGCCCTATATGACATCATAACAACAGTCTGGACCACTGGACGGGTTCCGCAGGATTGGAAGGATGCCCTGGTGGTCCCCCTTTTTAAGAAGGGGGACCGCACAGACTGTAACAACTACAGGGGCATATCACTCCTCAGTGTGCCGGGAAAGGTCCTGGCAAGGATTATTCAACATCGCCTTGCCAGGCACGCTGAGGAGAGGCTTGCGGAGCCCCAGTGCGGTTTCAGGAAAGGGCGGTCCTGCACAGATGCCATATTTTCTGTCCGTCTGCTACAGCAGAGGTGTAGGGAATTCCAACTAGACCTACATCTCTGCTTTATTGACCTGGTCAAGGCCTATGATACCATCAGTAGGCCTGGGCTCTGGGTCGTTCTTCGTGCTTTTGGAGTACCTGACCCTCTGCTCACGATCATTAAGGACCTTCATGATGGTGAGCGGGCCCGGGTAAAACTACGTGGCCGGGAGTCAGAGCCATTCCCTGTACACCTTGGGGTGCGACAGGGATGTCCTCTGGCTCCCACATTATTTAACATCTATTTTGACCACGTAGTTCGTGAAGCCTTCAATAGCTGTACCGGGGGAATCTCCATATGGTACAGATATAATGGGAGGCTAATCGATGCCCGGGTGCGGTCAAGGGATGGCTCCCTATTGCTCAACCACGTTATGTATGCTGATGACTTGGTAATAGCTGCTCAGTCAGAGGAGGAGTTGGAGACGCTGCTGCTGAGACTGGAGCGTGCCACTAAGAGGTGGGGCCTAACCATCAGCCCCACCAAAACTAAGCACCTGCCTGGGTATTTTGTACCATCGGACACTCCACCCCCACAACTCCCAATCGGTGATGGGGCAGTTGTGGAGAGAGTGGAGAGTTTCCCATACCTGGGCAGTGTGCTTATGACTGGCTCCAGTTTAACAGCAGAGGTCTCACTCCGAATCAGTCGAGCGGCAATATCTTTTCATCGGTTGCGTAACGCTGTGTGGAAGCTACCTGGTCTGTCGCTCCGCACTAAGCTTCAGGTCTTCTCGGCCACTGTCATTCCCTCCCTTCTCTACGCTTGCGAAACGTGGACCCCCCTAATGGAACATCTTCGCCGGTTAGAAACATTTAGGCTGACCTGCCTACGATCCATCCTGGGTTTAACCAGACTGGATTGTGTGAGGAGCTCACAAATCCTTGAAAGATCTGGGCAGGGTCCCATCGGTGAGCTCCTCCGGCAGGCAAGGCTGCGATGGCTGGGTCATGTAGCCCGCATGCCCAGCCACCGCATGCCGAAACAGCTTTTGTTTGGCCGGATTGAGGGGGCTAAGCGGGCGCGGCACGGGCTAGAGACGAGATGGAGTGATGTGGTACAGGAGGACGTGGAGCTGAGTGGACTTGCCGATGACTGGTACCAGCGGTGTCAAGATCGGCCTCTGTGGAGGAGGCTCGTGAAGGATGCTACTGGGCAGTTGGAGGCAGTCGCCCTCCAACAACAACGGAGGGCGGAGGAGCGACGCTCAGAACAACGAGCGGAGCGCCGGGTGGCTAAAGCACAGCAGGTTGGCACAGTAGGGGTCACAGGTGGTGCATCAGCCAGTCATCTCAGTCAGTCGACCCGTGGCACCTGGGTCTGCCCCGTGACCTCCTGCCAGCGGGCTTTCGACACTTCACGTGGCCTCAGGGTGCACATAGCCTGGCACAAGCGTCGTGGTGACGTCACCGCCACTTAGTGGCGAATGGCGGTTGTTGTTGTGTGTGTCTGTGCATGTGTGTGTCTGTGTGTGTGTCTGTGCGTGTGTGTGTCTGTGTGTCTGTGTGTGTGTGTGTCTGTGTGTTTGTGTGTGTGTGTGTCTGTGTGTGTGTGTCTGTGTGTCTGTGTGTGTGTGTCTGTGTGTGTGTCTGTGTGTCTGTCTGTGTGTGTCTCTTCCCACTGCTATTTCTGTCGTGCTCTCGGGCCCCCCTGTTGGCGTCACAGCTCCGGGGGATGGGGTGTGGGGTGGGGGGGGTGGGGTGTGGGGTGGGGGGGATGGGGGGGTGTGGGGTGGGGAGGATGGGGTTTGGGGTGGGGGGGATGGGGGGGATGGGGAATGGGGTGGGGTGTGTGGGGTGGGGGGTGTGGGGTGGGGGGGATGGGGGGGTGTGGGGTGGGGAGGATGGGGTGTGGGGTGGGGGGGATGGGGGGGTGTGGGGTGGGGAGGATGGGGTTTGGGGTGGGGGGGATGGGGGGGATGGGGAATGGGGTGGGGGGTGTGGGGTGTGGGGTGTGGGGGATGTAACGCGATGCCTGCACAGTCCCCACGCGGGGACGGTGGCCGTCACATCAGCGGCCTTAGTGGTGGTGGCGGTGGTGGCAGTGATGGTGGCGGTGGTGGCGGTGGTGGCGATGGTGGTGGTGGCGGTGGTGGTGGCGGTGGTGGTGGTGGTGGCGGTGGTGGTGGTGGTGGCGGTGGTGGTGGTGGTGGTGGCGGTGATGGCGGTGGTGGTGGTCGTGGCGGTGGTGGCGGTAGTGGTGGCGGTAGCAGTGGTGGTGAAAGCGCGGTTGGCATGCGCTTCTGACGCAAGCGGCGAAGTGAAATGTAAGCCTCTGGCTCAGCGGCAATGGGAAGGTCGCGAGTTCAAATCCCATTTGTTGGGGGGGTGGGTGGGAGAGGAGGGTTGACTCAGCCCATCATCATCGTCCCCCCCCCCCCTCCGGGGTCGATAAAATAAAAAGACAACACCACCTTGTGGGAAAGACAACCGCGGTTGTCCTCGCGGAGAGAATACTCGCCACCGTCATAGCAATGTGGAATTTCCACCACGGGGTTGTAAACAGGCGACGAGAACCAAACCCGAGCATTCGCGAGCGGCACTTAGCATCATCATCAGCAGCATCATCATCATCATCAGCAGCACGTTACTTTGACCTTTGACTTTTGCGTTCAATTTCTCTCCACGAGTTTGTAGGCGATGTGCCTGACACACCCCCCGCCCCCCCCCCCCAATAGATATATAAATATATAGATACACGAATGTAATCGGAATTTTTTTTATTGATACTCGAGTTACGAAAGCCCCCCCCCCACCCCTGACGGATGCCCAGCGAAAGTTTGCCTACCGAGACTTAAATTCCCCCACCCAACCCCCTACCACGAAGGTATTTACCGGGGCTTCCCCAAACTTCCAAACCACACCGGGGGGGTGGGGACACGGCTCCCGACAGCAGCGGTGGGTGGGGACCGTGGGGGTGGTGGGGTGGGTGGGGTGGGTAGGTGGGGTTGGTGGGGTGGGGGAGGTAGTGGGTGGTAGGTGCGTGGAGTGGGTGGGTTGGTAGGGTAGGTGGGTGGGTGGAGTGGGTGGGTAGGGTGGGGATGGTGGGTGGGTGGGGTGGGTGGGTAGGTGGGTGGGTAGGTGGGTGGGGGGTAGATAATTTTTTTTCTGGAGCTCAGCCCCGGACAGCTCCTCGGTATTGCTGTTTGGCCATTGCAAGGGCTTAGCTCGTGCAAGGGCTTAGCTCGTGCAAGGCAGCGGATGAGGGGGGGGTACTGGGGGGGCGGGGCTGTGGGAGGGGGGCGGGGCTGCGGGTGAGGGGCGGGGCTGCGGGGGGAGGAGGAGGCACGCTATTTGTGGAGCTGCGCGGCTGCTACTTGCAGACAGACGGCACGCGGCCACCCAACTCTGCCGGCCGACTGACTCATCAGACGTCATCGTTAGCGTCATCATCGTCGTCGTCGTCGTCATGCTTTACCAGTCATTATCGTCATCAGCATAATCAGTCATCTTTATTCGGGCGTGGGGGGCGGGGCACGGATAAAAATAATTATTTAATTACCACCGCAAGATGGAATCGAACCGGCGCGTGACCACTATGATGTTGCTGTGGTTCTGCCGGTGGTGGTGGTGCTGGTGGTGGTGCTGGTGGTGCTGGTGGTGGTGCTGGTGGTGCTGGTGGTGGTGCTGCTGCTGGTGCTGCTGGTGGTGATGCTGGTGGTGGTGCTGGTGGTGCTGGTGGTGGTGCTGGTGGTGGTGCTGGTGCTGGTGGTGCTGGTGGTGCTGGTGGTGGTGGTGCTGGT
The DNA here is from genome assembly GCF_048934315.1 of Petromyzon marinus. NCBI lineage: Eukaryota > Metazoa > Chordata > Hyperoartia > Petromyzontiformes > Petromyzontidae > Petromyzon > Petromyzon marinus. Next base: position 6,440,651 of record NC_133722.1, read on the forward strand.
GGTGCTGCTGCTGGTGGTGGTGCTGGTGGTGCTGGTGGTGCTGGTGCTGGTGGTGCTGGTGGTGGTGGTGGTGCTGGTGGTGGTGCTGGTGGTGCTGGTGGTGCTGCTGGTGGTGCTGGTGGTGCTGGTGGTTCTGGTGCTGCTGGTGGTGCTGGTGGTGGTGGTGCTGGTGGTGCTGGTGCTGCTGGGGGTGCTGGTGGCGGTGTTCGAACGAGTGTCGCACCGGGCTTGCGATTCAGAGATCGCCGGTTCGGGCTCGATTCCATCCGCCGACGCTGAAGTTCCACGTCTGGTGGGGTAAAGTGTGGGTTACTCTCTCCTCCTCCTCCTCCTCATCTTCCTCCTCCTGCAAGACGTTCGGAAGAGTAGGCCACAAATCCCGCCTTGCAGAGCTCCTTCCAGTGGAGGCCTTTCTGGCAGCAGTGTCACGAGCGAGCGCTTTCAAGGCTGCCCCTTTACCCGCATGACCAACATTAGTTGGTGGCCAACGAAACAGTGACGGAGGCCTTCACGTATTTTTTGTTGTTGTTGTTGTCCACTACAGATAGACACGCTGATGACGTTCGATCGCCCTTCGCAACCTCACTCGCTCGCTCGCCGCACAAACGAATTCCCCCCAAACATCCCCTCGCTGATCTCGTCCAAGGATCACAAACCATCATCACGCGACACCACTCCGCTCGTCATCCTCGCGACAGGCAGGCGCGCTGCTCCCGCGGCCGTCTGGAACGCTCCTGCCTTCCGGCACGGGGGGAAGCGACCGGGGGCTGCACGCTGTCAAATCGTCCGGACTGAAAAGGAATTTCTATGGAGCCGTTTTGCGCGTGCGCGTTGGTTGGTTGTCCTTTCAGGCATTCGCGACCAATATCATCCATAATAGAGGGTTTTTTTTGGGGGGGGGGGGGGGGGTGAGATCGCGTAAATATATAAAATGTGTCGGTAAAACCCGCCACCACCCGACACAGCCAACTAGTAAGGGGTTTGTCACGTAAACAGAACGTGGCCAATTCGTCACTAGCACAGCACCACCGGGTGTGTGTTGAAGACCCAACCCACGACATTTACAATCTGAGTACGACGTTTCGCCAGAAATTACAGCCAGCTTCATCAGGCGACAGAAGTCCACCTGTTTCGTTCCTTGTATATCGTTGATCCTTCCCTTGTAGATTGTTGTCCTTCCCCCGCACCTCCGATTAGCACGGTTGGCTACGTACGGTGCGAAAGAAGTCCAACACACGCACGCGTGCATGCAGCACTTGCCCCAAACGCCTGCAGAGGCTATACGGGACGGGGGGGGGGGTCTTTGCCTTTTTTTTGACATTCCACGTGAGCAGGCCTATGGTTGGAATGGTCACCAGTGCAGAAGGGTGGGGGTGGATGAGGGGGGTGGGGGGGGATGGGGGCGGGTGGATGGGGGTGGATGGAGGGGATAGGGGGGTGGATGGGGCGGGTGGATGGGGGGTGGATGGAGGAGATGGGGGGTGGATGGGGGGGTGGATGGAGGAGATGGGGGGGGGTGGATGGAGGGGATGGGAGGGGTGGCTGGGGGTAGTGGTGGATGTGGTGGATTGGGGGTGGATGGGGGTGGATGGAGTGGGATGGGGGGGGGCAGTTCATGCCAGCCTGGGTACGGAGCGGGCCCACGAGCTATTCCTACACGACGATGGAATTACAGCGGCAGTGGCAACGCTCTCCCCGCCTCCTCCTCCCCAGCGACACGCCAACCCCCGCCTCCACGCCACCACAAAGACAAAGATCCCCCGCCGCATCCCGTATAGCCTCAACAGACTATTGGGGCAAGTGCTGCGAGTGAGCGAACAGCAGCGTTGATGATGGGCAAGGGCGGAACACGAAGGGGGGGGGAGGGGGCAGCACCCACACACACACACAACAACAACCGCCGTTCGCCACTAAGTGGCGGTGACGTCACCACGACGCTTGTGCCAGGCCATGTGCACCTTGAGGCCACGTGAAGTGTCGAACGCCCGCTGGCAGGAGGTCACGGGGCAGACCCAGGTGCCACGGGTCGACTGACTGAGATGACTGGCTGATGCACCACCTGTGCCCCCTGCTGTGCCAATCTGCTTTGCTTTAGCCACCCGGCGCTCCGCTCGTTGTTGTGAGCGTCGCTCCTCCGCCCTCCGTTGTTGTTGGAGGGCGACTGCCTCCGAGTGCCCAGTGGCAGCGTCCTTCACGAGCCTCCTCCACAGAGGCCGATCTTGACACCGCTGGTACCAGTCATCGGCAAGTCCACTCAGCTCCACGTCCTCCTGTACCACGTCACTCCATCTCTTCTCTAGCCCGTGCCGCGCCCGTTTAGCCCCCTCGATCCGGCCGAACAAAAGCTGTTTCGGCATGCGGTGGCTGAGCATGCGGGCTACATGACCCAGCCAACGCAGCCTTGCCTGCCGGAGGAGCTCACCGATGGGACCTTGCCCAGATCTTTCAATGATTTGTGAGCACACACACACACATACACACACAGACACACATACACACACACACACAGACACACGCATACACACACACAGACACACATACATACACACATACAGACACACACGCACACAGACACACGCATACACACACAAACACACATACATACACACATACAGACACACACGCACACAGACACACGCATACACACATACAGACACACACACACACACGCGTGCTCTGGGCCATTCTGGCTCCGCAGCTCGAGGCTATTTTAACAAAACGGTGTCGGCGCCACTTTCCCGAAGTGCAGAGGCGCTCATTTAGCCCCGTGACTCCGCTGTGAGCACGATCAGGCAGGCGTTGGTTGTTGTGTGGCCAGCTGAGAACTCCAAACACCAGGACACACACACAGACACACATACAAAGACAGACAGAGAGAGAGAGATTCTCGCCCGGGAGAGTTGAACTGGGTTCCTTAACGTATTAGTGTGTGTGGAGGTGGGGGGGGTTGCTAACGGTTGGCTGCGTACGGTGCGAAAGAAGTTCAACATACGTGTACGTGCGTAGTCTGTCTGTGTCGCCTTCAACGATCGCTCACCGAGTGCGGAAACAGCGGAGGCGCGCCCAGTGGATAAAACAGCCCCGGTGAAGGTGAGCGAGGTGAGGAGGTGAGCGAGTCGAGGTGAGCCAGCGTCTTAGCGCGTGAACACTGAACACAGTCGCGTGAACACCGAACACGGTCGCGTGAACACTGAACACAGTCGCGTGAACTAACGACTCTAACGATGCAACATCGACACCGCTCTCCGCCTCTGTCTCCCTCTCTAAGAGCCGTGCTTTTATTTTAAATGTTTCTTGCAAAGACGCGGGCGACCCGTGGCCTTACTTCCATATAGCCCTGTCCATGATGTTTGGGGCGCCGCAGTGGCTAGGAGATGTTAGCAACCTCGCCTGGTATGCAGGAGGTCGTGGGTTCGATCCCGACCCTGACGCCTGCTGCTGTATATTTGGAGTTTGCGTGTCTCTCTCATCATCATCTCGGTGGCTAGGAGATGTTAACTAGCTCGCCTGGTATGCAGGAGGTCGTGGGTTCGATCCCGACCCTGACGATGGCTGCTGCTGTATATTTGGAGTTTTGCGAGTGTCTCTCCCCATGGTCGCGTGGATTTTGTCTCCGGGTGCCCTGGTCTTTCCCCTCCACGTTTAGAGTATTTGGCTGCTATACAGTTCCACGTGAAAAGCCACTTCGCTGATCTATCATTTGTGGTGGCCAGGTCGCTTCTAAAAAAAATATCTACATAGCTCAGTGGGCCTTAGCTGGTAAAATAACACGTTTAGTTTATTTATTATTATGAATTAGTTTGGTTTAGTTCATTTAATCAACAACTCGTCAGTCAATGGGCAACGTTAATCCATGGGCAATGTTAGTCCACCGGCAGTGATAGTCTTTGAGCAATGTTAGTCTTTAAGAAATGTTCGTCTATGGGCAATGTTAGTCTATGGGCAATATCAGTCTGCGGGCAATGTTAGTCTAGGGGCAAAGTTAGTCTATGGGCAAAGTTAGTCGATGGGCAATGTTAGTCTTTGGGCAAAGTTAGTCTATGGGCAATGTTAGTTTTTGGGCAATGTTAGTCTATGGGCAATGTTAGTCTTTAGGGAATGTTCGTCTATGGGCAATGTTAGTCTATTGGCAATATCAATCTGCGGGCAATGTTAGTCTATGGGCAATGTGAGTCTATGGACAATGTAAGTCTATGGACAATGTTAGTCAACGGGCAATGTTAGTCTACAGGCAATGTTAGTCTATGGGCAATGTTAGTCTATTGGCAATATCAATCTGCGGGCAATGTTAGTCTATGGACAATGTTAGTCAACGGGCAATGTTAGTCTACAGGCAATGTTAGTCTACAGGCAATGTTAGTCTGCAGGCAATGTTAGTCTACAGGCAATGTTAGTCTACAGGCAATGTTAGTCTACAGGCAATGTTAGTCTACAGGCAATGTTAGTTTACAGGCAATGTTAGTCTGCAGGCAATGTTAGTCTATCTCTCTGCATGCGCCGTGTACTCGCAAAACAAATTGTGTCAGATTCTCCTCCCAGTTGCATTCAATTGCTCACGATGAAACTTAATTTATTGTCTACTTGGGATTCTGCTTTATGATGATGCTCTTTGGTTCTTTCGTTAAAGTCACGTGGTAGGTATAAAATAAAATAAATGAAATCACGACGTTTCGGGCGCAACACAATCGTCCGTCATCAGGTGGGACAACCATAGCTAGAAACATTTTGCCCACTTCAGCAATTTGTTCATTGCTGTGGTTGTCCCACCTGATGACGGACGCTTGTGTTGCGCCCGAAACGTCGTCATTTAATTCATTTTATTTTTCTACCTACGTGACTTTAACGAAAGAACCAAAGATTATGGATCCCTGCAGTCACGAAAACTTAAAATCTAGATTTAGGATGATGGTGATGATAATATGATGATGATGAAGCTGATGGCTCAAACCCCTTCATTAAAATGCCGAGCAGATGCAGCTGGGTGGATTATTAATATTGGTGGCGTCTCCGGGCGTGAGGGCTTCATAGAGCAGCGGTTCAATACTGCCACTACTATTTTCATTTTAGCAGGTAAGGTCCCACTGAGCTGTGTAGCTCTTTGTCAGAAGCGACCCTTCTGATGTGGCCCAACGAAGTGGCTCACCATGACGATGGACATTTATAGGAGCAGCCAAATACTCCGAACGCATGACGTTCATTTTACATGTGGAGGGGAAAAAAAACCTGGAGGACCCGGAGACAAAATCCACGCGACCCGGAGAGAGACAGAGAGAGAGACACGCAAAATCCAAATATACAGCAGCAGGCGTCAGGGTCGGGATCGAACCCACGACCTCCTGTATACCAGGCGAGGTAGTTAGCATCTCCTAGCCACCGTGATGATGATGAGAGAGACACGCAAAGTCCAAATATACAGCAGCAGGCGTCAGCGTCGGGATCGAACCCACGACCTCCTGTATACCAGGCGAGGTAGTTAACATCTCAAAGCCACCGTGATGATGATGATGAGAGAGACACGCAAATTCCAAATATACAGCAGCAGGCGTCAGGGTCGGGATCGAACCCACGTCCACCTGTAAACCAGGCGAGGTAGTTAACATCTCCTAGCCACCGTGATGATGAGAGAGAGACACGCAAAGTCCAAATATACAGCAGGTGTCAGGGTCGGGATCGAACCCACGACCTCCTGTAGACCAGGCGAGGTAGTTAACATCTCCTAGCCACCGTGATGATGATGAGAGTGAGAGAGACACGCAAACTCCAAATATACAGCAGCAGGCGTCAGGGTCGGGATCGAACCCACGACCTCCTGTAGACCAGGCGAGGTAGTTAACATCTCCTACCCAGTGAGATAGTGGGGTGAGTGAGAGAGTGAGGTAAGTGAGATAGTGGGGTGAGTGAGATAGTGAGGTAAGTGAGATAGTGGGGTGAGAGAGTGGAGTGAGTGAGTGGGGTGGGCGAGTGGTGTGAGCGAGTGGGGTGAGCGGGTGGGGTGAGCGGGTGGGGTGAGCGAGCGGGTGGGGTGGGTGCGAGTGTTGTGTGTTGGTGAGTTGGTTGAACAACCCAGTGTCTGGGATGGAATATTTAGGGCAGTGAAGGGCGGTCAGTCGTGGCTCGGGCGGGAGGTAATGAAATCTCATCACGGGGGAAATAAGTGCGGGCATCGGAGCAATGACCGCTGCCGTGATTTATTAAAAAGCGTGCGTGTGCACGTGTAGCGGCCTTCATGGCTGCTACTCGCTAACAGCACTTGCCCTAACAGTCTGTTAAGGCTATAGGGGGGGACTTTGTCTTTGTTGTGGGGAGCGGTAGTGTAGCGGTTAGCGCGCTGCGCTACGAACACAGCGACCCGAGTTCGATTAATATATATTCATCTCACGTGATACGCGTACCAAATGTTGAGGTTTCTATTGTCATTGTATAGTGTAGTGTATAGTAGAGTAGTGTAAAGTGTAGTGTATAGTGTAGTGTACAGTAGTGTATAGTAGTGTATATAGTAGTGGAGTGTATAGTAATGGAGTGTATAGTAGTGTAGTGTATAGTAGTGTAGTGTATAGTGTAGTGTATAGTAGTGTAGTGTATAGCAGTGTAGTGCAGTGTATAGTAGTGTATAGTAGTGTATAGTAGTGTATAATAGTGTAGTGTATAGTAGTGAATAGTGTAGTGTATAGTAGTGTATAGTGTAGTGTATAGTAGTGTACTGTAGTGTGTAGTGTATAGTAGTCTATAGTGTAGTGTATTGTAGTGTACTGTAGTGTGTAGTGTATAGTAGTGTAGTGTATAGTGTAGTGTATAGTAGTATATAGTGTAGTATATAGTGTAGTGTATAGTAGTGTAGTGTATAGTGTAGTGTAGTATATAGTGTAGTGTATAGTGTAGTGTATAGTAGTGTAGTATATAGTGTAGTGTATAGTAGTATATAGTGTAGTATATAGTGCAGTGTATAGTGTATAGTAGTGTATAGTGTAGTGTATAGTAGCGTAGTGTGTAGTGTATAGTACTGTAGTGTATAGTAGTGTATAGTGTAGTGTATAGTGCAGTGTAGTGTATAGTGTAGTGTATAGTGTAGTGTATAGTAGTGTAGTGTATAATTGTGTAGTCCCTCCACAGACCCCAATGTGTTCGCTTACCGACCATTCCCCTGTAAACGACGGGCTGTTGTGGGTACAGTAAACATGAATGAATGCATTGCTTAACCATGTTTATTTTAACATTATGTGTTTATAATGTTGTTAGTATCACTTTCGATGCCATCGGAACAAATTTCGCCTTTAACGTGACTTTCCCATCGTCGTGTAGTGGGTATAAAACTTGTGGAGGCTTCTCTCTTCTGGAGGCAGCACGTTTATTATAACATAACAGTAACACAGAGGGCTACGGCCCCTTTCCACCCGATAGTTAGGGAGATATTCCCTCCGACTATCCTGCCGAACACTGCCCATGCTCTAGCTTCTTCACTGGTTAAGATTTTGGCCCGACCCTAGCCAGGGGTTCGGGTTCAGCCCTTTGGGGCTCTTCGCTTCGAGTCTTCAAAGTGGCAGCTCCAGGGTGGCTCTTTGAGTCTTCAGTTGAACGACGACCGCCGGACCCGTTCAGCGGGACCGTCTTTTATGCCGGATTCTGGCTCACTCCGCCCCTGGCCACTCCTCCCTTCTGGAACCGTCTGGAATGTGCCTGGGGGAGTGACGTTATCCCCCCAGCCCCCTTCCTGTGGGTCTGGGGTTTTGTAGCTGTGGTCCCGAGCTGCCGAAGGGTTACCTTAGCCCAAGGGTGGGGGAACGTCCGGCACGCGGGCCGCGTGAGGCCCCGCGAAATCATTTGGGTCTGGCCCTGCCAAGGCAACCGCAGGCGGGACTCGAAACATCATCAATACCAGCCAACATCACACGCCTCGCCAAAGAGAAGCAGTTCCTGCCCATCGCATTAGGGGCGAGTTAATGAAATGTTTGACCGAATATAACGGGCTAATTTTTAAGTTGATCATTTTGTATGGCCCGCGAATGATGTTATATAAATATCCAAATGGCCCTGCCTTAGCTCAACGGCCTGACTCATCACCCTTAGATACCCTTCTGCTCCCTGTTGTAGTGGCAATCGCGTGCAGCACTCAACGATGCCGCTGCACTCGCTTAACAACCAAATCACACTACCACCGGTTTTGTGGAACCAAGTACCGTCGTTAAGAGAGGTTCGACTGGACTCTGGAAGACTCGTCTATGTTTAGATGTGGCTAAGAGACCCACCCCCCCCCCCCCCCCACCAAGGGCAATTTAGACAAAATAATTTAATCTCCGCTTCTTTCTTCATTCAACCAGGTGGCTGGGATGCCTATCGCGCCTACCATGTGGCTTGTGAGCACGTACACACACCGCACCTCCGATTGGCTACGGCTGGCTACGTACGGTGCGAAAAAAGTTCAACCACACGTACACACACCGCACCTCCGATTGGCACGGCTGGCTACGTACGGTGTGAAAGAAGTTCAACACACGTACATACACCGCACCTCCGATTGGCTACGGTTGGCTACGTACGGTGCGAAAGAAGTTCAACACACGTACATACACCGCACCTCCCATTGGCACGGCTGGCTACGTGCGGTGCGAAAGAAGTTCAACGTACACACGAGTCATTAGCTAGCAGAGTAGCCAGTTGCGCAGTGGTGTTGCACGCAACGCCTGGCTACGTAGCGAGGGTTGCTGGATCAACCAAGTCGTAACTAATTGGCACGTTTTTTTATTTATTTTACCAGCCCACTGAGCTATTAGCTTTTTAAAGAAGCTACCTGGCGATCACAAATGATAGCTCCACGAAGTGGCTCACCTTCGTGATCGTGTGGAAATTTACAGCAGCGAAATTATCCAGATACTTTCAACGCGCGTTTCTCAATGTGGGGGGGTGGGACGGGGGGGGACACGGAGGACCCGGAGACAAAAAAAATCCACGCGACCACGGCAGGAAAGAGGAGAGAGAGACTCCAAATCTACAGCAGCAGGCATCGTCAGGGTAGGGATCGGACCCACGCCCGCCTGTAGACCAGGCGAGGTAGTTAACGTCTCAAAAAATGGCAGCCAGCACGTGCGCGTCGTCCGACAACAACGGCGGGCGGCGGCGGCGGGCGGTGGTGGCGGTGGTGGCGGCGGTGGTGACGGCGGTGATGGCGGTGGTGGTGGCGGTGTTGGCGGGCGGCGGCGGCGGTGGTGGCGGGCGGCGGCGGTGTTGGTGGTGGCCACGCGAGTGATCACTGTTGGCCCACACGCAGGGCACGGCACGGCACGCCGGGCGTGGTGTTGTGTGTGCCAACAACAACGACGACGACGACAACTCCCTTCCTCTCTCTCTCTCTCTCTGGATGCGAGCCGAGCTCAGACTGTGGCGCGAGTGTTGAGTGCCGAGCCGCGCGCACCTCGAACCGTGGGGGAGGCGTTGTGTTTCCGACACTGATAGGCTTAAGAGGTGCCCCGCATATCGTTACAGCCCCACCGCCTGCCCCGAGTATCATCAACAGCTGCTGCTGCTGCTGGTGGTGGTGGTGGTGTGGAGCGGGGAGCGGCAGCGTAGCGGTCAGCGCTACGCTGCGCCACGAGCCCCCGGCGAGCCGAGTTCGATTCCCGCTCACGGGCAACACCACCGGTGACGAGCATCTGAACCGGTCCCTGGACCTCCCCCTGGGTCGACTCAGCCTCAAATGAGTACCCGGTGCGGTGCATTGGGCATCGCCGCTCGGGAGACAAAGGCGGCCGGGCGTGCGTGGTGCTGGCCACCCAAGCTCCCTCGTGCGCCGTGCCGGCCTTCAGGGGTTGCCGTTCGCTAACAGCACTTGCCCCAACAGTCTGTCAAGGCTACACGGGGGTTCTTTGTCTTTGGCGGTGCCACGCTGTGCATTTCTGCCGGCAGTGGAAAAAATGCCGCGAAATGCGGAGCCCGTGCCATGTAAACCCCCCTCCGCTATCACCTTTGACACGTGGCTGCATTTACACACACACACAGTGTACAGCAACAACGAAAATTAAAAAGGGGAAAATATCTGTTGGTAAGGAGACACCGGCGATATGTTTAGATATATGCGTGCGTGCACGCGCGCGCGCGTGTGTGTGTGTGTAAAGTAGTTTGTGGGGAGCGGTGGTGCAGTGGTTAGCGCTACGCTGCGCTACGAACCCCGCCGAGCCGAGTTCGATTCCCGCTCACGGCGACCAACGCCAGGTGAAGATTCTCTTCAACCGGTACCTGGGCCCTCCCCCAATTGTCGACTCACCCTCAAATGAGTGCCCCGGTGCTGTGGCTAAAGCATCGCCACTGGGGTAGACAAAGGCGGCCGGGCGGCGGTGCAGGCTACCCACCGCCTTCAAAGGCGCTACTCGCAAAAACAGCACTTGCCTCGACAGTCTGTTGCAGGCTACGCGGGGAATCTTTGCCTTTGCGTGAAGTAGCGGGCCCCGGTGGGCCGTGAACTTCGTCTTCATTACGACGTCTGCACGGCGCGTCACGACACACACCTGGGAACCGCTCCGCTCAGGCGACGCGAACCCGCTTCTATCCGCTCTTTGAATTCACTTCCCCGTCCTTTCCCGGAGCTTTTCCGTCACTTAGCCGACGACCGATTTAACTCTTCTTTGGTTCTTTCGGTAAAGTCACGTAGAATGAGAATAAAATAATAAAGTGATAAAAATAACTATTTAACTTGATTTTCATTTGACCAGGTTCAGGACTCACCGAGCCGTGTAGCTCTTTTTCGCGAAGCGACCTGGCCATCACGAATGACAGCTCAACGAAGTCGGCTCCTCATCGTCATCGCCGTGGAAATTAATTGCGGACAAATACGCGAAACGCGTGACGTCGATTCTAAATGTGGACGACCTGGAGACAAAGCCACCCACGTGACCACGGGGGACAGAGAAACGCAAAACTCCAAATATGCAGGCATCGTCAGGGTCGGGATCGACCCCGCGACCTCTTGCATACAATGCAGGCTTGTCGCCTTATGATGCCGGTTGTAAACGCTTGCGAAACGTCGTACTCGAATTGTAAATGTTGCGGGTTCACTCTCCAACAACACCGGCGGTGCTGTACTAGTAACGCATTGGCACGTTCTATATACGTGACAAACCTTACTCATTGGCCGTGCCGGGTGGTGGTGGCGGGTTTAACGACACATTTATATTTTTACGCGATCTAACCACCCCCCCAAAGAAAAAAAACCTGTATTCAGTGACGGATTAAGCTAAGTGCGGGGCCTGTACACTGGCGGAGCCAGTGGGGGGATGGGGTGGCACGTGCCCCCCCAATGATCCGATCTCAATCCCTAATTTCGATCGGATCATTTGGGTTTATTAGTAATAAATCGGCATTTTGCGACCCCCACTGCCACTGTGTAGCATATTATTACGTGGCCAGGGACTCTATGAGATGATAGGACAATAGTCTGAGTCCATAATTGGCAATATGTAACGGCAAAGCGGTTATAAGTGACTCAGAATTGTGTGTAGTTGCGTATACAGAGTCCACGACTTCCCTGAAGGCATCGACACCTTCAGCGAACGCGATGCCGATCACACAACGCGGTTCCAATTCGACCCTCGATCGATGGCTGCGTCATCGCCGCACACGCATCGAATAAAAAGCAAGGGACAAGTCCCTTTACTTACTAACAACTCCTCTATCAATTTTCATTGCTGGAGGGGTTGCCTCCCCTACCTGAAAATCCTGCCTCCACCATTGGCCCTGTAGCATATGATGTTATAAATGGGCCCTAAAATAAAAAAAACACGAATGTTAAAACACACATTTTTAACTCGCACAGTAAAGTAATTGTTTTTATTTGCTATACAACCAGATAATATGACAAATCGCTTACCTTAAACTCCCAATCGTTCATAAAAGTTGAAGGCGGTATAGTACTATAGTAATAGAGCAAGTGCAGAATCACTGAACCGAAATTGATAGCTTGAAAGCATTTAGCGCAGGGCCCTTGAAAGTGCGGCATATGTAGTAGCTACTATATATGTGGCAACTTTTGCTACTATGGTAATTGTCCGGCATTGCCTGTATCAAGGAACGCGAGGGAGTTAACATCTCGCCACGCGGCGCCTGACTCTCCACCAATCACATTCATTTCTCCCGACGGGTCTCTCAACCGACCCCCTCACTTTGCCCGACGACCAATCCGATTCGAATGTTCTCCGCCCTCAAATCCGATTGGGCGTGCCCCCCCACCCCCTCCCCCCGTGACAGCTCTTCGCCAATGAGAGTCGAGCACGCTATTCGAGCTCACGAGGTGCCCTTAGACTGGGTGAGTGCGTGATTATTTATTTATAAAATAGATTTGACCCTTTCTGGTAATAAAACAGTTGGTGTTAAGATGTTAAAATACCAAATAGAAACCTTTTTGCAAGGAATCGTGTCTGTTGTTGAAAACGTATATCATTGTGGTTGGCTAGAGGGGCCCCAACTCGTAGCTTTTCCCACCAGGAGGGGTGGAAGGGGGCAACGCACCCCCTGCCTGCCCCATGTTCGTTACGCGACTAGCTACTAACCCGCTCGCTGCTGAACCACACTGCAGCCACCACGCGTGGCAGAACAGAATCATTCGCCAGCGTTGTTCTCATCGTCGATTCTCCTCTCTCGTCCTCTCTTCTCTCGCTGCACCACCAACCACCACCTCCACCACCAACCATCTCCAACACCAACCACCACCAACCACCACCAACCACCACTTCCACCACCAACAACCACATCCGCCGCCAACCACCTCCACCACCAACCACCAACACCACCAACCACCACCAACCACCTCCACCACCAACCACCTCCACCACCAACCACCACCAACCACCTCCACCACCACCTCCACCACCAACCACCTCCACCACCAACCACCACCAACCACCACCAACCACCTCCACCACCACCTCCACCACCAACCACCACCTCCACCACCAACCACCACCTCCACCACCAACCACCACCTCCACCACCAACCACCACCACCTCCACCACCAACCACCACCTCCACCACCAACAACCATCTCCACCACCAACCTCCGCCAACCCCCCAGTTGCAGCGGCTCAGAGGGTTCCTCCTCGCGGCTCCTCGCTGGGAACGGACCAAGGCGGCGAAGGCAGCGGCAGCGGCAGCGGCGGCAGCTGAGACGACGTCGCTTGGACTCGGAAGCAACGTCGCCGCCATGCACCAGGCCGACTGGGGCAACGCGGGCCATGGGGCCACCATGGAGCCGAACGGCGAAGGCCGCTCCGTGTCGGCCACGAGGTCAGCCGCCGGCAGGGCCGCGGCGGCCGCGGCGGCGGCGGCGTCGTTGGGCCCCGCTCACCGATTCCTCGACCACTTCTTCAAGAAGCCGACTTTCTGCGACATCTGCCACCACATGATCGTGGGCAAGACCAACGAAGGTTTGCTCGGCTCTTGAGCTTCGCGAACTGCCGTAACGTGCCGGTAAAATTGTCTTTCGCGGTGGCAGGGATACGTTAACTCCCTTACCATGAAGAAGGGCTATTGTTCGGAACGTCACCTATTATACATATTTTTTGTTTTCTTTTAAGGCCACATTGTTGGGACGCTGCAGTGGCGAGATGTTAACTACCTCGCCTGGTATACAGGAGGTCGTGGGTTTGATCCCGACCCTGACCCCTGCTGCTGTATATTTGGAGTTTTTCGATGTCTCTCTCATCATCATCACGTTGGCTAGGAGATGTCAACTACCTCGCCTGGTGTGCAAGAGGTCGTGGGTTTGATCCCGACCCTGACGCCTGTTGTATATTTGGGAGTTTGAGTGTCTCTCTCTCTCTCCTTGTGGTCTCGTGGATTTTCTCTCCAGGTCCTCCGGTTTTTTCCTCCACACTGAAAATGGACATCACGCGTTTAGAGTATTTTGCTGCTTATAAATGTCCACGTGACGATAAGCCACTTTCGTTTGAGCTATCATTTGTGATAGCCAGGTCGCTTCTGAAAAAGTGCTCTACCGTACAGCTTTAGTGGGCTCTTACCTTGTAGTATATATAAAAAAATAGTTCGTGTTAATATTGTTACGAATTATTATACCACTGTTGTTGTTGCTGCTGCTATCCCACAAGGTGAGATCGCCAAGTATGGGATGCGATGCAAACTGTGCCGGATCAACATCCACCACAAGTGTGTGGAGAACTCCAAGGAGTGCTTCGGCAAAGTGGTAAGAGACGGGGCGGCAAAACTGTGGCAGGGCACAAAAAAAACTATTGTCATTGCAGCGCGTATTTAATGTACCGCTGCACTCTGATGTTGTAGGAGAAAACATTTATTTAAAAAAGTCTATTTAATTAAGTAGAACGTGTTGTCTATATTTATTTAAAGTTGCGCATTTTGATGTGACGTCACATTTATCTAACACCCCCGCCCCCACTCGTCACACATCGTCACAAATGTCTGACCCCCCCTAGGTGCGTGACGTCATTCATGGACGGCCCCTTACCGGGATGTTGATTCCACTGCTCAAAAATTGAAAAACGTTCGCAGCAAACAAAGCCAGTCCCGAGGTCTAAAACCGGTCATGAATGGGCGTAGCTGATTGGCTGAGGAGACAGAGCTCCGCCCCGTTGACGAGCGCTCGGATTGGCCGAAACCGGCGCCACCGCGTGCATGTGACGTAAACGCACCGTCAGTCAAAATGACACGATGCCAATCGGGTAACGTAGGATGATGATGATGATCATGACGATGTTGTTGTTGTGTTGTTGTTGCTGCTTTAGCCACGTGGATTCAAGAGGCATTTCAGCACGCCTCTGGTGTTCAAGCAGCATGGAGTATTACCCATTGGTACGCGCACGCACGCAAATACAAAGATCCCCCGCATAGCCTTACTAGACTGTTAGGGCAAGTGCTGTTAGCGAGTAGCACCTATGAACGCCGGCACGGCATACGAGAGGGGGTGGGTGGCCAGCACAACGCCCGGTCGCCTTTGTCTCCCCAGTTGCGATGTTTTTGTTACACACAGCACCAGCTACTCATTTGAGGCTGAGTCGACCTAGGGGGATGCCCAGCACCGGTTCAGATAATCGTCACTGGCGTTGGCTGTGAGTGTGAATGTAACTCGCTTCGCCGGGTTTGTAGCGCGGTGTACTCACCGCTGCACCACCGCTCCCCTGCACAACCACACACACACCCACACACTCACACACAACAACAACCACCATTCGCCACCAAGTGGCGGTGACGTCACCACGACGCTTTGTGCCAGGCCATGTGCACCTTGAGGCCACGTGAAGTGTCGAATGCCCGTGGGCAGGAGGTCACGGGGCAGACCCAGGTGCCACGGGTCGACTGACTGAGATGACTGGCTGATGCACCACCTGTGCCCCCCTACTGTGCCAACCTGCTGTGCTTTAGCCACACGGGGCTCCGCTTGTTGTTGTGAGCGTCGCTCCTCCGCCCTCCGTTGTTGTTGGAGGGCGACTGCCTCCAACTGCGCAGTCGCCTTCACGGGCCTCCTCCACAGAGGCCGATCTTGAGCCATTCCCTGTCGCACCCCAAGGTGTACAGGGAATGGCTCTGACTCCCGGCCACGTAGTTTTACCCGGGCCTGTTCACCATCATGAAGGTCCTTAATGATCGTGAGCAGAGGGTCAGGGACTCCAAAAGCACGAAGAACAACCCAGAGCCCAGGCCTACTGATGGTATCATAGGCCTTGACCAGGTCAATAAAGCAGAGATGTAGGTCTTGCTGGAATTCCCTACACCTCTGCTGTAGCAGACGGACAGAAAATATGGCATCTGTGCAGAACCGCCCTTTCGTGAAACCACACTCACACACACTCACACACACACTCACACACACACAAACTCACACACACTCACACACACGGGTGGGGGGTGAGGCTAAATCGAACGGGAGAGTTTTGTCAGCAAGCGGCCACTTTTAGCCGACGCTGTATCCCATCAGGGGGGTGTCAATGCCCGCCGAGGTCACACAGCAGCTAAAGTTTGCGTCACTTTGCTCATAATTCATCAGAGGTATTTCAGTTTTAGCCCGTGAGGGTGGGCCCCTCTGGGCGACACCACAGCCGCATTCCCTCACTCCACCATCACCATCATCGCCATCAGTAGCAGCAAGGAAGTTCCGTTAAGAGCCATGGTCGATCCACTGTTGGATGAAGAAGGCCTCCCGACATTTGTGTCAAAGGTCATCCCGGGCGGTTCGTCGATCGCCACCGATGTTCGTTAGCCGTTGGCCAGGGATCGAACTTGGGTGGCGGCTTGTTCGTAGTGCTAAAGTTAAACACGTCTTTTTTGTTTGTTCACAATGTTTTTTTTATTTGACCAGATAAGGCTCCACTGAGCTATGTAGATTTTTTTTGCAGAAGCGACCTGGCCACAAATGGTAGTTGAACCCGAAAGTGGCTTATCGCGTGGGTAATCTATAGCAGCGGCCAAATGCTCTACACGCGCGTGACGTCGATTCTAAACGTGGAGGGAAAAACCGAAAGGAGCCGGAGAAAAATCCACGCGACCACGGGGAGAGAGAGAGAGACACGCAGACTACAAATATACAGCAGCGGCAGGCGTCAGGGCTGGGATCGAACCCACGATCTCCCGTAGACCAGGCGAGGTAGTTAACATCTCACCACGGAGAGAGACACCGCAAACTCCACATACACAGCATGCAGGCGTCAGGGCTGGGATCGAACCCACGATCTCCCGTAGACCAGGCGAGGTAGTTAACATCTCACCACGGAGAGAGACACCGCAAACTCCACATACACAACAGCAGGCGTCAGGGCTGGGATCGAACCCATGATCTCTTTTCGACCAGGCGAGGTAGTTAACATCTCACCATGGAGAGAGACACCGCAAACTCCACATACACAACAGCAGGTGTCAGGGCTGGGATCGAACCCCCGATCTCCCGTAGACCAGGCGAGGTAGTTAACATCTCACCATCGCGGTGCAGTGTGCTAACCACCGTGCCGCCACTTCACCTTATAAGTTACCAGGGTGGACACTATTCAGGGTGGACACTGCCCATGTTGGACACTGCCCATGGTGGACACTACCCCATGGTGGACACCACCCCAAGGTGGACACCACCCAGGGTGGACACTACCCAGGGTGGACACTACCCAGGGTGGACACTACCCATGGTGGACACCACCCCAAGGTGGACACCACCCATGGTGGACACTACCCAGGGTGGACACTACCCCATGGTCGACACTACCCATGGTGGACACTGCCCAGGGTGGACACTGCCCATGGTGGACACTACCCAGGGTGGACACTACCCCAGGGTAGACACACCCATGGTGGACACTACCCAAGGTGGACACTACCCCAGGATAGACACTACCCAGGGTGGACACTACCCAGGGTGGACACTACCCCAGGGTAGACATTACCCAGGGTGGACACTACCTCATGGTGGACACTACCCATGTTGGACACTACCCATGGTGGACACTACCCATGGTGGACACTACCCCAGGGTAGACACTACCCATGGTGGACACTACCCATGGTGGACACTACTCAACCACAACCCCCTCCGTGTCCCCCTCCCCCCCCCCCGCCGCAGTGATTGACGACAAGGTGGACCCGGACTACGAAACGCTGCGCGTCGGCAACTCCCTGTCGCACCGCAACAAGGGCAAGGGCGACGAGGACGACAAGAAGGTGGACGTCGCACGTCCACCGTCGTGCGCCGTGGTCTACCCACTGCTGGATGGAGGCCCTCCAATCCCTGGCTCGCGGCTCTCAGGCCCAGATTCCGTCGCTTCGCCGAGAGTGGCTGGCGGCTTCTGTGGGAGTTACTTTCATGCTCATGTCACCATCACCACCACCATCGTCGTCACCACAGACCATCGTCGCCTTCGGCCGTGGTCAGTCCGCTGCTGAAGCTACGAAACTGCGCTTCGTTCAGCCGCGTTTAGTTCACCGGGTAAGGCCCCACATGGGCTGTTGAGCTCTTATTTAAGAAGCGACTTGGTCGCCACAAACGACATCTCTCGGGAGCGCCTTACTGGTGGCGTGCAAGCCGTTCGTCGCAGCCAAACCCACGTCGACGTTCCAGCACGCGGTTTGCTCCCCCCTGTGTTGGGGGAGCGAACCCACCACGACATTCACAATTCCAGCACTTGGGGAGTTTAGCCGAGTGCTGGAATTGCGAATGTCGTAGTGGGTTTACTCCCCCGACACACAGGCACCACAGTCAGTATGCACTGCTGTAATCATAGGTACCGCCACAGTATGCACTGAAATTTCCACAGGCTATTCCAGCAGATGCATGTGCAACTCCAAAAAGTCAATATTTCTAGCGATAGGCTCCATGAAACGACGTAAGCTTGGCGGGGATTGCTCTCTTGTGTTTCACGGGGCGTCGCATGCGTGTTGGGGAATGAACCCACCACGACATTCACAATTCCAGCGCCATCACGTTTCGCCGGTAATTACAACAACAACAACAACCGGCATCGTCAGGCTGGACAGCCACAGAGCTGTGGAGAAATCCTCCTCGTGCTTCAAGTCTTAAATTGACGGGGGGTGTTCATTTGATGTCGTCACCCGTGAGCCAATCATGCTCGGAGGCTACAGGGAGGCGGTTAATGCGTATATTGGGTCTTACTGGGTTTGTTGTGGGGTGTTGTTGTTGTCGTCAAGGGAGGAAAGACTTCGGAGACATCGCAAGACAACGACGTGGAGAGTGAATACTTGGAGAACGAAAATGAAAACGATGAAGGTAGGCGTCACTTTGCGAAAACTTGAACTCGTGAGCGTCAGGTACACCGCGGTGGCGAGGAGATGTTAACTACCTCGCCTGGTATGCAGGAGGTCGTGGGTTTGATCCCGACCCTGACGCCTGCTGCTGTATATTTAGTGTTTACGTGTCTCTATCTCTCTCTCATCATCATCACGGTGGCGAGCAAATGTTAACTACCTCGCCTGGTACACAAGAGGTCGTGGGTTCGATCCCAACCCTGACACCTGCTGCTGTATATTTGGAGTTTACGTGTTGTCCTCGTGGTCGCGTGGATTTTTCTCCGGGTCCTCCGGTTTCCCCTCCTCCACATTTCGCAATGACATCACGCGTTCAGAGTATTTGGCTGCTATACATTTCCGCGTGGTGATGATGATGATAAGCCACTTCGTTGAGCTATCATTTGTGGTGGCCAGGTCGCTTCTGAAAAATGGACAATGTTAGTCTATGGGCAATGTTAGTCTATGGGCAATGTTAGTCTATGGGCAATGTTAGTCTACAGGCAATGTTAGTCTACGGGCAAGGTTAGTCTATGGGCAATGTTAGTCTATGGGCAATGTTAGTCTATGTGCAATGTTAGTCTATCGGTAATGTTCGTATATGGGCAATGTTAGTCTATGGGCAATGTTAGTCTATGGGCAATGTTAGTCTATGGGCAATGTTAGTCTATGGGCAATGTTAGTCTATGGGCAATGTTAGTCTATGGGCAATGTTAGTCTATGGGCAATGTTAGTCTATGTGCAATGTTAGTCTATCGGCAATGTTCGTCTATGGGCAATGTTAGTCTATGGGCAATGTTAGTCTATGGGCAATGTTAGTCTATGGGCAATGTTAGTCTATCAGCAATGTTGGTATATGGACAATGTTAGTCTATGGGCAATGTTAGTCTATGGGCAATGTTAGTCTATGGGCAATGTTAGTCTATGGGCAATGTTAGTCTATGGGCAATGTTAGTCTATGGGCAATGTTAGTCTATGGGCAATGTTAGTCTATTGGCAAAGTTAGTCTATGGGCAATGTTAGTCTATGGGCAATGTTAGTCTATGGGCAATGTTAGTCTATGGGCAATGTTAGTCTATGGGCAATGTTAGTCTATGGGCAATGTTAGTCTATTGGCAAAGTTAGTCTATGGGCAATGTTAGTCTATTGGCAAAGTTAGTCTATGGGCAATGTTAGTCTATGGGCAAGGTTAATTTAGTTCAGTTGAACAGCGCTTGCCACTACAGCCCGTTGTGGCCGCACTGGGGATCTCTGCGTGCCGGGGCGGTGAGGCCACATCTCTCCGGCTCTCTTGCCACCCGGGCATAAGGGACCGTCCATAAATGACGTCACGCACCTAGGGGGGGGGGGTCAGACATTTGTGACGATGTGTGACGAGGGGGGGGGGTGGTTGGGAAATGTGACGTCACGTAAAAATGCGCAACTTTAAATAAATATAGAATTGTTATAACAACACTAATTGTTATAGCAACACTCCGTCTGCCCGCGCGCGTCAAACGTAAGACCCCCCACCTCTGCGCTCGTCCGCAGTGTTCGAGAACGCCGAAAACATGGAGCAGAACTCGGACGAGACAAAGGTAACGACGGACACGTGGTACTCCCCCGCCCCCCCCCCTCTCACGCTTCCCGGTGAAGGGGGGGGCAGTGCCACGTGGTACCCCCCACTCCCCCGCCCCCCCCTCTGACGCTTCGCGATGAAGGGGGGGCAGTGATTGGTACGGTGTGTAAACGTCGCCACCGGGGGAGACAAAGGCGATCGGGCGTGGTGTTGGCCACCCACCCCCCTCGTGTGCCGTGCCGGCCTTCATAGGTGCTCGCTAACAGCACTTGCCCCAACAGTCTGTTAAGGCTACACGGGTGTTCGTTGTCTTTATCTGGTGGTGGTGCTGCTGTTGTAATCATCTTGTGACGTTCCACTTTTGAGTGAAGTCCACTCCTCATTTGCTTTCATTCTCGTCTCTGTGTGAGTCTATGGGTCTCTGGGTGAGCCTATGGGTCTCTGTGTGTGAGTGTGGATTTCTGTGCGACACTATTGGTCTCTGTGTGAGTGTATGGGTCTCTGGGTGAGCCTATGGGTCTCTGTGTGTGAGTCTCTGGATCTCTCTGTGCGTTAGTCTATGGGTCTGTGTGTGAGTCTATGGTTCTGTGTATGTGTGTGTGTGTGAGTCTATGGGTCTCTGTGTGTGTGTGCGTGCGAGTCTATGGGTCTGTATGTGTGTGTGCGAGTCTGTGTGCGTGTGTGAGTCTATGGGTCTGTGTGTGTGTGTGAGTCTATGGGTGTGTGTGTTTGAGTCTATGGGTCTGTGTGCGAGTCTATGGGTCAGTGTGTGTGAGTCTATGGGTGTGTGTGTGAGTCTATGGGTCACTGTGTGTGTGCGAGTCTATGGGTCAGTGTGTGTGTGTGTGAGTCTATGGGTCTGTGTGTGTGAGTCTATGGGTGTGTGTGTTTGAGTCTATGGGTCTGTGTGCGAGTCTATGGGTCAGTGTGTGTGAGTCTATGGGTCTGTGTGTGTGAGTCTATGGGTCTGTGTGTGTGTGAGTCTATGTGTGTGTGTGAGTCTATGGGTGTGTGTGAGTCTATGGATGTGTGTGTGAGTCTATGGGTGTGTGAGTCTATGGGTGTGTGTGAGTCTATGGATTTGTGTGTGAGTCTATGGGTGTGTGAGTCTATGGGTCAGTGTGTGTGTGAGTCTATGGGTCAGTGTGTGTGTGAGTCTATGGGTCAGTGTGTGTGTGAGTCTATGGGTCAGTGTGTGTTTGAGTCTGTTGGTCTGTGTGTGTGTGAGTCTATGGGTCTGCGTGTGTGTGAATCTATGTGTGTGCGTGTGTGAGTCTATGGGTGTGTGTGTGTGTGAGTCTATGGGTCAGTGTGTGTGTGAGTCTATGGGTCAGTGTGTGTGTGAGTCTATGGGTCAGTGTGTGTGTGAGTCTATGTGTGTGCATGTGTGAGTCTATGTGTGTGTGTGAGTCTATGTGTGTGTGTGTGAGTCTATGGGTCAGTGTGTGTGTGAGTATATGTGTGTGTGTGAGTCTATGTGTGTGTGTGTGTGAGTCTTTGGGTCAGTGTGTGTGTGAGTCTATGGGTCAGTGTGTGTGTGAGTCTCTGGGTCAGTGTGCGCGTGCGCAAGCCCACGGGATATTTGTCGAGCGTCGATCACCGTCCCACCGCCTCCGTCTGTCTCAGGGCAAGAAGCCGGGCAAGGACACGGTGACCTCGGCCTTCACCTACGTGGCCCTCTACCGCTTCCAGTCGCAGGAGAAGGACGATCTCGACCTTCAGTGAGTGCGCAACCCTCCCGGTGCTGCATTGCGACGGCCCATAGAGTGTCGGAGTGACTTGATGGTCTCAGCGCGGTCGCCAAATGATTCG
The DNA here is from genome assembly GCF_048934315.1 of Petromyzon marinus. Lineage (NCBI taxonomy): Eukaryota > Metazoa > Chordata > Hyperoartia > Petromyzontiformes > Petromyzontidae > Petromyzon > Petromyzon marinus. The sequence continues at coordinate 6,462,757 of NC_133722.1, forward strand.
CACGGAGAGATTTATAGGCTCACGCAGAGACCCATAGACTCACACAGAAACCTATAGACTCACGCAGAGACCCATATACTCACACAGAGACCCATAGACTCACACAGAGACCTATAAACTCACGCAGAGACCCATAGACTCACACAGAGACCTATAGACTCACGCAGAGACCCATAGACTCACACAGAGACCCATAGACTCACACAGAGACCCATAGACTTACACAGAGATCCATAGACTCACGCGGAGACCTATAGACTCACGCAGAGACCTATAGACTCACGCAGATACCCATAGACTCACACAGAGACCTATAAACTCACGCAGAGACCCATAGACTCACACAGAGACCCATAGACTCACGCAGAGACCCATAGACTCACACAGAGACCTATAGACTCACGCAGAGACCTATATACTCACGCAGAGACCCATAGACTCACACAGAGACCTATAGACTAACGCAGAGACCTATAGACTCACGCAGAGACCCATAGGCTCACACAGAGACCTATAGACTCACGCAGAGACCCATAGACTCACACAGAGACCCATAGACTCACGCAGAGACCCATAGACTCACACAGAGACCCATAGGTTCACACAGAGACCCATAGACTCACACGGAGACCCACAGACTCACACAGAGACACATAGACTCGCACAGAGACCCACAGACTCACACAGAGACGCATAGACTCACACAGAGACCCATAGACTCACACAGAGACCCATAGACTCACACAGAGACCCATAGACTCACACACAGAGAACCATAGACTCACACAGAGACCCATAGACTCACACAGAGACCCATAGATTCACACAGAGACCCATAGACTCACACGGAGACCCACAGACTCACACAGAGACACATAGACTCGCACAGAGACCCACAGACTCACACAGAGATGCATAGACTCACACAGAGACCCATAGACTCACACAGAGACCCATAGACTCACACAGAGACCCATAGACTCACACACAGAGAACCATAGACTCACACAGAGACCCATAGACTCGCACAGAGACCCACAGACTCACACAGAGACGCATAGACTCGCACAGAGACCCATAGACTCACACAGAGACGCATAGACTCGCACAGACTGAGTTGTGATCCAAACCGGGTTCTCAAGTGTGGCGAGTCGACGGTCTCAGCCCGGTCACCGATGCCCGCACGAAAAAACAAACCCGTCGGGTCAAAGTCCCCCTCGAGCAAGCTCAGCTATCGCATCCGGAGCCTGGATCAGGAAGCTCTTGCGCGTGACGAGAGCCGAGCTGCTATCGTTAACGACCTGAGGATGCTCGTTGCAACCTCACAGCGAAACCGTCGTACGCAGCGTTTGGTCAAAAACATTGTTCGATTCTCTTTTATGTATTTCTTCCCCCACCTCTTCCTGCTGCTGTGGTTTGACAAAGCGAATCGATCCCGCGCATTTGCCCCATCGCGTGACAACTCCGTTTGAGTGCCTCTGGTCAGGTGGCAGAGGTCACGGCTCAACATTGGCGTTTCTCCCCCCCCTCCGCGCTTTTAGAATCCACGTGCGTTTACGTTATTTGTCTGCTACAGGCGGTCCACGTGATGATCAGCCACTTTCATAAGAGGGTATTTTTTTGGGTTAGATCGCGATCTAACGCAAAAAATAAAACCTCTGTTATGGATGATATTGGTCGCGAAAGCCGACGTGATCAGCCACTTTCGTTGAACGATCATTTGTAAAAGCCAGGCCTCTTCTGAAAGAGGGGTACACAGCTCAGTGGGCCTTACCTGGTAAAATAAAAGGTTCAGTTTAGTATACCTACACGATGCGACCTATAAGTAACGAATTATTTAATCATATTTGCTGACGATGTTCATGTTTGCGAACTTTTGGTGGTGTTCTGAATTGAATTGGGTTTGCACCCCAGGTCCGCCTTGCAAAAGGCACTTCAACGCCACGGCCTGTCTGCTGGTCGATGACTGCACACACACACGCACACAGTCGTGCAAAGAAAAACAACACCCCAAGATCTGACGTTGCATTTGGTGTAGATTCTTTTTTTTTCTTTAGATAAATTCCAGATTTTAACAGTTTTACTGTATTGGTTTGATCACTCGATGGCGGGCGGGCGGGCGGGCAGGCGGGCGGGCGGGCAGGCGGGCGGGCGGGCGGGGGGAGAGTGCTGACCTCCACCGCGTGGGGGGGGGGTCTCCGAGGTAGCTCTGTAGTGTCCCGTGATTCCCGCGTGCCGTTCTCCAACGCCGAGGGTTCCGCGCCGCTCCGCTGCATTTTGCCGTCTCGCGACGATGCGGCGACGGAAGCGCGATCGCGATGAATCTTTTATTTTTAATTTGTAACTACATATCCACAAGCGTGTTCTCCGGGAACGCCACGTGCTGTTTTCACAATGCGCGTCGGGTGTAACGCGGGCGGATGTATTCGGGAACGCATTTTTATTTTACACACGTAACAACGCGGATGCGAATTGGATGTAACGCGATCGAGTGAACGGAACTACGTCGCAGCGCGAGTAGGAGGTCGCGAACCGGCTGCCTCGGCCTAGCGTCGAGCAGCATCCCAAGGCAATTGGGATGCTGCTGGATGCTTCTAGATGCTACTCACGCGCCTCGGTCTTTGTTCAGCCTGCGTACGCATCTCACGTGCTATCGCGGACAGTGCTTTACCGCTTCATTACACATTATTTACTATAACGCGGTGTTTCAATAACGCGGTGCTCTTAGGGAACGCAACTACCGTGTTATAGGAGAACAGAACGTGTTTATTTTTTTATTAGAAAATAAAGATACGAGCGGCGTGTGACAGGGAGCTGCTAAGATGACGCTACCTAACCCTCTGTGCCCTCAGCCCTGGGGACCGGCTACAGGTGACTGATGACTCCAACGAAGAGTGGTGGAAGGTGAGTCCGCTCACTTTTGTTATTGTCAGGATCAATTCCTGTGAATGAGTGATAGATGGAACTCTGTAGAGGGCATTTGGCCGACTAAGGGCGCCACGGTGGTGCCTGCTGGATATTTGGAGTTTGCATCTAATCATCACGGTGGCTAGATGTTAACTACCTCGCCTGGTATACAGGAGGTCGTGGGTTCAATTCCTACCCTTAACGCCTGCTTTATATTTGGAGTTCGTGTGTCTCTCTCTGTCTCATCGTTATCACGGTGGCTAGGAGATGTTAACTACCTCGCCTGGTATACAAGAGGTCGTGGGTTCGACCCCGACCCTAACGCCTGCTGTATATTTAAAGTTTGCGTGTCTCTCTCTCCGTGGTCGCATAGATTTTTCTCCGGGTTCTCCGGTTTTTTTTTCTCTCCACGTTTAGAAATCTGCGTTTAAAGTATTTGTCTGCTGTACATTTCCACACGATAAGCCACTTCGTTGAGCGATCATCTGTGATGGCCAGGTCGCTTCTGAAAAATATCCATACAGATCAGTGGGCATTACCTTGTAAAATAAAAAATAGTTTAGTTGTAGTTTTTAACCCAAAAGAAAAACTCTTATGGCTATCAACGCACTATATGTGCGTGAGTGTGTAGAGTTTAGCGCGCTGCGCTACGAACCTGGCGACCAGGGTTCGATTCTCACTCACGGCCACCAACTGGTCCTAGGCCTCCCCTAGGTTAACTCAGCCTCAAATGAGTACCTGGTGCGATATATAAACATCACCACTAGGGAGACAAAGGCGGCCGGGCGTGGTGTTGGCCACCCACCCCCTCGTGTGCCGTGCCGGCCTTTATAGGTGCTCGTTAACAGCACTTGCCCCTACAGTCTGTTAAAGCTATACGGGGGATCTTTGTCTTTCTGTATGTGCGCGCATGTTCAAATGTTATATTGATGGCGTAGCAATCACCGCCCCCTACTGCAAAAAACTGCGCGGGACACTTCTTTAAGGTCTATTTATTTATTTCAGTTTCATATAATAATAGGGGTTTTCCCCTTTTTTCTGGCAACAAAACTTAAACCTTTTTACAAGGATTCATGTCTGCATTAACCACAATACCTGCAGTCAAAATGCAGACAAAAAACATACTATGATAATATATGCATTGTCCTTGAAACTGATTGGTCCACACCAAGGGACGGTTTTCTTTTGAGCCTCGACCCAATTGGTGCTCGACCAGATGATGTCAAAAGGCGTCACACAGCTCAAAGACATTGCACTATCAAAGCAATGAGGGCTCGGGGTGAGCATCTACACCAATTGGGTCGAGGCTCAAAAGAAAGCCGTCCCTTGGTGTGGACCAATCAATTTCAAGGACAATGCATCATATATTATCATAATATGTTTTTTGTTTGCATTTTGACATGAATCCTTGTAAAAAGGTTTCAGTTTTGTTGCCAGAAAAAGGGGAAAAACCCTATTATTATATTTTGGTACTGGCAAAGGAGGTCTAATGATGATGTTTCAGTTTCATTTATTAGGTACTAGCTGTACTACCCGACTTCGCCCGGTACTTGGATCCACCACGCCCGGCCGCCTCTGTCTCCCCAGTGGCAATGTTCACACACCACAGCAGTTACTCGTTTGAGGCTGAGTCGACCTTGGGGAGGCCCAGGAGCGGTTGAAATTATCGTCACCGGTGGTGGCCGTGAGCGGGAATGGAACTCGGGTCGCCGGGTTCCACGTGCGAGGGTCACGTGACAGATTTGACGTCACAGCTCACTTGCCGTGCAAAAAAAATGTTTTATTGAGCTCCCGCCCTCCCCCCCCCCCCAAAAAAAAGTGTATTTTTATAATTTCTGCACGGTGTACACTCTGGAAAGTACCCACATGGCAAATTTCAAGTTTGTTGCATGTCGGGAAGTACGCTAAACATTTTGAACAGACACACACATTCACAACTTTGCCTTTTATATATATGGAGAGGTATAAACCCTGTGAGCCATGCGGCTCTTGACTCGGGTGCAACCGCAACAAAACAAAAACATGAACAAGACACATCTTAAAGTGACTCCACGCAACAGAAAAAAAAAACCTGGAAAAAACAGCAAAGCCTTCCAGAAAAAAAACACCGCATTTCAACGCTGTGTGCAAAGATCCCAGTGGGATGCAAGTCAAACAATAACAATCATAAGACAATGTAGATTCAAAAGAGGCTCGGTGGCTCGGCTTTCCTGGGCACACAAGTGCAGGAATAATATTAACAGCAGTCGAATAAATGATGCAGGGTGGTAATTTGATCGAAGGATGAATTAGTTTGCACCTTCTGACTCTTACAATCTGTCTCCTTTTAGCCTACAGATACATACACTTTGGTTCTATTCGGTAAAGTCACGTAGGTAAAAAATAAAACAACAAAAATCACGACGTTTCGGCCACAACACAAGTGGCCTTCATCAGGTGAAGGGACCAGACTGTCTAGAGGACAGCGCTGGAGTGAACACAGCTAAGCTCAGACCGCGACCTTTAAGCTGTGTGAGAGGAAACAGAGCGCCTTGACAAAGGAATTAGCATAAAATTAGCATTTAATTGGCAGACTTAGCATAATGAACGGTGTAGAGGGGGTGAACATGTGCAGGTCGGCGAGGGGGGGAGGGGGAGTTTACCTATTGATGGTGTGAAAAGGGAATTTAAGCAGCTGCGAAAGTTTGGGATACCACTACTTGAAAAAATATACTGTACCATTGAAAATTAGTTGAATGTTTGGTTTGATTCAGAACATCTTTCCAATGGTTGTTTAATTTGAAACCATCCTCTCGGTTGAAATTGTGTCTGTGTTTGTAAATCTGAATTGCCTCGTGAACAAATCTCTGATAAAAACCCGTGGGTTTGCAAAGAACCTTGGTATCGGAGAAAATGATATCGTGATCACCCACAGTGTTGTAACAGTGATCAGCTATGGCAGAAGAATTCGTATCCATAAAAACTCAACTTAGAAACAATTTTTATTTTACCAGGTAAGGCTCACTGAGCTATGTAGCTCTTTTCCAGAAGCGACTTGGCTCGATCACAAATGATAGCTGGACGAAGTGACTTATCACGTGGACATTTATAGCAGCCAAATAACTCCAAACGCGTGACGTCGATTCAAAATGTGGAAGGATAAACCGGAGGACCCGGGGAAAATCCATGCAACTACGGGGAGAGAGACGCAAAACTCCAAATATACAGCAGGCGTCAGGGTCGGCTTCGAATCCACGACCTCCTGTGTACCAGGCGAGGCAGTTAACATCCGTGTGACCGCTGCGACACTTCGTGGTGCCGTGCCGCACAATTTTGTGCGACCGATGCTGTGCGCGTGATGCCACGTGCTATGATGTGCCACCCGATGCCGCTTTGCTCCAATGCCGCTTGCCGCGCAGGGCAAGATTGGCGAGCGAGTGGGCTACTTCCCTGCCAACTTCACGCTGAAGATCCGCACGACGGAGCGGGTGTTCCGCTGCGTGCGCACATTCGTGGGCAACCGCTACCTGGGCCAGATCACGCTCAAGCAGGACCAGGTGAGGGCTAACAGCACTTGCCCCAACAGTCTAGTAAGGCTATACGGGGGATCTTTGCCTTTTGCACCTTTGTGGGGAACCGCTACCTAGGCCGGATGACGCTAAGGCAAGACCAGGTGAGAGCTAACAGCACTTGCCCCAACAGTCTAGCTAGGCTATACGGGGGATCTTTGCCTTTTGCACCTTTGTGGGGAACCGCTACCTAGGCCGGATCACGCTCAAGCAGGACCAGGTGAGGGCTAACAGCACTTGCCCCAACAGTCTAGTAAGGCTATACGGGGGATCTTTGCCTTTTGCACCTTTGTGGGGAACCGCTACCTAGGCCGGATGACGCTAAGGCAAGACCAGGTGAGAGCTAACAGCACTTGCCCCAACAGTCTAGCTAGGCTATACGGGGGATCTTTGCCTTTTGCACCTTTGTGGGGAACCGCTACATAGGCCGGATCACGCTAAGGCAGGACCAGGTGAGAGCCGCGGTGGCGGTGGCGGCAGTTGGCACAGTGGGTAGCACGCGTGGTGCATTTGACGGTCATCTCAGTTGGTCAACCCATGGCACCTGGGTCTGTCCCGTGATCTCCTGCCAGCGGGCCTGACAGATCACTCGACCCATAGCACCTGCATCTGACCCGTGACCTGCTGCACCTAGCCTGGCACATTAGTTAACTCGTGGCACCTGGGTCTGACCCGTGACCTGCTGCACCTAGCCTGGCACATCAGCTAACCCGCGGCGTCATCGCACCGCTTGCAAGACGGCGACGGTCGAGCTACCAGTGACCAGCCCCCCCCCCCACCCCCCCACCCCGCGCTGTAACTTTTCCGCAGATCTGCGTGGAAAAGGGCGGAGGGAGCAACGGCTTCCTGGCCGTGACGAGCGGCAGGAAGAAGGGCCTGGTTCCCGGCGACTTTCTCGAGCAGATCTAACGGCGCCACCTCAACGGTGGTGGTGGGCGGTGGTGGTGGGCGGTGGTGGTGGTGGGCGGTGGTGGCGGGGGGGGGGTTAACGCAGACAAGGCCACGCGAAACCTGCACGGTCGCGCGTCAAGGGGCAATCGGTTTCAAAGCCGTGAACAAAATTACAGCGGACGAAAGTGTTCGCCGGAGGATAGTGGGTTCTTTTTTTTTGTTTGTTTCAAAAAATATAAAATTTACTTTCGTCGACGATGACTTCTAGGGGTGCGGGGGGGGGTCGCTCTCTCTTTTTTTTTCCACTGCCACATTCGAACCGTGCCGAGGGCCCTGCTGTCCCATGACCCCCGTGGCGCGGCCCGTCGATGGCGCGCTCGCTCGCTCGCTTGTTGCAGAGGTTGCCACAGGTCCATCACTCGAGCAAGCGAGACTCACGCCCGGCCCCTTGGGCTCTTGAAATTTGAACTTCGGCCGGCTCAGCGTGGCTCAGGTGGCGCGGGGTTTGTGTGGTTTTTTAATCCCCCCCCACCCCCGCCCCCCCCCCCCACACACTACGGTATACGAGCAGCGACTCCGCGCATCTCGACGAGCGGCGTCGAGATGCGCGTAGACGGTGCCTCTGTCTTTGCACCCTCGCTGGCGATAGCACAGGGTGATTAAGATGTTCAAACACCAAGGCATCAAGTGTGGATGTGCGCGTTTTTAACTTCGTTCGCGTCGTACATAGCCAACCGTGCGGGGGGGGGGGGGGCGGGGGTGGGGGGGGGGGGAGAACAACAGACTGCACACACAACAAAAAAGCACTTGTGAAGAAATTCGTTTTCAATCTCAGAGGTAGTGTGGGTTACTCGCGACTCCTCCAAGACGTCTCTGCAGCGTGGAAGAGTAGGCCAAATACAGGGGCTCTCTCGGGCACCCTCTGGATAGAGACCCTTCCGTCAGCAGTGGCTGTGAGAGGGCAATTGCAGCGCTGCGTTTTTTCCAGTCACGGGGGTGGGGGGGGGGGGGTGGTGGGGGGCCTCCCGACTCAAGCGAACGAGGGGAAGATGCTCCGCCGGTGTGCAAATTCCACGTGCCTCTGGCGGGTGCCAGTCCCTCCGTGGAACAACCAACTGATGACTCCCCACAAAGTGGTTACTTGCGTTGCTGTTGTTGTTGTCGTCGTATCGACCAATGAAGAGATGATGAGTCAAACTCCCCCCCCCCACCCCTTACCGATTGTGGGTTCAGCTCCTCAAACCCACAGCGGCCGCTTGAAGCAAGTGAAGGAATAACGTGGCGGCTTACGCGTGGATCGAGTTACACTTTCTAACACGTGCGCCCTTGACTTTGGGAGAAATAAATAAATAAATAAACACATCAGCACAGAATCCAAACGGCAGCTGTCAGGGCTAATGCAGTATTTGCCCCCCAAAAAAAACAGTTTTGGTTTGGTTCGATGTGTGTCCCCCAGTACGCCACGGTGGCTGTGAGATGTTAACCTCCTCGCCTGGTATACAGGAGGTCGTGGTTTCGACCCCGACCCTGGCGATGCCTGCTGCTGTATATTTGGAGTTTTGCGTGTCTCTCTCCCCGTGACCGCGTGGATTTTGTCCCCCGGGTCGTCCAGGTTTTTCCCCTCCCAACATTTACGGTAGAATCAGCGTCACGCGTTTATAGAGTAAAATCTGGCTGCTAAACTTGCCCACGCGATGATGAGCCGCTTTATTGAGCTATCATTTGAGATCGCCTGGTCTCTTCTGAAAAAAAAAAAGAGCCGTTTAAAACTTGATTTGAAGCTTTCGCGACTGCAGGAATTACTCCTTGGTTATTTCGGTAAAGTCACGGAGAAAGAAAAGTAATTAAATAATAGAGAGATACAAACTTAGCAATTTTTTTCGAAATGTAATGCAATGCAACGCAGAGAGTCGGCTTAACTGTGCGTTAGCCGACTCGCTGCGTTGCATTGCATTTCCAAAAATGTGCTAAGTTTATATTCTTAGCTCTTTCGGTAAAGTCACGTTGAAGGGAAACAATAAAATATATATATAAAAAACAATAATATATTTTATTATTTTATTGCTTCCCTTCAACGTGACTTTACCGAAAGAGCTAAGAATATGAATTACTGCAGTCACGAAAGCTTTAAATCAAAATGTGCTAAGTTTGTTTCATTTATTTTCTTTCTACGTGACTTTACCGAAAGAGTAAAGCTGTATAGCTCAGTGGGCCTTAACCTGGTCAAATACAAAAAATAGTTTTCGTTTTTGAAGTACCGGGCATGTCGTTGATCAACGTGGACAATCGTCTGTAGCCGAGGCCGGCAACCAAGATAACAAGAATATATTTTTTGGGGGGGGGGGGGTAAGAATTCGGTAAAAAAAAAATCCTCAATATTTAAAGAGCCGCAATGACTACAAGACGGTGGGGGTCCTTAGTAAATAACCGGTCACGAAGCAGCGACTGGAGTCGCGGTGTTTTTGATACCCTGGTCTAAAGGGTACGTGCTTCAATAGTGACAACATGATTCACACTCGATTCGAAGCTTTCGTGACTGCAGGAATTACTCCTTGGTTCTTTCGGTAAAGTCGCGTAGAAATAAATTGAATAATGATAGAATACGACGTTTCGATTGCCTTTGTGTGCGTCTCTCTCTGTTTGTCTCTGTGTGAGTCTTTCTCTGCTTGTGTGTCTGTCTGTGTGTCTCCGTGTCTATGTTTTGTCTCTCTCTCTCTCAAATTTGAGCAATCTTTGGAAGAACGTAATCAACCAGGTGGGGTGTTGACTGTCGTGTTGGCCGACTCTCTGTGTTGTATTGCATTCTATTTCCAAGTTTTGTATGTTTGTTTTCTCATTCATTTGTACCTGATGATGGTTGCTTGTGTTGCAATCGAAACGTCGTATTCTATTATTTAATTTCTTTCTACGTGACTTTACCGAAAGAACCAAAGAGTAACATGATTCATTTTGGATTATAATCTTTGCCAGAGTTGTCGTGCCACCGGTCCCCGTAACGGACGGACAGAAACGGTGGGTTTCACACGATGGCTTTCGCGACCAATATCATCCAGAGGCGGTGGCATAAACACTGCCAACCTCAGTTGGAAAGCATTGCGAACTGAGCCTGCAGTTTTAGTGGAATAACTCCTAATCTAGAAATAAATGTATTTATAGGCGCACTCTAGCCTTAATTTCTCATGGAATATTTTTCAACCCAGCCTGTCCCAACCCCCACAGAGCCCACCCTCCCAACACCGACGGCAGGGGGTGGGGGGGTCAGGGCCAGGGACATTTTCTGTAGGTCATCCCCGGACAGCTCTGGCTGAAATTAAGTCCTGGGGGCACTATTTAATTTGAGTGTTAATCGTGTCCATATACCCGCGTCAATTCATGCTTGCTTACTCTATGGAGATGTGTGTCCATGAAACGCAACATTGATTTACATGTACCATGATGAAGGGCTATTGTCCAGAACGTCAACTATGGTGTGAGTTCGATCCCGAACCTGATGCCTGTATATTTGGAGTTTGCACGTTCTGCCTGTGGTCGCGTGGATTTTTTTTCCAGTTCCTCCCCGATGTTTCCCTCCACATTTAGAATCAACGTGAGCTTAGAGCATTTGGCTGCTAGAAATGTTCACAACGACAATCCGTCACTTCGCTGAGCTATCATTTGTGGTGGCCAGGTCGCTTCTGAAAAAGAGCCGTTTCGCTCAGTGGGCCTTACCTGGTAACTAATACAAAGTTGATACGTTTATTTATATTGACGAGTATGTTGATATGAAAAAATATATATTATCTGTGTGTGTGCACCACTTGCCAATGCAGCAGCAGCAGTGGCAGCGTCATCAAATATTGGTAAAAGAGGTCCCATCATGTAGCTGCTCACCCCCGAGCTATACATGCTCTGATACGTGCGGCATTGCCTTTGTACTGTTCGCATTTTGGCGTTCTCTGGTCTGACACTGGTGACGACACTAGGCCATAAAGAAGGCTGTCTCTTATTCTTGGTTCTTTCGGTAAAGTCACGTAGTAGGGAAACAATAGAATAATAAAAATATAAAACAATAAAATTCTCACGACGTTTCGACTGCAACACAAGCAATCATCATCAGGTGTGAAAACCACAACAAGAAAATTTGAAAAAAAAATGGATTTTTTTTTATTTTCTTGTTTTAAATTTTTTTTTCAAAATTTCTTGTTGTGGGTTTCACACCTGATGATGATTGCTTGTGTTGCAGTCGAAACGTCGTGATAATTGTATTGTTTTATATTTTTATTATTTTATTGTTTCCCTTCTACGTGACTTTACCGAAAGAACCAAGAATATGAATCCCTGCAGTCACGAAAGCTTTAAATCAAAATTTAAGGCTGTCTCTGGTGTAGGCAAATCAGTTTGAAAGACAATGCCCATATATTATCAGGGCATATTTTTTTGTTTGCATGTTCACCACAAATACGTGTGGTTAATGCAGACTTGATTCCTCGCAAAAAAGGTTTCTCTTTGGTGTTCGAACATCTTAACAACTGTTTTCATTGCCAGAAAGGGTAAAGCCTATTGTGAGTTTTCATACTTTGATGCTGGCACACAAAAAAATGTCCCATGATATCACCAAATAATCCATTGCAATTCTGAGTTACTACGGCACAAACGTCGATTTTTATTTTATTTTAAACAGTCCATGTAATCGCACTTGCAAACAAAACAAACAAACAACAACCGGTTTTAATCGTCTGTATTATGTAAGCGTGGATCTACGACATCAATGCAAATATGCAGTCACTGACCCGGATAACTTTTTTGCTGACATTGGGCCACCGTTCCAAATTCGTCTGGCCGTCATATTGTCAATAAAGCAAAATTATCCGGAGCGTTGCTCAGCAAATATTTATGAAATGCTCCTATGCAATAAGTATGAATGAATGCACACTCGTATGCAACAGCTGGAATAAAAAAAACAAGAATTATAATTGACAGTACTGTGTCAGTCCACTGCTGGATGACTGCTTCCCAATCGCGTGACTGTTATGGGGGTTGTTTGGTAATACTTCACCACACCGGTCACTGCACGTGGGGTTGGGGTGAAGGGACAAGCGGGGGTGGGGTGCAGCCCAGGACCAGCTGAGCTATGGCTCGCCACTGATGTTAGCGGTGGCACGGGAATTGAACTCACGTCGGACGGTTCATAAGGCGGTGCGCTAATCGCAGCTCCACCCGTACAGATGGGACTGTACTCCAGATCATAAGATGCATCCCCACCCCCACCCCCATTGTATTTCACATCGATAGTTGAAGGTACATCGTATAGACTTATCGAAATGAAAATTGAGCCCAGCAATATACGACCTGTTACATAGCTGTTACAACGCTGTGGGTGATCACGATATAGTTTTCTCCGATACCAAGGTTCTCTGCAAACCCACGGGATTTTTTTTATCAGAGATTTGTCCACGAGGCAATTCAGATTTACAAACACAGACACAATTTCAACCGAGAGGATGGTTTCAAATTAAGCATTCATTGGAAAGATGTTCTAAATCAAACCAAACATTAAACTAATTTTCAATGGTACAGTATATTTATTCAAGTAGTGGTATCCCAAACTTTCACAGCCACTTATTTCCCTTCACACCAACATTACGTAAACTCCTTCCCCCGCCCTCACCCCCACCGTGCCGGTCCAGTACATCATTGTTATGCTAATTCCTTTGTCAAGGCGTTTTTTGTTTCCTCCCACACAGCTTAAAGGACGCGACCTGGGCTTGCTGTCTTCACTCCAACGCTGTCCTCTCGAAGGTCCGGTCCCTTCACCTGATTAAGGCCACTTGTGTTGTGGCCGAAACGTCGTGAGAATTTTATTGTGTTATTTTATTTTATAATTTTATTCTCATTCTACGTGACTTTACCGAAAGAACCAAAGAAGAAGAGATTAGCATGTCAATGGAAGAGATTTGCTTGTAGATGTAAGCTCGGAGAGAGCTCGGCAAGAGCTATCGCCACGTGGAGGTGGACAAGGATGGCAGACCGCCATTTACTAACACAGCTAACGGTGGCTGTGTTAGTGAATGTAACTCAGAGAGTCGAAAATAACTGCTAACATAGGTAGGTAGGGAAGGAACAACTCCTTACCTTAGCAGCGCTGCCACCACGTATCCTCAGCAGCTCTCCCGCGATATTTCTCACCTGATGACGATTGCTTGTGTTTTGCGATCGAAATGTCGTGATGTTATTATTTGTATTTTTTTATGATTTCATCTATCTACGTGGCTTTAGCGAATGACACAAAGAATATGAATTCCTGCAGTCACGAAAGCTTTAAGTCAAGATTTAATAGCCGACGTTTTGCGCCAATGCCCCTTCTTCATACTACTGTCTTTAAATAGGCCAGAGAGATAGAGTGGATCAGTGTTCGAGACTGCATTTGTTTCCACCATGGTATATGATGAGAATTCAATTAACAAAAATAGTTTTCTGATGGCCCAGTTTTTAAATCGGCATATGAAGTTACACAAATAGTAGGTACTGGGTAACACACACTTTCCATAATCAAAGAGTATGACCACTAAATGAACAATTAATTGGCGTATGAAGTGTGGATTATGGGAGGAATTTAGCAGCTTTCCAGGAATATTCCAGAGTACTATTACAGGAATATTTTATTTGAACAAAAAACCCCCCAACAAATCAAGCAGAATGAGAACATTTATTACCCTTGGAGGAATCCGATGAGCTATGAAGCTCATTTTTTTGTATTTCAGAGGCGCGAAACGTTACACGTGGGTGAGACACAGCGGAGTGGGGGGGGGGGTGATACTTTTGAGGAGGAAAATGAGGGTGTCTTGCCCGTCGATTGAGGGTTACGTCCGGTGATGCCATGGTGCAGAGGTGGGGAACCTTTTTTCTGCCAAGGGCCATTTGGATATTTATATAATATCATTCGCGGGGCATACAAAATTATCAACTTAAAAATTAGCCCGTTATATTTGGTCACACATTTAATTAACTCGCCCCTAATGCGATGGCTGGAACTGCTTCTCTTTGGCGAGGGCGTGTGATGTTAGCTGGTATTGATGATGTTAGCTGGTATTGATGACGTTAGCTGGTATTGATGATGTTAGCTGGTATTGATGATGTTAGCTGGTATTGATGATGTCGACTGGTATTGATGATGTTGCTACTCTCGCAACTGCTTTTCCAGGTTTGCTCCTAGATTTATTGAATTTCGAGTCCCGCCTGCGGTTGCCTTGGCAGGGCAGAGATCAAATGATGTCGCGGGCCTCATACGGCCCGCGGGCCGGACGTTCCCCACCCCTGCCTTAGTGGAACATACAAAGCCCCTGGCTGACAAAGTCGCGAGCCGAACGCAAAAGGTGGACGATACGAAAGAGATAACGCGAGGTGAGAGCAGTTCCGGATTAAGCTAGGTGCGGGACCTGTAGCATATGATGTTAAATAAAAAAAACACGTAAATATCAAAACACAAATTTTGCAACTTGCATAGTAAAGTAATTGTATTTTTTCACTGGCTATACAGCCAGATAATACGACAAATCGCTAATCTTAAAACACCCGGTCCTTTATAAAAGTTGAAGGCGGTATAATAACTATAGTAATGGAACAAGTGCAGAATCACTGAACCGGAATTGATAGCTTGAAAGCGTTTAGCGCGGGGCCCTTGAAAGTGCGGGGCCCGTAGCTACTACAACACGTGTAGTAGTAGCTACTAGTAGTAGCTATATAAAACAATTTTTATTTTATTGTTTCCCTTCTACGTGACTTTACCGAAAGAACCAAGAATATGAATCCCTGCAGTCACGAAAGCTTTAAATATAAATGTGTCCATACTCTTTGGTTCTTTCGGTAAAGTCACGTAGGTTTAAATAAAATAAATCACGACGTTTCGTGATTTATCCTGCAGTCACGAAAGCTTCAAATCAAGATAAAAATGTGTCGTTAAACCCGCCACCACCCGACACAGCTGATTAGTAAGAGTTGCCACGTAAACAGAACGTGACAATTCGTCACTTGTACAGCAACACCGGTTGTGTGTTGGAGAGCCAAGCCACAACCCTTACTAGTTGGCTGTGTCGGGTGGTGGCGAGTTTAACGACACATTTATATATTCACGCGATCTTTTGTTTTATTGTAGTACGGAGTTAGACTGATGGCCTTAATCTAAGTTTTCTTGTGGTTGTTGTTGTTTGACTTGCATGCCACTGGGATTTTTTGCACACAGCGTTGGTGTACGGTGCTTTTTTCAGGAATATTTTGATGTTTTTTTCCATGGATTTTCTGTTTACACAGTCACACACAGTCACTTTAAGATGTTTTTCTTGTTCGTGTTTTTTGTTTGTTGTGGTTGCACCCGATTAAAGAGCCGAATGGCTTACAGGGCTATACCAAAATAAATCAACTGCAAAAAAAACTGAAACTGATCTAACGCAATAACCACCCCCCTCTAATATGGATGATATTGGTCACGAAAGCCATCGTGTTTAACAAACAAAAATAATTCCTAGTAGCTCAGCGGGCGGTTCGTGTGCTACAGCGTGTGAATATGAATTCCTGCAGTCACGAAAACTTTAAGTCGATTTGGGCAATTGGGTTTTGTGGCCAAGGTGGCTCATGGTTACCCAAATACTCGAGCGCAAAGATATTTCGTGGGAAGAGGCACGGGTATCGGGAGAGTCGATAGCTCGTTGGTTTAGTGAGAGGGCAAGTGGGCGCTTGACGTCTCTGGAAGATGCAGGAAGATTTTAAAAAATATATTGGCCGTGAGCGGGAATCGAACTCGGGTGGGCGGAGGTTTTTTTTAATTCGATTTTTAAAAAATTCCGCGGTAAAACGCGGATTTTAGGATACCCGGAAAACAACATCTTCCGCGCGTTTTTTCTCCCCCCCCTTCCTATTATTCACGGAAGACATCTTCCGGAAGTTAGGGGCCGAGCAGGAAGTGACGTAATTCAGCGCGCGGGCTCTTGGCCGGAAGCGCAGTGGAGCTCTGCACGTTATTTTTTTTTATAACAAATCCCCTCCCCTCCCTGCAATTTTTTTTTTGCTTTCGCGCGTTTGTAAATCGGCTCGGGAGATATTTCCACATACAACACATTTATTTAAAAAAAAAACAACATCGTGCCAAAACGGCGGCGTGTTTTTTTGTTTGTTTCAAAATTATAATTTTGTACGGGCTCGCGCGCGCGCGCGCGCGCTGGCGCTGGCGTTGCTAAGCGCGGCTTCTTGAGAGGGTCCGAACAGCGGCCTCTGAATCGTCGGCCGGGTGAGGGCCCCTCAGCCGTTCCCAGAACCAGGTACAAGACCCCCCTCTTTACCCCACCTCCCTCCTTGCCTTCCACGCTAATCGTATATTACAATTACACGGTGTATTATTATATGTGTGTGTGTGAGGGGGGGTGGGGGGTGGTGCAGCGGTTAGCGCGCTGCGATGCGATGCCCGGCCACCCGAGTTCCATTTCCACCTCGCGACCAACAACCCGGGTGACGATTTTCTGAACCCGGTCCCGGGGCCCCCCCTCCCCGGGGCCCCCCCTCCCCGGGGCCCCCCCTCCCCGGGGCCCCCCCTCCCCGGGGCCCCCCCCTCCCCGGGGCCCCCCCCCTCCCCGGGGCCCCCCCTCCCCTTGGTCGACTCGGCCTCAAATGAGTAATTGTTGTGATGTGTAAGCATCGCCACTTGAGAAGACAAAGGCGGTCGGGCGTGGTGATGGGCACCCACCGCTTCGTGTGCCGTGCCGGCCTTCGAAGTGCTGTTGTGTTTGCCTATCCAGTGTATCAGTGCTTATAATAATATATAATACTTGCATTAGCACGACACTGCAAAGTAACCCGAATACAGCAACGTTTGTAACGTGGCATATAGATACAACACACACTACTGCCTCGATCATTATACTACACGATACACTGTATTATATGGCTCTTGACACTATCATTCACGATGACACAGTGTGTTACTAACACAATAACTGTTACTAACACAATACTGCCTGTAACATTACATGGCTTCCAACAGGGATCAGATATATTCATCATACCTATAACATGAATATATTACATAATATACAGTAGTAATTATACTATGCTACGAACTGCGATATCTGTTATGAATAATACTAGCATAACAATTTCTTGTAACACGAACACAGTACTGTAACGGGCTCCTACCACACTTTCTCCCAACATCTGTTTGAATACTATACTATATATTAGTTATAATAACTCATATATTCTGTTAAGAGAGATATTAGTGTAGCGTTAGTAACAATACCCGTGTTACTAACGTTACACTAATGCAGCACTGCTAATTAAATGGCCCTGTCGTTGCTGTTATTGTTACAGAGATACTCTTTGCACGATACATTAGTAATGCAATAAAACAATACGTGTACTGTAACCCAGAACATCACCACACAATAGCAACACCGCGTGTGACGATACTATTGTATCGTCACAACACTGTCATCACACTGCCTATGCGATTATATTCCACGTATAAACTACTAATGACACGCTTAACAAAATTAATGAATAACACCGACAACCATGCCTGTTACTAACACGGTTACCATCACTAACACAACAATGGTTATAACACTCACTCGACATTGTGTTTAATCCTAACCTGCATACTACTGCTCGTATGTAACAGGGCTGTCACAGAAAATGCCTTCACTATTTTACGATTCCTGTGTCAATTGTAATCTTCACAGAATGTATATGAAGTATTATTCCAACATAACACTTAACTGCACTGTTCATAACACGAGCACAAGCACACTGCCCGTTAAGAGGCCTCACAAATACTAATTGCACAGCCTCTACTACTATATTACAATAACAACATTGGTCATGATATACAAACACAATGCATGTTTTACACTGGCCCAGTATCATCACTAACACAACAATGGCTATAACACTAACTCGACATTATGTTTAATCCTAACCTTTATACTGATCGTATGTAACAGGGCTGTCACAGAAAATGCCTTCACTTTTTTACGATTCCTGTGTCAATTGTAATCTTTACAGAATGTATATGAAGTATTATTCCAACATAACACTTAACTACACTATTCATAGCACGAACACAGCACTGCTTTTTACATTGCTTACAAGTGCTCACACATACTCATTACACAACCTCTACTACCATAAAATATATTAGTCATCATGATATAAAACAATGCATGGTTTACGCTCACAATACCCGTGTTACTGACGTTCAAACACAGTCACAACACTGTCCACAGCAAGGCTCACAGACTCATCAACTACCTACATTGTGATACAATGCATGTGGTAAACATCTCTGTAATAGAATACCTGTTACTTACATAATACTAGCACCTTCTGTGATACACAAGACTGTTCGTAACACTAACACAGCAATGCTTGTCACTACTATACCGTTTGTTAGCGACTTAACCTGTAATACTAACACAGCACTACCCTGTAACACTTAACACAGCATTACCCTGTAACACTAACACAGCAATGTTTGTGACTACCTGTGTTAGCGACATTACCTTCTGTAATACTAACACAGCACTGCCCTGTAACATTAACACAGCAATGTTTGTGACTACCTGTGTTAGCGACATTACCTTCTGTAATGCTAACACAGCACTGCCCTGTAACATTAACATAGCAGTGCTTGTGACTACCTGTGTTAGCGACATTACCTTCTGTAATACTAACACAGCACTGCCTTGTAACATTAACACAGCAATGCTTGTGACTACCTGTGTTAGCGACATTACCTTCTGTTATACTAACACAGCACTGCCCTGTAACACTAACACAGCAATGTTTGTGACTACCTGTGTTAGCGACAAACCTTTTGTAATACTAACGCAGCACTGCCCTGTAACACTAACACAGCAATGTTTGTGACTACCTGTGTTAGCGACATTACCTTCTGTAATACTAACACAGCACTGCCCTGTAACACTAACACAGCAATGTTTGTGACTACCTGTGTTAGCGACAAACCTTCTGTAATACTAACACAGCACTGCCCTGTAACACTAACACAGCAATGCTTGTGACTACCTGTGTTAGCGACATTACCTTCTGTAATACTAACACAGCACTGCCCTGTAACACTAACACAGCAGTGCTTGTGACTACCTGTGTTAGTGACATTACCTTCTGTAATACTAACACAGCACTGCCCTGTAACACTAACACAGCAATGCTTGTGACTACCTGTGTTAGCGACAAACCTTCTGTCATACTAACACAGCACTACCCTGTAACACTAACACAGCAATGTTTGTGACTACCTGTGTTAGCGACATTGCCTTCTGTAATACTAACACAACACTGCCCTATAACACTAACACAGCAATGTTTGTGACTACCTGTGTTAGCGACATTATCTTCTGTAATACTAACACAGCACTACCCTGTAACACTAACACAGCAATGTTTGTGACTACCTGTGTTAGCGACATTACCTTTTGTAATACTAACACAGCACTGCCCTGTAACACTAACACAGCAATGCTTGTGACTACCTGTGTTAGCGACATTACCTTCTGTAATACTAACACAGCACTGCCCTGTAACATTAACACAGCAATGTTTGTGACTACCTGTGTTAGCGACAAACCTTCTGTTATACTAACACAGCACTAACCTGTAATACTAACACAGCACTGCCCTGTAACACTAACACAGCAATGCTTGTGACTACCTGTGTTAGCGACAAACCTTCTGTAATACTAACACAGCACTGCCCTGTAACACTAACACAGCAATGCTTGTGACTACCTGTGTTAGCGACATTACCTTCTGTAATACTAACACAGCACTGCCCTGTAACACTAACACAGCAGTGCTTGTGACTACCTGTGTTAGTGACATTACCTTCTGTAATACTAACACAGCACTGCCCTGTAACACTAACACAGCAATGCTTGTGACTACCTGTGTTAGCGACAAACCTTCTGTCATACTAACACAGCACTACCCTGTAACACTAACACAGCAATGTTTGTGACTACCTGTGTTAGCGACATTGCCTTCTGTAATACTAACACAACACTGCCCTATAACACTAACACAGCAATGTTTGTGACTACCTGTGTTAGCGACATTATCTTCTGTAATACTAACACAGCACTACCCTGTAACACTAACACAGCAATGTTTGTGACTACCTGTGTTAGCGACATTACCTTTTGTAATACTAACACAGCACTGCCCTGTAACACTAACACAGCAATGCTTGTGACTACCTGTGTTAGCGACATTACCTTCTGTAATACTAACACAGCACTGCCCTGTAACATTAACACAGCAATGTTTGTGACTACCTGTGTTAGCGACAAACCTTCTGTTATACTAACACAGCACTAACCTGTAATACTAACACAGCACTGCCCTGTAACACTAACACAGCAATGCTTGTGACTACCTGTGTTAGCGACATTACCTTCTGTTATACTAACACAGCACTAACCTGTAATACTAACACAGCACTGCCCTGTAACATTAACACAGCAATGTTTGTGACTACCTGTGTTAGCGACAAACCTTCTGTTATACTAACACAGCACTAACCTGTAATACTAACACAGCACTACCCTGTAACACTAACACAGCAATGCTTGTGACTACCTGTGTTAGCGACAAACCTTCTGTTATACTAACAGCACTAACCTGTAATACTAACACAGCACTGCCCTGTAACACTAACACAGCAATGTTTGTGACTACCTGTGTTAGCGACATTACCTTCTGTAATACTAACACAGCACTGCCCTGTAACACTAACACAGCAATACTTGTGACTACCTGTGTTAGCGACATTACCTTCTGTAATACTAACACAGCACTACCCTGTAACACTAACACAGCAATGTTTGTGACTACCTGTGTTATCGACAAACCTTCTGTAATACTAACACAGCAATGCCCTGTAACACTAACACAGCAATGTTTGTGACTACCTGTGTTAGTGACAAACCTTCTGTTATACTAACACAGCACTAACCTGTAATACTAACACAGCACTGCCCTGTAACACTAACACAGCAATGCTTGTGACTACCTGTGTTAGCGACAAACCTTCTGTTATACTAACACGGCAATGCTTGTAACATGGCTCGCAATAACACACTGCCTACACAGTTACACAATTACTGTGTTACTAATACAGTTCACGAACAACAGTACATGTATATTACACTGCCGGAATACCTATGCTACTGATGTAACGCCAACACAGCTGCCTATATCATCACTGCGAATGACCGAGCAGTGTGTTCAAGTACGGGGGGGGGTAGGGGATAGTCGTCATACTCCATGGTCTGACGGTAGTCTCCTTGGTAAGAATATACTGTACCATTAACACAAAGCCTCTAACATTGACAGCACTCCCAGACTGTAACACTAACATATATATGTAATCCTAATACAACGATACAGTACCTGTAACCCTAACACAACACACGACCTATAACATTCATTAACAAGGCTGTCTTCATGCCTAGTTCACAATTAACCGTACAATCTTTGCCTCCTAACTTAACGCCCTCCAGAACAGCACTGCCTATAAAATAACACTTCACAAACCCTAACGCAAACCACACATACGACCTCATTACCGAACCCCATCCCTGCAAACCCTATCTCAACTCAACCGTGACAACCCAATGTTCTACTTAAGCCAAACAACCCTAACGTCTCTAACTTTACCATAATAATTTCACTATGACCTTGACTACAGGAGATCGTCATGCACATTATTGCATGACGTTACGTTTTTTAGGTGTTGTACGTTTTTTGTAGTGTTTCAAATCTGTGTACTGTGTGAAATTGACAAGAATGAACATACAAATAGGCGAAAATAAATATCCTGCTCTGAAAAGTTACCGAATTTCCTGTACCGTACTTTCCACTCCAATCTCGAAAGACTGCATCATGGTGTGATGTATATACACTTGCAGTATTTTCATTGTTTAAGGTTGTTTATAATATTAAACACTGAAATCAAGCATAGCTACTTTTTTTTGTCACGCACACAGTGCCAATAGCCGGGACTGGTTACAGCATTTTTGGAGCGGCTTTGCCGGTTTCGCCAGATCGGTCCGGGATCGCCGGATCAGCCTGGGATTGCCGGATAAAGTTGGAAGCAGCCGGATAATCGATTATCGACTGTATGCACACGCTTATACATGTGGGCCAACCCGAATGACGCCAACGCTTCATTTTTAGCATCAGTCCTCACATTCGCCAAACCCATACCCTTAATCCTAACGACCATAATTCAGTCACGTGGAAGCGATTTGTAAGTTGCAAGAAGGGGGTGTTAACGCGGGGCCAGGAGGTACACCACACCGCACGAGAATATTTATACCGGAGGAATCAGATGAGCTTTAAAGCTCCTTTTTCCGCAGGTGTCCACAGTCGTTTTCACGCATGGTTTTCTGCACATCAATTCAAAAACGATGTGGAGAGAAACAGCACTCTTTTTACATTCCCTCACACTCTGGTATAGTTAATGATGCTCGCTAAGAGCCTGTGGGTTATATAATAATGTCGTAGCTTAGTGTTCAAACCCCAGTCTTAATAGCTCGTTGTGTTCCTTATTACAAGCCATGAATTGAAACTGCTGTTCTTCATCCTGCTACTCTACCCCTGTTCAGTGTTACTGCCGCAGTTGTAGAATACTTCGTAATGTTTTTGTGCACCGTATACACTGGCACCATCTTTATATATTTTCATCCTGAAGAAGCAGTGTTTGTGCGTTGAAGTTTCTGTTGGTAATTATAAGGGAAGTTTTAATGAAAGCAAAATTAGTTTACAGCGTTGGATTATAACCCCAGTGGATGGTTATTTGCAAGGCATATCTTTTACCTTGTTTGTATCACATCTGTAAATCCATACGGTTTACTCGTATTCTTGTACAGGGAAATAGAGTTTTCAGGTCTATACGGCTTACAGCCGTTTCAATACAGGTAAAAAATTATAATTTTTGTCGATTTGTTTGTGTTTCTCCCATGTGATGCGACTTCGTAGAATGAATGTTGAGATTTTATAAGCGCACGGGGTGACCAATAAGCTCTGATTTGGTCCGTAATGAGGTCGACACTGATAAAGGGTTGACAGGAATGTTGTTGTATACCTTTAGAGCGCATTGTTTAATCTTTCTTGTATGCTCTTGCAGATGGATCGAAGCCTGGATTGCCAACGAAGACCAAATTGAAATCTGACCAAAGGACATATCGGTGTAGTACCTTGCGTGCCCCAACAGAATTTAACCCACGGCCTGTCATCAAAACGTTGTAACTAATTAAAGAGTAGCCGTCTCCCTTTCCGCGGATTCTGTTTTCGGGGGGGGGGGGGGTGGGGCGGGGGGAGCGCGCGGGGAGCGGCCTTCAAAAACGATACAACGATGGATCTGGAACAAGCTTTGGAGCGCGTCCTCCAAAAGGACATGAGCAAGCGCCTGCAGTTTGGGCCCGATCTCGTGGATTACTTCGGCGACTCGGAGCGCTCTTCCGACCTGGAGGCTGACCCCGGCACGCTGGACAAGATCGTCGACGGCCTGCTGGCGTGGGTCTCCACCAGCCACTACAAGGTGAGCACTCGGCGGCGGCGGCGTTCGCTGAGCGAGGGCTGGCGCCGTGTCGTACGGCTGACGTAGACGCAGAGCAACAACTGCGATTTCACATCGTGGTGGTGGTGGTGAAGCCGGAAAGCCGCGTCGGGAGCAGCGGAAGCAGTGTACCGTCGTGATGTCTCCATCTTCGTGTTTGGGGATCTCGGGTCGTTGCATCGTCATACGTTGTTAACGGTCTGTTCTGGATGACCACAGTTGCACATTGCTACTGGAGAGTTTTTAATATTCCATTTTGTGCATCTGGTTGTCCGCATCTACCACCATGGTTTGCGTAGTGGATGCGATTTAGGGTGGGACCATGAGCTTCGTGGAAGATCAAACCCAGGGATCTTCTGCGTTGGGTCTTTTACAAGGTGTTTGAGAGTTATTTTGAACTCCATTCAGCAGTGGAAGGTGGCAGCCTTCGCGCGGCCCACTCTGTTAAGTGAGAAATCGCGACGAATGCCATCAACGCGGTGACCGAACATCCATTATCGATCTCCCGGTTTCCAGAGCAACAACACAAGCCACTTATCTTCCACGAAGAATGTGCAAAAATAAGCTATTTTAAATTATGCAGTGATTATCCGGTGTTTCTAAAAACCTGGCAAAACCCCCTCCCCACCCCCCCCCCCCCCTAAGCTGGCGGATAATCGATGATCAACTGTATAACCAAATGAGAGTTCATTCACATGAACAGCCTCTAGACCTTGGTCAAATAGAAAAATAAATGAATACAAAAACAAATTAAGTGGAAGTAAATTACTTGGAATTAAGCGGTAACTAACAACAGCAATCTACTCGTGAGACTAAGCAAATGTTACTTTCCTCGTCATCACCAGCCATGGTCAGTCCACTGCTGGATGACGCCCTCCCGAAGGTGTCGCCATTTCTCACGATCCACCCTCTGAATAATCCACCCAGCAGCTGCACACGAGCCAATTTCATCGCTCCGTCTCCTTGGTGGATGTGCAGCACTGTCGGACCGAGGTGCATTCCTTGGCTGCCACTCCCATAGAAATTCTTGACTCTCCTTCGTAGCGACGACGTACGTGTCCTGGCCAAGCCCCTTTTTTGTTAGCGGTGTAAATGATGTCATAACCTGTCAATATTTTCTCTAATCCCTGTGACTCTCTTCCTGTCTCTCGGCGTGATTGTATGCAAGTATGTGTGTTGAACTTCTTTCGCACAGTACGTAGCCAACTGTGCTTATCAGAGGTGCGGGCGGAAGGACAATTAAACTAAACACAAAAAGCAGTTATAAAGAAATTAGCGTTCAATCTAGATTTAAAAGTGTAAGTGCGTATTTAACTTATTTCGCACCATACATAGCCAACCGTGCTAATCAGAGGTACGGGGGGGGGACAACAGATTAAACACAAAAAGCACTTCTAAAGAAATTAGTTTTCAATCTAGATTTAAAAGTGAATAGCTCCAGTGGCTTATTAATATTTCAAGCACGATGTATACATTTTATTGTAAAGTTTTTTTGTTCTTGTAAATTACTGTTTTCTGAACTATTTAAGTACGCAGGTAAATGAAATTGCGCATAGAGTAAAAAACACAATAAAATGTTTCATGCCAAAGCAAAACAAAGCTTTGCTTATACATTCCATTAAACAATGAGGTTTATGGGGCATTGTAAAGCTTTAAAAAGAACTTAAGTAATGGCTTTCCTCTGGGAGTGTTTTTTGGTCTGGTAGGAAATGGGCATTTGTATCACAAGGTGGAAAGTAATACCATTTAAAACTACTGGTTTGATTTGCAAAGCATCAAACGCATCTCAAAGTTCTCTATCATAATAATTAGGTAATTTAAAAGCCTCACAGGAGTTGTTTTGGAAGGCTCCAGTAATTGGAATGTTTTGCCAATTTAATGTTTTTTCTTGTTGGAGGAAACCTAAATAAAAGGCCAAGGCGCAGTCCTGTCAATTGCTCGCTGACGCCACGGCTGGCGGAAGGGTCTCCTCGAGAGTGAACTCCAAAGGGGTATTTGGTCTTCTCTTCCACGGTGATCAGACGTGTTGGAAGAGGTGGGCTTACGTACACTTAGTGTTTGAACCTTTTTTGTTCCCATTGGAATGCCATTTCTTCACGATTACGTTCCTAAGTTGCGTAAGGAAAGATGAAATATGAAAGCCTGTTGTGTTCTCTCCTTGCTGAGCGGCGGTTACACAAAAACACATTTATACCTCGTGGATTGCGGGGTCATTAGAGGATTGGATTTGAGCTCTCGTGCCAGAGCACCCCGATAGTCCTCTCTTGTGAATAACCGGTGGTTCTCTAGCAGGTCCGATATTAAAACTCTAAAACGAAACTATTTTTTTTAATTTTACCAGGTAAGGAAGGCCTCACTGAGCTGCTATATAGCTATTTTTCAGAAGCGACCTGGCTGTCACAAATGATAGCTCAACGAAGTGGCTTATCGTCATCACCACGTGGAAATGTATAGCAGCCAAAAACTCTAAACGTGTGAAAAACCGGAGAACGTGGAGAAAAACCCACGCGGCCATGGAGAGATAGAGAGAGACAGGATCGAACCCATGACCTCCTGTATACCAGGCGAGGTAGTTAATATCTCGTCACTGTGGCGCCCTTAAATAACGTCCGATGTTCATGTGCCACCGAGCGTTATTGGCAGTTGCTTGCCTCGCATATCTTCAGATAAGTCCCGCGGGCCTCGTGTGGCAACACAGCTCAAGCATTTGTGGAATTCGCCAAAGATCGAAGATCGGATGTTAGAAACAAGATGTTAATTGATCTCACTTGCTGATGCCACTGCTGGCTGGAGAGCCTCCGTTTGAGATCGCCCCTCTGGAGAGGGTATTTAGTTTCACCTGCTCTTCCACGCTGTTCAGACGTTTTAGAATAAATTATTTGAGTGATACTGCTGCTTTGCCTTTTCCCTCGCCTCACCGTTATGACCCGCCCATAGTGGCCATCTGTGAAAATAAGAGCTTCATGGCTCATCGGATTCCTCCAGTCTAAACATAGATTGTGTTTCTGAAATGTGGTGAGCGTAGTACCGTATTATCATGATGCTACGGAAAGTAAGACGAAACCCCCAAACGTGTATCTGGTCTCAAATCTCATCGCACGCACAGTTACCGGCTTATAAAACGCACTTCCAACGTTTATTTTAAAATACAGGGAGAGAAAAAAAAACTTGTTATAATCTGAAGAATACGGTGCGAGTATTTTATAAATGCATGAATGCCTGAGTGGATTTTCCAGACAGTGAGCCCTTCTTTCTGACGAGCGTTCAGAGTCCGTTTATTTTCTACTGGAAGTTGTGCGTTGCATCAGACTTGGGGGGGTAGGGGGGCGGGTTGCTGTTGTGCGATCAGCATCATCAGCAACATCATCAGCAACATCACCAGCATCATCAGCAGCATCGGCATCATCATCACCATCAGCAGCATCACCAACTTCATCACTGAGATTTAGTTACACATATGCCATTGTAAAATTAAAACTAAACTTTGTTACCTGGTAAGGCCCACTGAGTTATGTGGTTTTTTTTTGGAGAAGCGACCTGGCTATCACAAATGATAGTTCAACGAAGTGGCCCATCAGCGTGTGGAAATTTACAGCAGCCCTATACTCTATATGCATGTTTTGAAATGTGGAGGGAAAAACCGGAGGACTCGGGAGAAAAATCCACGCGACCACGGGGAGAACACGCAACTCCAAGTATATAGTAGGCATCAGGGTCGGGATCGAACCCACGACCTCATGTATACCAGGCGAGGAAGTTAACATCTCGCCACCACGGCGCCCTTAACGTCAAGGGCCAGCAACGGCATGTGGCCTCGTGAAAACTAAAACAATTCGGTGCTCTCCGTGCCATCTTTGCACGTGATTTAGACGTGTCCGCTTCAAGGAAATCCATAACTAAACGGCTTTGAATGGGGAAAAAATGCCTTGAGTAGCATTCAGTGCATTAACACGTAGTGGGAATCAGATATTCGCCCTGGTAAAGTAACCATAGGTGGTACTGTACCATATAGAAACGTGGTTTCCCACACTAACATGGGAATGAATACGCACCTATGTACAGCTGTGAAGCCAGTGGGTGGTTCGAAGTTCCTCATTCCTATGGCAGGGTCAAACAAGCTAGTTGGTAATATAAGAATAGGTTTTACCCTTTCTGGCAATAAAACAGGAGGTGTTAAGATGTTAAAACACCAAAGAGAAACATTTTGCAAGGAATCCTGTCAGCATTAACCGCATATACTTGTGGTGAACATGCAATAAAGATAAACATGCTCTGGTAGTATATGATGATGCATTGTCTTTGAAACTGATTGCTCCACACCAGAGACAGATTTTTTTAGTGTTAAAACAGAACAACGCCAAAAGGCGAACAGCACAAAGACAACGCCACTATCAGGGCATTGAGAGCTCGGAGTGAGCAGCTACAGCATGGGACCTCCCTTGCCACTATCCAAATATAAGAATAGGTTTTTACCCTTTCTGGCCATAATAAAACAGTTGTGTTAATATCTTATAACACCAAACTGAAACCTTTTGCAAGGAATCATGTCTGCATTAACCACATATACTTGTGGTGAACATGCAAACAAAAAAAACATGCTCTGGTATTAGTTTGTAATGCTGCATTGGCAATGGCGCACAAGTACCATGACTCAGAACTCAACACATTCATCAATGTAACACTGGCTGTAGATCTAGTACTGTAAAAGGTGACGTTTCAGGTCATGGCCCTTCATAGCACACGAGAGGACAGAGATATCATGGCGGAGGATTTGGAGACTGCACTTAACACCAATTGGGGCCTGATAAGAATACAATAAAAAGCATTTCTCGTAACCAATTTTAAATGGGCATATGAATAGTTCCCACTCATAGTCGCTATTGAGTAATAGACAGGACCCTCCGGCAAGGGGTGGGTTTATCGCTCGGGACAGCCACTGCTGTATTCATCTCTACGCCAGTGGTGGCCAGGAACAGGTCTGGTCTTGTAACCACCGCCTGTTTGCTTCCAAAATACAGCAGTGGTAGTCATTTTGTGGACCGAGCGAGAAATTGAGGAGCTTGTGTGGGGCTGTCCGTCAACCCGTGAGTTTGGACTCAAAACTCTCCGAGCGCGAGTGATGCCTTCCAAACACTAGGCATGTGACTGTTCACAAATCACACATTATTATTTGTTTTTAAGTGCATGTGAAAATTATGCACGGATGATATATGCTCGTGCAAAATGTAAGGGCAGGGAGTGATTATGGATACAAATTAGATGGCGAACACAAATGTAGGAGGATTTTTTTTTCTTTAGCTGCCGCTACTGGACATCTGTGAAAAAGAGCTTCATAGCTCATCGGATTCCTCCCGCAGTATAAATAAAAGATTCTGATGATATGATTCTCAATTAAGTGTTGAATCGAATTTCGGCCATGAGACGTGGCAATTCATCCATTCCTCCATTCCCTCCGGAGTCAGATGACACGACTCACGCCCTTGTTCATGACGTGTAAAGAAATTGGAGCCCTTCGTAAATCCACAGCTGGATGACGCCGTCTCCACGCATTGTCGGTTGCTACTTCGGCACACTTGGACGATCCTGTGCATCACTCGCCACTGGTTAGTGTCAGCCACAGCCGAGGATGGCACTCGGTAACTATTGGCACGAGCGTCGAACATTAGCTTGCGTGTACACGCGGTAAGTGGATTATTACACCAAAATACCGTCACAGAAGGCAGAAGCTTTCATTCAGCAGTGGAGCGATCATGGCTGATGATGATAGTTGCCCAAAGACACTGCTCGTGGAGAGAGAGGCCTCTATGAGTGATAAAGCACAATATAGCCCCCGACAGAGGGCCAAAAGCCACCTCTGTAGGGGGATTTATACTGGTAGGAACGAAGTTGTAAACTGAGTGTACCAGCCTGCAATAGATTAATGTGTCCGGCCGTCGCCTTTCAATACTTTAACGAAGTGAAAAATTCCAATGTTCCTACCAGCCCACACTGCAGGGACCTGTTTGTGGGCCCCATCTATCGGGGGCTGGCCAGACGCCTGGGAAGTGCCCACACGTTACCCGACGATAACGCAACCGACCGATTGACTCAGCTGGTGTACTCGCACAACAACGGAATTAACCACCAGCGAGCAACTGGGTGGGAGAGAAGGGTTCTGTCTTTCAAAGCTTTTTTATTTTACAAAAAAGCGAAATGGGGAACATTGGTTCCAAAAATTGCACCGTTGACCGAGCAAAATCGCCGGGCGGTGCTATGAGTGTTGTTTTCGGGTGTCAGCACGGCTGATCTCACTATACGATCCTTGATCAGCGGCTCCCCCCAAGACAAGGACGGTTGAAGTCAAACCGCGATGGCTCGGGCGCTTTATGTGGCGACGCTGTACACGAACGCTATGGGGACTCGGATTTAATTGGTAAAAAAAATTGAGTTTTTTTATTCAGAGTTATTGTACAACGTTATTATTACAATAGTGGCGTCGTTTTTTTGGCGGTTGTGTTTGCCGTTTGTGAAGTATTGCAGCGTAAATGTGTTAAGTTTAGTTGTACCCGTGATGCACCGCGGTGCGTTGCGGTGCGTTGGGCGCCCCACGTGGTAGGCTGCTTGGGCGTACGCGATTTGAAAGCTGTGGCTTTTGTATAAGCGTAATGCCAATTCTTATTTTCCGCCTATGAATAAAATATAACGCTCCTATTCTTTGGGGCATGCTGCGTCGGCAGTTGTGCGCAAATATAATAAAATGGTAGTTTTTATGTATTTTGTTTTTAATTCTCGGTAATCGTTAATGCAGCCTTGAAAGCAAAAATGGTTTTCTTCCTCATTTTTGAAAGAAGAAAAAATACATTTTGTTTTCCCAAATGTGTTAATGTTCTTGAGTTTATCTGTTATCGAGCAAATGCGTTCTCTCCCATCAACCGACCGACCGACTTTCCATCGTAGCAAACAGCATTTGTGTTTTAAGCAAGGAATCCCGATATGTTTCTAGCTTTGTTTGCGTAGCCTCGTTATTGCCTCCCGCTGTCAGGCCGGGAGCCTGACGGAATTTTTTTTACAAATCGTTAACAATCTTTAACAGTCCACTCGCAAGCAAGCATTTGATTGCAGTAGACTAACAGATGAATGTACATACATATGCATCGTTCAATGTATACCGTCAAGATGAATGTGTTCTTCCCCCGCACCTACGATTAGCACGGTTGGCTACGTACTGTGCGAAAGAAGTTCAACGTGCATACAGCGTCCGCCATTCGCCACTAAGTAGCGGTGACGTCACCACGGCGCTTTGTGCCAGGCTACGTGCACGTTAAGGCCACGTGAAACTGGCAGGTCACGGGACGGACCCAGGCGTTATGGGTCGACTGATTTGAGATGACCGGCCGATGCAGCACCTGGGTCCCGTACTGTGCCAACTTGCTGCGTTTTAGCCGCCCGGCGCTCCGTTCGTTGTTGTGAGAGCGTCGCTCCTCTTGCCCTCCGTTGTTGCTGGAGGGCGACTGCCTCCAACTCCCTATACGGTACAAGACTGTGCGTGCGTTCATTGATCGGACCTCCCTCTGTTGGAAGTCTGCGGTACTACATGCCCACCTTCATCGATTCATCCCAATTTAAATGTTGAGTTCATTGTTATATTTATGGGACCTTTTTTTGCCAGAATCAAGATGATAAAAAAACCGGCTTTTGCCTTTCTGCCAATAATACAGGAGGTGTTAAGATGTTCAAACACAATGACAAGGCATCAATTTACTTGTGGTAAAACATGCACACAAATATGCTTCGGTAATATATATGCATTGTCCTTGAAACCGATTGGCCTACATTCCCGATGAAGTCTCGTTTGCGAAGGATATTTTAGTTTTGTTGGAGCAAACAAATTGTAAATTGTGGAGTGCTTTGATGTTGTCTGCTGGCTAAGAAATGAGTTTTCAATCGAGATTTTTTAAGTGCCTTGCTCCATCAGTAAAGTTACGTTGAAGGAAAACAATAAAAATAATAAAATATATATAAAACAATACAAATTCTCACGACGTTTCGACCATAACGCATACGGTCATCATCAGGTGTGAAAAACCAACGGCAAGAAACATTTGAAAGAAGTGGCGGTGATGACCGTTTGAGTTATGGTCGAAACGTCGTGAGAATTTTTATTGTTTTATATATATTTTATTATTTTATTGTTTCCCTTCAACGTGACTTTACCGAAAGAGCCAAGAATATGAATTACTGCAGTCACGAAAGCTTCAAATAAAAATTTATTGTATTTCTTATGTACGTATTAATGTTGAACTTCTTTTGCACCGTGCTTAGCCAACCGTGCTAATTGGAGCCGTGGGGAAGGACAACAAACTAAACACAAAAATACCCTGGGGGAATGAAGGGTTGAGTCAACCCTTGATTAGGACTCGAACCCACAATTTTTACACACACATTGGCATCTTTAGGGTCCGGTGACCTAGGTGTGGTGGCTATGCGCAGCGATGATGCAACGCTTAGGAGTCAAGGGTTGTGGTGAAGCACAGGAATTTGAGACACTCCTACAAAACCAGCTTGGCTGTCAGGTGGTGACTGTGAGATTATGGTACAGAAGGTGGTTCATGAACCCATATCTGTGAATCTCTGCATGATATATTCTTATAACATTCAACATTCTCCAGTGCGCGAGTGTGGTCATCCGGAACAGCCCGTGCAATATATAATGACGCAATGCCCGATCCACAAATACGAAAGAGACGTCACAGTGATGATAATACACTACTTCCCTGATGCGGTTATCTGGGCTTGACCACGTGAATTTGAAATTGTAGTTGTTGCTCTGCATCATCATCATCAGCAGCCATACGAAAGAAGAAGGCTATGTATGATAGGGTCCTCGAGAATCCTCGCAACCCACAGAACACCTTTTTAAAAGTGGTAGACTTAGTCGGCCCAAGCATCTTATGCATTGCAGGACCCATTCTGAACAACAGGCCTGAGACTCGGCAAGGCTTTCCTGGACCGTCGAGGAAAAATACAGTTGCAAGTGTAACTTCCTCCCTTCCCCTTCCCCCCCTGTGCATTCTGAACCAAGGTAATATAATTATTTGGCACTGCGTCATCATCATGGAACCTCCTTTGCCAGTACCAGCTTTCTCTGGTGTGGACCAAACAGTTTCAAAGGCATTGCATCATATTATCAGAGTGTTTTTTTCTTTGCATTTTGACTACAAGTATTGTGGTTGATGCAGACATTGATTTCTTGTAAAAAGGTTTCAGTTTGGTGTTTTAACATCTCACAACACAGCTGTTTTGTTGCCAGAATCGACGACAGCAACAAACTCGGAACACATTCGTCGATAATACTTTGGCCTTAAAAGGGAAAAAGGGACCATATATGAGAAAGTAACGTTTTGGGTAATGGCTCCTTCATCATAGCAACGTAAATCACGACCTACTCAATAACTTTAAAGCACTGTGTGGGAATTTTTCAGGATTTTTTTTTTGTGATTATGAAGACTTTTTTCAAGGGAGTCCTGAGCAAGTATTCACGGGAGAGGGGGGTGATGTTACTGGATATAATCCAAATTGAGTAATTTTTTTAGGTGAGTTTTCAGCGTTGGGATGATGTTTTGGCCCATACCAGTTACATTGTGTGGCTTTTTTTTAATCTGCTGCCTGTGGGAAGTAACCAAAAATCCCGGAGAGAACCTACGCCGGAAAGGGTAGACAATATACAAACTACACACAGAAAGGTGCCCGAGTTGGAAATGGAACCCGGGAACGTCTTGCCTTGATGCGCCGGTGTCGCCACCCTGCCACCACCCCGCCACCCTACATCCTCATCGGCGCTGTAATGAACCTCTTGTGTTGACGTGGATGGCAGTGCTTCGTGCAGACAGATCCTTGGCGGGAGGCTTCGGCTAGCGCTAATGGGCCGAGAGAGAATCCTGCGATAATGATGCTTTGTGTGTGCTTGTCCCAGTTGGCGGTGCAGAGATATATTTTTTTCTCTCTGTCCCATTATGTTTTGTTGTATGTGTAGAAAAAATAAAAAACACAACCCTCACTGCTTTTGTTTGACAGGTTTGTCTTCTGGGAATGGACGTCCTGGCTGTGTTGGCAGAGCGCTTACAAGAGAAGTTCAAAAACCATCTCAAATCGAGTGAGTTTTTATGGAGCATGTGCACATTAGTCTTGTAGCCTGTGGTACGCGCGGCGTGAAAATTATACATTCCAGGTTTAAATTTGTGAGCCACGTGACCATAGCTTCTGGAGTAGCGCGACTAAATGTTGCCCAGCCCGCCGGAGAGCGGGCTGGGCATCGGGAAGGTAAGGTAAAAGGTAAAAACAACGAGCCTACCTTTACCCTACCTTTTACCTTACCACAATACAATCACTCTACCCTACCTTTTACTCTTCAGCAGGTAAGGTAAAAGGTTAAAAGCAACGAGCCTACCTTTGCCCTACCTTTTACCCTTACCCCATACAAGTTACCCGATTACAGGGTAATTACTGGGGTACTACACATGAAAAAGGTTTATAACAGGTAAATTCTAGGTAGAGTGCTTTATTAATATAGAATACTCTCGATTATTCCAATTTTACACGCTTTCTTTAAACTCTGTTGTTGTTGTATCCTCAAATCTTGTAACTCAATTTTAACCCACTTCCCAATGTGGTTTCGACTGCAAACTTGGTATACTTATGTCATACTGATAACAATACTATATTCTATCATTAAAAATAAAATAAAAATATTTTTAAACATTTTTTATGTTATGTTTCGGCTTGGGTCTAATTGTCCACTGTCAACTGACGTTGGCTGTAATTGGCCACGGACCCTTACGTTGTGGCAAGCATCGGGGCCAGTTCCTGGAGTCGTGGAGTTCTGCTATTACTCGTAGATTTCATAACAGCGTGTTTTAAAAAAAAGTTTTTTTAAATATTACTTATTAAATGGAGGCCACGGACTGCGCCACGGAGCTTTTAGCGGTAAACAAGGCACCGTATTTACCGGGTAATACTTCGCGCTACCTTTACCCTACCGGGTAATTCTTCCGAGCTTCCTTTACCCTACCCTTTACCTTACCCCTTGGCGTGTCGACACCCTTACCTTTGCCCCTTTTACCCGGTAAAAAAGGTAAATTACCTTACCTTGCCGAGGCCTAGAGCGGGCGTAGAACTTAGTTGTTGGCGACGTTGGTGGACCATTGCGTGGTTCGGGTGGCCGCAGTCCCTGCACCGTGGGGTCATCTTTCGCGTCCCGCGTGTGGAAGAAGAGGTAGCGAGCAGCGGCAGCAGCGGCAGGCGGCGAGCGGTCGCCGTTGTGAAGCGGTTGATGATGAAGCCGCCACAGTTTCCTTGGCATAACGGAGCCCTGCGGGGCTGTGGTGTGGGGCCCCCAATGAGGCTTTGACTCAGAACCTCAGAACTCCACAGCGTTCGCCGGAGGTCTTCAGTGGGTGCAGCCTATGTACGACCCAATACGAGCCCTGGAGCCTGGAGAGTGTTTGGAGGGGCGACCGCCACTCGTCTCTCTCCATATATACACGTACATAATTTGCATGTGTATGTCTGTCCGACCATCCATCCATTTGTCACGCTCTGGATATCCCAGCGGTACCTGGCAGGAACACGCGCGCAAAATACCGAAACGTAATTCCCTCGCCGAGGACATTCCCGGGGAAATTGTTTCAATAGTTCCGTGAGCATCCCATCGCCGCACGTCCTCTCGGCGTTTGAATTGTAGTGAGGCTAAAATTACCCCGCTGGTGCCTCCTAGGTGTGTATGTTAATTACCTTGGGTTTTCGCCGACGCTGAGGTGTACGGTTGTGTGTTTTGTCCTCGTGTGGCAGTCGTGCCCGTGCTGTTGGACCGGCTCGGAGACACCAAGGACCAGGTTCGAGACCAGACACAGACTCTTCTGCTCGCCTTGATGGAGCAATGCGCGCCCCCGCAGGTATTTCTTCTTTCTTAAAATGTGTTTTTTTTCTTTCACTTGTTCTTTGAAACTTTTCACCTTTGTTGACCTCTTGAGGGTGGAACGCAACTCGTATGCAATTGTGCGCGCGCGTGTGCATGTGTGTGCGCGTGCGTCTGTGTGTCTGTGCGCGCGAGTGTATGCGTGTGTGTTTGTGTGCGTGTGTTGTTTAAGTACAGTTCTTCTATGGTCAGGATGAGACCCCCCCCCCCCCCTCATCGGCTAAATCTTGTTACACCAGATTGCATCTTTTGTCACTGAAAGGGATTCCGTGTATACGGATTTAGTCTTTTAGATTTGATTTATTTCAGCTGGAAGTGCCCAATCTGCTGTTAGTATATGTATGTGTGTACAGTAAAACCTTGGATTGCGAGCATAATTCGTTCCGGAAACGTGTTTGTAATCCAAAGCACTCGTATATCAAAGCACTCGTATATCAGTTATGATCACGTGACGCTCTGCAGACAAAGCGTACTACACGTACTACTCGTATTACAAGACCTCGCTCGTTTATCAAATAAATATTTATTTACAAATTTTGCTCGTCTTGCAAAACACTCGCAGACCAGGTTACTCGTAATCCAAGGTTTTACTGTATGTTGAACTTCTTTCTCGCCGTACGTAGCCAACCGTGCTATTCGAAGATACAGTTGGAAGGACGACAAACTGAACATAAAAAGCAGTTCTGAATAAATGAGCTTTCAATCTTGATTTAGGCCCGTATTTCATGGGCGTCCTGTGACGGTACAAATGTTACACAGTACGGATCATAGTTACAGTCATTGTTACGTAGGTAGCAATACAAACAGCAAGATATCGGGTGATAATGATGAGCTTGCTAATATTAATAACAACAACAACAACAATAATAATGTATACTCTTTGGTTCTAAAGTTTAACTTAGCTATTTCAATGAGCCATTTCAATGCTAAATTATATGCTAATTCCTTTGTCAAGGCTCGTGGTCTTTTTCTTCTCACACAGCTTAAAGATCATCATCTAAGCGTGGCTTCTTCCACTCCAGCGCTGTCCTCCAGACAGTCTCGTCCCTTCACCTGATGAAGGCCGCTTGTGTTGTGGCCGAAACGTCGTGATTTTTTGTTATTTTATTTTCACCTACGTGACTTTACCCAATAGAACCAAAGAGTATGGATCCTAGCAGTGACGAAAGCTTTAAATCTAGAAATAATAATGTATCACATTTGTTATTGGCGCCAGTCTCACGGCGCGGTGCCATCATGGAGGAAGGTGACGTTTTTTCGCGGGCGGTTGCAGCCCCCGCTGGGCGCGCTCAGCTGCGTGCGGTCCCAGTCCGAGTAACTCTTGGGTCGATTCTCCACCCGTTCCAGTTTGTTTGGGAGCGGCTGGTGCCGGGATTCAAGCACAAGAACAACCGCGTGCGGGAGGGCACCTGCCTGTGCCTCACCACCACCGTCAGCACGTATGTAGCCGCCCGCAGCCTCCCGCGCCCCCCCTGTCCCCTGTTCACGGGGGGGGTTTTTGTAATTTGTTGAACGGTCTTCGGTTCTCTCTTCAATCTCGCCTGGTATATAGAAGGTCGTAGGTTCTATCCCGACTCTGACTCCTGCTGTATATTTGTAGTTTGCGTGTCTCTCTCTCCCTCATCATCATCACGGTGGCTAGGAGATGTTAACTACCTCGCCTGGTGTGCAGGAGGTCATGTGTTCGATACCGACCCTGACGATGCCTGCTGCTGTTTGTTTAGAGTTTGCGTGTCTCTCTCATCATCACGATCACGGTGGCTAGGATATGTTAACTAGCTCGCCTGGTCTACAGGATGTCGTGGGTTCGATCTCGACCCTGACGCTTGCTGTACATTTGGGGTTTGCACGTTCTCCCTGTGGTCGCGTGAAATTTTCTCCGGGTCCTCCGGTTTTTCCCCTCCACATTTATAATTCACACTCATTTAGAGTATTTGGCCGCTATAAATTTTTACGTGATGATAAGCCATTTCGTTGAGCTATCATTTGTGATAGCCAGGTTGCTTCTGAAAAAGATCTATGTAGCTCAGTGGGCCTTACCTGGTAGAATAATAATAGTAAATAGTAGTTTATTTTTTAACTTTTGTGTTGCTCTACCATGAAGTAGCTTAACTGCTGCGGTGCCCTTATTTGCTTCAACACTTGTTGTCCATAATTGATTCGTTTGGGTCAGATCGCGTATGAGTAATATGCGTGTCACCTCCGATCAGCACGTTTGGCTAGGTACGGTGCCAAAGAAGTTCAACATACATGTACAGATACATACGTAGCGTAAACCCTCTTGCCAGCCGACGCAGCCAGTTAATAAAGTTGTAACGTGATGAACAAACGTGGACAATTTTGTAACTGCTTCAGCAGAACCTCCGGTGGTACTGTTGGAGAGCGAGCTCACAACTTTTTAAGTGATGTGTATGTTTCGCTGGTCGTTACAACCAGCAGGCAGTTGCCACAATTGTGAAATTGTCCTCCGTTCTTGGGCCTTATTTCAGAATCGGAATCAGAATGTTTACTGCAGGAGGAATCTGTTGAGCAATGAAGCTCTTTTTTTCACAGATATCCAAGTAGGGGCACGGGGGTCAGAAAGTCACAACAATAAACAATACAAAAAAACATGGTGAGAGTGCAAAGTATAGGAAAGGTAAGCAAATACCTAGCAAAATAATAATTAAACTAAACTATTTTAGATTTTACCAGGGAAAGCTCACTGAGCTATGTAACTCTCTTTCGGAAGCGCCCTGGCCACAAATGACAGCTCAACGAAGTGGCTTATCATCACGTGGACATTTATAGCAGCCAAAATAATCGAAATATATTCTGCGTTGGGCGGAGGAGGGTTTACGACGCACATTTTTATTCACGCGATTTGACCCAATAAAGCAATTACGAATCATATTCTTGGTTCTTTCGGTAAAGTCACGTAGAAGGGAAACAAATATATTATTTTATTGTTTCCCTTCTACGTGACTTTACCAAAAGAACCAAGAATATGAATCCCTGCAGTCACGAAAACTTTAAATCAAAATTCAATTACGAATTGTAATATCTTGTTGCTTCCCGGGAGCGAAATAAATACTCGGACAAACAGTACCGCCGCCTTCCCATGTTTATCTGTCCAACGTAATATTTGTAACATTTTTAATTTTCATTACGTATCCCCACGGGCCACACCGCGTTCTGGGAGGGCATTTTGACAGCAACATAATTTTGGTTTACAACAGGCAAACCCTGGAACAAGTTTCAACAATCAGTGTCTCATCCAGCACCTCCCTGAAGACCATGTGGCTTGATGGGATGTGTGGAAAAAAAAATGACCTCCACGTTTTTTTTGGGGAGAGAGGCGCCCTCGCCGCTTATTTGTTTCGTTACTTAACATTCTTGACGGGGACGCTCGTGATAATTCTGTTTTATTTTTTTCTTCAGGTTTGGGGCCAAGTGCCTGACCCTCAGCAAAATGGTCCCCTTCCTGTGTAGCCTCTTGGAGGACGCCAATGGCCAGGTAATCCCTCCTTCTGGGGGTTTAAAATCAAACTCATCACCGATCGTCTTCATCATCGGCGGCAGCAGCCACGATCAGTCGACTCCCGGACGACGGCCTCTTCAAGCCGCAGCCTTCTGTGACATGTTCCTCCCCCAGCGCTGCCTCCCTCCTCTCTACGCCGAGGACTGGGACCCTCGCTGCCTGGGGCTCTGCTCTGTGTGCGGCAGCCCCCGCCATCGGCAGTAGTAACAGCAGCAGCAGCAGCGTTCACTCTACACTGACATTTAAGAGACACTTAACCCTTTCCTCCGATAACGTATGTGTACGTTATTTATCAGTTATTCTTCTGATTCCGTTCCGATGACGTTTAAGTGTACGTTATCATTTTTGCTGCTAATTCCGTTCCGATGACGTACATGTACGTTATTTATCAGTTATTCTTCGGATTCCGTTCCGATGACGTATGTGTACGTTATCAGTTATTCCTTTGATTCCGTTCCAATGACGTGCAAGTCTACGTTATCAGTTATTCTTCTGATTCCGTTCGGCCATGCGGGGAGGGTGTGTGGCACAGTTTGGCACCAGCTATCATAGAGTGCGGTCATGTCGCTACAGTTCTCTGCAGTGAGTACAATGTCTTTAAAAACAGTGGTGCTACCACGCCTCTCTAAATAAAATTAACGCTGAACCGCTTGACCCTTTCTGAGATTCAGCGGCCAACGGGACCCCCCCCACCCTGCCAACTTGCAGACGTCTCGGAAACGGGAAAGGGTCAAAGGCCCCATCCTCTCTAACCTGGCATTCAAACGACCACCAAGCTTGGCTGGGCACCTCAGATTCAACGGTCATCTCCATCCGTGAAATATTGTGCGCGTAACAAATAGCATTTTTTTTACAAGTTTATTGTATGCACGTATGTTGAACTTCTTTCGCACTGTACATAGCCAACCGTGATCATTTGAGGTGCGGGGGGAGTACAACAAATTAAACACAAAAAGCAGCTCGAAAGAAGTTAGTTTTCAGTCAAGATTTAAAAGTGCATAGCTCCAGTGGCTTCCTAATATCGGAAGGAAGAGTGTTCCAGACGGCCGCGGAAGCGCATCTGAAAGCGCGCGATGCGGTGACCGTCTTTGATTGATGGTTAGCCAAAAGCTGCAGCTGTGAGGATGACCAGAGATCAGCGAGGTATTGCGGTTCATTTGTTGCAAACACTTTGTGTGTGTGTGTGTAACGAGTGCCAGCTTACAAAATATTCGTTCGCATCAACTTATTTCATCGCTGCCGTCTCTGCGGTGTAACGTGCGACCTCCTGGGAGTGTTCCCCTCCTCCCGTCTGTCGCCGCGGGCAGCTGGCCGCACTGCCATTGGTCAAGACACTTAACAGCGGCCACCACCGGCAGATTTCGCTCCTGGAGCTGCGTGAGCGTGGCTCCCACGTGGACTGACGAGGCGCGCAAATTATTTTCTTCCCCAGTCTGGGTGTCGGTGGACACAGTGGAGGGTTCACGTCGCTCAGCCAGTCTCTGCTTTCGTAATCCGATGGGAAGTCGCACCCATTCGATCTCCCCCCCCACCCCCATCACGCAGCGTGATGGGGGTGGCTGATTAGTGGTTTATACCACTAATCAGCAAGGAAGTGGCACCTGAAATGCCTGCGCCTGCTGGGTGTGGTCGCGTAGATACGCTCGGGTTGTTGTTGCGCGAGTACGATGTCCGACATTCCGCGGCAAGGCTCTTGCCGGGGGACGGCTTCTTCGGCGGCTGAACTCCTCAGGTTCGGCGCGCGACAGAAGCGAAAACGTTGGGCGTCGTCGCGAGCTACGCACGGTGCAACCGGGGAGAGCCGTATGGCACAACCGGGGAGAGCCGTATGGCACAACCGGGGAGAGCCGTATGGCACAACCGGGGAGAGCCGTATGGCACAACCGGGGAGAGCCGTATGGCACAACCGCGAAAATCTGCACCGTCGTTATTCATCCACGCCGGTTTAAGTAATTTACGAAGACCAGCAATGCGCTAAAAATGTAGATTTTTTCTTTTTCAACGGTAGAGTGAGTGACCAACGTTTCGGCAGCAGAACATGTTTACGAGAACGTCTTATTTACTTGTGCAAAAATGGAACAATGTTAAAAAAAAGAAAACCTTACAGAAATGTAACTGTTGAAGTTGATGTCATGCAACCAGGCGAGAAGTGAATGAGGCCAGGCTTAGGGATCTCATTTGCGAGGGTGACCCGGCTCACAAAGATGACATTTTTTATATTCTTAGTTCTTTCGGTAAAGTCACGTTGAAGGGAAACAACAAAATAATAAAATATATATAAAACAATAAAAATTCTCACGACGTTTCGACCAGACGACCGTTTGTGTTATGGTCGAAACGTCGTCAGAATTTTTATTGTTTTATATATATTTTATTATTTTGTTGTTTCCCTTCAACGTGACTTTACTGAAAGAACTAAGCATATGAATTACTGCAGTCACGAAAGCTTTAAATCAAAAGATGACATTGTAACCAGGAAACACCTGCAAGTTTTTGCACACGTGCGAATGCATCTTCCCCTTTCGGTTTCTGGTCATTACACAAACAACAACAACAACAAAAACAACCCTAAGAGGACTGTTGTAAAATATCAAACGGATTTTGCCCTTGTGACGGATTTTTTTTTTTCTCCTCCACCGTGTGCACGTGGATTTGTTTTTACCCTCCACCCTGTGCACGTGGATTTGTTTTTACCCTCCACCCTGTGCACGTGGATTTGTTTTTACCCTCCACCCTGTGCACGTGGATTTGTTTTTACCCAGGTGCGGGACGCAGCGTTGGGGAGTCTGGTGGAGATTTACCGGCACGTTGGCGAGAAAGTTCGCGCCGACCTGGCCAAGGGCAAGGGAATCCACCAGGCTCGGTACGCGTACACCCATCCCTCGCCCCGGGGCTTGCCGCCTCAACAGCGGCAATACAAATAATGAACATTCGTAAAGTGGCGCGTTTCATCCGTAGATCTCAATGTGCCACCCGTGTATGTAAGGCCAGGAAGTAAACAGAACCAGCTGGGTAAACGGGCAGAACTAGTAGGGGGGGTGGGGGGTAAAGGCGAGGTCGCCCACTCGCTCGCCCGCTCGCTCGCCCACTCGCTCGCCCACTCGCTCGCCCACTCGCTCGCCCACTCGCTCGCCCACTCGCTCGCCCACTCGCTCAGAACCAGGATAAAACGTCTAGAAATAGTGTGGCGGGGTAAAGGACAGTTTATTTGCCCACTCGCTCGCCCACTCGCTCGCCCACTCGCTCGCCCACTCGCTCAGAACCAGGATAAAACGTCTAGAAATAGTGTGGCAGGGGTAAAGGACAGTTTATTTGCCCACTCGCTCACCTACTAACTCGCTCGCCCACTCACTTGCCCACCCACTCGCCCGCCCACTTGCCCGCTCACTCGCCCGCCCACTCGCCCGCCCAATCACCCACCTCACTCAGTGGTCTACTCGCTCGCCCACTCACTCGCTCGCCCACTTGCTAAGAACCTCCAGGGTAAAATGGCTAGAACTAATGGTGGGTAGAGGCCAGTTTAAATAGGTGAGTTTTCAAGACAGGACTTAAATATATGTTACGATTCTGTGATAGTCTCATGTAGCGAAGGCAAAGCGTTGTTCCCAAGCTTGGGAGCTGCGCTGGCTAAAGCTCGATCACCCAAGGACATGGGTCTTGACCTCAGAGTACTTAGTAGAATGAGATCCGAAGATCTCAGGGGCCTTGGTGTATTAAGATAGATCAGTTGTTGCATGCTTTGTATAAACCATGCAGTACTGTTCAATGAACGCTCTGCTGCTCACCCAATCATACTCTCGCTCACTCACTCACCCACTCATTCGCTGACCCACCCACTCACTTACTCGCCTACCCATCCACTCGCTCATTCACCCACTCGCTCATCCACCCACTCGCTCACCCACCCACTCGATCACCCATCCACTTGCTCACCCACCCACTCGCTCACCCATCAACTTGCTCACCCACCCACTCGCTCACCCACCACTCACTCAGCCAAATTTGAAACTTGAATCCTTAGATCCCTTCAGTGGTTCTCGTTCGAATAACAGATTGAGCACTCTTTGCTCTGCCTTCATCAAGCCGATTAGTTTACACATTACTTTTCTCCATGGCTTCTTTGTGCCTAATGAATTCACACTCCTTTCCGGAAATCACCTTGGAGTTCTTGTACATCTTAACATTTTAGAGTGCAATTCACCTTCACCCATCCTCATTCAATTATTGTAACAT
This sequence comes from Petromyzon marinus, assembly GCF_048934315.1. NCBI lineage: Eukaryota > Metazoa > Chordata > Hyperoartia > Petromyzontiformes > Petromyzontidae > Petromyzon > Petromyzon marinus. The sequence goes on from NC_133722.1 coordinate 6,506,415, forward strand.
TTAGCCTAGCTGGGGGGTTGGGGGTGGGGGGGGAGTTGGCCAAGAGATCGCAGTGCTTATAGTGGGTTCGTGAACCCATCTGTTTGCACATTTTGAGCGTTACCCCATCGTGTCAGCAGGGGTTTCTCCGTGCACTCCAGTATCCTTTCGCACATTAAAAGCACTGCTTAGACAGTGCACCGCATACAGGGCCCTGTTGAAAACGGGTATTGAGACTCGGCAAAGTTTTTCCTAGCAAAAAAATTGATATAATTATATATTTTTTTATTGTGGATGCATCGTGAGGTGGTCACCCTTTTAAAGGTTTATTTTTAGAACCCTTTTCACGAAGAGCAGGACCGCGCGTGCGTGCGTGCGTGCGTGTGTTCGTGCGTTCGCTCCGAGCTCGTGTGCACTCTTTACGCGTGACCCACTTTTCCGTGCGCTAACGCGACGCGACGCACACAGCCCCCCCCCCCCCCTCTCTCGCCCCCCTCTTCCAGCCACTTTGAACTCTCGACGCACGCTCGCTCTCGTTTCGTTTCCTGGAAAGCTCTCGCTCGCTCGCTTGTTCTCTATCTACAGAGTTGCGCCAAGGAGACAGAGTCGTAGCTTGTGGTCGACGCCGGCGTTGTTGCCGTTGTTGCTGCACAACGTCTCGCCCGGCTGTCTTGGTTGTGGTCGGATTTGTTAAAAATAGCGTCGTCATCCTTGGATAGGGCGAGCTAATTAATTATTAGCGTCTTCACCCCCCCCCCCACCCGGAAACGTGCCCTAATTAATTCATTATTAGTGTCGCGATCCCTGGATACGCGAGCTCATTAATTATTTATTAGTGTCGTCATCCCTAGATACGGGAGCCAATTAATCATGAGTTGAATTTATTTGGTCTCCAGCACTGCATTTTTTTACCTGCTCATCACACCATGCAAAGAAAAGTTTCTGCCCTGCAATTGCTGGCTCACGCCACTGCTGGCGGAAGGGTTGTCCGCTGCAATAAGCCCTCGAGCCCCCCTCTGGCGGGTATTTGGCCTACTCTCCCACGGGGGCCGAACGTCTTGGAAGCGGTGGGAGTACCCACGCTTTAACCCCCATCGCTCGCAATCCTCCGATGGACAGCGACCGCGGTGTGGGTGTTATTTATTCCGCCCCCCGCATCACAGACCGAAAGTCTGCACCTCGGCGATGCATAATGAACCAAACAATCAAGCTGACCCAGCGGCGAACGGGCAGAGGGATGAAAATCCGTTATCATAAGGACAAATGCTACCACTACGGATAATGATCAGCGATTTATACTTCAGCTGCCTGCCTCACTGGTCACTCCGCGCTTCACTCGGCCTCAACGTGTACTCTCTGATATCGTCTTCAGGGGGCGGGGGGGGGGACACGGGACCTGGTTTTTAACGAAACGCCTCTGCTACGTCACGGCGTTGTACGCTCGATAAGAATTCGCAATTGGTAATTTTTTTATTTGGGTCAGATCGCGTTCAGTAAAATGTGCGGCGTACCCCACCCTCCTCCGCCCGCGCACAGCCGATCTCAAATAAAGTCACGTGATAAACAGACGCGCCGATTTGTCGCTGCCAGTGCGGGGCCTGTGTTGCTGGAGAGCGACCCGCACGCGTGAAACGATTGGGCCGGAGGACGAGACGGTGTACGACAACGCATTCTACTCGCGCGATCCGACGAATCGCACTGTTGGTCGCGAAAGTCCTTTGTGTGTTACATTTACACGACGAGAAACGTGCGGTCCCTCTGCAGGCTCAACTCCCTGTTCGCCAGATTCGATGAAGTTCAGAGCTCGGGAAGCATGATTGCTACAGCAGGTATGAGAGAGTTGGATGGCTCTACAGATGCACACTTACCCCCCACGCCCACCGCAAAGAAGGGCTGGGTTCAATTCCCGACTGGACCCGAGCAGTCCGGTAAAGGCTACGCCGCGGGGACCTTTATCTTTGCCAGGCAAGAGCTTCGAGGACGACGATTCGGTGGACGGGAACCGCCCCTCCTCTGCCAGTTCCACCTCTTCCCGGACTCCGGCTCCTCGGCACGCCACCTCCTCTTCAGCGCGGGTTTCCAGCGCCGCCTTCAGCAAGACCCCTTCCGGTACGGGCGACGCGACCGGCCTCGACGCAGCTGCACACGGCGCGCTACCGCTCCTGGCCGCTCGCGTGAAGTCACGTCGGCCGTAGCGACGAGGCGCTGACGTAATCGCCCGCCGAAAGGCGCCACGGCGGCAGGATGTTAGCTACCTCGCCTGGTATACAGGAGGTCATGGGTTCTATCGCGACCCTGACGACAGCTGTATATTTGGAGTTTGCGTGTCTCTCTCTCTCTCTCCACGTGGTCGGGTGGATTTTTATTCGGGTCCTCTGGTTTTTTTCCTTCTACGTTTTAGAATCGACATCACGCATTTAAAGTGTTTGATTGCTATAAATGTCCACACTATGAGCCCCTGCGTTGAGCTATCATTTGTGGCAGCCGGTGTCGCTTCTGAAAAAGAGTTGCATAGCTAAGTTGTGCCTTGCTTAGTAAAATAAAAAAATGGTTTTCGTTTCATTAAGCGGGGAGGATTTAAAGCGGGTGCCCGTGTCGGTCAACCGTTTGCAGCGGCTTCCAAAGAAGGAGCCGGCGCCGTGGACGAGGACGACTTCACGCGCGTGTTTGAAGAAGTCGCTCTGGTGCACGTGAGTCATCCGCGACATCCCGTGAACTTGACGCCTCTTTGCGGGGGGGGCTTGAACACCTCCCTGTATTAACGCCTCCTCTCTTTCATTATTGTTGTTGTTGCCAGGAAGAAGGATAAGAAGCCGTTTATATTTTTTTCACCATCTTGATCCTGGGAAAAAAAGGGGCCCGTAGATATAGCTGCTTAACCCGAGCTATTAACGCATTGTCCTTGTACTGCTCGCCTTTTGGTGGCCTTGGCTCTCCAGCACCGGTGAGAGACAAAGCCATACAAGAGGCTGTCTCTGGCAGAAGCAAATCATTTTGTAGGACAATGCGTACATTATATAAGCACGTTTGGTTTGCGTGTTTTACCACAGGTATGTGTGGTTAATGCAGACTTGATGCCTTGTGACAGAGGTGTCTCTTTGGTGCTTGAACAACTTAACGCCTCCTGCGTTGTTGCCAGAAAGGGTAAAAGCCTTTTCCATTTCCATCGTGTACATTTGTTCGAGTACAAACGTAACCCTGTCGTGTGCGAAAGGAGCTCCCCACTCCAAATGTGTTTACGTTAGTTTGAATGCAATTTTATAAACGGTCGCCCAGAGTGGCGGCTCGTGTTGCTGTCGGCAGTCTTGTACATACATAGATACGGACGGACGCACGTATATACGTACATAATAGTACTCTAAGCAGTATCCTCATTGGTGGATACTGCCATGGCGGACACTGCCCATGGTGGACACTGCCCATGGTGGTGGACACTGTCCATGGTGGTGGACACTGCCCATGGTGGTGGACACTGCCCATGTTGGTGGACACTGCCCATGTTGGTGGACACTGCCCATGGTGGTGGACACTGCCCATGGTGGCAGACACTGTCCATAGTGGCGGACACAACCCATGGTGGACACTGCCCACGATGGTGGATACTACCCATACGTACGTACGTTGAGCTTCTTCCACGCCGTAAGTAGCCAACCGTGCTCATCGGTGGTTGCGGTCTTGCAGGTGCACTCCAGTCGGGAGCTGGAGGAGTCCATTAGCGGTGTCCGTGACGTGCTGTGCGACGACAAGAACGACTGGGAGCAGCGCGTCGCAGCGGTGAGAGTAGCCAGTGTTTGCGCCGCGAATCAGTGCCGCACCCACCCCGGGATTGTTCGCGACGATCGTCACACAGCCCGGATTTTTAATCCCCGTGCGGCAGGTCCGGATGGCATCGGCACGGCCGCTGATTGAGTCGGCCTTGGTTTAGGCGCGCTGTGTGTCCTGCGAGACGCAATGACACATCTGTCAACCCCTTATCAGTACCTTGTTACAGACCAATTCAGACCTCATTGGTCACCCCGTGCCCCTTATAAATCTCAACGTTCATCCTACAAAGTCCCACCACAAGGGAGAAACACAAACAAATAGACAAAAAAAATGTTGCCCCGTATTGAAACGGCCGTACGCCATATGGACTTGAAAAGTTAATTTTCCCGTACAAGAATACGGGGTTAAACTGTATGGGTTGGCATTCATGCAATCATTTGTTCTCTTTTTATTTTATTGCCGTTGTCTTGTGCAGCATTGTGAGATGCAGTTTTGCGTGAGTGACGCTGTATAATAATAAAAAAATATGATTTGTATTAATTGACCTGCAAATGACTCAGTTGTGAAGACAGGCGATAATCATCGCACCCCACTGTATGTATGGAAAATGTTGAACTTCTTTCGCACCGTACATAGCCAACCGTGCCAATCGGAGGTGCAGACTGTGCCTGAACCATCGCGCCTTTCGTGATGGTAGCCTTGCGTTATATGAACGGCGCGAACACCACTGCACCCACGGTCTCATTTCGCCGCACGATAAACGCCGCCAAGTTCTTTTCGGCCTTTTTATCCTGCCATGCGTGTAGCCAAGCGTACAATTGCACATCGGCTCAACTCGTGACTTCTTCAGGCTTCTGCCCAGCAAGCATTTATTTCATCCCTGTTCGTCGGCCATCCAATCATGCGGACCTTGGTTCTCCAATGTAGCCACGCCTAAGGATGGTAAAAAAATGTCAACATTTATCTGGGGCGTGCAAATCGCTGAAGCGGGGAGCAAGGTTGAACCTTAATGTACGCATGTTTTTTTAAATCTATAAATTATTGATAAAGCACCTGTCTCTAAGAATATTCATTGTTTTTATACGGTAGTCTTTCTTGGAAGGGAGGCAGAATGATAATAGTACCATAAGCAGTATCCTCAATGGTGGACACTGCCCATGATGGTGGACACTACCCATGGTGGACACTACTCATTGTGGACACTGCCTGTGATGGTGAATACTGCCATGGTGGACACTGCCCATGGTGAAACACTACTCATGGTGGACACTGCCTATGATGGTGAATACTGCCATGGTGGACACTACCCATGGTGGACACTGCCATGGTAGACACTTCCTTTGATGGTGGACACTGCCACGGTGGACACTTTTTAACGGTGGACACTTGTAACAATTTCCAACATATAGGTAGTTACTACGGCCCAGGTCTCCCCTTTCGGCCCATGTGCCAGCAGCCAGGCCCCTCTCTGTCCCGCGCGAGCGCCCCCCCCCCCCCCCCTCTCGTGTGTTGTTCCGTGTCGTTTTGCGCTCAGCTGAAGAAGCTGCGGGGCTTGCTGCTGGCGGGAGCGGCAGAGCAGGACTCCTTCCCTGGCCACCTGCGCCTGCTGGAGCCGGCGTTCAAGCTGTCGGCCAAAGACCTGCGCTCGCAGGTGGTGCGGGAGGCCTGCATCACGCTTGGGTACGGCTCTATTCACGCACCCGCCCGCCCCTCCGTACGTTCATCCGTCTGTGCTGCCACCGTCGCCGCCTCCCCGTTTTTAGCCAGACGCAAAATCCCCCCCCCCCACCCCCCCCCGCTTGCAATTTTTGGGTCACGTTGCGTTCGCCAGCGCCATTGTGGAGAGTATAACGACGACTCGAATGGTTATTTTGTGTCGCGCGACGTATAATTTTTTTGCGGCGAACTTGGATTCGCATCCTGAAGAGAGAGACGGTCCCTTCTTATAAACATCTGGCAGTTCGCCGGCACTGATCCAAGCAAGTCTGAGTCTGCTGATGAGACACTGATTGTCGACGCCGGTTCGGAGTTTTGCTTGTGCCGATTCAATGCCGTGGGGTTGATAGGGTTGTGTAAAAAAAAAGATTTCTTTTTGTTTCACGTGGAGAGACGGATATATGGAGGAGACAACGAAATTCGTGATTATTTTGCATCACGTGTTATATAATTTTGCATCGAACTAGGATTGTTATCCTAAAGAAAGAAGGTCCCTGCCTATAAACATCTAGAGTTTTTGCTTGTCCTGAATCAATGCTGCTGAATTTATGCACACCCAGAAGGCCACAGGGGCCGTTGAGTCATCTAATCGGATAAATCAAGGATATTTATTGTCGGCTTATCTATCTCCCCATTGTGTTCATTGTTTCGTATGATGCCGGCCACCTATGCCTAGCCTTCATAGGTGTTGCTCGCTAACAGCAATTGGCCCTACTGTCTGTTCAGGCTATACATGGGATATTTGTCTTTATATATGTATCCCGTTCATAATAAAGGTTTTTGGGTTAGATCGCGTTATTTATAAATGTGTCGTAACCCTCCACCACCCGACACAGCCAAACAGTAAAAAATTTGTCACGTTTACAAAGGACAAATAGTTGACTACTTTAGCCCCCCGGTGTGTAGAAGAGTGAATCAACATAATTTAAAATTTGAGTACGACATTTCGCTGGTAATTACATCCAGCATCATCGGGCAATTCGCCAGAATGGTAAAACACTCACTTGCTCCCGGTCTTCAATAGAGCAGCAGGGTGACGTCATCATTTAACTCATTCAGGTGCAGTGATTTGAGGCGGAGGGGGGTATTATAATTATATAATCGATTGGTAATCAGTCAATGGTTATGATTAGTAATGAGTTGTAGATTAGTAATTAGTTGTAATGTGTGTAATTGTGATTATATGCTACGTTAGTAATCCGTTAATTCGTATGTGTTTCCCCTATAAGTAATTGTAGTATGTATTATTTAATAATACGCTTCCAAGCCGCACTAAGCCTGTAGCTGTCAGAGCGATTAAAGTTACTTCTATTTCTTTCAATTTCAATGGATTCTCTAATTAGTCTTTGCCAGTAATAATTAGTTTTACACAACACTTCAATGTTATCAAAATCAATTGAGTGTCCTTGTTGACAAGTATGTTCTGCCACTGCCGACAGTTGTGTTTGAGATAATTTAATATTTCTTTGGTGTTCTTTTAGTCTTATGCTGATGTTACGTCCCGTCTGTCCAATATAGCATCTGCCACATAAACAGTTAATCCGATATACACCTTCTGTTGATAATTTAGGTAATTCTTCTTTAGTGCAAGATACTACGTTTTGAATTTTGTGTACTGTACCAAATCTTACTGTAATGTTTTGCTTCTGCAAAACACGGGCTAATTTGTCAGTTACTCCTGAGATATATGGAATTTTAATTGTTTTCTGCAGTGTTGCTTTGCGATCGTGATTTGGCATTCAGTGCTCTGTTAATTTGAGTATTATTGTAGCCATTCTGTCGTAATGCTTCTTTAACGTGTTTGATCTCTCTCACTAGACTTTCACCATCTGACACTGTTTTCGCCCGATGTATGAGCGTCTTGATAAGAGAGGATTTCTGAGCTGGATGATGATGTGAATCTGCATTCATATAGGCATCAGTGTGCGTTTGCTTTCTGTAAACGCTGTGTGTTATTTAACCGTTTAGGCCATGTCCAAGCAAAATATCTAGGAACGGGAGTGTGTTATTCACCTCCATTTTCATGGTGAACTGGATGGTCGGGTTTTGTGCATTGAGATGATTGAGAAAATCATTAAGTGTATCTTTACCATGTGGCCAGACAACCAAAGTGTCATCCACATATCTAAACCAAAAAGATGGTTTTAATGTGCTCGAGGCAAGTGCTCTTATTTCAAAGTTTTCCATGTACAGATTTTCTATAGCAGGAGATAAAGGAGAACCCATTGCTGCTCCTTCCTTTTGTTTAAATAAATCCCTTCTCCATAAGAAGTAAGTGTTATTTAAACAATGGTCAGCAAGTTTCGGAATATCTTTTGGTAAACCTTTATTCTTTACTAGTGTATCAAGTAATTTAAGAGATTCGTTCACTGGAACCTTAGTGAATAGAGAAATCACATCAAAACTTACCAGAATATCAGAATTAAGTTTAATATCTTTAATCACATTCACAAGATGTTCTGAATTTCTTATGAATGAAGATATCCTATCGATGTAGGGCTGTATTTGTTTAGTTATATATTTTGCTAATTTATATGTGGCAGAGCCAATTGTACTGACTATGGGTCGTAATGGGATGCCGATTTTATGAATCTTTGGTAGCCCATACAGTCTAGGTGGTTTTGAGGCCCTTGGCTTAATTTGGTATTGTTCATTCTTAGGGATTAATGAATTTGCAATTATTGCAGTAGTCTTACGTTCTAAAGTATTAGTTGGATCTCGTTTAATTTTAATGTAGGTACTTTCCTCTAGTAAATTTCTAATTTTATTATCATAATCGGCTCGTGACATCACTACAGTAGTGCGGCCTTTTTCAGCTGCCAGGATTTGGATATCTTTATTTACACGGAGCTCTCTTAAGGCTTTTGCTTCGTTAGAGCTAATATTTACTATTGGAATTTTGCTATTCTCAATTATTTTGGCAACCTCGAGTCTGGTCATCTCTGCCTCATTATGTGGAAGGAGTCTTACTGCTGATTCTACCTCAGCAATTATCTCATCCACTGGAATTGTGCGTGGGGTAACGGCAAAGTTAAGGCCTTTAGAAAGAACAGAGATCATGTCACTGGTTAAAACACTGTTAGTCAAGTTCATTACGGTTTTGTTTTTAAATTGTTCGCTTTTAGTAGGGATTTGTTTATTATGAAGTTTAGAAAATGTATTCATTTGGTTAGTTTTTGTTAGATTAAACACATTATCAGCCGATTGTTGTGTTATGGTATCGATTATATTCCAATAATGCATGGATACACTATTGCTTATATCTAAGTGTAACTGCTTTAGCGATTCCGAAATGTAAGATAATTCACTCCTGTTGTGCTGTATTCTCTCTATTAATAATAAATCGCTAGCTTTATATAGTATTTGGTTAGCTTTAGAAGACTTTATGTGATGTGTTATTTTAACTGCGTTTGGTTTACCTTTGAGTTAAATGATGACGTCACCCTGCTGCTCTATTTAAGACCGGGAGCAAGTGAGGGCTTTACCAATCTGGCGAATTGACCGATGATGCTGGATGTAATTACCACCGAAACGTCGTACTCAATTTTTAAATGATGTTGATTCACTCTTCAACACACCGGTGGGCTAAAGTAGTGAACTATTTGGCCTTTGTAAACGTGACACATTTTTTAGTGTTTGGCTTTGTCGGGTGGTGGAGGGTTACGACACATTTATTATAAATAACGCGATCTAACCCAAAAACCTTTATTATGAATGATATTGGCCGAGAAAGCCTACGTGTTAAAATGTGTATCCCGTGTCCTTTTCGATGGCTTGTTCCGCGCGTGCAATGCACTGTTGTAACGAGGATGCATTCGCGGTTGGCGCGTGGTCAGGTACTTCTCAACCGTGCTGGGCAACCGGTTTGATCATTGTGCCGAGACTCTCATGCCCACGCTCTTCAACCTGGTGCCCAACAGCGCCAAGGTCATGGCGACCTCAGGGGTGGCTGCCATCCGCCTCATCATACGCGTGAGTGCCCTTGAACGGGAGGGGTTCAACAGTTGAGTATGTGTAGGAATTTTACAATTGAGTACTTGGGTGGCGAGGTGTTAACTACCTCGCCTGGTATACAGGAGGTTTGTGGGTTCGATCCCGACCCTGCGAGGTGTTAACTACCTCGCCTAGTGTACGGGAGGTTTGTGGGTTCGATCCCGACCCTGCGAGATGTTACTACCTCGCCTAGTATACAGGAGGTTTGTGGGTTCGATCCCGACCCTGCGAGATGTTAACTACCTCGCCTAGTGTACGGGAGGTTTGTGGGTTCGATCCCGACCCTGCGAGATGTTAACTACCTCGCCTGGTATACAGGAGGTTTGTGGGTTTTATCCCGACCCTGCGAGATGTTAACTACCTCGCCTGGTATACAGGCGGTCGTGGATTCGATCCCGACCCTGACGCCTGTATAATTGTAGTTTTGCATGTTCTCCCCGTGGTCGCGTGGGTTTTTCTCCTGGCCCTCCGGTTAATCCCTCCACATTTAGAATCGGCGTCGCGCGTTGAGATCATTTAAGGCCGCTATAAACTTGCACGTGATGATACGGCGCTTCGCCGAGCAGTCATTTGTGACAGATAGCCAGGTCGCCTCTGAAAAAGAGCGACGCAGCAGCTCAGTGAGAAGGGGGGGGGGTGGGGGCCTTACCTGGTGAGCAAATTCCGTTGGAGAACGTTCGCCTCCTTTTGATCTCCCGACAGCACACGCACACGGCGCGGCTCATCCCACTCATCACCAGCAACTGTTCTTCCAAGTCTGTGGCCGTTCGACGGTGAGCTTTTCCTCTGCCGCCCTCCAACGCCGCCACCACCGCCGCGCCGGGGTTCCTGCCTGGCCGCGTAGTGCAGATGCAGGTCGCAGGCTGGCTGAGGACATTGTCCGTTCGATATTTGTTTTTTGTCGCGTGGAGAGGCAGAGCCCCGCGTCCGGTTGCGTGTTTGTCGAACTTCTGAGTCGTCATGTCTGATGGCAAAGTAGTGCAAAGTGTACATCGCGTGCGTTCCCGGTGGATTGTGGGACCCTTCTTCTTTCGTATGGGTTGATGTAGACGCAGGGCAACAACGGCAATTTCACATGCAGATGGTCAAGCCCAGACACAGCCGCGTCAGGAGCAGTGGAGTGTATCGCTGTTGTGTCTCCTTTGTATTTGTGGATCGGGCATTGTGTCGCTGTGTAGTGTGCGGTCTGTTTTGGACGATGACAGTCGCACACTAGAGAGTTTTCCATTTGGGACATTGGGTAGGCACATCTGCTATGGTTTGTGCATTGGATGCGGTTTAGGGTGGACCATGAGCTTCGGGGCAGATAAAAACCGGGCATCTTCTGCGTTGGGAATAATGAATGTGCACGTAGATAATAAAATAAATACCCCCCCGGCATGGTTGTGTTTATTTACCCAAAACAACACTAACCTTGAGGTCCATCAGCCTGCTTTTGCGTTGAGCAGCATTTGTTTGGGCAGGCAAGCCCTGGATCAGTTTTGATTTCCGAAGTCTCGTCAGCAGAGCGTGGGGCCTGTTTGGCAAATGCTGCTGGGTTGCGAGGTGTTCTAGGCAAGACCGCTCCACGAATACATTGGTGGGGAGCGGCCTGGTCAATGCGTTACAGCGGCATTGTGTAAAATCTATACAATGGCCCTTTCCTGGTGAATTCATAACATCGATGCGGTGAGGCCCAGTGAGGGCTTTTTATGTTAAAACACCATTTGTTAATTTTACATCAATATCCATAATAGAGGTTTGTTAGGTTGGATCGTGTGAATATAAATGCCTCGTTAAACCCACCACCATCCGACACAGCCAATTACTAAGGTTTGTCACGTAAACAAGACATGCCAATTCGTTACTAGTACAGCACACCGGTGTGTTGGAGAGTAAACCCACAACCAGAATTGTAGATGTTGTAGGTTTACGTGACGAACCTTACTAATTGGCTGTGTCGGGTGGTGGCGGGTTTAACGACACATTTACAAGGTCTAACCCAAAGAAACCTCGTGATGGACGATTTGTTAACACTACACTAACAGTCTGACTCCGACCACCCTTGCACGACGATATTTGTACTTGCTACTCCGCAAATACTGGAGGAAGTCCACAACTTACTCTGAAAGCAATGACTCTTCCTCCACTGTGTGGACCAGAGGTTCACTGAAAGGGATCTCGGAGGGTAGCTCTCCGACATCCACTTCCGTAGCCCCGTTCCGTGACGCGTCGCTGCGCAAAGGGTTCCCAATGGATCATCTCATCTCGAGACGTTGACGCTACGATAAAAGAGCAACGAAATTCCTCGTCATATTGATTCCTTACGTGAAAATGTAATTCCATGCAAATGCATCGAATAAGGCTCGTAATCTGTCATTTCCGTTCGATTTCTTCGGTTGTGACTCGGTGATCTGTTGTGGTTTGTTTCATAAAGGAGATGTTTTGAGTTCATGGACCTGTTGCTACAAGTCTGGCAGATCAGCTCACTTGAGCGGTAAGTCTTCATGAAAGTTGGCCCGATGATGTATAGTCGGGAGGCCACGTTTCGATTGCTCATGTCATTTGGCTCATTCAACGTTTCTCAAACTCTGGATCCCCGTGCCAAGGGGAGGGGTGTTTGTGACTCATTACACACAAAGTGCTTGGCAAAAATGAACCAGAATACCTTTGCTGATCTCGTCAGGGAGCATGAAGCATCACGCGAAGTCCCGTCATCCTCGCAGCGCCGCCTTTTGGCTGACCATCGACCAAAAGCCGGTCACCGCATCGCGCACTTTCAGATGCGCTGCTGCGGCCGTCTGGAACGCTCTTCCGATATTAGGAAGCCACTTTTAAATCATCTAGATTGAAAGTAATGTATTTTTACAGATTTTTTTGTGTTTAGTTTGTTGTCCTTCCCTCACATCTCCAATTAGCACGGTTGGCTACGTACGGTGCGAAAGAAGTTCAGCATACATAAATATCTGTCATTTTCTGCGCTCATGAGCATTCAGGTATTCTTGCTCATCTTCCGTTTACAGCCCTGTAAACCGGTGGTGGAAACTCCGCCTTTTTATGGCGCTGGCACACCTAATCGTGGGAAAAAAAACCACTGTTGACTTCCACACAAAGTGGTACTCATTTTATCAACACCCCAGAGGCATGATTGGCGCGAGTCAGCGGCCAACCAGGATTGTGAACTCGCAAACCTTGCGATTGTGAGCCGCTTGCTCTATCGCTGAGCCACGTGGCCGTGCTGTGCCTCTGGCAGATGGCACTTGTGCAGCCTTTTCTACTATCCGCTGCTGGATGAAGGCCTGCCCCACTCTGCTCACTGCGGGGTTGGCGAAGGCATGGGGGCGCGAGCTTCTTGTTACCCTTAATCGTCGCCGATTAAATACCTGCGAGGACGAGCGAGAGGGCGCGCCAGGGAGGCCCCGCGTGAAACCCGTGCTCGTGCGTATTTTTCTTATTCCCCCCCCCCTTCCCCCCCTGTTTTCCACCAGGCATGTCACGGTGCTGTCGGACACCATAAAGAAGGGCATGCACGACGCGGATGCTGATGCCAGGGCGGAGGCCAGGAAGTAAGTTTGGACGGTGCGGAACGGGCAAACGAGGGCGTCGCTTGGCGCGTGGCAAGATTCGCCACTCAAGAATTTGCCTGCCGAGTCATCATAGGCGCTCTCAACCCCACGGCCGACCTCGTGAGGCGTAAAATAATTGCCTCCCGAGACACACAGGCCTATATATATATAGTTTATTAAAAAAACATCAGATTCTGCGAAGGGACGAACGCTCGTACCGAGTCGGCGTTCACTGTGACAACTCGCGGTTCACGTGTACAAGGGGCCCAGACGTTAACCGAGTTTACCGTTCTGTTGCGCGACAGGGCCTACTGGGGCTTCCGGTCGCACTTCCCCTCCGAGTCCGACGCCCTCTACGCGGCGCTGGAGCCCAAGTACCAGAAGTTGCTGAGCGGCACGCAGCTGCACAGCTCCTCCAACTCTCACTTCGACCGCTCCGCGTCGAGCTCGCAGGAGAGCCTCACGTGAGTGACGTGCACGGGAGGTCGTGGGTTCGCACCTGACCCCTGACGACGCCTGTGCAATTGGGAGTTTTGCGCGGTCTCTCTTTCTCTGTCTCTCTGTCTCTCCGTGGTCGCGTGGATTTTTCTCCGGCCGCTTGAAGCAAGCTAAAAATAACGCCGCCGCGCACGCACGGTTCGAGTTGCACCTTTTGACGTGCGCGCTTGTCTTCGGGGAAGGAATAAAATCATCAGCACGGAAGCCAAACGGCATCTGTCAGGGCTAATGCAGTATTTGCAAAAGCAGTTGTCATTTTTGGTTTGGTTTGGCATGTGTCCCCAAGTACGCCACGGTGGCGAGATGTTAACTACCTCGCCTTGTATACAAGAGGTCGTGGGTTCATTTCTGACCACTGTCAACGCCTATATATTGGAGTTTGCGTTCTCTCTCTCTTCTCATGGTCTGTGGATTTATCTCCGGGTCCTCCGGTTTTTCCCATACACATTTTCAAATCAACGTGCGTTTAGAGTGTTTGGCTGCTACTATAAATTTACACCTGATAAGCCACTTTGTTGAGCTCCCATTTGTGATAGCCAGATCACTTCTGAAAAAGAGCTATACAGTAAAACCTTGGATTGCGAGTAACTTGGTCTGCGAGTGTTTTGCAAGACGAGCAAAATTTTGTAAATAAATATTAATTTGATAAACGAGCGAGGTCTTGCAATACGAGCAGTACGTGTAGTACGCTTTGTCTGCCGAGCGTCACCTGATCACAACTGATGTACGAGTGCTTTGATATACGAGTGCTTTGGATTACAAAAAATTTTCCGGAAGGAATTACGCTCGCAATCCAAAGTTTTACTGTATAGCTCAGTGGGCCTTACCTGGCAAAATAAAAAAAAATGTTGAATCAGTTGAATATTAGTTTGAGGTGGTTTCGCACGGCTCCGTTTCCTGCTTGTACAAACTTCAAAACGGTTGATTTTGCAGTGGGGGAGGCTATTTCCAACAGTTAAATGTGGGGGGTTGGGGGGGCTGTAGGGGGGTGGAGGAGGGCTGTGGCTATAGGAAGAGGGAAACAAAAAATATGACCTCCGACCCCATGTGTGCCGCTGCATTGGCGGTGATGGGTGGGGCCTGGCGGTATCATGGGCATCATCATCCTGGGGTGTGTGGGTTTTTTTTTCTCCGAGTTTCTCTCCTTCGGGAGGCAGAATGCGTGGGGGGGCGGCCGAGTTGACTCGTAGTCCTAATCGACCCGTCATCCCAGCTCTTAAGTGTTCAGCTGGAATGTGCGTTCGACACGTGGCGTAGGGAGCGGCGGTGCAGCGGTTAGCGCGCCGCGCTACGAACACGCCGGCCGCAAAACGAGTACCTGGTGCGATGTGTAAACATCGCTGCCGGGGAGCAGTGAGGACACGTCTCTCCTCTTAAGCGCTGTGTTCGGACCTCTGTCTGCGGAATTTATGTGCCCCTTTCCATTTTGACGGTGCGTGCTCTGCAACGGGCTCTTGTCCAATCGAATTTTTTTTGTATAATTTGCTACTGGGGAGACAAAGGCGGCCGGGTGTGGTGCTCGATAACGGCACTTGCCCCAACATTCTGTTGAGGCTATAGGAGGCGGGGGGGGGGGGGGTCCTTAATCTTTGTGTTTGATGATTGCATGGTGTGGCGTGCGTTTTGTTCCTGGACGTGGTGCTGGTACCTGCCAATGACGCTCGCCCCAACAGTCTGTCGAGGCTATTGGAGGGGGGATCCTTCGTCTTTGCGTTTCATAATTGCGTAACGTGGTGTGTGGTGTGCGTTTTGTTCCTGCAGGAGGGTGGTGATGCCCAAGCGCGTCCCCGTTCGACAAGCCGACGTCTCGGCACCACGAGGTGCATCGCTCGCGAGTGTCGACCGAGGTCGAAGGCATTCGTACATCTGCTGCGTAACGTCCCTCGGCCCACGCCCATCTGTCCGTCCGTCCGTCCGTCCGGCCATGTGTCTGTCCTTCCGTTTGTCTCTCTGTCTACCTTGAGCACGGGGGGCGCCCAGTTACGCTTTCGTTCCTATTCCCTTCTTGATCCCCTTGACTGGAACCAACTCCTGCTGGAGGACACCTTAGCAGTCATCTTTACTATAACTTCCCTATCTCTTCTCCTCTGCCCATCCTGTTGCTACTGCTACTCCCTGCCCTACCGCCTCCAGCTACGACCAGACCTGCCCCAAACCCTATCATGACTCCTATAACTACTCCTAACACTACCCTATAATTACCCCAACCCCTATCGCTACGCCAATCGCTACCCCAACTCCTATCACTACCCCCATCACTATCCCAAGCCCTATAACTACCCCAACCCCTATCACTACCCCTATAACTAACCCCAAGTCCTATCACTACCCTTATCACTACCCCTATCACTACCCCTATCGCTCCCCCTATCACTACCCCAACCCCTCCTTAACCACCTCCACCTTTCCTCCTGTCACCGCAACTGCACCACGACTTTTAACAACAAGCCCGCTCTCCTCTTTTAACCACTTATCACCTTGCGTACAACTTGACAATTGTTGTGATGCGCCTTTGGACTAAGGCGCTGTATCAATCCGTACGGGGCACGGTAAGGTTCCGGCGGCGAGCTCAAAGTTTGACGCTGTCCCTCCCGTCGCGACGTGTGGCCCAGCCGGAGCGTCTGTGGCGAGGCGGCGGTCGTCGGTGGTGGCCGCGGCGGCGACGCCGGGGTCCGGCCTGCACCGCTCGCGCAGCGACATGGACGTGAACGCCGCCACCTGCGCCTCGTCGCGCAAGACCTTCGCGGTGCCGGCGCCCGTCTCCTCCGCCACGCTGGGTCGGTCCGCCTTTCTTACGCGGTCGCACGTTTTGGGCACGTGTGCGAAGGAAGGTCGGGCATCCGTGCGACGCTCCTTCGCTGGCCGTGCGTGACGGATGAATGAATTCCTTGCGCCTTCCAGCTCTGAACTTCCAAACATTGTTTCAGCGTGGGGTTGCCTCCGTTGGCCTCGCGGGACTGTGTGTTTAAATATGTGTACAGTAAAACCTTGGATTGCGAGTAACTTGGCCTGCGAGTGTTTTGCAAGACGAGCAAACATTTTAAATAAATATTACTTTCATAAACGAGCGAGGGTCTAGCAATACGAGTAGTGTACGTATACGCTTTGTCTGCCGAGCGTCACGTGATCGCAACTGATGTACGAGTGCTTTGATATACGAGTGCTTTGGATTACAAACACTTTTCCGGAACGAATTATGCTCGCAGTCCAAGGTTTTCCTGTAATAGTAATAATGATGAACGGCCCCTTATCAAATCGCTGGCCTCCGCACGCGCCGTTTCGGCCGTGTGTGTTGCTTCACCATACTTCACGTTTGCCGAGAGCAATTTGGTGATGGGGCGGGGGCGGCGGAGGAGGGGGGGGACAGACAATGACGGTTCAGATGTCAAAAACCGAAGACAGGTGTGACAGTGCGGGTGCGCTATACCGTCGCGCCACCGCTGCACGGCACGGTGGGCGTCAACTGAAAACGCGGTGACGTGACGTGCATGCGCGCGCGTTCCCTTTCCGATCGCCCAGGCCGCGTGCGGTCGCGACCTTCGACCTGCGGGATCATGAGCAGCCCGGTGACCCCCACGGACGCGCGGGGGCGGACGCGCGCCAAGGTGTCCCAGTCACAGCGTGAGTCTCTTTAAGTGCCGGGTACGCACCACACCGGGTGGAAGATGTCGGTGGGTGGGCGTCAAACCAAGGGGACAAAGCATCGTCAAGTCGGAGTCCAAGTGGTTTCCTGCTCGTATGGCCATTGAAGCATTGCTGCACATTTCACGTTTACAGAACTTAACCAGTGGTGTCAAATCCACATTTTAATATTGATCTGAATCAGAATTATTTCTTTAGACTGGAGGAATCTGATGAGCCACGAAGCTCTTTTTCACAGTTGGCCAGTAGGGACGGGTCACCAAGTTGCAACATCAAACAATACAAAAAAAACGATAGAAGTGCAAAGTAGAGAAAAGGTAAGCATGTCATAATTTTTTTAAACATAAATGAAGTATGTAAGAGTCTAACCCTTGCACAGCCGCTGTCGACTTTTGCCAAAAAGTCAGTTCTGATTTTATTGATCCCCGGAGGGATGATGGGATGAATCGGCCCACACGACCAGGATTTGAACGCGTAACAAACTGACTGCGAGCCTCTTTAACTACTACCGCTGAGCCGCCTGGCCGGATATATTTTCTCTGAGAGTCCTTACAAGCCCTGGCGAGTAGGTTCACACTCGGGTCTAGGCCGGTGGTCACCCAACATTTCAGGAGCTGCGGGACGATTTCTCAACCCTCGTTATTCTTGGTTCTTTCGGTAAAGTCGCGTAGAAGGGAAATAATAAAATAATACAAACAAAACAAAAAAAATTCTCACGACGTTTCGGTTGCAACACAAGCAATCATCATCAGGTGTGGAAACCACAGCAATAAAATTATAACAAAAAAAATGCAAATTTTTCAATCGTGACTTTACCGAAAGAACCAAGAATATGAATCCCCGCAGTCACGAAAGCTTTTAAATCGAAATTCGAAACCCTCTGTTATATGTTCACCGTGCAGCAAACAAAAACAAAGGATTGAACGTGCCATGGTTTGCGCAGGGACCACTTTCCAGAGCCTTGCGAGAACCACCAGTGGCCTACGCACACCAGGCTTGGAACCACCGGTTTTAGCTAGACCGCCCATCAGCGACTCCCAAAAACGATTTTATTTTACCAGTTGAAGCCCGCCAAGCTATTCGTTCTTTTCAGAGGCGAGCTGACCACACGTGATGGCCCATCGGAGTTGCTTATATCATCGTCGACCGTCATCCTCAGACGTGGTGAATTTAAAACAGCAGCCTAATAATCTAAACGCGAGTTGATTGCCAATGCGGGGAGAGGGTGGGGGGGGGCATAATAAGAGGAACCCGGAGAAAAAGCCACGTGACCACCATGGGGCGGGGGTGGGGGGGAGGGAGCGAGAGAGAGAACAAATAAACAGCCACACACGGCCAGGGGTCCGGGATCGAACCCACAACCTCCTGCATACCGGTGCGAGGGCGGTGACATTTCCTTAGCCGCCCTGCCCTCGCCGTGTTTTTTTTTTCGCAGCCGGGAGCCGGTGCGGGTCGCCGGGCCGTGTCACCGGCGCCGCTCGGAGCGTCGCGGGCGCCGTGCCGGGCGGAGTGGCGCAGCGCGTGCCCGTGGTGCCGTCGCCGGGCGTGGCGCGCAAGCAGCACCGCGTGCCGCGCAGCCAGGGCGGCAGTCGCGACAGCAGCCCCACTCGCTCCCTGCGCCGTGAGTCCTTGAGCGGTTCGGCCACGGAGGCCGCCGTCATTCGAACGTCGTCGGTGAAAGACGAGTGACGATCGTGCAAATGACCGTATGTGTACGTAACTCGTGGACTTGTATTCTTTTTTTTTCGTTTGATTGGTAATTGGTTTCGTGAGTAACGCGGGGAGGGACAATACGAGTGCGCGTTTTTTTTTTTTATTATTTGGTGACTAGCACGCAGCGCTGTGATCCAGGAGATGGGAACATTGGTAAGGGGTAAGGCAAGAGATTTATGAAGGAAACGAAGGGAACGGTGGGGTGGGAGATTGCGGGGACGATATCGGTCACAAAAATATTCGTCATCAGGGTATTTTTTTTTTTGCATTTGTTAGCGCCTTAATATATAGAGGACCGCAGAGCTTGGAGGGAAAATGTGGCGATGGCTCACGACCTGGCCGCCGCCTTTTCCGCTCGTCTTAGTCCCTCGCACCCCTTGAGTCGTTCTGCCATTGTTATGTTTATCATTCCTAAGCTCTAGCACGGTGGTTATTTGCAGTGTCACGCGGGAGCCGTATCCCACGACCGAGCATGAGCCAGGGCTGCAGTCGGGACAACAGCCGGGACGCCAGCCCCGTGCGGGGATTCTCTGCGCTTGGTGAGTTGCTTCCTGCCCTCGCCGACCGTGCGGTCCAAGCAAACAGAGATAAAGATCCCCCGTATGGCCTTTAACAGACTGTTGGAGCAAGTGCTGTTCGCGAGTAGCACCTATGAAGGCCGGCACGGCACACGAGGGGGTGGGTATCCAATACCACGCCAGGCCCCCTTTGTCTCCCTCGTGGCAATATTTACACACCGCACCAGGCACTCATTTGAGGCTGAGTCGACCTAGGGGAGGGCCAGGAACGGTTCAGATAACCATAATTGGTGTTGGCCGTGAGCGGGAATCGAACTTGGGTCGCCGGGTTCGTATTGTACCGCGCTAACTGCTACACTGCCGCCCCACACACACGGCGCGAAGCTCCTAGGCTCTCTCGCTTTTCTCTTGTCTCTCCTCGGTGTCCGTGAGTTCTGCCGCGGTCAAGAGGTCATCACCAACTTGAGAAGTGCTGACGATGAGGCTATCCCAACGGGCAGCAGTGAGCCAAAGAGACAGCTGTAGTCCGGTTTCGTCCTCGTTAGGACTCGTCGGTACAGTTCCTTCATCAACGCTCACAGTTGTCCCTTTTGACCCCGGATGCCAAACACAGAGAGGCCTTTCCTTCGCACGATGGGGACCCCCCCCCCCCCCTCTCCTCCCCACCCCATTGAGCTGGTGGTCTAAACAGTAACACGGCCACACGTTGAGCTGTTGGCGCAGACAAGGCCAAGATCACCGTGCGCGCAGAGTGGTGTGGCCACGTGACGCGCACGCTAGGCCTGGATCGAGTGACGTTGCCGAGCGGGTTAGCTCGCTCGCCGCTTGCTGTTGCAGATGTTCACGGTTCGAATCCGGCAGCCGGCCCCCCTGGTTACGAGTGCGGGTGTCGTAGCCGTGGCGTTAATAGCGCACTGCGCGCCGTCTGCTCCGCTCACAGTGGACGTTAAAGATCCCCTGACGTCATTCGCAAGAGCAGGCCCATCGTGTCCCGGCGTCAGTCCGAAAATAACACCGCATTCTACTCGATAGGGATTATGCACAGCAGAAATCATCGCCCTCTGTTGTCAAACTAATGCCCCCCCCCCCTCGCCCCCAGGTCACTCTTGCGAAATGAAACTCATCCTGGTCTCTTGAGTTCTCACCACCTGGTTAAACAAAAGCAAAACTTGAGAACGTGGTGGGAAGTTGTGCCTTCATGCTGTCCGCGAACGAGCACGCCTTTGCGAGTGTGTTTCTGTCTCGTACAGCTATCTGGCGACCGGCACGCTGTCTGATTTCACTTGCCTGGCTCTTTGCTGTTTTCCCAACAAGGTAGCTGCCCTGTACCCCTTCTGCTTCCTGTCCTTGCCGGCATTATTAACCAGCACTCTGCTTGCAGTGTCTCAACGGCACTCTCACTCCACCAGCTCCCTCTTCCCCTCCGACTCACTGCGCAAAACAGGTGACGCGTCGTTAATCCTTTGCCAGACACTGCTTCACTTTGCCCCCCCCCCCGCCGCCCCCCACACGCCTCTGCCCCCACCTCCCCTCCCCCACATCCGCTCTCCTTCACTTTCACTTCCCGTTTTTGTGACGCTCGTTGTGTTCAATGGGCAATCGACGTTTCCATCGATCGCGGTGGATTTAAGCCGCGCGCAATACAGGGTCGTGCCCTATCCGTTCGTGTGTGAAAAATGATAACGCATATCATTTTGCATGCCGAAACGATATGCCGATCTACATGCAGATTTGTCAAGGTCAAAATTGACCACAAGTTAATAAATTACGCATAGCAATCATCCCCCCCCCCCACCTACTGGCGGGCCAAGTGCTGAGTCATCTTGTGCCTATCTGGAGAGCCACCACTGGGTGTGTCCTTTCAAATGTTTGAGATGAGACGTGATGTAAATGCTCTGCATCGCCAGATAATCTTGCGCTGCTTGTACCATGATGCTAGATGCACGTCATTGCCATTCGGAACTTGTCCGTGTGCACCCTTGTTGTTGCGTTGTTTTGTTAACTGTTTTGTGTTGTTGCTGTACCCAGGTTTCCGTAATGTAATGTTACTTGCCGACCCCCTTACTGGACATCTGTGAAAAAAATAACTTGGTAGCTCATCTGATTCCTCCAGTTCTAAATAAACATTCTTGATTCTGAACCACAGTTGCCCCCATCGAAAAAGAGCATTTATTGGCCAAAGTGAAACCCTTAACTCACCCTAAATAAGTTGACCGGAGCGATGCTGACTGCGGAGGTTGCGTGCGTGTGTGTGTGTCTCTCGTGTCCGTGGCGCCCCCCACCGTGTGTGAGCAGTGGCTGACCGGTTTGGGTTGGATCAGGCAGCCTACCTTCCGCCCTCCCTGCACGCCATGCGGGTCCTCAACACCAGCCCTGAGATCGAAGCTGCCTTTGCGGACGCCCTGGTATGTGCCCGTTTTGTTGTATTCTTATGTTGAACTTCTTTTGCACGGTACGTATCCAACCGTGCTAATCAGAGTGTGCTAGGGAAGGACAACAAATTGAACAGAAAAGGTAGTTCTGAAGCAATTAGTTTTAAATTTATATCTAAAAGTACATAGCTCCAGTGGCTTCCTAATATTGGAAGGAGGAACGTTCCAGACGGCCGCAGAAGCACATCTGAAAGTGCGCGATGCAGTGACCGTCTTTGTGCGATAGTTATTATTCATAATATTTTGGCTGTTGTAATTGGCTGTGATTTGCAGCATGAAATATTTTGCATAGGATGAACACAATTGCTCACGATATTTGCCCAACAAACTGCAGCTTTACAATTCTTCTTGAAGTTTGATGTCGGCAAAAACGTTTCGGAGCGCGGGGTTTCTTTGCTCCTTTTGTCGAACGGACGCGTGTTCATTCCACTGACACAGTGCCGAGCGTACAATTTAAAATAACGATTCGTAATATAGTTTATGTTGGGGGTTAGCGCCACGTGTGAGTTTAAATATCAGAGCTGCGGATCCCGGTCATGCTGAAAAGCAAACTCTGGAGATTACACCCAGCAATCATCAGATGTTAGCAAGGCCAAAGTTGGGTGAGGGGGGGGGGGTTCATTTTATAATCAAGGTGGCTGTGTGTGTGCGTGCATGAGACCAGATCTGTTATACGTTTATTGACCCCCGGGGCACACGGTTTGGTGTGCATAATGTGAACAACCTTGCTCTTTCTTCACTGAACCTACCTCCCGTTGTGGTTGCTGCGTTCAGCTGTTCAGAGTGTCCATCAGAAAGGTATTGCTCTGGATTCCCTTGGCTTTAAACGTAGCAGCGCGGGGCTATCGTCATAATCGTGATTGTGCGCCGCGTGGTTTGTCTGATGGAGTATTCTAAAGGCAAGCGAACACGGTCTTCATTCTTTTTTGCGTGTGCGCCAAGTTGGTGTTTTCATATGCATTCATCGTCATTGTCTCTAGCATCAGCTGTTGTCTCTCCATTTCTGGATGAAAGCCCTCTCACCCTGCCGATGCCACCGTCACCGGTGCTGCGATGCCGACGATCCGTCTGGCTTACGCCACGCTCACCGGTGCTGCGATGCCAACGATACGTCTGTCTGACGCCTCCCTCACCGGTGCTGCGATGCCTACGATCCGTCTGGCTGATGCCACCATCCGTATCTCTCGCACCCCGAGCCGATCTCACCGTCACTGCCGTCTTCCGCCGCGGGCCTCCTCTCGGGCGCGTTCCCCTCTCCTTCGGCTGCCACTCCATGGTCGGGTATCCACCGTTGCCCATCGTCCCGTCCAGCGGTGACGATGGGCAACGAACCCACACCGTAATGTTTGCCATCTTGCCCTCGTTCCCCAGATCCATGCGTTCCGCTTTCTTTTCGCTCGGTGAAAATGAGGGCCATGCGTCTCGTCACGCTCTTTTTTTATTTGGTGTTTTCTTTCTCGGTTTTGGTCATCATCCGATGATTTCTGACCCGTGCATCACAGCCGGAAAGCCGTGCACTTGTTCGCCAGCTACAGCTGACGGGCACACATCGGAATCCCGGCTCGTTCGTATAATTTAAACTACTATTTTATTTTATCAGGTGAGGCCCAAAACGTAGGCTTTCGCGACTAATATTATCCATAATAGAGGTTTTTGGGTTGGATCGCGTTATATAAATGTGTCCTTAAACTCGCCATGCCAATGATCTGTTTCAACAAAGCCAATCAGCAAAGTTTGTCACTTTCAAAAAAACTTGCCAATACGTTACTAGTTCGGCACACTGTTGTGTTGGAGAGTAAACCTACAACATTTATATTTCTAACCCCCAAAAACCTCTTACACTGAGCTTTATAGCTCTTTTTCAGAAGCAACCTGGCTATCATAATGATAGCTCAACGAGAAGCGGCTTATCGTCGCGTGGAAATTCATAGCAGCCGCATACCCTGAATGCATGATGTTGATTCTCAATGCGGAGGGGGAAAAACCGGAGGACCCGGAGAAAAATCCACACGACCACGGGGAGAGAGAGAGACACGCAAACTCCAAACATACCGCAAGCGGCAGCGTCGGGATCGAACCCACGTCCGTCGCTCTTCCGCGATGACCCCCCCCTGCGAGATTCACGACGAGGGGCATCTCAGGTGGCCTGGCCCCGCGCTTGGCACGCTTCTGGCAAAGAGCTTTATAGCTCATCGGATTCCTCCGGTATAAATAAAGATTCTGAAGCGGGCGTGCTGGCCTGCCACGCCGGTCGGGGGCGCGGTGACGTGAGACTGCCGCGGCCGCGCGGGAGGAGCCGGCTTCTTGCCCGCTTCGTGAACCGGGCCGGTTCGCTTCCCGGCGGTCTGTATTCCTCACCCCCATCGTGATCGACTCCAGCCCCCCCCCCCCCCCCCCCGCGCCCCCCCCACCAACCCGTTTGGACCTCGCATGAAGGCGAAAGCTAAAACTTGGAATATTGACAGCATTTTTATGAACCCATCTTGCAATTCGTCTTGGACCCTAGAAGTGTTGAGAATTGTCTGAGCTCGGTGAAATGGGCCAACGCTTTCTTCTGCGTGGCCGTTTCGGTCGGGTCAATAAGTCTGTGAGCCTTTTTTAATTGTACACTTGGGCCAAAAGTCATATATATATGCCGTAGGAAATTCGTGCAGTCCTCCCTTTGCAAAAGAGACGTTGGTCCCAATCGGCTTGTTGACCCTGGTTATAAATAAAGATCACGTACGCCTCACACGTGTACACCCAAGAGGCACATAACCCAACAAAAATAATTACAATAAACATAGTTGTACGTGTCGGATAAGACAGTCGGTTCCTATGCCAGAAAGTTGGAGGCAACCGGACTGTGGCTCTGGGCTGGCCCGGCAAAAACCGGTACCGTAAATGGGTGGCGCGCGTCTTCACGAGGGAGCCGTCTTTTTGTTTTGTTTTGTTTTCTCCCCCTGCGATCGCGGCGACGATTTGCGGCTGATCACCTCCACCCCCCGGGAACTTGGAACAACGATCCCTTGTCGGCGGCAGCAGCGGAAGCCGGTGCGGAAGCGCTACGACTACGGCCTCGGCTCGGACGACGATGCCAACAGCGAGACGTCGAGCATGTGCTCGGATCGCTCGTACAGCTCGCGCGGCGGCGGCGGC
Organism: Petromyzon marinus; assembly: GCF_048934315.1. Classification (NCBI taxonomy): domain Eukaryota; kingdom Metazoa; phylum Chordata; class Hyperoartia; order Petromyzontiformes; family Petromyzontidae; genus Petromyzon; species Petromyzon marinus. The sequence continues at coordinate 6,531,354 of NC_133722.1, forward strand.
GGCGGCGTGGGCGGCGGCATGGGCGGCGTGGGCATGGTGCTGGGTGCCCGCCCGGCGGAGGACGTGGCCGAGGTGCTGAACCACTGCGCTAGCCCCAACTGGGCGGAGCGCAAGGAGGGACTCATGGGCCTGCAGAACATCCTCAAGAGCCAGCGGCCACTCAGGTGAGAGTGGCGGGGGCAGCGACAACTCGGGTGAGAGTGGTAGGGACAACAACAACAATGACGCGGGTGAGAGTGGTAGGGACAACAACAATGACTCGGGTGAGAGTGGTAGGGACAACAACAACAACAACAATGACTCCGGTGAGAGTGGTAGGCACAACGACAACAACAACGATGACTCAGGTGAGAGTGGTAGGGACAACAACAACAATGACTCAGGTGAGAGTGGTAGGGACAACAACAACAATGACTCAGGTGAGAGTGGTAAGGACAACAACAACAATGACTCAGGTGAGAGTGGTAGGCATAACAACAACAACAACAATGACTCAGGTGAGAGTGGTAAGGACAACAACAACAATGACTCCGGTGAGAGTGGTAGGCATAACAACAACAACGACTCAGGTGAGAGTGGTAGGGACAACAACAACAATGACTCGGGTGAGAGTGGTAGGCACAATGACAACAACAACGATGACCCAGGTGAGAGTGGTAGTGACATCAACTATGACAACAACAATGACAACACAAACTCACGTTAAGGTGCGGATTTTACAATGGGTGACCGGGTGACGCATTGCCCAGTAACCTTTGCACATAGCTCCATAGTTTCGTTTTGTATTTCTCCGGTTCGATCTCTGCTTTACGTTCTCTCGTGTGTTCGTGTTTTATTTTTTGGCATTTGCAGTCGAGTCGAGATGAAGAGGCTTTGCGAAATATTCTCCAGGATGTTCTCAGATCCTCACAGCAAGGTAAACAATGTCCGGCCTGGTCCATGCGGTTACACGATGGACAGGAGCTCTCGGCTCCATCCCTTGCTACAAGGCACCCCCGCGGTGGCTAGGAGATGTTAACTACCTCGCCTGATATGCAGGAGGTCGTGGGTTCAATCCCAACCCTGACGCCTGCTATATATTTGGAGTTGGCATTTCTCTCATCATCATCACGGTGGCTAGCAGATGTTAACTACCTCGCCTGGTATACAGGAGGTCGTGGGTTCAATCCCAACCCTGATACCTGCTATATATTTGGAGTTTGCATGTCTCTCATCATCATCATCATCAGGGTGGCTAGCAGATGTTCACTATCTCGCCGGGTATGCAGGAGGTCGTGGGTTCAGTCCTGACCCTGACGCATGACTGTCTCACCGTGGTCGCGTGGATGTTTCCCCGGGTCCTCCGGTTTTTCCCTCCACATTTAGGATCACCGTCACGCGTTTGGAGTATTTGGCTGCTTTCCACCTGATGGTGATAAGCCCACTTCGTTGAGCTATCATTTGCGATGGCTTGGGTCTCTTCCGAAAAAGAGCTGCAAAGCTCAGTGGACCTTAACCTGTCAAAAAGTTTAAATCGTAGTAATAAGTCCCTTCCGCCGTGTAAATATGACAGTGGCGCATTCGGTGGCCAAAGCAAACCGGCTCGTGATGCACACGCGATCACGACTCGCTCGTGCACAGCAGCATCGGTGCACTGCCTCTTAATTCCCAAGTGCTGCGGTGCGTCGTGGTTGCATTCGTAATTATTTGTGCGTGTCTTTTCCTTGTGTTGTTCCCGTGCGCTCATCGGTATTGTGCGTGTGTGTGTGCGTCTTTTTTTTCTCCATGCGTTGCTGTCGTGACATTCTCAACAGAGAGTAAGTGCCACCCCGCCGTTCTTTTTGGCGCCGCGTCAGCGACGTTCTTTTCGCGGCCTGGCGCTCGCGAGAGATGACGGTTTTTGCAACGAGGCGACTGGGCAGTCCGTGGAGCGATCGGTTGCCTTCGTGAGGTGTCGGGGGTTCGCTGGCAGAGTGTCGTGTGATCACAGTTCATCGAACTGTGTCCAAATGTCATGAACTTGCTCAAATGACCGGCCATTTGCTTTGAATTGAGAACATCCACGCTGCAAACGTAGCCCCCGATGGGCGGACTATAATGCCGCCTTGCAGGACGGCGCTGCTTATCTGACCTTGTGCTGCACAGTGATAGCTGCCACTTGGTGGGGGGGGGGGGGGTCCCCTGTCGCACGGCAACCTCGGGATGTACTGCAACGGGTGGGTCGCGGTATCAATATTGAGTCATCGACGACGATGTGTGTACGTTGAACTTTTTCCGCACCGTCACGTCGTCAACCGTGCTAAGCGGAGGTGCGGGGGGGAAGGACGACAAACTAAAGACAAAAAGCAGATCTAAAGAAATGAGTTATCGGTGTCGTACAATGGTGTAGTGTATAACGTCGTGTGTAGTAGCGTAGTATATAGTAGTGTAGTGTATGTACATTGAACGTCTTTCACACCGTACGTAGCCAACCATGCCAAGTGGAGGTGCGGTGTAAGGACAACGAACTGAAGACAAAAAGCAGTTCTCAAAATCAATGAGTTTTCAATCTAGATGATTTCAAAGTGCGTAGCTCCCAGCGGCTTCCTTATTCTCGGGAAGGAAGAGCGCGTTCCAGACGGCCGCGGAAGCGCACACGGCGACAATGACGATGACGAGGCGCGCGGACCGATGCCCGGCTGCGTCTGGCGCGTGCGTGCGTGCGCGCGTGCGTGCGTGCGTGCGTGCAGGTGTTCAGCCTGTTTGTGGAGACCCTGGTGGAGTTCGTGGCGGTCCACCACAACGAGCTGCACGAGTGGCTCTCCGTGCTGCTCACCCAGCTGCTGAAGAAGACGGGGGCCGACCTGCTCGTCTCCGTGCACGCCAAGCTGCAGAAGGCCCTCGACACGACGCGGTCAGCTCCGGGATTTTTATTTTGTTGTTGTTGTCGTCGTCGTCGTCGTCGTCGTCGGATTGACTCGCAAAGTACTCTTTTTTTTGTTTTAAATGACAAGGAGGTGGTTTACTTTGTTGAAAATTAGCGTCGAGGCAGTGGTACTCATCTGCCTTTTATTGTGCATAGCCCAGGAGCCAGTGGTGGAGATTCCACATGCACTGTGGCGCAGGGGGCGAGTCGAACGGCAATGCCGTGCTCATTTTCAGCGAAGCCAGAGGGAGGGATGCTGGGCTGGGTTATAGCCCCCAAACAGAAATTAAACGCTCAACCTTTCTGATTGCAAGCCTTTCGCTCCTCCACCGCTGAGTCACCTTTGCCCGGTTTTGTTTTATTTTGGCACGGGTAAAACCCGTTGGGTAATAAATGCAAATGTTTCAATGGGGACCTGGTTGCACCGTAGAAACCTGGTTATTACAGCAACATGAATATGAAACAATCCCTTTTGTTTCCTTGAATCATGGAGGTTATGAATATGGTTGGTCCTTGCTTTGCGCGTTTTTGCTATCACGCGCTTCTTCCATTCGGCAATTCTTTTCGCACAGAGCGGAACGCGCCCCGTTATATCATGCGGGGAACGCACGCCGTTGTAATGTGGAGCACGCAAGCGTTATAACGAGGGACGCTTACCGTTATAACGTGAAACTCGCCCGTTGTAGCGCGAAACGCGGACTGTAAAAACGCGGAACTCGCCGGTTTATGAGGTTAAATGCGCGCACCGTTGTGGCGCACCTCCTGAGCGGTCGACGACGAACTACTTTCTGGAGCTGCGCGGCTGAGCGGTTACAGTGACACGACGCGCGGAAGTATAAAGTAACGCAGTGGCGGTGTACCCCCCGTTATTTGTCCCGCCATCCCACTGCGCAGTCGTAGTAGTAGTAGTACATTGCGTCTCGCCAAACAGCGATTCCTCGCTTAACGCGACACTTTTCGTGAACGCATCTACCGTCTTGAAACGAGCCATTATAATGATTGCATTTTAGTTAGCGGCATTCATGCAATTGCATCTCACAACGCTGCACATCGATTAGCCCGACCCCTTACACGGATGGTACAAAATAAAAAACCCCACTGCTTAGTAAATTAAAACATGTATACAGTGAGGTCTCAGAGTACGCGGGGGTGGTTAGGTTCCGTGTACCCACGCGTGATGCACGTCCGCGTGATGGCGGGGGTGGTTTTTCCTCTGCTTCCGGCCCCGTGCGTGCAGTAGCCAAAGTACGAGTCACAAAGTGTGAGTACGAATCGGGGGTGGGTGGGGGGGGGGAGGGTCGCGTACGAGCGGGTCCGCATAATCTGAGCCCGCGTACTCCTGAGACCTTACTGTACATAAATAACGAGAGAAATAGAATCATCATTATTATTATTATTATTTCCTAATGCGTGTGTGTGTTTTTTTTTTTACTTTGCTTTGCAGGACCTTGTTTCCTTTTGATCAGCAGTTCAGCATCTTGATGCGGTTCATCGTGGATCACGCACAGACCCCGAGCCTCAAGGTTTGTAAACGGGACGCTTGGACATTTATTTTTTTATTATCGCGCCTCGCAAGGCGTGGGGGGGCCCCCTCCCCCCCCCCCCGCCCCGCGTGGTCGAGCCGGGCACCCGTTTGAGCGAACCCCAGCGGCGAGTACCAGTCGCGGGGGGTTCCGTCGCCGGGGGTTCCTGCCACTGCTGCCCGTGACGAAACCGATTCGCTTGGCGACGCTCCGCCGGCAGCGCGGGCCCTCGAGTCGCAAAGCAAGGCAGCTCTCAAAGTACGCCCATCAGTCGGTTCACTTCATTTTCAGTTCATTTGTCAGCCATGCGGCTCTTGAATCGGGTGCAACCGCAACAAACAAAAAACATGAACAAGAAAAACATCTTAAAGTGACTGCGCGCAACGGAAAAGTCCAGGAAAAAAACGGCAAAAATCCCAGTGGGATGCAAGTCGAACAATAACAGGCACAAGACGATTTAGATTAAAGTTATCAGTCTAACTCTGTACTACAACAAACAAATATGGCCAAACCAAAACGTTCTCGAAATCAAAATAAAGCTATAAAAACAATGTAAACAGCGATCCTAGGAGAACCGTGTGTGGCCCTGGAAGGAAAAATACAGGGTGCTTCGAAAATATGTTTTTAACACTTGTGTGGAACTGTCGTTTTTAATGGAAAAAGAACGGATAATAATACCCTGTAACACGATAACAAATGTGATGTTAATCGCTTCAAAAAGTCAAAGAGTCTCCCACTTAAATTTTGATTTAAAGCTTTCGTGACTGCAGTAATTCATATTCTTAGTTTTTTCGGTAAAGTCAACGTGACTTTACCGAAAAAAGTCTCCCACTTGTTCGCAAGCGTTGTCAACACGTTGCCTGGAATCTTCTCCAGGTGGTCTCCAGAGCCACGAGGCAGCACATTTCTTGCGGTTTTGTTGTAAATTCTCGGAAATGTTAACATTTTTTTGAAGCACCCTGTATATAATAGGTGACGCTTTTTTTTGGGGAGGAGGGGGGGAAATAGCCCTTATTTATAGCACGTAAATCCTTTGCAATGAAGAAGAGCCATTTCGGAAATGTTATCTGTCGTTTGTTTTTATATTTTTTATGCTACAGGGCACCACCACGGTGGCTATGAGATGTTAACTACCTCGCCTGGTACACAGGAGGTCGTGGGTTTGATCCCAACCCTGACTCCTGCTGTATATTTGGCGTTTGCAAGTTCTCCCCGTGGTTGCGTGGATTTTTCTCCGGGTCCTCTGGTTTTTCTCTCCACATTTGGAAACGTGAATTTGGAGTATTTGGCTGCTACGAATGTCCACGTGTTCACCCACTGCGTTGAGCTATCATTTGTGGCCAGGCCGCTTCTACAAAAGCGCTACATAGCTCAGTGGGCCTTACCTGGGAAAATTAAAATTGTTTGTTTGTTAGTGATTATACCAGGTTGCTTAAGTGAAGAGAGTTGATTCTCTCAGCCGGGTTACCAATGACTGCACATTAAAACGTTCACGTTATATTTGCTTCCACACATAATTGGGCAATTCCAACAACGATCGTCATTGTCACGCGACCCCGGACCGTGTGAAACAAAGTTGACCTAAAGTCATCTCAGGAGCAGCTCTGCGACGATATCCGCTCCCTTGTTGTTATCTTTCACAGCTGAGTGTGTTCTTACCCCCCCCCAACCCCCGCCAGCACCTAGAGTACGACTCGACATGAAAGCGAAAAATCATTCCTCGTTCCGTAAATTATTATTCTTTATCCGCGCTGCCGCAGGTCAAGATTGCCATCCTGAAGTACATCGAGAGCCTGTCGCGGCAGATGGACCCCACGGACTTTGTGAACTCGAGCGAGGCGCGGCTCGCCATGTCTCGCATCATCACCTGGACCACGGAGCCCAAGAGCTCCGACATCAGGAAGGTGAGCGATTTATTTTCTTTCTCTGTGTGTGTGTGCGTCTTGGGGAGCGGCAGTGGAGCAGTTGGCGCGGCTGCGCCTACGAACCTGGCGGCTCAAGTTCCATTCCCGCTCACGGCCAACACCGGTGACGATTATTTGAACCGGTCTTGGGCCTCCCCTAGGTCGACTCAGTCTTGAATGAGTACCCGGTGCGGTGTGTAAACATCGCCACCGGGGAGACAAAGGCGGTCGGGCGTGGTGCCGGCAACCCGCCCCCTCGTGTGCCGTGCCGGCCTTCATAGGTGCTGCTCGCTAGCAGCACTTGCCCCAACAGTCTGTTTAGGCTATACGGGGGGATCTTTGTCTCGTCTACTCTTGAGAGCCCCGTCTCTGTTAAAGCTCTACGGGGTGGGGGCGGTGGTCGTCGTCTCTTGGTGGGGATCGCAGGCGGCGCAGGCGGTGCTCATCTCTCTGTTTGAGCTGAACACGGCCGAGTTCACCATGCTGCTCGGCGCACTCCCCAAGACCTTCCAGGCCGCCGCCACCAAGCTGCTGAACTCGCACATCCGTGCCGCCGGCATGTCCCCTTCGCAGGTACCGCATGGTGGGGGGGGTACCGCATGAGCACCGCGGGCATGTCCCCTTCGCAGTAACCGCGTGGGGGTTCCGCATGGGGGGTACCACATGGGAACCGTTAGCATGTCCCCTTGGTAGGCACCGAGTCTCGCCGCCAATGCGCACACGCGGGGATCGCAGTGCGCCACCCAGTTTGCATCCGTGCGCAGCTCCCAGTGTCCTCTTCGTTTTTATTTAACCAGGTGCGATCCGACCGCAGCCGGGTTAGTTCAGGGCAATTCCGTCGTAGGCACAAAATAAACGTCCCAAGGGATGATAAAAATACGCACCACGTTGTGGCGAGTGGGGTAATGGTCACCGGATGGACAGAGACGAGCTGCCAACCGTGGCACGGTGGAATCTCCCACAACCCCGGCTCAACGGCCCCCCCTGACCCTCATCGTGTAATCGAGTTGCTCACCGTCGCCGAGTTTGAGCAGGGTGGGCGGGGGACGGGGGTTCACGCCGACCTTCGTGCCGTCTATTGCCACGCTTTCGTCATTGCCGTCGTTGCCGCTGCGACCGCGGCGTTCACCGACGTGGCGACGGTGTCCCGTGCCGTGCCAGGGGTGGGCGAGCGGAGTGGCGCATCGCCCCTCGTCGCAGTCCAGCACAGGGCGGACGCGGCCGCTGACGTCTCCAGGGAGCGCGTCGTCCCAGGATTCGTTGTCCCTTGGGTACGCGCACGCACGCACGCACGCACGCACGCATGCACGCGTGCGTGCGGTCATCTGCACAGATTAACAAAGGTATCCCTCGTGTAGCCCACGCAGACTTTGTGCGTCAAGGTACTGTTAGCGAGCACCTATCAAGGCTGGCACAGTGCACCGATGAACAGGATGTGTGGCCAGAATTACACCGGGCCGTCTTGTGTCTCCCTATTCCTGCTATTTACGCACCTCCGATTAGCACAATTGGCTTCGTACGGCGCGAAAGAAGTTTAACATAGATACGAAGACGGGTACTCATTTATGGTTTTGTAGACCTTGAGGAGGGTCGGGACCGGTTTCAGATAATTACCGCTGAAATTAATTCCCGGTCGCTATGTTCGTAGCATAGTGTGCGCTAATCGCTGTACCACCACTCTCCGCGCACACACACACGTACAGTAAGGGAAAAAAGTATTTGATCCCCTGCTGATTTTGTACGTTTGCCCACTGGCGAAGAAATGATCAGTCTGTAATTTTAATGGTAAGTTTATTTGAACTGTGAGAGACAGAATAACAACAAGAAAATCCAGAAAAACGCATGTCAAAAATGTTATAAATTGATTTGATGGAAATAAGTATTTGACCCCCTCTCAATCAGAAAGATTTCTGGCTCCCAGGTGTCTTTTATACAGGTAACGAGCTGAGAATAGGAGCACACTCTTAAAGGGAGTGCTCCTAATCTCAGCTTGTTACCTGTATAAAAGACACCTGTCCAAAGAAGCAATCAATCAGATTCCAAACTCACGACCATGGCCAAGACCAAAGAGTTCTCCAAGGATGTCAGGGACAAGATTGTAGACCTACACACGGCTGGAATGGGCTACAAGACCATTGCCAAGCAGCTTGGTGAGAAGGTGACAACAGTTGGTGCGATTATTCGCAAATGGAAGAAACACAAAATATCTGTCAATCTCCCTCGGCCTGGGGCTCCATGCAAGATCTCACCTCGTGGAGTTGCAATGATCATGAGAACGGTGAGGAATCATCCCAGAACTACACGGGAGGATCTTGTTAATGATCTTAAGGCAACTGGGACCATAGTCACCAAGAAAACAATTGGTAACACACTACGCCATGAAGGACTGAAATCCTGCAGCGCCTGCAAGGTCCCCCTGCTCAAGAAAGCACATATACATGCCCGTCTGAAGTTTGCCAATGAACATCTGAATGATCCAGAGGACAACTGGGTGAAAGTGTTGTGGTCAGATGAGACCAAAATGGAGCTCTTTGGCATCAACTCAACTCGCCATGTTTGGAGGAGGGGGAATGCTGCCTATGACCCCAAGAACACCATCCCCACTGTCAAACATGGAGGTGGAAACATGATGCTTTGGGGGTGTTTTTCTGCTAAGGGGACAGGACAACTTCACCGCATCAAAGGGACGATGGACGGGGCCATGTACAGTCAAATCTTGGGTGAGAACCTCCTTCCCTCAGCCAGGGCATTGAAAATGGGTCGTGGATGGGTATTCCAGCATGACAATGACCAAAAACACACGGCCAAGGCACAACAAAAGAGTGGCTCAAGAAGAAGCACATTAAGGTCCTGGAGTGGCCTAGCCAGTCTCCAGACCTTAATCCCATAGAAAATCTGTGGAGGGAGCTGAAGGTTCGATTTGCCAAACGTCAGCCTCGAAACCTTAATGACTTGGAGAAGATCTGCAAAGAGGATTGGGACAAATTCCCTCCTGAGATGTGTGCAAACCTGTTGGCCAACTCCAAGAAACGTCTGACTTCTGTGATTGCCAACAAGGGTTTTGCCACCAAGTACTAAGTCATGTTTTGCAGAGGGGTCAAATACTTATTTCCCTCATTAAAATGCAAATCAATTCATAACAGTTTTTAACATGCGTTTTTCTGGATTTTGTTGTTGTTATTCTGTCTCTCACTGTTCAAATACACCTACCATTAAAATTATAGGCTGATCATTTCTTTGTCAGTGGACAAACGTACAAAATCAGCAGGGGATCACGTACTTTTTTCCCTCACTGTATACGCGCATGCGTACACGCACAACCATCCAGGAAAGCTTCGCTGAGCCTTCAGCATCGGCTGAAGGTAATGCTCGCGTGCCGCGGTTTGGAGAGGACTGGAGTTCCATCGGTCATGACGTACAAGTGCCTTTACACGTACAATTGCGGCAGCTGGCGTTATCTCAAATGACAATTACAATTGTAATTTACCATTGTAATTGTCTCATTGCACATGGCAAGGTAACGATTGTTATCGACCCCAGTTTTTGACAGGGCCCCGGCACTAGCGTGTGCGCCGCTTGTCAGGTGGTGCGGTTCTCGGTTCGGGGCCACAGCCCGCCCTGGTAAATTACCGTGTGTTGACCGTGACAAATACGCAATGTCTGCTTCACAGCGGATGTTCTGCGAAAAAAAGATCAGTAGGCTGTGTGCGTGGTAGTGACACGAGATCGATTCCCGCTCAACGGCCAACATCGGTGACGATTATCTGAACCGGTCCTGGGCCTCCCTTAGGTCGACTCACCCTCAAATGAGTACCTGGTGCGATGCGAAAAAGCATCGCCACTGGGGAGACAAAGGCGGCCAGGCGTGGTGCTGACCACCCACCCCCTTGTGTGCCGTTCCGGCCTTCATAGGTGCTGCTCGCTAACAGGACTTGCCGGCGTCGTAGTCCAAATTTTGCCACATTTAATTGATTTGAAAACACAAATCGGTCATGGGGCCCCTACTTGGAAATATCAGCAGGACCCTCCTGAAGGAGAATTCTTGGAGGCTCAGCGAGGCTTTCGTCGCTGAATAAATGCACGGACCAAACTCATTATTTTTCTACTTAAACCTTCGTGACTGCAGGAATTCATTTTCTTGGTTCTTTCGGTAAGAATACAAACTCATAATGCCACGGCAGACAGAAGGCCTGCGATTGTGTTGATCTGCAAATGTGTTTTCCCCCTTGTCGTCTCTTAACAACTTTCTCCGGTTGTACCTCGCCGTGCTTGCGTCCCGCCCCCCCCCCTTAACCGTTGATTACCCTCGACCTTGCCTGCGTTGACACTGCCTCTGTTGACTTCCTCTCTCTCTCTACCCCCCCTCCCTTCCATCTCTCACCGGGGTGTTTGCCTGCGTCCCTCTCTCCTGCACTAATTCCAGACGCCCCTGGGGTTGGGGTGCGGCCAATGGGCTGGTAAAGCATGCCCCCTCCCCCGGCCAAACGCCCTCCAACCCTTCCCCCAGCACCCCCTCTTACAGCTGTGGCTTTCGACGAAATTCCACGCCCAGGTAACGCCGGTCTTAACCTCAATCCTAACGGTTAGTCCCCATGGCTGTCCCCTTTGCTGAGTGCGAACGCTTAACCGCTTACTCCATTCGCTCGCCCCTTGCGTCGGTAGTTGCCGTAGGCTGGACTAAGTAGGTACGGTCGTCGTCGGCTAAGACGTTGAACGGCAACTAAAAGCTTCTATCGCTATGTCACGCCTCGTCGCTAGAAATATGAAATATAAATGCTGAGCATCGCTTTGTAGGTTTCTTAGCAGCGGTTGTGCTGTGTATAGCTGCTCGATGCGTTTTGGGTTTGTGCCACATGAGCCGAATTTATAACTTCGACAAAGCTCCTGGCACGTGTGGGCGAAACGTCAGACGTCGTGCCGAAGCACAACCCAGCACAACCCAAAACTTATCGGAGAGATGAATGGCGATCGTTTTGACTTGTATGCCATGGCTTAATCCAGCTCGTGGCATTGCGTGGTGGCGTGGTGTGGGGTTGCGTGGAGTGGTTTGATGTGGCGTGGCTTGGTGTCGTTTGGCGTGCAGTGCACCTGATTACGACACGGAGAACATGAACTCCGACGACATCTACAGCTCGCTGCGCGGTGTCACGGAGGCCATCCAGAATTTTCGCTTCCGCAGCCAGGAGGACGCCACTGAACCCATCAAACGAGACGGTGGCGGCACTGTGAGTGGTGGCGGCACTGTGAGTGGTGGCGGCAGTGAGAGTGGTGGCGGCAGTGAGAGTGGTGGCGGCACTGAGAGTGGTGGCGGCACTGTGAGTGGTGGCGGCAGTGAGAGTGGTGGCGGCGCTGAGAGTGGTGGCGGCAGTGAGAGTGGTGGCGGTGCTGAGAGTGGTGGCGGCAGTGTGAGTGGTAGCGGCAGTGAGAGTGGTGGCGGCACTGTGAGTGGTGGCAGTGAGAGTGGTGGTGGCGCTGAGAGTGGTGGCGGCAGTGAGAGTGGTGGCGGCAGTGAGAGTGGTGGCGGCGCTGAGAGTGGTGGCGGCAGTGAGAGTGGTGGCGGCACTGAGAGTGGTGGCGGCGCTGAGAGTGGTGGCGGCAGTGAGAGTGGTGGTGGCGCTGAGAGTGGTGGCGGCACTGTGAGTGGTGGCGGCAGTGAGAGTGGTGGCGGCAGTGAGAGTGGTGGCGGCAGTGAGAGTGGTGGCGGCAGTGAGAGTGGTGGCGCTGAGAGTGGTGGCGGCACTGTGAGTGGTGGCGGCAGTGAGAGTGGTGGCGCTGAGAGTGGTGGCGGCAGTGAGAGTGGTGGCGGCAGTGAGAGTGGTGGCGGCAGTGAGAGTGGTGGCGGCAGTGAGAGTGGTGGCGCTGAGAGTGGTGGCGGCAGTGAGAGTGGTGGCGGCAGTGAGGGTGGCGGCGCTGTGAGTGGTGGCGGCACTGTGAGTGGTGGCGGCAGTGAGAGTGGTGGCGGCAGTGAGAGTGGTGGCGGTGCTGTGAGTGGTGGCGGCAGTGAGAGTGGTGGCGGCAGTGAGAGTGGTGGCGGCGCTGAGAGAGGGAGAGCCTTACTCTTCGCTATTTCTTAATCGAGTCCCTTGGACTTTTCGACTATTGCGGCATGGCTGTCCCCTTCTCCGATATAACTAAAGACACGCGGTACTTGCGCCGCTCGTGCAGCGCAAAGGTTGTCACCAAAGGTGCTCTGCGGTTGAGCTTTGTAAGCCTCACAGGATATTTCCGATAATTCACCCTTGATATCGGTGCGCGCTTGATCGAATCGCCGTGCGGAGCGAACCCTCAACCCGCCCCGCCGACCGTCTCTGTGCGCGACGCAGCTCTCCCGCGACGGGCGACTGTCCTCGTCGTCCTCCTCCGCGCCGGCGCCGGCCGTGTGCTCGAGCGAGCCGCAGCGCATCCCCCACCACCACCACCACCACCACAACCAGCTCCACCACAACCACGGTCCGGACGGCACGGACGGCGGCGGCCGCCCGGCGCTCGACAACAAGACGTCGCTGCTCAACACCCCGTCGCAGCACGGCCTGCTGACGAGCTCCCGCAACCACGTGCCTGGCGGATCCCCCGCCACGTTCAACAAATCCGCCCTGCGAGAGGCCATCTTCGACGACGACATCGAGCAATTTCAGGATGGTGGGCAGTCGCCTCTTTCACCCGTCTGTGCCCGGGCACCGCCCGAGGGTGGGACTCGTTGGGCCCCGGTCGCCTTGTTTGTTTGTTGTTGTTCCGCCTCCACCCCCCCTGCTGTGCTAAAACAAAACTACAATTTTTTTTATTTTACCAGGTAAGACACCACCACCAAGCTATACAGCTCTTTTTGAGATGCGACCTGGCTGTCACAAACGGTAGCTCAACAAAGTGGCTTATCATCGCGTGGATTTGTATAGCACCGAAATACTCTGATGTTCATTCTAAAAGTGGAGCCGGAGGAAAAAGCAACACGACCACGTGGAGAGAGACGCGCACACTCCAAATACACAGCAGGCGTTGAACCCATGACCTGCATACCAGGCGAGGTAGTTAGCATCTCGCCACCGTGCTTTTACCCTCTTTGGCACGGGGGCTTGCCCGCGGAGTTGTCCTCTAGCTCTCTCTTCTCTCGCGTAGCCGGGTGGCGGCGGTGGTGGCTCCGCTACGATATTAGCAAGCCCACTGGTGCTATGCACTTTGAAATCCTCTAGACCCCCCCCGTACCTCCAATTAGCACGGTTGGCTACGCACGGTGCGAAAGACGTTCTACATACGTACGTACATGCATACAAGACGAGCAAGAGGGGCACACGGGGCCACTTCTGCACCCAGACGAGGCTGCGTGTAGACCAAGTTCAACGTACATGGAGAATATGCGGGCGGTGGGGTGGCCCGAAAGGCGCCCGAGTTGGGAATCGAACCCAGGCCCTTTCTTCTTGCCGTGAGGCCTGAGAAGCTGCCGCCCCCCTCGCCCTGTCGCCCGATCGCAGACATCCCGCTGGACCACGGGGACAAGGTTGCCGAGCTTCTGCGGGAGCTGTCGGAGTGCGGCGAGTGCGTGGAGGAGCGCCAGGCGGCCCTGCTCGAGCTGCTCAAGGTCACGCGCGAAAACGTCATGGGGCTCTGGGACGACCACTTCAAGACCGTGCTGCTGCTCCTCCTGGAAGCTCTCGTGGACAGCGAGGTGGGTGTGTGTGTGTGTGCATGTGCGCGAGCACGCGCGCCCTGCCCCTCCCGGTACGCCTACGGACCCCGCCGACCCCAGTTCAGAGTCCCCCCCTCCCCCCCCCCGCTCACGGCCGCAAACGCCGGTGGTGGTTGTTTCAGATTGAAAACTCGATTTGTTTCAAACTTCTTTTTGTGTGTTGAGTTTGTTGTTCCTCCCCCCCCGCCCCGCACCTCGGATTAGCACGGCTGACTACGTATGGTGCGAAAGAAGTTCAACATCATACATTGACTCACACAGAGACCCATAGACTTACACAGAGACCCATAGACTTACGCAAAGACCCATAGTTTGTTGTCCTTCTCCCGCACCTCGGATTCGCACGGTTGACTATGTACGGTGCGAAAGATGTTTAACAGCATAGATTCGTACATTTGAATCGGTCGTGGGCCTCCCCTTTGTACATATATTGAACTTCTTTCACACTATACGTAACCAGCCTTGCTAATCGGAGGGGCGGGGGGGAAGGTCAATAAATTAAACCTCAAAACGAGTACCTGGTGCAGTGTGGTGCTGGGCCCATCCCCCACGTGTGCCGTGCCGGCCTTCATAGGTGCTACTTGCTAAACAGTACTTGGCCCAACAGTCTGTTAAGGCTACACGGGGTAATCTCTGTCTTTGTGCACTTGCCCTACCGGTCTGTCCAACGCTATATGGGGGGGGGGGGGGGGGGGGAGGGAAGCTCGTCTCTCGTGCGTGCACGTGAACCCGGGCGAGTTCCGATTCACGCTCGCGCCCAACATCGCCAACAGAATATCCCCAGCGGTCCCGGGCCTCCGCTCGGTCAACTCGGCCTCAAATGAGCACCTAAGCAATTGGCTCGTAAGCTTAGGAGGCGGACGCACGCTCCTCGTGCGTAGCGCGACGGTCCGGAGAGGCAACGCGTCGTGTCGATGCCCGCCCCTCCCCCCCCCCCGCCGCCGACGTGGCATTGGTCGAAAGCTTTCTAACGGCACTGCCCTGCGTGTGTGCCCGCGCTCCCGCGCCCCGACAGCCGTCCATCCGCGCGCTGTCTCTCCGAGTGCTGCGTGAAATCCTGAGGACGCAGCCATCGCGCTTCAAGAACTACGCCGAGCTCACCATCATGAAGATCCTGGACGCTCACCGTGACCCGCAGAAGGAGGTGAGCCGCCCCCCGGGGGAGAAACGGGGGCGGTGACGCGCGTCCCCAGCTGGTACCGCTCGTTGTCGCAGAGGCTCGCAGTTCGAATCCAGTGGCTGCCCCTGGTTATAACTGCGGGTGTTATAATCGTAGTACTGCTGCGTAGGTCTCCCTCGCCGCGATTCAGTGTTTGTACGAAGTTGCACAAAATGTTGCAATTATTTTTACATCTTTTTTTCACATTGCGCTATCCTCGATCGCATTCGCGGGGTGGCACATTGGTCTTGCACTGTAAAGAAAGGGAGTATTAGCGGGTGGATTGATCTCCATCTGTTTCCATCTTTGCGGCGTCACACACGTTTTCCCGTCTTCCTCCCACAAGCATGAACGCTCATCGATCGCCTAAGAACATCTGACTATACAGGGGACTGCAGAGCTTGGACAATTGCTGGCGTCGGCTCACCCGGCCCAGTGGCTGCTGCTGCTGCCCTTGCCGGCTTCGTCCGTGATTCCTCCCCGCGCCTTTCGAGTCGTTCAGCCTTCGAGAGCGAGCCGAAAACTGTGCGATGCTGTACAGGTCGTTTTTTCTAATTACTCCAATTATCGTTGGTGTCGTTATTATTGTCGCTCCGTCCAGGTGCTGCGGGCGGCAGAGGAGGCGGCCACGGCGCTGGTGTGCTCCATCTCACCCGAGCAGAGCGTCAAGGTGCTGAGCCCCGTGGTCCAGACGGCCGACTTCCCGATCAACCTGGCGGCGATCAAGATGCTCACGCGCGCCTCCGAGCGCATCTCGCGCGCCGCCCTCGTGCAGCTGCTGCCCGACGTCATCCCCGGCCTCCTCCAGGTTTCCCCACTTTCGCTCGCGCCCCGCGATGCCGCCACTGCCGCACCGTCGTCGCGTTGGCTTAGCGCGCCGGACTTTGCCGTCCGGATGCCGCCGGTTCGATCCGATCCGATCTCCGGGGGCAAGTGCCTTTTGATGTTTGGTTGTAAATTCCGGCAGCTGGCTCCCATGGGCGCTGAGCGGGCGTGAATAGCACTCGTGCGTGGGGTTGACACAGAGACTCGTAGGTTCGCACAGAGACCCACAGACGCGCACGGACACCCACAGATTCGCACGGAGACCCACAGAATGGCACAGAGACCCACAGACTCATACAGAGACCCACAGACTCATACAGACACCCACAGACTCATACAGAGACCCACAGACTCATACAGAGACCCACAGACTCATACAGACACCCACAGACTCATACAGAGACCCACAGACTCATACAGAGACCCACAGACTGGCACAAAGACCCACAGACTGGCACAGAGAACCACATCCTGGCACAGAGACCCACAGACTCGCACAGAGACCCACAGAGACCCACAGACTCGCACAGAGACCCACAGACTCGCACAGAGACCCACAGACTCGCACGTACGGTGCTACAGCAGTTCAACATACATACATACATCTAAATCATTATTGCATTGTACTGTTTTTTAAACTACGTTAAAACGCCTTGAACGAAAGGTGCTCTATTATTGTATCTGGTATACAAGAGGTCGAGGATTCGATCCCAACCCTGATGCTTGTGTGTTTGGAGTATGCGTGTTCTCCCCGTGGTCGCGTGGATTTTTCTCTGGGTGCCCCGGTATTTCCCTCCACATTTACAATCGACATCATGTGCTTATAGAGTATTTGACTGCTACTATAAATTGTGATGATGATAAGCCACTTTCTTGAGCTATAATATGCGAAAGCCAGGTAATAAGAGCTACATAGCTCAGTGGGCCTTACCTTGTCAAAGAAAACGTTTCTAGTTTAGTTTAAATTTAAGGATGCTTGGCCCGTTCCTTGAAAAGGATAGCGTGTTAATTGACTGTGGGACGAAGATGGCGTACACAGATTATAACCATTGTGGGGTAATCATCTCAAAACCCCTCCTTTTTCTGCCACCTCGAGATGTCCCTGCATGGGAGGTGCGGTATGGATACTGTAGTGAACTAATTGCTTACCATTTAATCGTTTTTTTTTGTTATTACAACAAATGGCACTGACCGCGCGGGCCGCTCCCGTCTCCGCGACGCGCAGGGCTACGACAATGCGGAGAGCAGCGTGCGCAAGGCGAGTGTCTTCTGCCTGGTGGCGGTGCACGCCGTCGTCGGCGACGAGCTGAAGCCTTACCTGGGCTCGCTCACGGGGAGCAAGGTGAGCGGGCGCGGTCGGGTGCTGGCGGGCGGGCGGTAGGGCGGCAACTGCCGCGTTCGCAAAATGCGATTTCGCACACCCTCGCACTCAAGTGAGTCGGGGAAGCGGACACGCGCCGCGAGGGTGGCGGGGAGGGCCCGGGAATCAACTTCTGAAACCGATTGCGCCGTGCGACTGGAGCAACCCGCAACCCCCTGTGATGGTGAAGTCGCACGTTGCGGTCGCACGCTCGCTGGCCACCGAACAAAGACGGTCTCACGGCATCGCGCGGCACTCCCGCGGCCGTCTGGAACGCTCTTCCTCGCGTTATTGGGAAGCCACTGGATTGTATGCGCTTGTAAATCTAGATTGAAAAGCAATTTCTTAAGAATTTATTTTTTAGTGTTTAGTTTGTTGGCCTTCCGCCCCCGCACCCGCACCTCCGGTTTAGCACGGTTTTGCTGCGTATGGTGCGAAAGAAGTTGAACGTAATACTTTACAGGGGGTCGTGGGTTCGATCCCGACCATGACTCCTGTATATTTGGAGTTTGCATGTTCTCCCCGCGGTCCGCGTGGATTCTCCTCCGGGTCCTCGGGTTTTTCCCTTCACATTTTTAAATCAACACGTGTTTAGATTATTTGTCTGCTGTACATTGCCACGTGATAAGCCACCTCGTTAAGCTATAATTTGTGGCCAGGTCGCTTCTGGAAAAGGGGCTACGTAGCTCAGTGGGACCTTACCTGGTAAAATAAAAAAAACTTTATTAAAATCGGTAAAGGCTGCCGAAATCTCGCAACGTTTAACCCCCTGCCGTCCGTTCTTTTCCGCAGATGAAGCTGCTCAACCTGTACATCAAGCGAGCCGCGCAGAACAGCAGTGCCGAGTGCGACAACCCGATGCTCAGCTGAAGCTTCCCGCGACCGAGAAGCCTTTCCCCGGGGGCCGCGATGTGTTGTCTGTTAACCCGTGGTTGGCGCCACCCCCACCGCCGTCACCGATGGCAAATGCGCGACCGTACGGGAGACGCCGTTAGCCCCTTGATTGCCCACGAGTCAAGTGACCGTGACGTCTCGAGTGACAATCTGTAAAAAAAAGAAAAAGTTGCAAAAAGTGTAAAAGCAAAGAGCCTGCCACGTATACACAGGTTCGTTTCTAGCAGCGTGTGTCAGCCAGTGTGTGTGTGTGTGTAGGGGGCCTCGCTCCGGATCGGTCGACCCATGGCACCTGGGTCTATCCCATGACCCCGTGCCAGCGAGCCTTCGACACTTCACGTGGCCTCACAGTGCAGTTGCGCCAAACCTGGCACAAGCGCCGTGGCGATGTCACCGACACTTAATGGCGAATGGCGGCTGCTGTTGTGTGTTCACGCGTGATTTTTTTTTATTACAAGGTAGAGACATTTCTGTACAGTAGCGGATATTCTGATAGACAGGATAGCCATGTGGGGTGGGCGGGTGGTCTGACAGCCACAATTGAAACTTACCAAATAATAAGAATTATAGTGCTTTTCACCCCCTGTATGAGCAACGGAAGACCATGTTGGTTGGAGCCTTTGTAATGTTCACAATGCAAGACGCACCCTAACGCATTGCATTCAACACCGCTCCTGTGCCCGACAGCCGAGTGCCTGCGATTATTATTCACATAGGCCGCGTGGCAGTAATGTCCATAGCCCTTTCAGCGGAAGACGCGGTCTGGTTGACGGGACAGCTCTTATCTTGTAGGTGCATACCTAGGTTGTGTCACACGTTCTCCGGGGCAAGTTTGAAGCTTTGTAAATTAGAAAAGAAAAAAAAAGAAAAAGACTTTGAAGTCACATTCATAGCTTGTCGTTGTGTCGACGCAGTATTAAACCGTATGGAGGCGACATCACCAGAGTGTCATAATCGCGTGCTTTTACTGTCTAACGGGGTCGTTAAAAAGTCCACGCTACGATTAACAAAGCTTCCAGATCAAGTCCGGATAGCTCAGGACACGGCCTAGGTACTTAGGATGCGTTCCCTATTTTGGGAGAATAATAAAAATGAACATTGCTCTTTGTTGCGTCTAAAACTGTGATGCCACATGATGTCACTTGCGCGCTTTTTCGCGAAAAGTGCCATCATGTGACATCATTTTGATGGTAACGTGGCGTCACTGGCTTAAAGCCGTGAAAGTGTAAAAGGAAATAGCTTCGATTAAAATGGTTTTACGGATGGAAATGGAAATTCATTGGTTCATGTTTAGAATTATTACATTGTTAAATACAAATCTGTACATTTAGCTGATTAACAATTTGACGCCTTAAACCCCCCCCCCCCCCAAATACATTGAAATACGAAATCGGGCTTCAAACTCCGGAGCAAATTGAATCCGAACTTCGTCCCTGGCGGTTAATTCGCCGTAATAATTTCGTTTGTTGACCCGGGAAAGCCTCGCCGAACCCCGTGACTTTTTTGTTTCAGGAGAAACCTTGCCAGGTTCCTGAAGGGGAGTGGGTGGGGTGGGGTGTGGCGATTCCTGCGCGTAGTCCCCATTGAGTAACTTGCCGTGTAACCTCTCGCAACGTGCGGACCGGCACGCACGACAGCCTAGGCCCTCGGAGCGATCACCAACGTCCGCGCATGCGTCGAGCTGCTTTTGCGCGCCTTACTTAGCCCAACCGACCGTGCTAAACGGAGTGCGCGCTGGGGGGTTGGGGGGGAAACGTATTTTTTTGCCTGCTGCGCGCAAGCAAAAATAACCGCGGTCGTAACTGGGGCGTCCGCTGGGATTCGAAGAGCCGCGAACCTCTGCCAATAACAAGGCGGTGACTGGCCGTGTCACTGTCCCCCCGCCCCCACAGCGACGCATCTACGGGATAAGAGCCGTGCGTGCGCGCGCGTTTTATTTCACGTGCGGCACCTTCCCGTAATCGCTCGCCGCGCGCCGTTGCCTGGCCGCTGTGCCTGCTGACCATTGTACATAGACGTTAATCATTGCTTTGCTTCACCGCACATCGGCAGCAAGGGACGCGTGCGCGGTGCTCTGTCGTGTACATAGAGCTGTGTCGTTTTCAGCTGTTACATGTACATAACTACGAGTGGTTCGGAGTGAACTGGTGAGGCCCCCGTATTCACCGTTAACTCTGTATGGCAGCAGAGGTGTAACGATTCGTCGATTTAATGTGAATTCTTAACGCTCGCGACACGCGTGCCCGATCGCGTGGCGGTTAAGCATTCACGCGTCACTATTTGTGTCGCATCATAATAATTACGCTTGCTGATCCGGGGAAGGGCTCGCCGAGTCTCAAGTGTCTTTTTTTTTCAGGAGGGTCCTGCCGAGGTTTCGCAGTCGGCGATGACGACACGTTTCCCAGCGAATTTAATTTGTGGTTAATATGGCAAATTTCTTGGAACCATGACGCCGGCAGGCAACGGCCCAACTCTTGTGAGTGATGTCACGGGATACCCTAACGTCCCTCCGTGAGCGAAGCGAGCCGACGGCGCGCATCTTTTTTTAAAGATTAGTACGATCGCAGTATTAACCAGGGCGGCCTGCTGGAGTCGAACTACGAGCCTCTGTGGCAAGGAGTGGACACGCTACAGCCGGGCCATGTGGACTACCCCCTCTGTATTTTGTATTTAATAGATTAACGTGACGGCTGCAATCACCGGAGGCCACTACATTCACCAGACTTCAGAACTGAAACAAAACATTTTTAAAAACTAAACTGAAACCCTGAACCGCGGCGATTCATAGAACCGCCGGGGTGGGTGAATCGTTAACACTTCCATGAGGGGTGGGACTTGAGAGCAACACAGTCATTGTTTCAGGGTAACATTTGATCGCAGGTTTTGTTGACAGCTAAAGAACACGACAAATCGCGCGTAGAGTTAGGGGGTTTGTTTTTTTTTCCCCCGCGTTGTGCGCGTAGAGGCTTCTCATCATCGTCGTCGTCTTTCCGCTCGGAGGAACGGACGCGCGCGTTGTGCGCGCGACGGTTCCGATCGACGTGCGAGCGCCTCAAGCTTCGCGACGAATCGTCTGTTCCCGCCGCCGTGGTTTTATAACGACGGGGATGGGGTTCTTGCGACCCGGTGACGCGTTTTGCAGAGCACAAGGGGCGTCCGCTCCCCTGCACGCCCCCCAGCACCACGCGCCCGTACCCCCACGTCACCACGAGTGCCGATGTGTGAAGCAAGCGGTTTCAATTCTAACCCCCGCCCCGCCCCGCCGAACAAATGTGGTCATTCCGAAGAGTCATAAAAACTGCCTTTTTGAGATTTGCGAATGCTCCGAAATAAGAAGAATAGTTATGTGGGGGAGGGTGGGGGGGGGAGCAAGGGGCTAGGATGTTGAAAGAAAAAGAAATGATAAGCAATGATCCTAATGTGAAGCATCGCGATGATTTTGAACGCAGAGATGGTGGGGTGGGGTGGGGGGGGATCATCCGTTTTTATATTAGATATTACATGGGAATCATTTATAGATAATTTTACGAAGAGTGATATTCGTGTAAAGCTTTTGTAAAATTGGAATTCGTATATATATACACGTATGGTCATTTACAACATTTTTAGAATGGCATTTTAACAAAAAAAATATTCACACCGACCACCTAATTCACATTTTTACCCCACCATGCACCCCACCCTCCCCCTCCCCCCCCCCCCCGTGTGTACAAGAAATTTAATGTTTGATAACCTAAACTCGCGTCTACTTACCCTCAACCCTATTCTTCCGCAACGCTAGTGAGCATTCCACCGCGGGTTTAACCACAGGTAGGCAGGCACGCACCGCGCGCTTGACCACAGCCTTCTTTAGAGCTCTATATGGTCATTCCGCGACCTCGCCCAACGGGACCACCGAGAACGCACGCGGAGTGAAGAGGTCAAAAATTCGGACATTGGGCTCCCCCCCCCCCCCCCCCAAGGGAGGGGCTCATTACGGGTCTCACAAGGAACCTCCGTGGCCATGCCAGTAATCTTCCCTGGGGCGCCTCCAGCCTCTGGACCTCCACGCACCTCTTGGGGGGGAGGGGCAGCTCTGCAACATCCGCAACCTCCGCATCCACACCTCACCGACGCGTTTTTATCCCCGCAGCGACGTGATCCATCCCCCGCGTGTAGTTAGGAACCGGAGCCGTCTCTCCCCGTCTTGCGATTTAACGTTTTTGTTGTTTTCATCTGCGTCGGCACGAAAATGCGCCCTTCGGTGATGGCGATGTTGCCCCGCGCCTGGAACGACGCTGAAGTTGTGCCGCGCGAACACGGAAACCAAGCGCCGTGCGGCTGTGCGTCCGCTGATCCCGGGCTGTATTTTGTTGCCCTCCGCGCTCGTGTAGCCCGTTCGGGTCCAGTGTTTTGTGGCGGCGAGGATAGATCCCGAACGTCTGTTTGCCGCGTTGAACATTCCGCCGCTCCCGTAGTGTTCCCGGTTGACTCGGTTTATAAAACATTCCTTACGCGACTGTGAAAATACCATCGCTTGGCCAATATTTCTCCCTCCCCCACACCACCACCCCCCCCCCCGCGTTGTAGCTTGTTGATCATGCCGACGTGGTCGCGCTGCTGCAGAGAGTGAGACGCGTGCGGCGCTCCGGTTTGACGGCCACTTTCCGCACCCCGTGGACACACGGAGACATTGCCCCCGGGGAGGAAGCCGGAAAGCCGCCGTCGAGTTTTGGGATGTGGAGATTGCCAGTGAACGTGCAGCAACGTCGGGCCAAACGTCAGGAATGTTTCACCTGGGTCGGTGCATTCTGCAAAGTATAATTCTCGCACGGTGACTTTGTGGTAGTTACATTTCCCTGCCGTTCCTTTTGTAAGTTTAATGTACATTTGTAGACATCAAGGTGAAAACACGTTTGGCCTTCGACGCCATTTCAGTCACGTAAATTAATTCTACGTTTTTATAACTGGAAAGCTACAGCTGATTACTTTTTTCTTCTTCTTCCCAAGCGTCCGTGATCGAGATTTGGACTTGACGATAGCGATATGCCGTTGGAAACGTTCAAGACGTCAACAAAACGGCTCAAAAACTCTGATGTTTTAAGGAGTTCGTGTAATTGTTGTACGAGCAGGCAGACATTCATATCAATGTAACGCAATACAATGTTCCCATGGCTTGCTGTGCACTATAGAATATTAGCGAAAACTAAGTTGCTATATTAATGCATAGAAACTATTGGATTTTATATTCATGGACTCGTAATACATGGACATTACATCGCCGATGAATGTCCGTTCCACTAGAGGCCGCGGTCCTTTTCCTGCCCTTTATTTCCACAAAAAATGCAGAGAAAATTAATACACGCGCACAGTTTTAATAAGGTTTGAACAAATTGCACGTTTTTTTATATGAACGGGGACGGAAATGTCTCGTCCTAATAGGCCATAGTTCACCGCAACAACAACAAAAATTATATACAGCCCTTTGTCAATCTCATTCCACTACATGTTCATGCAGCTTGTTTGACCATACTTCACCATAGATGGGGTCAATGAAAAAGAACACATTGATGAAGTGGTCGCCTCAGTAAACATGACCCAACGTTGCGCCAAGGGTTCCAAACCACATGCCAACGTTGGGTCAACGTTAGGCCAAGGGTTCCAAACCACATGCCAACGTTGGGTCAATGTTAGGCCAAGGGTTCCAAACCACATGCCAACGTTGGGTCAACGTTGGGCATCTGGTTTGGAACCCTTGGCCCAACTTTGGGCATGTGGTTTTCCCGAGGGCTGAGTCTGGTTCAGATCTCGAGGAATTCGATGCTTATAGCCACGGCCGGGAATCGAACTAGGGATGGTGGTCGGTGGGGGTGCCACTGTGTTCATAGTGCAGCGATAGTGTAGCGGTTAGCGCGCTGCGCTATGAACCTGGCGACCCGGGTTCGATTCCCGCTCACGGCCAACACCAGTGACGATTATCTGAACCGGTCCCGGGCCTCCCCTAGGTCGACTCAGCCTCAAATGAGTACCTGGTGCGGTGTGTAAACATTGCCACTAGGGAGACTAAAGGCGGTCGGGCGTGGTGCTGGCCACCCACCCCCTCGTGTACCGTTCTGGCCTTCATAGGTGCTCGCTAACAGCACTTGCCCCTACAGTCTGTTAAGGCTATATGGGGGATCTTTGTTATAGTGCAGCGCACCTTTCGCTGTGCCACCACTCACCGCAGTCCGCTTGTAACCTCGACACGTAATGTGGCACTGGATATTGTTTTTTTTCGACGAGGCTGTCCAATAAAGAACAGATTTTTAATACTCGTTGGTTCTTTCGGTAAAGTCACGTAGGTAGAAAAAGTAATAGATCACGACGTTTTGATCGCCACGCAAGCAATCGTCTTCAGGTAGGAGACGATTGTTTGTGTGGCGATCGAAACATCGTGATATATTAATTTTTATACCTACGTGACTTTACCGAGATAACCAAAGAGTAATGGGTTCCTGCCGTCACGAAAGCTTCAATTAAATCTCGACTTAAAGCTTTCGTGACTGCAGGAATTCATATTCTTTAGGTCTTTCGGTCAAGTCACGTGGATAGGTTCAAAGAAAATAACAACAAAAAACTACGACGTTTCGATCGCAACACGAGCGGTCGTCATCAGGAATTTGTTATTTTATTTGAACCTATCGACGCGACTTTGGCGAAAGACCCAAAATATAAAGCACAGATTTGTTTAGTTTTGCCTGTGACCTTTGTGGCCAGCTCGTCCGCCACATTTCGACTTTCTCTGCCTCCACAATAGAGGTGGGGATTTTTTTTGGCTGGGGTTATATCGCGGTAAATATATAAATGTGTCGTTAAACCCGCCACCACCCGACACAGCCGATTAGTAAAGTTTTGTCACGTAACGCAACACTTGTCAATTCGTCACGAGTACAGCAACCACCGGTTGTGTGTTGGAGAGTGAACCCACAACATTTCCGATTTCTCTGCCTTTTTTTACTTCGTGTGCGGGCATCTCACGGGTTGCAACGGCGATTGGCTTCTTCATTTGCAGTGGGGTTCCTCATGTCGGACCTTTTCATGCCGGTTGCCGCAATAGTTGGTTTCAACAGCTATATCTTTCAGGTGATATATACACACCACACACTTACTTGGGCGTTAATTTCTGTATTTGTACAAAATAAATGCTTCCGTATCACGTTGTTATTGCTCACGGTCTCTCTCTGGCTTTATATTTATTTATTTTTAAACACAACTGCAGCAGCGAGACGTCATTCGCCACCCAAGTGGCGGCTGACGTCACCGCGGCGCTTGTGCCAGGCTAGGTGCACCTTGAGCCGACAAAGTGTCGAAGGCTCGCTGACGGAGGAGGTCACAGGAGAAACGAGGGTGTTGTGCGTTGACTGAGAAGACCAGCAGATGCACCACCTGTGCTTCCTACTGTGCCAAATTTGCTGTGTTTTAGCCGCCCGGCACGCCGCTCGTTGTTGTGAGCGTCGCTCATCCGCCCTCCGCTATTGCTGGAGGGGCTACTGCCTCCCAATTGTCTCGTAGCAGCGTCCTTCACGAGCCTCCTCATCCGCAGAGGCCGATCCTGATACCGCTGATAGAATAACCGGTCTTCGGCAAGTCCACTCAGCTCCACATCGTCCTGTACCGATCGCATCGGTACACCCCTTTTCCTCGCCGGGGAAAACCACAGCACTACCCGAGGCACGCACGCAAAGAAGTGTCCGGACGTGTGACCACACCGGTAACATGCAGACAAATAAGTAATATTTTAAAAAAAGACACGCTTTAATGAAATGTACCGTGCTCGTAATGGAAGAACTCCACGACTCCAGGAAGTGGCCCCGAAGCTTGCCACAACGTAAGGGGACCGTGGTGATTTACAGCCAGCGTGAGTTGAGCGTGGACAATTAGACCCAAGCCGAAACATAAGATATAAAAAAGATGGTTTATTTTTTCTAATGATAGAATATAGTATTGTCATCAGTATGACATGAGTATACCCAGTTTGCAGTCGATACCACATTGGGAAGTGGGTTAAAATGTAGTTACAAGATTTGAGGATACAACAACAGACAGTTAAATAAAAGCGTGTAAGAATGCTACTGGTAGGAACCTCCAGGTTACACCACCAGCTCACAGGGGATTATTGTGTCCGTCCGTCGTGCATCCAAAAATGGGAGGGGCGGGGAGGGTGGGGAGGGGCTGGGTGGAGTGGGGAGGGGCTGGGTGGGGAGGGTGGGGCTGGGTGGGGAGGGTGGGGCTGGGTGGGGAGGGTGGGGCTGGTTGGGGAGAGTGGGGCTGGGTGGGGAGGGTGGGGCTGGGTGGGGAGGGTGGGGCTGGGTGGGGAGGGTGGGGCTGGGTGGGGAGGGTGGGGCTGGGTGGGGAGGGTGGGGCTGGGTGGGGAGGGGCTGGGTGGGGAGGGTGGGGCTGGGTGGGGAGGGTGGGGCTGGGTGGGGAGGGTGGGGCTGGGTGGGGGGTGGGAGGGGTGGGGCTGGGTGGGGAGGGTGGGGCTGGGTGGGGTGGGGCTGAGTGGGGGGTGGGAGGGGTGGGGCCGGGTGGGGAGTGGCTGGTCACCCCGTGGTGCCCTTATAAAACTCAACGTTTCACCAACTCACGCCGGCTTGTGCCCGCCCTCACAGTCGGGCATATTGTGCGGAATGCACCACGTGGTGCCGCCGTTGACCCTGGCCATTGACCGAGCAACCCAACGTTCCCGCCAGCTCCCTCTGCAGGAGAATGTGTAATAAAAGCGTGTAATAATAATAATAAAAAAGAGTCTCCTTCGGATGTGTCGTCTGTCTCTCTGCGCGCCAAAGGTAAGATATGACGGCACAGGTTGCGTGACCCACCACGTCATTATTCGCACAGTCTTCTGCGTTGATTCAGTATAGGAGCATAAAGGAAAGGAAGGGAGAGGTAAGAATAGGAAGAGGTCGAGAATATGTGGGGGGGGGGGGTGGGGGGTAGTGACAGTCGGTTAGTAGTGAAGGAGTTTAACACGCAGCGGGCTTTCACGACGAATATTATTCATAATAAAGGTGTTTGGGTTAGATCGCGTAGGTGTAAATGTGTCGTGACGCTCCACACCACCCGACACGGCCAATTAATTAGGGATTTATCTTCTTGATTCTCTCGGTAATGTCACGTAGAATGAAAACGTGACTTTACCGAAAGAACCAAAGAAGATGAATCCCTGCAGTCACGAAAGCTTTGAATCGAAATTTAATTAGGGATTTGTCACGTAAACAAAACGCCAGTTACCAGTATAGTGTAATGTAGTGTATAGTGTGGTGTGTAGTGTATAGTGTAGTGTACTACTTCAGCCCACCTGTCTGTTGGAGAGTAAATCCACAACATTGACAACGTGAGTAGCGTGTGGTGTCGCTGGTGATTAATATGAGCGCTGAAGGAGTCGACATGGTCATGTCAGAGTTGAGTCCACAAAATGAGACCGAACCTATGGAATCGTTTTCTTTTTGCACCAATTTCAAGACGATGCAAACATCACAATAGGCTTCACCCCTCGCTGGCCATACAACAGGTGTGTTAAGATGTTCAAACGCCAAATAGACAAGGGGCCGTCCATAAATGACGTCACGCACCTAGGGGCGGGGGGGGGGGGTCAGACATTTGTGACGTGTGACGAGGGAGCGGGGGTTTGAGAAATGTGACGTCACATCAAAACGCGCAACTTTAAATAAATATAGACAACACGTTCTACTTAATTAAATAGACTTTTTAATAAACGTTTTCTCTTACACCAGAGTGCAGCGCCAAATTGAATACGCACTACAATGACAATAGTTCAAATAAATTTGAAGCATGTTTTATTTTCAAAATGGAAATATGGTTTTGGGGGGGGGCAGAGAGCTTTGTGACGTCATATTTGAGGGGGGGGGGGTCTGACTTTTGTGACGTCATTTATGGCCGGCCCCTAACCTCTTTTGCAGTGGCTCTTAACCTGGCGGGGGGAGGGGTGCAGAAATGCCCTTTGTGGGGGTGTGCGAGATATGGCCAGATTTTTTGTTTTAGAAGTTAAATAATCGAAAACACACATTAAGCACGCAGCAGGCAAGGACGATTTTACTGTTTTTCTTTCGGTAAAGCCACGTAGATAGAAACATTATAAAAAAAAATATCACGACGTTTCGATCGCAACACAAGCGAGCGTAATCAGGTGAAAACGTAGATAGAAACATTATTAAAAAAATATATCACGACGTTTCGATCACCTGATGACGCTCGCTTGTGTTGCGATCGAAACGTCGTGATATTTTTTTTTATAATGTTTCTATCTACGTGGCTTTACCGAAAGACCCATACAATATGTATTCCTGCAGTCACGAAAGCTTTAAGCCAAGATACAACTTACTTTGTTACGTATTTTTATATAAAGCTTTCGTGACTGCAGGGATTCATATTCTTGGTTCTGTCGGTAAAGTCACCACGTAGAAGGGAAACAATAAAATAATAAAAATATAAAACAATAAAATTCTCACGACGTTTCGACTGCAACACAAGCAATCATCATCAAGCAATCATCATCAGGTGTGAAAACCACGGCAAGAAAATTTGACGATAGCTTGTGTTGCAGTCGAAACGTTGTGAGAATTTTATTGTTTTATATTTTTTATTATTTTTTGTTTCCCTTTTGTTACGTTAAAGCTACGCAGTAAAGGTGAAAAACCCGCTGCTCTGTTGCAATGCATCGAGTCTGCAAGAGGATACTCGTTTCGCGCAACTGGTCCTTCGCTGACTGCGGGATGAAGTCACTGCATTGACAACACATGCTCGTGGCAAAACGTGCCTGGGCATGCTTTGATTGATATGCGCATTTTTTTTGTTTAACCAATTGGCCTCCAACTTGTTTCTGGTGCAGGCCAAATCGGATTTCGAAGACAGCGCGTATATATAAGTATAATTATCAGAGCGTGTTAGCATGCTTTGCCACAAAGCAAGTGTGCTTAATGCAGACTTTTGATACCTTGCAATAATGGGAGCTGGTTGGTGTTTGAACATCTTAACGCCTCTTGTATTGCCAGAAAGGTAAAAAAAATCATTTTTTCAAAAGGAGGCCAAATCTTAGAAGAGAATTTCACTCGCAAAGCGTCTCGCAGTCGTCTGCTCATTCGGAGGTGCCAGGGGGAAGCGCAGCCACCCGGTGACCTGGTTTACGAAATATCTTATCTACGACATCTAACACAAAATATAGGAATTATTAATCGGAAGCCATCCCAATCTTTACTCATTTGGGAATACCGCAGCAGCAGCAAGCTGCAAACCGCTCCTATCGGCACACGAACGCACCCAGGGTCACGCTCGCAGCCAGGGTCACTCTACACCCAGGGTCACACTCGAACCCAGGGTCACTCTGGAACGCAGGGTCACGCTCGCAGCCAGGGTCACTCTGGAACGCAGGGTCACGCTCGCAGCCAGGGTCACTCTACACCCAGGGTCACTGGCACCCATGGTCACTCTCGCACCCAGGGTCACTCTATACCCAGGGTCACTGTCGCAGCCAGGGTCACGCTCGAACCCAGGGTCACGCTCGCACCCAGGGTCACTCTCGCACCCAGGGTCACTCTATACCCAGAGTCACTCTCGCACCCAGAGTCACCCTCGCTGCCAGGGTCACTCTCGAACCCAGGGTCACTGGCACCCAGGGTCACTCTGATGAGACGTAGTCTTGGGCCCCTTTGACTTGTCACCCGGCCGTTTGAGCAGAATTCTCTCTGTACGATCCGTATATATTTCCCTGCCTACAAACGCAGCCCAGGCGCACACTTGTCCGTGAAGCGTGTGCGGAGGGAGCGGTGGCGCAGCGGTTAGCGCGCTGCGCTGCGAACCCATAGCGAACACCCCCCACCCCCCGGTTTTCGATCCCCCACTCGCGGCCACCAACGCCGGTGACGATTATCTGAACCGGTCCCGGGCCTCACCCAGATCGACTCGGCCTCAAATGAGTTATCTGGTGCGGTGGTGTAGTAAACATCGTTCACTGGAGAGAGACAAAGGCGGTCGGGGCGTGGTTCCTGGCCACCCCCACACCGTCTCGTGTGCCCTTCCGGGCCTTCATAGGTGCTGCTGCTGCTTACTCGCTAACACCAACTTCCACACCAACCCCTCCTTAGCCCACAACAGTCTGCAAAGTGCGACGTGGGGCATCTCGGTCGTGTTGCGGGTATCGCTCGCCGTGGTACTCGGGGTTGTTGAAGGGTAAACACGACACGGCGCTCTCCGGGTTCTCGGCGGATCATTCCGCTCCCCAACAGAGGGACGATGGTCACCGGGGGGGGGGGGGGGGGGGGGTGCACCTGTGGCCGGTTTGTTCCAGCGGGCCAGGTGAGGTCACAGCTGACAATGCCGTGGGCCCACACATCTCAGCTCGGCGGTGATGCAACGCCAGACACGGGGCCTGCGATAAAAGCTCCCGGCACGGACTGGAAGTTCTCTTCTGTGGACTCTCGTTCGGTCTCGGCAGCGGCGGCGACGGCGACGACGACGATGATGATGATGATGTGAAAGAAAGAGATAAGAGAGTTTGGGAACGTGGAATTATCCTGCCGCCGTTGGAACTCGACGTTGGATTTTGGGGGAGAATGATGAGTCACCAGCTGACCCCGTCACCACCGTCAGCAGCAGCAGCAGCAGCAGTGATCTATCCACTGCTGGATGAAGGCCTCCGCAAGCCGTCGCTCGGCGCGGCGCAGTGCAGCGACGTGGCGGCCCCGGCGACCTCCGCGTACGCGCGGGGCGACTGGCCCCCGCGCGCGGACCACGCGGTGGCACGGAGGGACGGTGGCGAGTGGCCGCGGCTCGCCGCTTCGGCGCCGGAGTCCGAGTGGCAGCCCAAGGACGGCGCGCGCCCCAGGGGTCGTCCGATGCGCGGCGACCACCGGCACGCGCCCTACGCCGACGGGGGGCAGCGCTGCGCGGGCGACGCGCCGGCCGCGGCGTCCACGACGCCGACGCACGTGGCGCAGCCCGGGCAGCAGCAGGCGGACGTGAGGCACGTGCGCGTCGCGTTGACAGAAAGCCCCCCCACCCACCCCCTACCCACCCCCTACCCACCCCCAGCTTGCAAGCGAGCACGCCGGAGCGCAAATGGCAAAACATTCACCACCAACAACAACACCACCAACAACAACAACACCACCACCACACACACCACACACACCACACACACACACAGTGCCTCGTAGCCTTGATAGATTGTTGCGGGGGCAAGTGCTGTGAGCGAGTCGCAGCGACTATGAAGGCATGGAACGGCACGTGAAGGGTAAGGTGGGAGGGGTGGGGAGGGGTGGGGAGGATGGGGGGCGGCCGACATCCCGCCCCGGCCGCCTTTGTATCTCCCCAGCGGGGATGTGGGTGCTATTTATTTATTTATTTTACCCCCACTCATTTTGGGGGAGGCCCGCGACCGGGTGCAGATAAATCGCCAAGCGCTTGGTTTGTGGCCGTGAGCGAGCGGGAATCTGAACTCGGGTGGCCGCGGGTGCAGCCAGCACGTTAGGTCAGTGCCGGATGAAGCGAAGTGCCTGTAGCGTAATGATGTTGTAAAGGGGGCCCTAAATAAATTAAAACTTCAATATTTAAACACGCACATTTTTCACTTGCATGGTAAAGTTTATTGTATTTTTTTTTCATTTGCTGTACAGCGCAGATGATACGACAAATCGCTAACCTTAAACACCCGGTCGTTCATAAAAATTTGAAGGCGGTATAGTACTATAGTAATAGAGCAAGTGCAGAATCAAACATTGGTAGCTTGAAAGCGTTTAGCGCGGGGCCCTTGAAAGTTGCGGGGCCCGTAGCTAATACACGTGTCGTAGCTACATAGTAGTAGTAGCTACATATGTAGTAGCTACACATGTAGTAGTTAGTAGCTGTAGTAGCTACTCCATATGTATAGTAGCTACATAAGTAGTAGCTACATAAGTAGTAGTAGCTACATATGTAGTAGCTACAGATGCAGTAGTAGCTGTAGTAGCTACTCCATATGTAGTAGCTACATAAGTAGTAGCTACATATGTAGTAGTAGCTACATATGTAGTAGCTACACATGTAGTAGTAGCTGTAGTAGCTACTCCCTATGTAGTAGCTACATAAGTAGTAGCTACATATGTAGTAGTAGCTACATATGTAGTAGCTACACATGTAGTAGTAGCTGTAGTAGCTACATATGTAGCTACTACTACATAAGTAGTAGCTACATATGTAGTAGTAGCTACATAAGTAGTAGTAGCTACATATGTAGTATCTACACATGTAGTAGTAGCTGTAGTAGCTACTCCATATGTAGTAGCTACATAAGTAGTAGTAGCTGTAGTAGCTACGATACATGTAGTAGCTACATAAGTAGTAGCTACATATGTAGTAGTAGCTGTAGTAGCTACTACTACATATGTAGCTACTTTTGCTACTCGGATAATCCGACACTGGCTTCGGTGTGCAAATTACAACAACAAAAAAGGTAAAGACGCAGCCCTGCAACTGCTTGCTCGCGGCACTGCTGGCTGAAAAGAGGCTTGGTAATCGAGAGGGGCGGGGCGCCCCCCCTCCTCCTCTCTTGATGGGAGGGTCTTTTGTTGACAAAGCTTTTCCACGATCATCACCGAAGTTAACCTGGTTGGTGATGGCTGCAGCTGTCGTTGGCAGCGGCGCACTAAGCGCAAATCAGCACCAACTCGACACAATCGCACTCCTAGATTTGAAGCTTTCGTGACTGCAAGGATCCATACTCTTTGGTTCTATTCGGTAAAGTCACGTAGGTGAAAAAATAAAACAACAAATATCACGACGTTTCGGCCACAACACAAGCGGCCTTCATCAGGTGAGCTTGGCTGTGTTTCACTCCATCGCTGTCCTCGAGACAGTCTGGTCCCTTCACCTGATGAAGGCCGCTTGTGTTGTGGCCGAAACGTCGTGATTTTTTGTTATTTTATTTTTTACCTACGTGACTTTACCGAATAGAACCAAAGAGTATACAATCGCACTCGTCAAGAACCCCGTGGCCTTCAACGAGGAAAGGAACAAAAAAACACACGTTGTATAGTAGGCGACGTTTCGGGCAACGGGTCTTCCTTAGAGCGCGCATACATCGCGTTTAAAGTATACACAAACGCACATTCTTCGCAGCGCGCATACATGTCAACGCACACGCATTGTCGATGCTATGCCCTGTCTGAGATTGTAATGTTAACCGGTGCTGTTCAAACGATCCAATGTACTCCCACCACTAGGCCGTGAGACGTGTACGCATTTTAATTCGCTTTTTTTAATTTGGAGGTGACCGATCAAGTGCAGGGGGAGGGCATGTTGTCTATCGGCGTGTTGATCGTTTCTGCCCCTTCGATTCCCCGCACTTCCGATGAGCGCCGTTGGCTTGCGTACGGCGCGAAGGAAGTTCCGCATCCATAATCTGGGTTTTTTTTTGGGGGGGGGGGGGGGTAAATATATAAATGCCACCACCCGACACAGCCAACTAGCAAAGGGTTTGTCACGTGAACAGAACGTTGCCGAGTCGTCGCTAGCACAGCACTAGTGTGTAGTGTATAGTGTAGTGTATAGTGTAGTATACTAGTACAGCACTAGTGTGTAGTGTATAGTGTAGTGTATAGTGTAGTATACTAGTACAGCACTAGTGTGTAGTGTATAGTGTAGTGTATAGTGTAGTATACTAGTACAGCACTAGTGTGTAGTGTATAGTGTAGTGTATAGTGTAGTATACTAGTACAGCACTAGTGTGTAGTGTATAGTGTAGTGTATAGTAGTGTATAGTGTAGTATACTAGTACAGCACTAGTGTGTAGTGTATAATGTAGTGTATAGTGTAGTATACTAGTACAGCACTAGTGTGTAGTGTATAGTGTAGTGTATAGTGTAGTGTATAGTAGTGTATAGTGTAGTATACTAGTACAGCACTAGTGTGTAGTGCATAGTGTAGTGTATAGTAGTGTATAGTGTAGTATACTAGTACAGCACTAGTGTATAGTGTAGTATACTAGTACAGCACTAGTGTGTAGTGTATAATGTAGTGTATAGTGTAGTGTATAGTGTAGCATACTAGTACAGCACTAGTGTGTAGTGTATAGTCTAGTGTATAGTGTAGTGTATAGTGTAGCATACTAGTACAGCACCACCGGTTGTGTGTCAGAGAGCAAAGCCGCGACATTTCACAATCCGAGTACGACGTTTCGCCAGTAAATACAACTAGCATCATCAGGCGGACAGAAACCAGATTTGTGGAGCAATCCCCCTCCTGTTTCGTTCCTTAAATAGATGGAGGGGGGGGGATGTGATGGCGTCACTTGCGAGCCCTTCTTGCCTACTTACGCGTTCGACTGAACTTGACCAGTCGTGCCATGCGAGGATCGTGGTCCGTTGGTCCATCTCGATGACCGTCTGAGCACGCACACAGGACTGACCCAGTGCCGGATTATCGTCGTAACAAAAGTAGCTGCATATGTAGTAGCAGAAGTAGCTAAAGTAGCTACATATGTAGTAGTAGCTACGACACAGTAGCTTCTACAGCTACTACACAGTAGCTGTAGTAGCTGTAGTAGCTACGGGCCCCGCACTTTCAAGCGCCCCGCGCTAAACGCTTTCAAGCCATCAATTCCGGTTCAGTGATTCTGCACTTGCTCTATCACTATAGTACTATACCGCCTTCAACTTTTATGAACGACCGGGTGTGTAAGGTTCGCGATTTGTCGTTTTATATGTCTGTATAGCAAATGAAAAAAATACAATTACTTTACTATGCGAGTTAAACATTTGTGTTTTAATATTTACGTGTTTAAAAAAAAATGAAATTTAGGGCCCCTTTATAACACCATCTGTTACAGGCCCCGCCACTTCGCTTAATCCGGCACTGATCGATGACGCGCGTGGCCTTCGTCGTTGTCAGAGATTACGCGGTGATGGAGGGGCCACCGGGGCTCTCCAAGCTGATGCTGTGGCACGAGGAGTACGCGCAACCCACCTCCACACATGCTCAGCAACAGCAGCTGATGATGCTGCATCATCATCATCAGCAGCAGCAGCACCACCTCCAGCAGCAGCAGCAGCACCACCTCCAGCAGCAGCAGCAGCAGCATGCCAGCACATATCTGCGGTGAGTCTTATGAAAAGGTCGACACCTCTATTTGTATTCTTTGGGTCTTTGGGTAAAGCCACGTAGACAATTAAAATAACAAACCAAAAATATCACGACGTTTCGATCCTGAAGACGATTGCTTGTGTTGTGATCGAAACGTCGATGTTTTGTGTTATATTTTTTTCTCTGTGGCTTTACCGAAAGATCCAAAGAATATGAATTCCTGCATTCACGAAAGCTTTAAGTCGAGATTCTGCTCTATTTGGTGCGGTTAGCCCCCCCCCGGCTGCGCTACGAACCCGGCGAGCCCGAGTTAAATTCCCCGCTCACGGCCAACACCGGTGACGATCATCTGAACCGGTCCTGGGCCATCCCCTGAGATGGACTCAGCCTCACATGAGGAGCTGGTGCGGTGCGCAGTAAACATCGCCACTGGAGGACGACAAAAGGTGGCCGGGCGTGGTGCTGGCACAGTCCCTGGACTTCGTGGGTGCTGCTCGCTAACAGCACTTGCCCCAACAGTCTGTTGTCAAGGCTACACGGGGGATTTGTACGTTTTGTTAATGGGATCATGGGCGGGAAGTGATCAAGTTTGATTTCACGATGACTTCGACTGCCCATCGCAAACCTCGCGGTGGCGGCTTCTGACTCAGCCAATCGGACAAGCACGGCGGTCACCGTATCGCGCGGCGCTTTCATACGCGCCTCCGCGGCCGTCTGGAACGCTCTTCCTTCCGATATTCGGAAGCCGCTGGGAGCCTTTACGATATTATACCCGTATCAATTATACTATTACGATGTTATAAGTATAATATTACAATGCTATAATTAGAATGTTACAATTATACCATGATAATGTTATGATTATAATGGTATAATTATAATGTTACAATTATACCATGAAAATGTTATGATTATAATGCTGCAATGGTATAATTATAATGTTACAATTATACCATGATAATGTTATGATTATAATGTTCTAATTATAATGTTACAATTATACCATGATAATGCTATGAGTATAATGTTATAATGGTATACTTATAATGTTACAATTATAACATGAAAATGTTATGATTATAATGGTATATATTCTTAGCTCTTTCGGTAAAGTCACGTTGAAGGGAAACAATAAAATAATAAAATATATATAAAACAATAATATATTTTATTATTTTATTGTTTCCCTTCAACGTGACTTTACCGAAAGAGCTAAGAATATGAATTACTGCAGTCACGAAAGCTTTAAATTATAATGGTATAATTATAATGTTACAATTATACCATGAACATGTTATGATTATAATGTTATAATGGTATGATTATAATGTTACAATAATACCTTGAAAATTTTATAATGATAATGTTATAATGCTATAATTATAATGTTACAATTATACCATGAAAATGTTATAATTATAATGTAATAATGGTATAATTATAATGTTTCAATTATACCATGATAATGTTATAATTATAATGCTTTAATGCTATAATAATGTTTCAATTATACCATGATAATGTTATAATTATAATGTAATAATGCTATAATTATAATGTTACAATTATACCATTGTAATGTTGTGATTATAATGTTACAATGGTATAATTATAATGTTACAATTATGCCATGATAATGTTATAATTATAATTCTATACTGTTATAATTATAATGCTATGATTATAATACGTCGCATCGCGTGGCGTTTTCAGACGCACTTCCGCGGCCGTCTGGAACGCTCTTCTGATATTCGGAAGCCGTGGGAGCTATTATGATATTAGGGGCCGTCCATACATGACGTCACGCACCTGGGGGGGGGGGGGGGGTCAGACATTTGTGACGATGTGTGACGAGGGGGGGGGGTTTGAGAAATGTGACGTCACATCAAAATGCGCAACTTTAAATAAATGTAGACAACACGTTCTATATAATTAAATAGACTTTTAAATAAATGTTTTCTCCTACAACATCAGAGTGCAGCGCCACATTAAATACGCGCTACAATGACAATAGTTTAAAGCGATTTGAAGCATGTTTTTTCTATATATTTGGGGGCGGGGGGGGGGCAGAGCTTTGTGACGTCATATTTGAGAGGGGCGTCTGACTTTTTGTGACGCCGTGTGACGAGGGGGGGGGTCAAAAATCGTCCAAAATCGCGTGACGTCATTTACGGACGGCCCCTTATCCTGTTATCAATTAGACTATTACAATGTTATAATCAGGATGTTACGATGTTATCATTACAATGCTACAATTATAATATCACAGTGCTACAATGATAATATCACAGTGCTACAATTAGAGTATTACAATAGCGCAATTATAATATAATTAGTGAATTATAATATTACCATGCCCTAATTGAAACATTGTGACGAGAACAGTTTTAATATTACAATGCATTAGTTTTAATATTATAATGAAATGATTATAATATTACAATGAGATAATTACGATATTATAATGCTCTAATTGTGATGTTTTAATGAGACGATTATTATGTTACGATGAGATAAATACACAATTGCAATGCCCTAATGTTAATATTACAATAAGATGATTATAATATTACAATTAACTATATTATTACGAGATATAATATCACGATGAGATACTTACAATGCCCTCATTGTAATATTACAATAAGGTGATTATAATATACGATGAGGCGATTATATTACAATTAGATAATTATAATATTACAATTATATTATTCTAATATTACTATGAGATAGGTATATCAGGATTAGATCATTACAATGCCCTAATTATAATATTACAATGAGGCAATTATAATATCACAATGAGGCAATTATAATATTACAATGAGGCAATTATAATATCACATTGAGGCAATTATAATATTACAATGAGGCAATTATAACATCACAATGAGGCAATTATTATATCACGAGGCAATTATAATATCACAATGAAGCAATTATAATATCACAATGAGGCAATTATAATATCACAATGAGGCAATTTTAATATTATAATGAGGCAATAATAATATCACAATGAGGCAATTATAATATCACAATGAGGCAATTATAATATCACAATGAGGCAATTATAATATCACAATGAGGCAATCGTAATATTACAATGAGGCAATTATAATATCACAATGAGTCAATTATAATATCACAATGAGGCAATTATAATATCACAATGAGGCAATTGTAATATTACAATGAGGCAATTATAATATTGCAATGAGCTGATTAACATATTGCGCGTTAGCCCCACCCACGGTGGTGACGTCAACACGCCGTGACAGTGTTCCGCCATGTGCTCGCCACTGGTGAATGGGCCGCGTGTTATTTGTTATTTTCGGTCGCACGACGCAGCGGTTGGGTCGTTTACAATCCCCGGCGGTTGTTGTTGTTTGTTGTTGCTGGTGCTGCTGCTGCGGCTACACGGGAGAGTTAGGGAGAGATGAGAGAGAGAGCGCGGGAGAGACAAATTAATAAGTGAGACGAGTAGCAGGCAGCAGCAGCAGCGGCGGCGGTAGTGAGGAGAGGGGGTGGGAGGAGGAGAGAGGCCTGGAGGCGCCATCGCCGCGTCGTGGACGAGGAGAGGGACGAGGAGAGAGGGAGACGAGGAGAGGAAGAGGAGAGGGGGAGACGAGGAGAGAGACGAGGAGAGGGACGAGGAGAGAGACGAGGAGAGGGAGAGACGAGGAGAGGGGGAGACGAGGAGAGGAAGAGGAGAGGGGCAGACGAGGAGAGAGACGAGGAGAGGGACGAGGAGAGAGACGAGAGGGGGAGACGAGGAGAGGGAGAGAGGCGAGAAGCGACGCGGAGGTGACGAGGGGAGTCGGTAAGAAGAGGAGACGAGGTGAGAAGAGAGCACACTAGGGGGAGAAAGACGACGAGGAGGCGAGGTGTGAGGAGAGGCGACGAGGAAAGAGGCAAAGAAGTCCGACGAGGTGGGAGTGCGAGCGAGATACACGCGCATGAAGTAGACGGAAGAGGTGGACGAGGTGGAAGGAGGAGGAGGTGACGAGACGAAGGGGGGTGGTGTGGGAGAGAGAGGGAGGGAGGGAGAGGCATCTGGCGACCTCCCTCGCCATGGCGTGGACGCTGAAGCTGCCGCTGCCGGACGAGGCCATCGAGTCGGGGCTGGCGCACGACTTCGACTCCAGCCTGTCGGGCATCGGGCAGGAGCTGGGGGCCGGGGCCTACAGCATGAGGTAGACACAGCTGGGGGTGACTACATAGGTAGACACAGCTGGGGGTGACTACAGCATGAGGTAGACACAGCTGGGGGTGACTACAGCATGAGGTAGACACAGCTGGGGGTGACTACAGCATGAGGTAGACACAGCTGGGGGTGACTACAGCATGAGGTAGACACAGCTGGGGGTGACTACAGCATGAGGTAGACACAGAGCTGGGGGTGACTACAGAGGTAGACAGAGCTGGGGGTGACTACAGCATGAGGTAGACACAGAGCTGGGGTTGACTACAGCATGAGGTAGACAGCTGGGGGTGACTACAGCATGAGGTAGACACAGCTGGGGGTGACTACAGCATGAGGTAGACACAGCTGGGGGTGACTACAGCATGAGGTAGACACAGCTGGGGGTGACTACAGCATGAGGTAGACACAGCTGGGGGTGACTACAGCATGAGGTAGACACAGCTGGGGGTGACTACAGCATGAGGTAGACATAGCTGGGGGTGACTACAGAGGTAGACACAGCTGGGGTGACTACAGCATGAGGTAGACACAGAGCTGGGGGTGACTACAGCATGAGGTAGACACAGCTGGGGGTGACTACAGCATGAGGTAGACACAGCTGGGGGTGACTACAGCATGAGGTAGACACAGCTGGGGGTGACTACAGAGGTAGACACAGCTGGGGGTGACTACAGAGGTAGACACAGCTGGGGGTGACTACAGCATGAGGTAGACACAGCTGGGGGTGACTACAGCATGAGGTAGACACAGCTGGGGGTGACTACAGAGGTAGACACAGCTGGGGGTGACTACAGCATGAGGTAGACACAGCTGGGGGTGACTACAGCATGAGGTAGACACAGCTGGGGGTGACTACAGCATGAGGTAGACACAGCTGGGGGTGACTACAGCATGAGGTAGACACAGCTGGGGGTGACTACAGCATGAGGTAGACACAGCTGGGGGTGACTACAGCATGAGGTAGACACAGGGAGAGCTGGGGGTGACTACAGCATGAGGTAGACACAGCTGGGGGTGACTACAGCATGAGGTAGACACAGCTGGGGGTGACTACAGCATGAGGTAGACACAGGGAGAGCTGGGGGTGACTACAGCATGAGGTAGACACAGAGTTGGGGGTGACTACAGCATGAGGTAGACACAGAGCTGGGGGTGACTACAGCATGAGGTAGACACAGCTGGGGGTGATTACAGCATGAGGTAGACACAGAGCTGGGGGTGACTACAGCATGAGGTAGACACAGAGCTGGGGGTGACTACAGCATGAGGTAGACACAGCTGGGGGTGACTACAGAGGTAGACACAGCTGGGGTGACTACAGCATGAGGTAGACACAGCTGGGGGTGACTACAGAGGTAGACACAGCTGGGGGTGACTACAGCATGAGGTAGACACAGCTGGGGGTGACTACAGCATGAGGTAGACACAGCTGGGGGTGACTACAGCATGAGGTAGACACAGCTGGGGGTGACTACAGCATGAGGTAGACACAGCTGGGGTGACTACAGCATGAGGTAGACACAGCTGGGGGTGACTACAGAGGTAGACACAGCTGGGGGTGACTACAGCATGAGGTAGACACAGCTGGGGGTGACTACAGCATGAGGTAGACACAGCTGGAGGTGACTACAGAGGTAGACACAGCTGGGGGTGACTACAGAGGTAGACACAGCTGGGGGTGACTACAGCATGAGGTAGACACAGGGAGAGCTGGGGGTGACTACAGCATGAGGTAGACACAGCTGGGGGTGACTACAGCATGAGGTAGACACAGGGAGAGCTGGGGGTGACTACAGCATGAGGTAGACACAGAGTTGGGGGTGACTACAGCATGAGGTAGACACAGAGCTGGGGGTGACTACAGCATGAGGTAGACACAGCTGGGGGTGACTACAGAGGTAGACACAGCTGGGGTGACTACAGCATGAGGTAGACACAGCTGGGGGTGACTACAGAGGTAGACACAGCTGGAGGTGACTACAGCATGAGGTAGACACAGTGAGAGCTGGGGGTGACTACAGTATGAGGTAGACAGGGAGAGCTGGGGGTGACTACAGCATGAGGTAGACACAGCTTGAGGTGACTACACCATGAGGTAGACAGAGCTGGGGGTGACTACAGAGGTAGACACAGCTGGGGGTGACTACAGTATGAGGTAGACACAGCTGGGGGTGACTACAGCATGAGGTAGACACAGCTGGGGGTGACTACAGCATGAAGTAGACACAGGGAGAGCTGGGGGTGACTACAGCATGAGGTAGACACAGCTGGGGGTGACTACAGCATGAGGTAGACACAGGGAGAGCTGGGGATGACTACAGCATGATTTAGACACGGCAGGGAGATCTGGGGATGACTACAGCATGAGGTACAGGCAAGGAAGCGTGCCTCTCCTACCTCTAGACTTGTCCCTTCGCCATAGCAATGTGTCATTTCCACCGCCGCGTCGGCAGGTGGGGGAGGGATGGCTGTAAACAGAAGACGAGCACCA
Source organism: Petromyzon marinus (assembly GCF_048934315.1). Taxonomy (NCBI): domain Eukaryota; kingdom Metazoa; phylum Chordata; class Hyperoartia; order Petromyzontiformes; family Petromyzontidae; genus Petromyzon; species Petromyzon marinus. The sequence continues at coordinate 6,573,376 of NC_133722.1, forward strand.
GTGGCTTCACGGCTCATCCCGAGCGGCAGGAAATCGCTTTGACCTCTCGCGACGATGTGTCTAACGAGGAAGACGAGCTCGCTCGCTGCAGAGTCGTCAGCCGACGACCCGTCTTTAATTCAGCTGTGCGTTGGTCTCCTCCCCCCCCGCATCCGACCGTGCCCCCCCCCCCCCCCCCCGTGCTACCTGTTGCAGCGACGTGTTGGCGCTGCCCATCTTCAAGCAAGAGGAGTCGAATCTGTCGAGCGAGAGCGACGCGAAGCAGCCGCCGTTCCAGTACGTGCTGTGCGCGGCCACGTCGCCCGCCATCAAGCTGCACGACGAGACGCTCACCTACCTGAACCAAGGTTCGCAACCGCAACCTCCAACCACTACCACAACCTCTAACCACAACCACACCCCCAGCCACAACCACAATTCCAACCACAACTGCAACCACAACTGCAATGACAACTACAACCACAACTCCAACCACAACCCCAGCTACAACTTCAACCACAACCCCAACCACAAAACCAACCACATCCCCCATCCACAACTCCAACCACAACTCCAACCTTAACCCCAACTACGACCTCAACCACACCACAACCCCAATCGCATCTCCAGCCACATCTCCAAACGCATCTCCAACCACAACCCCAGACACAACCCCAGCCACAACCCCAGCCACAACCTTAGCCACAACCACAACCCCAGCCCCAAACCCATCGCGAACCACAACCAACCCACCCCGATGCCCCATGTGGGCCGTCCCTACCAACGTTCACACACTCGCACTCACGCACGCACGTGAGTGAGTGCGTGTGTGCGTGTGTGGCGTTTGGCTGGCTCACGGCAGACCTGGCTGGGACGGTCGATTGCAGTCGAAGATTGCGTACAGTATTAGTGACGAGCGATTCTTCTGATCCCTTGCTACGGCTGACGTAGACGCAGCGCAACAACTACAATCTCGCATTCAGGTGGTCGGGCCAGGCAACCGCTGTCGGGGGGGCAGCGGAGCAGCGTGTCGCCGTGATGCCTCCTTTGTGTCTGTGGATCGGGTCGTTGCGTCGCTGTATTGTTGCACGGTCTGGTCTGGATGACCACAGTGGTGTACGTATGCACGCCGATCTTCCTTAGCAACTTACCTTGCACCTGGGTGTGGGCAGGCAATATAATCGGTCCAGGGTGGATATGTGACGGTCGGATGGATGCGTGCCGACGGTTTACCGAACGGCGTTTGGACCTCCGGTGGTGGTTCCGAGGTGATCATGCTGAAACTGAAATCTATTTTTATTTTACCAGGTCAGGGCCCACTTTGACCTACGTGGCTCTTTTTCCCAAGTGACCTGGCAATCGCGAATGATGGCCCAGCGGGAAGTGGCTTTTCACATCGTGGAAATTTATAGCAGAAAGCCAGATACCCCTCCGAACGCGCGTTTCTTGAAAGTCTTGCCCACAGGTTTCCGTCCGCGATACGGCGACCCAGAGTTCGCGCAAACGACGGTCGCCCCTTTTTAGCCTTTGTCCTGGGGAGCGGAAACCGCATCGCACCGTTGCGGTTTCCGCTGGATCCCGCTCGGCACGTCCGCGTGACAGCTCCAGCCGGACCGGACTCGCGTGCTGCCGGCGTCGGGGGGTGGGTGGGCGGGGGGGGGTGGTACGGGGGGTGCTCAGCGTTCAACGTCGGGCCGAAGCAAATTTCTCGCCTCGGGAACGAGCACCGAGGCGGAAACTCGACGTTCCTATGGCGGGGGCGGTGGGGGGGTAGGAAGGGGGGCGCGGCGAGTCTTGCCATAGGACAACCACCGCTGACTCGCCGACATCCCGATGCTCGTGTTGACTCCGGAGGGAGAGATGATGATGATGATGATGATGGTGCCGAGTCTGGCCCCTTTCCACCTTCCCCCGACCAGGATTTGAACTCGCAGTCTTCGAAATTGCGAGTGGTCGTCCTTCGGATGCACTTGCACCTGCCGCAGGAATGTGGAAACTCCGCCGCGGGCCTCAGGCTGTCAACGGGAGACCGGCGCCACCTCGCTGTTCGTTTGAGCAGGAAATCACGCCGGCGTTTGACGAGCACGCAAATCCGGCTCTGTCCGCGTTGGGCGCCCTGACGCCAGCGTCATACCCTCGTGTGTGTGTGTGTGTGTACGCGCGCGCGCGCGTGTGTCCGTGTTGTTGGCAGGTCAGTCGTACGAGTTGAGAATGCTGGATAACAGGAAGATGGGAGAACTCCCGGAGATCAACGGCAAATATGTCAAGGTGTGGGAGCAAGGGCCGCGCGAATGTCATTGCCGCGGAGCAGTCCGTTCGGTGACGTTGCTTTGACGCATCCCCCGGGTGTCCCCTTGCACAGAGGCCAGGCCCGCCGCCCGCCAGGCGCGCGACTGCCAGCGGCTCATCGCCCCCACCGTGGGTCGCAGCTGCCCGCTCGAATTACGAGGTCGGCCTCAGCCGTCACGTTTTAATGGCCTCCTGCGTTGGCAACGCGCGCGGCCGCGAGCGACGTTAGCTGGCGCTGCGCTGTGGCCGTTGAATGACACGTGGCACCCAAGCGTCGTCGTTAATGACGATGACGACGTCGGTGACGTCGTCGTTTATTACCAGAATGGGCATCTTCGTTTAGGCTAGAGGAGGAATCCAATGAGCTGTGAAGCTGTTTTTTTTGGGGTTTCACAGATGTCCAGTTTGGGCGAGTTGGGCAAGTTTTACAACAATTCTAGATTTACAACAGCGGCAGGCGATGGTAAAAAGATTTACAACAGCGGCAGACGATGGCTAAAAACGATAGGAGTGCAAAATAAGTTGAAAATGGTAAAGTTAGTTACTAACTGTAAATAACTAATGCGATACTTATTTTTCGATTTAAAGCTTTCGTGACTGCAGGGATTCATCTTCTTGGTTCTTTCGGTAAAGTCACGTAGAATGGAAACAATAAAATAATAAAAATATAACATAATAAAATAAAATTCTCACGACGTTTCGGCCACAACACAAGTAGCCTTCTTCAGGTGAAGAAACAGGTGAGAATTTTATTTTATTTTTATTATTTTAGTTCCATTCTACGTGACTTTACCGCACCTCCCATTCAGGGCATCTCGAGGCAGCAGAACCGAGGAGGAGTTTTGAGATTATTACCCCACAACCCACGGTCAATAAACACGCTATTATTTTAAGGGAACGGGCCAAGCATCCTTAAACTTAAACTATTTTGTATGTTACCAGGTGAGGCCAACTGAGCGATGTAGCGCTTTTTCAGAAGCGATCTGGCTATCACAAATGATAGCTCAACAAATCGGCGTATCATCATCATCACGTGGAAATTGATAGTAGCAGTCAAAATACTCTGAACGCGTGTCTAGTCGAGAAAAATCCACACGAGCACGTGGACAGAGAGAGAGAGAGAGAGGGACACCGCAAACTCCCGAGTATACAACAGGCGTAAGGGTCGGGATGGAACCCACGGCCTCCTGTAGACCGGGCGAGGGAGTTAACATCTCCGAGCCTTGAGACCCAACAAAGCTTTCCCTGGGTAATCAAGCGGCAAATAATTACAGCACGAAGGCAGGGGTGGTCGGTGCACGCTTCGTGTTGGCTGCGAACGCGACGCACGCCGTAATAGAGGGGTTTTTTTTTGGGTGGTGGGGGGGGGTCTAGATCTTGTGAATATAATGCGCCGTTAAACCCGCCGCCAACCCGATGCTATTTAGTCGCCAAAAGCCTTTCCGCGTTTAAACCGGCGACGGGCGCGCCGTTGCGTCCGCCGCGCCCGCGCCTTCGCCTGCGGGCCACCGTCAAACCGGCGCTGTCTCTCCCTCTCCCTCTCTCCCGCCGGCGTTGGCAGAGCATCGTGCGCGTGGTGTTTCACGACCGCCGCCTGCAGTACACGGAGCACCAGCAGCTCGAGAGCTGGAAGTGGAACCGCCCCGGGGATCGCATCCTCGATATCGGTGAGCCCGGCCCTATCGCGCTCGTGCCTGTTGATTTATTCAGTGGCTTTTCTATTTATTTTACACGTGTATTTTTCACGGGGTTAAGTGCGGTCAAAATCTTCTCGTCCTCCCAAGCATCTTCTCCCCTCGCAGCCCGCCCGGTGGCGAGCATCTTAAACCCGTTCCGGTGACGTACCCGTACGTACGTCATCGGAACAGAATGGGAAGAAAAATAAAATTAAATTTTATCGCCGCCGAGGCTCCCACAAGGCCATGCGGGACAGGGAGGGCGTGTGGCACTGTGTTGGCGCCAGCTATCGTAGAGCGCGGTCGTGTCGCTACGGTTCTCCGCGGTGAGTAAACAATGCCTTTAAAAAGAACTGCGCCTGGCATCAACAACGACCGTGGGTCTCTTTGCAGTGACAGGAGCGACACTGACCGTGAACGTTTTTGTAATTGCCTATTTGCTCCCCTCCTCCCCCTGTGGAGCCGGGCGGCTCGCAATCTTAAGCTTGCGAGTTCAATTCCTGATTGGGGTTTGTTGACTCGCCCCATCGTTCCCCTGTGGGTCGATATAACGGGGTAACCACTTTGTGGGAGGGGGGGGGGGTGGCGGGTGGAGGTGGGAAAGTAAACTTATGGGAAGACCAACACCCGCCATAGGAATGAGGAATTTCCACCACGGGATCAGGCGGGGGTGGAGGGAGGGTTTGTAACCGGGAGATGAGCACAGCCTCCGTGAAAAGCTGCTCAGAAATGTACTCACCACAACTGCTGTGTGCTTTAAGGAGGGGAGTGTGACGCGGTGGGGGGATGGGGGGTGGTCGTTGTGAACGCAACCCTCGTGTTGTCACTGGGGGGGGGGTGGTGCGCCTCTGCCCACAGACATGCCGATGTCCGTGGGCATCGTGGACCCGAGGGCCAACCCGACGCTTCTCAACACCGTGGAGTTCCTGTGGGACCCTGCCAAGCGCTCGTCCGTCTTCATCCAGGTGGGAAGAGAGGCCCTCGCCTCGGCACTCGTCGACAGAAGCAACTACGGAGAAGAACCACGGGGTCACCTTCCGTTGGGCGGAGGGCCCGTCATCCGGCGGTGGATAGCCGGTGCGGTGGCGGCGGCTGCCCCGCGGCTGCCCCGCGGCTGCCCCGCGGCTGCCCCGCGGCTGCCCCGCGGCTGCCCCGCGGCTGCCCCGCGGCTGCCCCGCGGCTGCCCCGCGGCTGCCCGCAATCCAGGCCCTGTGGAGGCGGTGGTAGCAGCGCGGGCTTCCTGTGGGCGTCGGTGAGGTTGCCCGTACCCTGGCTCGCCGCTAGAAGGCGGTGCAGCAATGATGTGGACTCGACCTGCTCCGGCTGTGTGCGATCGAGTGTTTCCCCCTCGCGCACGCGTGCGTTTTCTCCGCTATGTACGCACTCATTGATTGGCCGGTAGCGCCTTAATACGCAGAGGACTGCAGAGCTTGGACAATTGTTGACGCCGGTTCGGCCCGCCTTCTCGTGCCCCCCCCCCCCGTCACCCCCCCACCGCCCCCCTCCCGTGAATCCCACCGTGTAGCCTTAACAGACTGTTGGGGCAAGTGCCGTTGGCGAGCACCGCCTACGAAGGCCGGCACGGCACACGATGGGGTAGGTGGCCGGGACCACGCCCGGGAGCGGTCGTGTCGCGGTCAGCGCCCTGCGCTGCGAGCCCGGCGACCCGGAGTTCGATTCCCGCTCAAAGACCAACACCGGTGAACCGGTCCCGGGCCTCCCCTAGGTCGACTCGGCCCCTATAGGTGCTAGTCTCGCTAACTGCACTTGCCCCGACATTCCGTTAAAGGCCACACGGGATCTTTGTCGTTTGTGCCCCCGCCGCCAAGGTGAACTGCATCAGCACGGAGTTCACGCCCCGGAAGCACGGGGGCGAGAAGGGAGTGCCGTTCCGCGTTCAGATCGACACGTTCAAGCAGAATGACGGCGGGGAGTACACGGAGCACCTGCACTCGGCCAGCTGCCAAGTCAAGGTCTTCAAGGTGCCCGCGTCGCCACGCGTCCCACTGACGTTGCGCGCGTTCCGCGGTGCCGTGCCAAGGTTTGCCGCGCCACGGCGATGCCGCAGCATGCAAGCGCGGTGAACTTCTTTCGCGCCGTACGTAGGCAACCGTAGCTAATCGGAGGTGGCGGTGGGGGGGGGGGGGGGGGCGGAAGGGCAACAAACCAACGCACTAAAAGCGGTTCTAAAGAAATTTGTTTTCAGTCGAGGTGACTGAAAAGTGCATGGCTCCCAGTAGCTTCCTAGTATCGGAGAGAAGAGAGCGGTCCAGACGGCCGCAGAAGCGAACCCAAAAGCGCGCGACACGGTCAGCCGTCTTTGTCCGTGGGTTAGCCAAAGCCGCTGCCGCTGCGCGGATGACCGCCGGAGTTTGCGGTGATGATGGTTTATGCGCCTTGACGAGATCAGCGAGGTATCGATCTTCCGATTTCAGATCGCCCGTGAAGCGATAAAAAATCCCGTGTAGCTGGACTCGTAGCACGGGAGAAGCTGGTCCCGGCTTGCTGACGAGGGGCGCTGCGGTGGCTAGGAGATGTTAGCTCCCACGCCTGGTATGCAGGAGGTCGTGGGTTCGATCCCGACCCTGACAATGCCCTGTATATTCGGAGTTTGCGTGTCTCTCTCATCATCATCACGGTGGCCAGGAGATGTCAACTCCCTCGCATGGTATGCAGGAGGCCGTGGGTTCGATCCCGACCCTGACAATGCCCTGTATATTCGGAGTTTGCGTGTCTCTCTCTCTCCCTGTTGTTTGCGTGGATTTTTCTCCGGGTCTTCCGGTTTTACCCTGCAGATTTAGAAACGCGCTCTTAGAGTATTTGCCTGCGACTATAGATTTCCACGTGATAAGCCACTTCTCGGTGAGCTATCTTTTGTGATGGCCAGGTCGCTTTGAAAAAAAGAGCTATACAGCTCCAGTGGGCCTTACCTGGTAAAAGAAAAAAATATAAATCGTTTGCTTTTTTAAAGTCTGGCCCGCCACGACTTTGTATAATTTCATGTCAAAATACAATACGCGTCGTCTGTACGTGTACGTACCAAACTTGCGTTGCGGCAGTCCCACCACCCCACCCCCCTCCCCGCGGTTGGGGGGGGGGGTGGGAAGGACACCCATTGATCTGCCGAGCTCTCGCTTGAGGTTGGCCTAGTCGCGTCTTCGGCCGCCGCCGATGGCCCTCCCCCCCTCCCCCCCCCGTGTCTGATCGTTGTGACCTCTCAGCCGAAAGGTGCGGATAGGAAACAAAAGACGGACCGAGATAAGATGGAGAAACGGACGCCGCTGGAGAAGGAGAAATACCAGCTGTCCTACGACACCACCATCCTCACCGAGGTGAGCCCCGCGGGGGGGGAGACCTTTCTGTCCCGTTGTTCCTGGCAGCTGCCTGGCCGTGGCTCTTGCCGGCTCGCGAGTTCCCACACTGTGTTTGCAGGTCTCTTCGTTGTGTTCGCAATGAAGGTGGAGCCAGAGCTGCGTGTAATTTGGCAAGCAAAAAATAATTTGCGTACACCATCTCGCCGTATAAATGCAGGCCTGAGACTCCTGCTCCCCTCCCTCCCCTCCCTCCCTCCCTCCCTCCCTCCCCTCCCTCCCTCCCTCCCTCCCTCCCTCCCTCCCTCCCTCCCTCCCTCCCTCCCCTCCCCTCCCTCCCTTTTTTTTTACATTCATTCATATATCTTGTCGAGTACTGAAGTCCTCTTTTAGTCCATGGACCCGATTCAATTGAATTGCTTAGTTTCCACTCCAACGCTCGAGTTGTGCCCGGCGTCTTTTAAATCGCCGGTAGTAAAAGTAAAAGTAAAAAAAAGAAAAAGCGACGCCGATCATCACGTGCCGTGAGTTTTATGAATCGCGCCTCAATTTTGATGAGAGAGCGGCGGCGGTGCGGGGGCGGCAAGTGCAGCGGTGACGCTCGCCCCCCGGTTTCGATTCCCCACTCTGGCGCTTTGCCTGTGCGGAGTTTGTACGTCCTCTCTTCCCTGCCCGTCCTGCGGTGGTTTTCCTTCCGGCTTCTCCGGTTTCTTCCCCAAAGCTAAAAAAAAAGAAAACCAAACTCCCCTTTGACAACGTGTAACCCCGGTATTGGCCAAAAACGAAACACGCCGGGAAAAAAATGACGTGCAAATGTACTCGGTTGAGATTTCCATGGAGCAGCAGCAGCAGCAGCAGCACTCGCTTAGGGCCAGGACCTTCTTGAAAAGAAGCCGTGAGACTCTGTGAGGCTTTCTTTGGTAAACAAGCTTGCTAATAGTAATAATAATAATCCGCGTGGTATACAATACACATCGTAGGAGCCACACACACAGTGGCACATCAATAAATATTTTTGTCCGCCTCTTGCGATGGCCGAATTACGCTCTGGTCCATGGACTATTTTGACAACATTTTTTTTCCCCTGTAGCCTCTTCTCATGAACGACCGCAAACATTTTTTAGAACTTGCTTTTTGGTATTTAGTTTGTAGTCCTTCCCCCGCACCTCCGATTAGCACGTTCGACCACGCCCGGTGCCACAGAAGTTCATCGTGCACACGCACGCGCCACTCCTTCACGATTAAAACCTGCCATCCGTAACGCACATGTCTCATCTTTTAAAATATATATTATGATTATTATTCCTGTGCTTGTTTAAAGCCTCACCGAATTGCATGACTCTCTTTCAGGAGGGGGTCCTGCCAGGTTTTCGCAGAAGGGGGGGTGGCACGGGGAGGGGGGGGGGGCGGGGCGGGGCTGGGCGGGTTTGATGGTTGCTGCGTGTAATTCCGATTGAATAAAAGTGAGCGTGCATTTCACATGTTTCGTTGGCGAACGACGTCACGGGGAGAGGGATCTTTTTTTTAAACGTCCACTGCGAGTGAAGCAGGCGGCGGGCAGTGTCTACAGGGCGATCCCACGCCGCCGCAGTATTGACCAGGGCGGCGGCTGGAGCCGAACCACGAGCCTCCGCAGCTAACAGCTGGGCCGTGTCGTCGCCACCACCCCCCCCCACCCTCCCCCGATATGAATCCTGGGCATATTGCAAAAGTAACCTCGCGCTGTTGTATATTTTCAAGCGCTTTTGTTATACGCCCCGCCAGCGACATACTGGGGCAAAAAGTGCGTGCGTTTGATTAAATTGAGCCAACGGGGCTCCACCAAAAAAGCTGATTATAGTTGCGCGATCTCGAGGCCACGCAGCCTTCCTCTTTGCATTCGTGTCCCTGTTTAGACTGAAGCCACGGTGAGTTTCAAGACGGTCCCCTGCAAGTTCCCTCCCATCCCATGTGATCATCTCCCTGCCCCCCCCCCGTCACCCCTCCCCCGCCGCCATCCCCTCCCCCCCACCCCCATCACACCCCTTATCCCCACTTTTACCTCCAAAACCATGCACTCGCATGCTAGGCGTCCTCAGCCAGAACTGGGGAAGTATGGTTGTGGGGGTGACCCCCACCCCCCCCCCCCCATCCACCCCTTGCACTCCTCACATTGTAGGGATGTGTTTTTCGATTTTGGTTCATGCGAAAATCTGGACTGGATCTCACAATTTGGAACGATCCGCAGAATATTGTATTTTTTTTGAGGGGGGGGGTTTTGCTATCCGATCGATCCGCAATCCGGAGTTGACGTCTGCGCTTTTTCCTGCCAAAAACGTGGTGGGGAATCACGTGACGTCGACGCTGTTGACGTGCGGGTATGTAAATATATATATATATAAAAACGAGTAAGTGATGTATAATTAGTTTATTTTGGATTGTGTCGTCGCGAAGATGTCGACTACCTCGCCTGGTATACAGGAGGTTATGGGTTCGATCCTGACCCGGACGCCCGCTGTCAATTTGGGGCTTCCACGTTCTCCCCGTGGCCGCGTGGACTTTTCTCCGGGTCCTCCGGTTTTTTCCCTCCACAGTTACGAGCACGCGTTGAGAGTGTTTTGGCTGCTGTACAATTTCCGCGTGACGAGAAGCCACTTCGTTGAGCCGCCATTTGTGGCCGGGTCGCTTCTGAAAAAGAGCCACGCAGCCCGGTGGGCCTTTGTTAACTTACGTGACCCATCCACCACCCAGCGAGACACGGCCCAAATCAAATCGAGATGTCGCGTGTGCGCGTGTGCAAGTTGAACGCCTTTGGCGCACCGAGCTTCGCCAAACCGTGCTTATCGGAGGTGCGGGGCAACACGTGCCAATTGATTTGGCTTACCAGCAAAACCGCATGGAGGGAGGCGGAACGTTCAAAAATTTATTTGGCGTTTAGCGGGAAATCGCACCCACCATCTTTCGGCGCTCGCAAGGGCTCGGGCTCTCGGTCGAGCACGTTTGCCCCACGCACAGTGCTGAAACGCAACATTCCCCGTTTTTTTTTTGCCGGTAAGACCAAATCAATCGGCACGCATTTGCCCACGCGACGTGACAACTCGACTCGATCGGCTCATTCTTGTCCGGGGCGGTGGAGGGCCATCGTGTAAAAACAGCAACTGTACGCCGTGCCTACGCGACGGTCCAACCCGAAATAAATTCTAGTTGTGAATCGTGATGTCGGTCGTGGGAGAAAAAAAACCCCACGTGACAATGGTACCGAAAAGTAGTATTTTTTTTTTTAACCCCCCCCCCCCCCCAAAAAAAATTTCAAATCCTGAAACCCATCCCTACGGTGGAGGCTTTGTGGAGGCGGTGCTGGCGGCGCTATCGGCGTCCGCAGCGAACGTAAAACGTCGCCACGGTCGCCGCGCCAGGGACCGCACGAACGACCGCTCACCGCGTGGCATAACCCAACGTGTGATTATTATTTTTTTTTGTTTTGTTAAATCGGGTTGGGGGTCCGCGCAGCGACCCTCTGGCGCCATCACCGAAGAGGTGCGTTCGATAACGTCAGGTTACCTTGCTTCCCTGTGCGGTGGTGTCTGGTGTCTCCAGATGAAACGGGCCGGCACTAATGGCGGAGACGCGCATGAGAATGAGCTGAAAAAATCGACTAAGAGGACTATGCTAGGCGAAGTCGGGGATTATCATGCAAAGAGAGGCAGTTCTGTAAGCCCCCCCTCCCCTTCCCCCCACCGCCCCACCCTCACCCACCGCCCCCAGCCCCCCCCCCCCACCTTCCTCTTCATTATACGACACTGACACGTTATTTGGCTTGTGATCGGAAGCACCTTGGGTCGTTGAAGGGTGTTCAGGAGCTGTGCCCGTGCGATTTGGCCGCGCTCCGTTGACCGTGTCCGAGCGGACTCTTGCCAGGATGAACGACGACGTTATTAACGAGGTTAATGGGGCTCCGTGGTGACGAGGAGATGTTAACTACCTCGCCCGGTATGCAGGAGGTTGCGGGTTCGACCCGGACCCTTGACGCCTGCTGTAATATTTGAAGTTTGCGTGTCTTTCTCTCTCCCCATGGTCGCGTGTGGATTTTGTTCCGGGTCCTCCCGTTTTTCCCGCAGCATTTTAGAATTGACGTCGCGCCCTTAACCTTAAGAGTATATTTGGCTGCTCTTAAATGTCCGCACGACTGTCAGATACGTCTCGGCGAGCTATTATCTGTGAGAGACGGGGTCTCTTCTGATACAAAATAAGCTGCGGGGAACTTACCCGCTGAAATTTAAATTATAGTTTAATCATAAAATGCCGTGACTCGCTTTTGCAGGTCTTTATCTCCCAGTAGTCGGACTAAGAGGTGAGAGATAAAGGCACAGCCCCCCACAATTCCTTTTGCTGGTGCTGCTGCTGCCTCACCGTGGAAGGGGGCCCGCTGGAGCCCCCTCCAGCGGGGGGGGGGGCGGTGGCCCTTCTGCCAGCAGTGACACGAGTGGGCACTTGCAGGGCCTTCTCTGCCGTGCTGTTGACGATGCAAGGCGCTCGGTTTACGGGAAGGCGTTCGTTCTCCGCACGTCTCTCTCCGCTGTCTGCGATTTATTTTTATTTTTTTTGGTCACGCGGTCGATGCGGCAGTTGGGGGGGGGGGTTGCGAGAAAAAAAAAAGGCTTGAAAATAATTACCGTGTTCTCTGGATTATAAGGTACTCCGGGAAGTATGGCAGCACCGTAAAGTTTGTTTCAATAAAGTTGTACAATTCTGTTCGCGCGCACACACGACACACACGACACACCTACCGGGTTGCATAAGATGCCAACCACTCAACTTTTTTCCGTAGAGGACTGCAGAGCTTGGGCGATTGCTGGATAGCGCCGGCACGCCTTTTCCTTTTCCCACGTGTCCGTGGTTCCCGTTCTTTCTTTCTCTGTCTCTCTCGGAGAGCGAGCGAATGCTGTGCAGCGTCACCGCCACACTCTTTGACACTTTATTATTATTATGATAGTGAGGTTTTGCTTTAAAAAAAAATTGTCCTTATAATCCGGAGAATATGACGTAACGCTGCACGAAGCCGATTTTTTTTTATTGTTTAAAGCGAAGAAAAAATCAGAACGCGACGAGTGCCGTGTGTTGGGAGATAAACCCGCAACAGAATCCACACGGTCGAGACGCGCAGTTTATTTTGCGCAAAAGAAAATCTGAGCGAAGAGCGCCTGGAAATTTTAGCCGCGGCCTCTCGCCAATGTGGCTCACGATCCGAGAGGGGGCAATCTTGAGGCCATGCAAAGCGACGGCGTTTAGTCTCGCAACGCGATTGTGAACCTTGCCCAGCGATTCCGTGTCCCCCGTTCATTGCACTGCACGAAGGCACAGCTCCCGTTTTAGTCGGAACGCATTTCTTACGCTCGTTGCCGCGTGCTGACGATGTTTTACGTGGGAATGCAAGAAGACCGGCGCTTGACGAATAACGTCTCAAACCTTACAACAAAAAATTTGGATCGAATCGGTGTTTTAAGAGCGGTACGCGCGCAGCGATTTGTGATGCGGCATTGCAAATCGCGTCGGTGGCGCGCGTGACATCCGAACCCGATCTTCTTGGGGGGGCCCCGCTCCTCCTCCCCCCTCACCCACGCCGAGCAGCGCCGGTGAAGTACGGCCAAACAACACACCTTCCCCGCCGTGACCACGCCTCGCCGCGCCGGCTGTCGCGGTCAAACGACTCCCGCGACCGGCGAGGCCTCCGTTCCGGCAGTCGTTTGGCAGAGCGGCTCTGCGCGTAATTCGGTAGAACGTGCAAAGAACGACGCTTCGAAGAACGCTTTTAACGCAACTGCCCACGGTCAGCCATCGGCACACGCGCGCGCGGGCGTGCGACACGCGCGTCTCGCTTCTGCGAGTTGTTGTTGTTGTTGTTGTCGGCCAACGTCGTCGTTGTGAACGTCGTTGAACGTTATGCCGTCTCTCCTCTCTGCGCCCGCTTTGTTCACTTTGTTGTTGTTGGGGCGCTTCGACGGGCAGTGCTCGCCGTGGCCAGACACGACGTACCTCGACAACAGCCCCACCACCACGACGACGACGACGACGGTGACGGCGGTGGCCGCCACCAGCAGCTTCCAGCCGGCCACCTCATCCGCCGCACCCACCACCTTCGTCAACGACAGGTACGTGCGTGCGTGTGTGCGTGCGCGCGTGTTTGTGTTTGTGTGTGTGTGTGCGGTAGTGGAGCGGTTAGCGCGCTGCGCTACGAACCCAGCGACCCGGGTTCGATTCCCGCTCACGGCCACCACCGGTGACGATTATCTGAGACGGTTACCTGGGCCTTCCCCTAGGTCGACTCGGCCTCAAATGAGTACCTGGTGCGGTGTGTAAACATCGTCACTAGGGAGACAAAGGCGGCCGGGCGTGGTGCTGGCCACCCACCCCCTCGTGTGCCGTGCCGGCCTTCATAGGTGCTCGCTTACAGCACTTGCCCCAACAGTCTGCTAACGCTATGGTACTGTGAGCTACTCCGCCCGCACTTCCGATTAGCACGGTTGGCTACGTAACGGCGCGAAAGACGTTCATCATCGTGCGTACATATGGGGAGGTGGGGGGGGGGCCTCAGTGTTTTGGGATGTGTCGTAGTTGGCACAGTTAGGGGGCACGGGTGGTGCATTGGCCAGTGCACCTAAGTCGGTACGAATGGCACCTAGGTCTGCCCCGTGACCTCCTGCCGGCGGGCGTTCGACACTTTTTCACGCTGCTGTCAACGTGCACACAGCCTGGCACAAGCGCCGTGGTCAAGTCACCGCCACTGAGTGGCGAATGCCGGTTATCGTCACAGAGAAGAACTGGGGGAACGTGGTCTTGTTCATGATGCGTCTGCGAAAGTTCTTCGGCGCAACTCACGTAGGGGGGGTGGGGTGCTTGTTGTTGGTACGCCTGCCTTGCAGTGACTGCTCATCGCCAAACCACCAGAACGAGGTGTCCAATAACGCCATCCTCGAGGTACGTTCCAACGTAGGGGATACGCACCGAAATCCCGCCCGTAAGATCGCATTGAATCGTTGGCGACTTCACGGAAAACGAGTACAGAGACTCCCTCTACCTACGGACGAGTTAGGTTCCAGATGTACTGTCCAACTTTACTCCCGTCGATTCCAAACACGTTGTACACTGAACACGGTCAACTGGCTTTTAAAGTTACATAATCTCATGTAGACGTAGATGCCACCGGTTCTTCACGTTCTGCAGATGTAGATGCCACCGCCGCCATCTATTGCGAGGCGGCTGAACTTACGACTCGGTCCGAACAGGCAACTGAACATCCCGGCAGGTTTGTTCGTATCTCTGAAAGTTCGTAATTGTTCTTAAGTAGAGTAGTCCCTGTATATATGTTCACGGTACTTTTACACGAATCGAACAAGCAAGGCTGAACAGAACGTTCCAGACAGACTGTGCATACGTGACCGCGCGAACGCGGAGAGATGATTGATTCTTCAACCGAATTGTGATCCCCCCAGAAAATGACGATGCTTTTTGTGTGTGCGTGTTAAGTGCAGCTCGTCATTGGCAGAGAACACGAAGGCCTTAAGCCTTGGGCGTAGGTTGTTGTCCTTCTCCCGCACCTCCGCTCTTAGCGTGGTTGGCTACGCACGGTGCGAAAGAAGTTCGACGTTACATGCATGAGTACACATACGAAGGCGTCGGGCGTCGGATCGTCGCAGGCATTACCGCGCCGGTCGACGATTGTAACTGCAGTTGGGACGAATTTGAAAGTCTAAACGTCGCGCACCCAAAACGTGTGGTCCGTTTTTTTTTTAACTCGGCAAGTGAAACACCGCGTGGGCTTATGTTCGATCGTGTACTCGTGGATGATTTGTTTACCTTGTTCTTTGAACTGCTGTCGTATTTTTTTTTATTGTTCTGACCCCGTGCCCCTGCTTGGACATCTGTGAACAAGAGCTTTACAGTAGAAGCCCTCTTAACGACGGTAATTGGTTCCACGAAACCGATCGTTAAGCGATGTTTGGTCGCTTAAGCGAGTATAGGAAAAGGCTTGGTTCGTTCCGATAGCATCGAAAGTTACCCCTTTTCACCCTAAAAAAAAAAAAGACGTTATAATATTCAAGCAATGGATATTGATACATAAAGATACAACATAAACACGTAATGTTAAAATAAACATGGTTAATGCGTTAATTAATGTTTACTGTACCTACAATAGTCCGTCGTTTACAGGGGAATGGTCGGTAAGCGAACACATTGGGCGCTATGGAGGCATTAAACTACACTATACACTACACTCTACACTACTATACACTACACTATACACTATACTACTATACACTACACTCTACACTATACTACTATACACTACACTCTACACTATACTATACACTACACTATACACTACACTACTATACACTACACTATACACTACACTACTATACACTACACTACTATACACTACACTACTATACACTACACTACTATACACTACACTCTACACTACTATACACTATACACTACACTACTATACACTACACTACTATACACTACACTACTATAGACTACAATACACTACACCACTATACACTACTATACACTACACTACTATACACTACACTACTATACACTACACCACTATACACTACACCGATATACACTACACTGCTATACACTAGACTACTATACACTACTATACACTACACTACTATACACTGCACTACTATACACTGCACTACTATACACTACACACTACACTACTATACATTACACTACTATACACTACACCACTATACACTACACCACTATACACTACACCACTATACACTACACCACTATACACTAGACTACTATACACTACACTACTATACACTGCACTACTATACACTGCACTACTATACACTGCACTACTATACACTGCACTACTATACACTGCACTACTATACACTACACTACTGTACACTACACTACTATACACTACACTAGTATAAACTACAGTACTATACACTACACACTACACTACACACTACACTATACACTGCACTATACACTACACTATACACTACTATTCACTACACTATTCACTACACTATTCACTACACTATACACTACACTATACACTACTATACACTACACTATACACTACTATACACTGCACTATACACTGCACTATACACTGCACTATACACTGCACTATACACTGCACTATACACTGCACTATACACTGCACTATACACTGCACTATACACTGCACTATACACTACACTATACACTACACTATACACTACACATTGGGCTCTGTGGAGGCCCGTCGCGAAGTGATTCATCCTCGACAGAGGTGCTCGTCAGGAGGGGTTCTACTGTGTAGCTCATCAGACTCTTCCGTTGTGTCTAAATATTCTCATTCTAAGTCTGCAATTTGTCCCTGGCAGCAGCAGAAGCTGTCGCCTACGGCCACGATCCAAGAGATGCAGCAGTGGCTGCACCAACACCGTTTCTCCAGTTTCAGTCGCCTCTTCTCAAACTTCACAGGTCCGTTTATGTATATACATTTAAAAAGCAAAGACGAAGGTCTTGATTTGAAGCTTTCGTGACTGCAGGAATCCATACTCTCTGCTTCTTTCGGTAAAGTTACATAGGTAGAAAAAATTAATAAAAGAAAACACGACGTTTCGGTCGCAAAAACAAGCGTCCTTCTTCAGGTGAAGACGGACTGTTGGGGCAAGTGCTGTTAGCGAGTAGCAGCACCTAATGAAGGCAGGCACGGCACACGAGGGGGTGGGTGGGCCAGCACCACGCCTTTGTCTCCCCTGTGGCGATGTTTACACGCTGCACCAGGTACTCATTTGAGGCTGAGTGGACCTAGGGGAGGCCTTTGGACCGATTGGGATAATCGTCACTGGAGCAGGAATCGAACTCGGGTCGCCGGCAATGGGGGAGCCAGAATTTTCAGGTAGTACGGGGGGCAACCCCTCCAGCAATGAAAAATGATAGAGGAGTTGTTAGTAAGAGTTGTTAGTAAGTAAGGAGTTGTTAGTAAGTAAAGGACTTGTCCCTTGATTTTTATTCGACGAATGTGCGGCGATGACGCAGCCATCGATCGAGGGGTCGAATTGGAACCGCGTTGTGTGATCGGCATCGCGCTCGCTGAAGGTGTCGATGCCTTCAGGGAAGTCGTGGACTCTGTAGACGCGACTGAGCACAATTCTGTGAGTCACTTATAACCGCTTTGCCGTTACTTATCGCCAATTATGGACTCAGACTATTGTCCTATCATCTCATAGAGTCCCTGGCACGTAATAATATGCTACACAGTGGCAGTGGGGGTCGCAAAATGCCGATTTATTACTAATAAATCCAAATTATCCGATCGAAATTAGGGATTTAGATCGGATCATTGGGGGTGGGCACGTGCCACCCCACCCCCCCCCCTACTGGCTCTGCCAGTGGTCGCCGGGTTCGTAGCGCGGCGCGCTAATCGCTTCCCGACCGCTCCCCGCCATATATCTATACAAACGCACAACCCCCCCTTTCGCACCTCCCGATTACCACAGTTGGCTACGTACGGTGCGAACGAAGTTCAGCATGCATCCAACATGGCAAAGTCACCCGCCGCTACCACGGGGAAGGTTCTTGAAGGCAGTGCTACGGCAAAGGCCCAGGTGTAGCGCCCGCGGTACTTTCGCAGTTATACGAAAGTGAGAACCTCACTGTTGGCAAACTGGGATAGACGAACTCGCCAATGCCATTTCAGTGGCCGATCCAAGCTGCCCCCCTCCCCCGCCTTACGTCCGCACACATCCCGCCCCCTCCCCCCTCCATCTGGTGACACGAAATAAACTCGGACCTTGAACTCGCTCACTCAGAAATCTCACTCTTTAAATGAGTCGCTCGCCCACCATCTCGTCCGCTCATGCGCCCGCTCGTCCGCCCGCTCATCCCCCCCGCTCGTCCCTCCGCTCGTCCGCCCGCTCGTCCGCTCGCTCATCCGCCCGCTCTTGAAAGTGTGGCTGCTAACCCCGTCCCTTGAGCACCGCCTGGTCAAACGGGTGGTGAGATGTTAACGACCTTGCCCGGTGCTACTGAGGTCGTGGGTTTGATCCCGACCCTGACGCCTGCTGGTGTATGTGGAGTTTGCGTGTCTCTCTCCCCGTGGTCGCGTGGATTTTTCTCCGGTTCCTCCGGTGGTGTTTCCCTCCACATTTAGAATCGGCGTGCGTTTATGAGTATTTGGCTGCTATAAATGTCCACACGGTGACGAGCCACCTCGTTGTCGTGTGGGATAGCCAGGTCGCTTCTGAAAAGAGCTATACAGCTCAGTGTGGGGGCCTTACCTGCTAAAATTAAAATAGTTCCATATTCTTGGTTCTTTCGGTAAAGTCACATACAAGGAAAACGATAAAATAATAAAAATATAAACAATAAAATTATCACGACGTTTCGACCGCAACACAAGCAGTCATCATCAGGTGATTGTATTGCTGCCTTACCTGCTAATATTAAAATAGTTTCATATTCTTGGTTCTTTCGGTAAAGTCACGTAGAAGGAAAACAATAAAATAATAAAAATATAAAACAATTAAATTCTCACGACGTTTCGACTGCAACACAAGCAATCATCATCAGGTGATTGTCGAAACGTCGTGATAATTTTATCGTTTTATATTTTTATTATTTTACTGTTTCCCTTCTACGTGACTTTACCAAAAGAACCAAGAATATGAATCCCCTGCAGTCACGAAAGCTTTAAATAAAAAAAAGAAGTAGTTTAATCGTTTTGTTTTTTCTTTCATAGCTGTAAACAAAATACAATTTGGGGAATGGAACCCTGGCCTGAGTTCGCGTCCGCACGGGTAACGCCGTTGGTTCTTCGGGCACCTCTAGATTTAGATTTAAAGGAGGCGACCTGCGCTTGACTTTTTTTCACTCCAACGCTGTCCTCCGGACAGGTTGGTCCCTTCACCTGATGAAGGCCACTTGTGTTGTGGTCGAAACGTCGTGATTTTTGTTATTTTATTTTTTACCTACGTGACTTTACCCAATAGAACCAAAGAGTATGGATCTTCGGGCACCGTCGATCAGGGTTCATTGTTTGACACGAGCCCGCCGATCTTCACGAGTCTCCTCCCATCAATCCGCTCCGTCCTATCTCGCCGTATCAGTGCCGTAAACCGGCTTCAAAAGACCCACATCGACTCCGGGCTACGGCCTGCGGGCTCGCGGAGACCTGCTCCTCCTGCTCCTGCCGCACGGCCCTGGCGCAGTTTTTCGGGGGGGGCGGTCTCCGGCCCAAAGGCCTGGCCCACACGCTACCAGGCTCCTGGTTCGGGATCCGTCCCTGAGCCCCGAGCCGGTATGCGCGACAGACTCCAAACGGCGTCGGCGTTGTTGTTGCTGCTGCCTCAGAGAGCCCACTTCAACGTGTGATCGGTGCACGTTCGCGATGGACTGGACTCGTAAGAGCGTGCAATAACAAATGTCCTCGCTTGCTGTGCTGGACCGCCGCACGTGCAGGGGCGGACCTCCTCAAGCTGTCTCGAGATGACCTCATCCAGATCTGCGGTGCGGCCGATGGGATTAGGCTCTACAACGCCGTCAAGGCCAGGTAACTTGTTTCACAACACAGGGACGCCTCGACCTACGGACGAGTTAGGTTCCAGAGGTACTCTTTCGTAAGTCGATTTTGTTCGTTTAGTCCAACTTTACTCCTGTCGATTCCAAACGCGTTGTACGGCTTGTAACGTTGATGAATAATAACGTCAATAAGTTGGGCGGAACAATGGCGCAGAGTGAGAATACTCGCAGCGAGAATCTCCTGGGTTCGATTTCCGACTCTGGCATCGGCCACACATCCCAATGCTGAAACATTTACATGCAAAATTAGCCAATCGTGTGCGCTCGTGTGTAAGCTATCAGCACTGGGGAGACAAAGGTGGCCGGGCGTTGTTTCTGGCCACAGTCCCCCCCCCCTCACCACCCCCTCGTGTGCCGTGCTGGTATTCATAGGTGCTGCTCGCTTAACAGCACTTGCCCCAACAGTCTGCTAAGGCTTGACGGGGGAATCTCTGTCTCTTTGTCTGTTGAACTTCTTTCGCACTGTACGTAGCCAATGGCGCTAATCGGAGGCGAGGGGGAAGGACTACAAACTAAAAACAACTTTACACAAATGAGTTTGTCAATCTAGATGATGATGATGATGACGATTTAAAAGTTGCATAGCTCCAGCGGCTTCCCAATATCGGAAGGAAGAGCGTTCCAGACGGCCGCAGAAGCGCACCCGAGAGTGCGAGATGCGGTGGCCGTCTTCGTTTGACTGTGCCGCCGTTGAAAGCTACACGGGGCGACCCTTGTCTCCCGCGTGTGCAGGTCGGTGCGCCCACGCCTCACCATGTACGTGTGCCAGGAGACGCAGCCGCCGAAGAAGGCCGCGGCGCAGACGCAGCCTTCGCAGGCCGTCACGGAAAACGGAGGCCCCCCGCACAGCGCCATCTACGGTGAGCTGGAACCTCGCCCGCCCGCCCGCCCGCCGTGGCGGGGTCGTCGGGACGGATGGCCGCGTGTGCGGTTAAAGACAAACCCAAAACTACCTCCGTTTTCGGGCGTGCGTTGGGACGGGCGTACGTACGAGACGAGGTGGAGCGGCGAGGTCGGATCGCGCGCGGGCGCTCGGTTTGGGGACCGGTCGCATCGCGGGATCGATGAGGAGTGGCGATGGCGGCTTGGGGGGGGGGGGGGGGGGGTGGGGGCAGAGCCTTCACCCCCGTAACGTTACGCTCCTCGCGGTCGGCGTGTGCGTGGCGTGGCGTGTGCGTGGCGTGTGCGTGGCGTGTGCGTGGCGTGTGCGTGGCGTGTGCGTGTGCGTGGCGTGTGCGCGGCGTGTTCGCTCGCTCCAGTCTACCACGCGGTGTTCCTGGAGGAGCTGACGGCCGCGGAGCTCCAGGAGAAGCTCGCCACCCTCTTCAACATCTCCCCACGCCAGATCCAGCACATCTACCGGCAGGGCCCCACCGGCATACACGTCCTCATCAGCGACCAGGTGCGATGCCCTCCCCCCTCCCACCCACCACCCCTCCCTCCGCTCGCCGCCGAGATCGGTGCAGGCGGTGCAACCGACACCGTGGGAACCGCGCGGCCGGAGGAGGGGCTCCGAGCGGGAGAGGCGCCATTTCGTTCGTTGCAACGGGCCCCGTGCCCCGCCGCCCTACGCCACTGACTCGCAGCCCACTCGGGTGTATTATCAACCCCGTGGTACGGACGGTGTCAGAGTGATTCGCCGCAGGGGAATATCGCTTCATTCGCCCCGACCCCGCCCGCCCGCCCGACCGCTCCGTATGTCCCGATATAATGAATCGCCGCTGATTTCATTTTTAAAAATCTCATTATTTATTTGTGCTGTGTTAAATGTGGCTCCTCCCCCCCCCCCCCCCCGCAATGTGAACCTACCGCTCCGTGGACACGAATCAATAACAACGTGATCCACGTCGCCACGGTCGGGTCGACGCGTCTCCGCAACCCCCCTCCCCTCCCCCCCCCCCCCCCCCCCGCGCGGCTCCCTCCTCCCACGGGCGGCCGCGCGCCCTCCGTTGTAAATCGCTCGACGCGAATGTGGTCAAATACAGATCGATCGATCGACATTCTCTCGATCGAGGGAGGATGAGGGGGTTCACGCTTGCCACGTTCTGTTGAATGACGAACACCGCCCACGCGTTTGCGCTGGATCCGCGGTCGGTGGGCAGAGGGTGGGGGGGGGGGGGCGGAAAGGTGGAGGGGAATGGGGAGCCGGGGGGGGTGTGGAGGAGGGAGGGGGTTGAAGATGAGAGGGGCAGGGAAGGGGGGGGGGGGGCACCAACTGAGCAGGGTCCACGTGACCGGCGCTGCCATGCGGAGAGCCACGACCCGGCAAAGAGCAGTTTTGTTGTCGGAACTTCTCTCGTCCCTCCCCCTGCCCTCCCCCTGCCCTCCCCCTGCCCCCCCCCCCCCTTGCCCCCCCCTCCCCCCCCCACTGGACATCCGGAAAGACCACCACTGAGCCGTCTTCATCTCAAAAATGTCCTCTCAAACAAAATCCGCCAATTACCTAGGGGACCGCTCGGTTCCTCCCAGCTCCTTCCCTCCCGGAGCCTTGGCAGAGCCTCCTCATTCCTACGAAGGGTGGGGGGGGGGTGAAGGTGGAAGGGGAAAGGGGAGGGGCGGGGGGTGGGGGGGAAGGAGGTGTTAGGTTGTGGGGGGGGCAGGTGGGCGACGCACGAACCCGGCCCAGCACTGTGGATGCGGGGCCTGTGCGCCAGCCAGCCAGCCAGCAAAACCCCGTTTCCGTATACAGTTTGCCGACGTGCTTGTCTTCCCACGAAAGCCTCGCCGAGTCTCGTGGCTCGTTTGTTTCAGGAGGGTCCTGCCCCAATGTCCTTCGCAGTAGGAGGGGGGCGGCCCGATGGCTACTCTGTGGGATTGCCGCTCGAGTAACTTGTTGCTTCCTTGCAGATGGTACAAAATATCCCGGACGAGACGTGCTTTATCCTCGACACTCTGAAAGGTAACCCCCCCCCCCCGCTGGCACCCTCTGTTTCTCACAATCGTCAAACAATTACCATCTCTGTCTCTCTCTCTAAATCAGCTCAAGCCTCCACGGCTTCTGCGTGGCCACAGAAATTCCTTTTTCCCCTCTCATCTCTCGCATTATCTGCTCTCCTCTCTTCCCTTTCCCCCATCCCATTTTCTTTTACCCCGCGCGTTGCATCCTTGACTCGACCCCCTCCTCCCCTTCCTTCAAGTGGTGTAGCCGCCGGTTTTGAACGTCGCCGCTGGTGGCGGGAAATATTCACGCATTTCGCTTTACCACTTAACCCTAAATTTTGATTTAAAGCTTTCGTGACTGCCGTTATTCATATTCTTAGCTCTTTCGGTAATGTCACGTTGAAGGGAAACAATAAAATAATGAAATAAATATAAAACAATAAAAATTCTCACGACGTTTTGACCATAACACCAAACGGTCATTATCACCTTGTCAAACCTGATGACGACCGTTTGTGTTATGGTCGAAACGTCGTGAGAATTTTTATTGTTTTATATATATTTTATTATTTTATTGTTTCCCTTCAACGTGACTTTACCGAAAGAGCTAAGAATACACTTAACACTAATTAGGAACGCGTGTGTCAATTTCCTCCTCTCTTGCAGCGGAGAACACGGAGGGATACCACATAATATTAAAATGAGTCTGCGGGGACACCTTACTCTGCGACCGCAACCCCGTCCCCAGGAACAACTTGCCCGAGTCATCTCTCCGTCGTTACTGTAAGCTGTTTTTATTTTACCAGGTAAGGCCCACTAAGCTACATGTAGCTCCTTTGCAGAAGCGACACGGCAAGCGAACGATCGCTTCAACGGAGTGGCTGTTCACACGGAAATAGAGAGCAGCCATGCACTTTTAAAACGCGTGACGTCGATTCTAAATGTGGAGGGGGAAAAACCCGGAGGACCCGAAAGAAAAATCCACGCGACCACGGGGAGAGAGCGAGAGAAGAAGACATTGCGTACTCCGAATACACAGCAGGCGTCAGGGTCGGGATCGAACCCACGACCTCCTGTAGACCAGGCGAAGGAGTTAACATCTCCGAGCCACCGTGATGATGATAACGATGATGAGAGAGAGACACCGCAAACTCCAAATATACAGCAGCAGCAGCAGCAGGCGTCAGGGTCGGGATCGAACCCACGACCTCCTGTAGACCAGGTGAAGGAGTTAACATCTCCGAGCCACCGTGATGATGATGACGATGATGAGAGAGAGACACCGCAAACTCCAAATCTACAGCAGCAGCAGCAGCAGGCGTCAGGGTCGGGATCGAACCCACGACCTCCTGTAGACCAGGCGAGGCAGTTAACGTCTCCTAGCCACCACTCAAGTGCCGCCGAACACACACACACAAACACACACACAGGAGACCTGTGCCGGCGGAAAGCGGAGCGATTAGCACGAAGTGACCGAGCCCACCGGATTGTCAACGCGCGCCGTCGCTCGGGTCGGCCCGCGCGGATCGCGCTCTCCCAAGGTCCGGTGACGGAAGCGAGGGGTGGAGGGGGGGTGGGGAGGAGGAGATTTTGGGGGGGTGGGGGGGGGGGGTGGGGGCTGCTTGGTGCTGACGCGTCAGCGGCGAGCTCGGCAATAGCGGCAACCGGCTTCGCGTTGGTGTCTCGTGCGTGCTCGCCCTCGCCCTCGCCCTCGCCGGAATTAACGGCAACAATTTGCCGGCCCCCCCCGCCCATTGCTGGTGGGTGAAGGGAGCTCTAAACCGTGGTGAATCCATTCAACGCTGCCGGGGCGGACAGAGGCGGCCGGCGGTGGGGGAACGGTGGCGGGGGTGGGATTTTCTAAACCTTTTCGACGCCGTTCCAACTTTCGGACCGGTGAGCTCCGTCCGAATTTGCCGAAACCGCGAAGCCCCGCGGCGAGCGAGGCCATCGTCCCCCCGTGGCTGCGTTGCCAGACTCTGCCTGCTCTCCGGTGGGGGGAAACCCCCCCCCCCCCCCCCCGTGCTGTCCAGGTTGCGACTCGATTCTTGCTGCCGTTTCACAGTGCCGACAGCGCCTGTGTGCGCGCCATTGTTGCGTTCGAGAGAGCAAAAAAAAAACAGAAACGCAAGCCGGGTTTAAAAAAAAAAAATACTAAAATATCCGTACCTCCGATTGCCACGGTTGGCTTACGTACGGTGGCGGAAGGAGTTCAGCGTGCATGCACCAACGGGAGCCGTATGAAAGCAACGTTCGGCGGTGACGCAACGAATTGCCTCGAAACGTGACGGAATGTAATCGGTTCGACGGAGTTCGTGGGAGCGTGTGCCGTTCTTCGGCAGCGCGTCGAGAAATCGGCCGTTGCCCAAAAAAACTCCGCCTAGATTGTATTATTTTGTTAACACCCACCCACCCACCCGCCCCTCCCACTCCCGGGGCAAACCCTGGCGCGGGAGGCCCCCGGAGATGGATTATGGAGCCAAGACTTAAGACCCGGCTTGCACTATTTTGGGCTCCGGGTGCCCCGCCTGCGCTCCGCGCCGCGACACGCGCCAACAGAGGAGCGAGTGCCCCCCCCCGAACGCAAAGAATGCCGAGTGACGCGCGGCGGTAAGACGTGGACCGAAACCCTGGATTTTCAACAACGTGGAATGTACAAAATAATTGTTCGACCTAGCGCGCCCGCCCTACGGGGCGCGGCGTCCGGCGCGCACCGCCACGGTTACGGCGCCCGTGTTTTTCTCGCAGCGTCGCCATGGGGAGAGACCGGTCCATGGCGACTCCTGCGGTCGTATTTTGTGTGCGATCCGCTCCGTGCGTTGTATCCCGCTGTCGCAACCCCCGGGCTGCCACGTGTGCACATGGGCGCGTGCGTTCGTTGACAATGCCGGGGGGGGATAGTTCAGGACGTGTGGTGCCGCTGTTTAAAATACGGCAACCCGGATCCCCGTTATTGCCGTGAAGTTGAAGTGCGGCTGGCCATTTGCATCGCGCACTATTATTTACACTTATTTAACAGTTTATACCGCTCCTGATGCTATTTTCGTCAAATCACTCGCCCGTTCTGGAGGACACACTCCATTGGGTCGCGCAGGACGAAGCTGGGCACTGCACCAACGATTGTTCGACTCCTTTCATCGCCGTCTCGCGAGCAACGTCGGAGATTCACGACGAGTTTTTTTTTAAATATATTTTTTTCCATGGCCGTCGGGTCGTCGTGTACATAAAAAAAACGTGTGTTGCCAAACCCTCCTCCACCCGACGCGGCACTCTTTGACATTTTTTTAAACGGCGTGAGAGCGCTCTCCGACCACCACGGCGACGACGACGACGCCGGTGGCGGTGCTGCTGCTGCTGCTGCTCCTGCTGCTCCTGTTGCTGCTGCTCCTGCTGCTGCTGCTGTTGCTCCTGTTGCTGCTGCTCCTGCTGCTGCTGCTCCTGTTGCTGCTGTTGCTCCTGCTGTTGCTCCTGCTGCTGCTGCTCCTGCTGCTGCTCCTGTTGCTGCTGTTGCTCCTGCCGCTGCTGCTGTTGCTCCTGCTGTTGCTCCTGCTGTTGCTGCTGTTGCTGCTGTTGCTCCTGCTGTTGCTGCTCCTGCTGCTGCTCCTGTTTCTGCTCGTACTGCTGCTCCTGCTGCTGTTGCTGCTGCTGCTGTTGCTCCTGTTGCTGCTCCTGCTGCTACTCCTGTTGCTGCTCCTGCTGCTACTCCTGTTGCTACTCCCTGTTGCTGCTCAAACCCGTGTCAGTGAAACTGTTCACGTTGGCGATTCCGCGTTCATCTCGTCGCATCCGTGGTGTCCGCGTCGGGTGGAGGAGGGGTCACGTGACACATTTTATTGACAACCCGACCCTGGCACAAGACGTCACGTGCCACGTTCAATGATCCTTTTTTAGTTTTCTTAGGGGGTACGGATCACCCCCCCCCCACCCCCGATTTGAACGTCGCCGATGTTCTGCTGGGTCTGTGTAAATAGCTCCGTTCGCGTTGCCCCTTGTCATTGTTCACCCCCATGGATGGTTCTGCACTAATTTGTCGCGGATAAATCTGTTGTTCTGCTGTATTGGCCCTGGCTCTGCCTGCTGGTCTATTTACCCCCCCCCCGTCACACACACACACTGCCGGATGAAGCTAAGTGCGGGGCCTGTAGCATATGATGTTATAAAAGGGCCATAAATACAAAAAAACATGTTAAAACACAAATTTTAAACTTGCATAGTAAAGTAATTGTATTTTTTTCATTTGCTATACAGCCGGATAATACGGCAAATCGCTAACCTTAAACACCCGGTCGTTCATAAAAGTTTAAGGCGGTATAGTACTATATAGTAGTAGAGCAAGTGCAGAATCACTGAACCGAAATGGATAGCTTGAAAGTGCGGGGCCCGTAGCTACCTACGTAGCTACGTTTGCTCCCAGGAGAATCCGGCACTGCCCACACCCCACCACTAGTGTGCGCCACCAGCTCAGCTCAGCCCCACCAGCCTGGCCCCACCAGCTCAGCTCAGCCCCACCAGTCCAGCCCCACCAGCCCAGCCCCACCTTCTTAGCTCAGCCCCACCAGCCCAACCCCACCAGCCCGGCCCCACCAGCCTAGCTCCACCAGCCTGGCCCCACCAGCTCAGCTCAGCCCCACCAGCTCAGCTCCACCAGCTCAGCCCCACAAGCTCAGCCCCACCTTCTTAGCTCAGCCCCACCAGCGCAACCCCACCAGCCCAGCCCCGCCCCACCAGCCCAGCCCCACCAGCCGAGCCCCACCAGCCGAGCCCCACCAGCCCGGCCCCACCAGCCCAGCCCCACCAGCCGAGCCCCACCAGCTCAGCCCCACAAGCCCAGCCCCACCAGCCCAGCGCGGCCCCACCAGCCCGGCCCCACCAGCCCAGCCCCACCAGCCGAGCCCCACCAGCTCAGCTCAGCCTCACCAGCCCAGCCCCACCAGCCGAGCCCCACAAGCCCACCCCACATTCTTAGCTCAGCTCCACCAGCCTAACCCCACCAGCCTGGCCCCACCAGCCTAGCTCCACCAGTCTGGCCCCACCAGCTCAGCTCAGCCCCACCAGCCCGTCCCACCAGCCGAGCCCCACCAGCGCAGCCCCACCAGGTCAGCCCCACCAGCCCGGCCCCACCAGCCCCGCCCCTCCACTGTTTCCCCTTTCTGAGTAACGGAGTAAAACAATCGCAGCAATAAACGACGACGGTGATGGGATTTCAGGATTTGGGACAATGTAGGGAATTTCTGCATCTTCAAGGACAATGTAAGATTGTTTATTTTCGGGTGGTAACCTATACGAATGTACAAACAAAAAGTCTTCATACCAACCATTGTGACGTCGCAACCCCCTGTTGTGCGGGCACGCGGTGTCGCGTTTTGATTGGACGTTCACGACAGTTGCTTCCTCGGGTCAATCCGAAACGAAGCGACATTTCGGACCGTCCGAAATTTGAGACCAATGATGGAATTAAAAAAAAAGTATTCCCTCCCCCCCCCACCCCTCCAAATTAATCCACAAATCGGCAAAATCCACCCTAATAATAGACTGAGTTGCTCTTGCTCGGCCCGTGAAACACGTCGCCATTGTAATTTATCGTCTTGTAACTACTTGTACATGGTACATGTAAAAAGGTAAAAGCGCAGCCCCTGCCATGCCGTGCTTGCGCTGCCCGTTGCTGCTGGCAGAAGGGCACCGTTGCTCGAGGGGGCTCCAAAGAGGCCCCCCCCCCCCCATCCGTCTAGTCAGGGTATTTGGCCTTCCATGCGGGCCAGACTTCTTGGCAAGAGGTACACGGTATATGTAGATCTTATTTAAAAAAAAATATTCGTTGAGTGCCAGAAAGAGACATTTGCCAGGGCGGTGTTTTTGAAACGTCGTGACGGTGTGACCGTGTGTCCCTGCGACTTGCGATTTGATGAGCGGCAGAGGTGAAGATGTACTGTACAAGAGTCGCGTGATTTTCGATTTAAAGCTTTCGTGACTGCAAGGATTCATCTTCTTTGGTTCTTTCGGTAAAGTCACCACGTAGAATGAGAATAAAATAATTAATTATTCTCATTCTACGTGAGAATAATGAGAATAAAATAATAAATTGTTCTCATTCTACGTGACTTTACCGAAAGAACCAAAGAAGAAGAGTCGCGTGTATTATTTGGGTGGCTCCGGCCAATTTCGCTGTTTTTTTTTTTAGTTTTAGCGGTTTTAATTTAGCTTGCGTTCGGAACGTTGCAACAACAATAACCTCACCGGCTTGTTTATCTTTGTGTTCTTCTGAAGTTGGGTTTTCTCCAAAAAGTTAAAGCAGTGCCAGCACGCTAGGAAGAGTTACGTGTGTGAGCACTTTTTTTTGTATTTAACTGTCGTATAAGGCGCGCCCGATCTGTTTAAAAAAGAAACAGAGAGATTACTTGGCATCACGTGCAACGATTTAAAATAATATGCCAATACTGTACATTTGTATTGCGAAGGCCGGCTGGTTACAATGCATTGGGGCGGATCTGATCAATGAATTATCTGCCCTCTTCCCTGAAGTTGTCACTCGCCGGAATGATTTGTGTTACGTTGTACTGTGGGAAAAAAAAAACATTTGGGTCGCATTTTAAGTCTCAGATCTTTAAGAGAATCTGTGTCCAATTGTCGACTTTTTTTTTACTTATATATAAATTTGCATTTGCGAATCGACGTCGATTCAGAGATCGTGTGTGTGAGGTTTTTTTTTCCACCCCATTCATTATTCTTTGCACGCAAAGGAATTGCGTTTAGGGGTAGCGGTTTCGCGTCCTGATTCGCAGCACGGTTGGCTACGTACGGCGCGAAAAAAGTCCAACGTACGTGCGTACACGCGGTGAGTTACGGACTAAACGCCGTTCGCGTTCCCAGATGTCTTCGTGCTAGCCAACAGTGGCGTAGTCGGACACCTCGAGACACACACACACCACACAGGGTGCACGTTGGCACGAGCAAAATTAGTACTATTTTGAATTTTAAAAAAACCACGCTTTAATGAAATGTACTAGAACTCCACGACTACAGGAAGTGGCCCTGAAGCTTGCCACAACGTAAGGCAGCGTGGCCACTTACAGCCAACGTCAGTTTACCGTGGACAATCAGACCCAAGCCGAAACATCACAAAAAAAGAGAATGTTTAAAAATATGTAATTTTTAATGATAAAATATAATATTGTCATCAGTATGACATACGTATACCAAGTTTTCAGTCAATACCACGTTGGGAAGTTACAATATTTGAGGATACAACAACAGACGGTTAAATAATAGCGATGTAAAAACAACAGGCGCCATTCGCCACTAAGCGGCGGTGACGGTGCCAGGCTAGGTGCAGTTTGAGAGGCTGCCACGTGAAGCGTCGAAGGCTTCGCTGACAAGAGGAAGTCACGGGACAAGACCCTGCAGGTGCCCTTCGGTTGACCAAGGTGACGAGGCAGATGAACCACCAGCTGTGCCAACGCTGTATTATTTTGTGAGCGTCGCTCCTCTGCCCTCCGTTGTTGTTGGAGGGCGACTTCCTCGCATCGACGGAGACATAGGCACGCAGACAAAGCAGTCCCCAATATTACCTCCCAACAGACTGTTGGGGCAAAGTGCCGTTCGCGAGCACCTATTAAGGCCGGCAGAGTTTGACGTCGGTAGAAGAAAAATCTCTGGACCGCTTTCTCTCCGCACACCGTTTCGTCGGGGGTCATACAGGAACGCCCCATTTAGGTCTTCCCACCTTGTCGTTTCGCCAATTCCGTCACACCGTTACCCGATTTGACCACGCCTCAACTGCGCCCCCCAGACACTCACATCGCCGGCAGGACATCCTCGTCCCTCCACGCTCTCTATGAACGCCTTTTGATTTACGTCGTCTTGCCTCGCGGGAACGCATCCCCCCCCCCCCCCTTCCGACGTAAAGCGGGGTGTACCTGGGCCAGTATTGGGCGGTGGTAATTCTTAAACCTTCACTGCAGCTTTGCACCCATTCGGTTCTCAGTCGTAAATTATTGTTGTTTAACAATGCTTGATAAACACGCGTAGGGGTTTGATGAAGCAAAGTTCAGTTGTAACTTTCCCGGCTTAATTTGTCTTCGATTATTTACCTTTTAATACAAATCTGGCCACGTCTCGCCAGCCCCCAGGGGATGCAGCGTGCACCCCAGGTGAAGACGAACCACTGGAATGAGGACTCCTGTTAATTGATTTCGTTTTTCACATGCAGAGAAGGATATCTCGACTTATTAAGCGACACACGCGAATGATAAATAACACGATTGACCAAGTAATCCTTATGACGGGATTTCGGGGTACCCAATAATACAAACTGGCCGAGGCAATTAAATATTTTATTTCTGGGACACTAATTTTTTTTCCCAGGGGTGTACTTCACTCCACGACTGGGGTAA
Source organism: Petromyzon marinus (assembly GCF_048934315.1). Taxonomy (NCBI): domain Eukaryota; kingdom Metazoa; phylum Chordata; class Hyperoartia; order Petromyzontiformes; family Petromyzontidae; genus Petromyzon; species Petromyzon marinus. The sequence goes on from NC_133722.1 coordinate 6,604,489, forward strand.
CCGTTCAATCCGACATCGGTGCCACACTCCGCGATGTCGAAACGCAGCGAGGATGCTTGCGCCGAAACCCTGAACGCTCGCGGTATGCACCGCACTGGCGGTGCGTCGTGAGTACAGCTCGTCGAGATGAGTCGATTGCTACATCGCCGACCATCAACACAGACTAAAAAATGACTGCGTCGCGAACATTATGCGAGAGCCGGGGTACTATGGATCCCCGGGGTATCGCCACAAGGTTCACTTACCGTTTGGGTGACGGATGCTTCTTCTTTGGTTCTTTCGGTAAAGTCACGTAGAATGAGAATAAAATAATAAATTGATAAAATAAAATAATAAAATTATCACGACGTTTCGGCCACAACACAAGCGGCCTTCATCAGACGGATGCTTGTCGCTGGCAGTGGTACACCAACACAAACGAAAACAAGCAAGCGCCTTCGATTCGTCAGAAATGCCGTGTGGCCTTGAAATCAATAAATAAACAAACGCGCTGACGTTTCGGTCAACGACCCTCATTCACAACACTGGCCGTAGGGCGATCTCTTTTTTTTACTTTTACAACCGGCGGTGCAAGCAGATATCTCTGTTCTTGCTTCAATGGGGGCGACGTGTTTCAGGAGATTGATGCCGGTGTCTGCTGCTGCTGGCAGCCACGGCGGGGAGGGCTTTGAGCAGAGAGAGTTCGTGTCCCTCGCTGTTCCTCCTGCGATGAAGGAGCGTAGACCACAGTGGGTTTGTTTAACACGTAGTTAGTAGTGGCAGGCTTTCGCGACCAATATCGTGATTTTTTGGGGGGTTAGATCCCGTAAATATATAAATGTGTCGTTGAAACCCGCCACCACCCGACACAGCCAACTAGTAAGGGGTTGTCACGTAAATAGAACGTGGACAATTCGTCACTTGTGGCTTGGCTGTTCAACACACAACCGGTGGTGCTGTACCAGTGACGAATTGTCCACGTTCTGTTTACGTGACAACCCTTTTACTAGTTGGCTGTGTCGGGTGGTGGCGGGTTTTAACGACACATTTATATATTTACGCGATCTCACCCACATTTTTTAAATATTATACTTGAATTAAATTAATAAATGTGTTCAGTTATTTTTTTTTGGGGGGGGGGGTAGTGCCCCTCCTCCCTCTCGCTAAACTCCGCCCAGGTTGACGGCCCTCGCACTGATGATGTCTCACCAGCGACAGTGCCCCCCCCCCCGCCGCCGCCCCCCACGTCTCTGAAAATGAGTGCAGGCTGCTGCTGCTGTGAATCTTGTAATTAAAAAAATAAAAAATAAAAATCCCAGTGCCCCGTGTGGGGATCGAACTCGCGAACCTTCAGGAATAAACCCGTCACCACCCGACGCGGCCAATTAGTAAAGGTTTGTCACGGAAAGAGAACATGCCAACATTTCACTTAAAGCTTTCGTGACTGCAGGAATTCACACTCTTTGGGTCTTTCGGTAAAGCCACGTAGATAGAAGAAGAAAAAAAATAATAAAAATATCACGACTTTTCCATCGCAGCACATGCTTCAAATCGCTTTAAACTATTGTCATTGTGTGTATTTAGTGTGGCGCTGCACTCTGATGTTGTAGGAGAAAACATTTATTAAACATTCTATTTAATAGAGTAGAACGTGTTGTCTATATTTAAAGTTGCGCATTTTGATGTGACGTCACATTTCTCAACCCCCCCCCCTCGTCACACATCGTCACCTGATGACGCTTGCTTGTGTTGCGATCGAAAATTCGTGATATTTAAAAAATATATTTTTCTATCTACGTGGCTTTGCCGAAAGACCCAAAGAATATGATCAAATGTATTGAAGATGGGGGGTGGACACTTGGCCCCGAGATGGTTCCACAGGTTTGTGTTGAGGTTGCAATAGCGGCGAAGCGACCAGCAGAGGGCAACCTCGGCCCCTTTGTCGTTTGTTGCTGCTGCTGCGAAAGTTGAAATAGTAAAAAAATAATTCAAGTGCCCCGTGTGAGGCTCGAACTCACGACCTTCAGATTATGAGACTGACGCGCTACCTACTGCGCCAACGAGGCTCCTCCGCTACCAAAGGCGCCACGTGCAGCCCCTTTGTGTCAATCGATCCACTGCTGGATGAGAATTTATCTCCCTGTGGAATGGAACATATTGGCAGTACCCGGGAGGGGAGGTGGGGATTACCTTGGGTCACGCTGGTGTTTAGTTGCAGATCGGTGCAGGCGGGGGTAGCACAGATGTACGGTCCAATATTTGTGTACGCAGTAGGTCGTGGCTTCTATCCCGACCCTGAGGGGCCGTCCATAAATGACAGTCACGCGATTTTAGACGATTTTTGACCCCTTCCCCCCATCGTCACACGGCGTCACAAAAAGTCAGACCCCCCCCTCAATGTGACGTCACAAAGCTCTGCCCCCCCCCCAAAAAAAAAGCATGCTTCAAATCGCTTTAAACTATTGTCATTGTAGTGCGTATTTAATGTGGCGCTGCACTCTGTTGTAGGAGAAAACATTTATTAAAAGTCTATTTAATAGAGTAGAACGTGTTGTCTATATTTAAAGTTGCGCATTGTGATGTGACGTCACATTTCTCACCCCCCCTCCTCGTCACACATCGTCACAAATGTCTGACCCCCCGCCCGCCCTAGGTGCGTGACGTCATTTATGAACAACCCCTCTCTCTCTCTCTCCACGTGGTCGCGTGGATTTATTTTTCTCCGGGTCCTCCGGGTTTCCCCCTCCACATTTATAAAGCACGCGTTCACATTCTTGGCTCTTTCGGTAAAGTCACCACGTAGAAGGGAAACAATAAAATAATAAAAAATATAAAACAATACAATTCTCACGACGTTTCGACTGCAACACGAGCAATCCTCATCAGGTGTGAAAACCACAGCGAGAAAATTTGAAAAAGTGGCGTTTTTTACGTTGTTTTATATATTATATATAGTTGCGCATTTTGATGTGACGTCACATTTCTCAAACCCCCCCCCCCTCGTCACACATCGTCACCTGATGACGCTTGCTTGTGTTGCGATCGAAAAGTCGTGATATTTTTTAAAATTATTTTTCTATCTACGTGGCTTTGCCGAAAGACCCAAAGAATATGATAAAATCTACTGAAAATGGGGGGTGGACACCTGGCCCCTAGATGGTTCCACAGGTTTGTGTTGGGGTTGCAATAGCAGAAAGCGACCAGCAGAGGGAAACGTTGGCCCCTTTGTTGTTGCTGCTGCTGCGAATGTTGAAATAGTAACAAATTAATTCGAGTGCCCCGTGTGAGGATCGAACTCACGACCTTCAGATTATGAGACTGACGCGCTACCTACTGCGCCAACGAGGCTCCTCCGCTACCAAAGGTGCCACGTGCAGCACCTTTGTGTCAATCGATCCACTGCTGGATGAGAATTTCTCTCCCTGTGGAATGGAACATATTGGCAGTATACTCTTTGGTTCTATTGGGTAAAGTCACGTAGGTGAAAACAAAATAACAAAAAATCACGACGTTTCGGCCACAACACAAGCGGCCTTCATCAGGTGAAGGGACGAGACTGTCTGGAGGACAGCGCTGGAGTGGAAGAAGCCACGCTTAGATCACGACCTTTAAGCTGTGTGAGAAGTAAAGACCACGCGCCTTGACAAAAGAATTAGCATATAATTTAGCATTGAAATGGCTCATTGAAATAGCTAAGTTAAAGTATACACATCCGCAGAGGTACCCCTTGACAAAGGAATTAGCGCTGGAGTGGAAGAAGCCACGCTTAGATTACGACCTTTAAGCTGTGTGAGAAGAAAAAGGCCAAGTGCCTTGACAAAGGAATTAGCATATAATTTAGCATTGAAATGGCTCATTGAAATAGCTAAGTTAAAGTATACACATCCGCAGAGGTACCCCTTGACAAAGGAATTAGCATCGAATTTAGCATTGAAATAGCTGAGTGATTAGCTTGTAACTGGTCACAGAAATAGCTATGTTAAAGTCAGAGCATATACATTCACCGAGGCACCTAGTACTCATCAAACAGGAGAATTTAGCGAAACACAACCACGCTCAGACATCGGACCTGTGTGCGAGCAAACAAGGTGTTCTGACAAAGAAATTGGCATGAAAAATTAGCATTTGATTGGCGGTACTGGGAGGGGAGGGGAGGTGGGGATTACCTTGGGTCACGCTGGTGTTTAGTTGCAGATCGGTGCAGGCGGGGGTAGCACAGATGTACGGTCCAACATTTGCGTACGCAGTAGGTCGTGGCTTCTATCCCGACCCTGAGGGGCCGTCCATAAATGACGTCACGCGATTTTAGACGATTTTTGACCCCCCCCCCCCATCGTCACACGGCGTCACAAAAAGTCAGACCCCCCCCTCAAATGTGACGTCACAAAGCTCTGCCCCCCCCAAAAAAAAACATGCTTCAAATCGCTTTAAACTATTGTCATTGTAGTGCGTATTTAATGTGGCGCTGCACTCTGATGTTGTAGGAGAAAACATTTATTAAAAAGTCTATTTAATAGAGTAGAACGTGTTGTCTATATTTAAAGTTGCGCATTGTGATGTGACGTCACATTTCTCACCCCCCCCCCCCCCCCTCGTCACACATCGTCACAAATGTCTGACCCCCCGCCCGCCCTAGGTGCGTGACGTCATTTATGAACAACCCCTCTCTCTCTCCCCGTGGTCGCGTGGATTTATTTTTCTCCGGGTCCTCCGGGTTTCCCCCTCCACATTTATAAAGCACGCGTTCACATTCTTGGCTCTTTCGGTAAAGTCACCACGTAGAAGGGAAACAATAAAATAATAAAAATATAAAACAATAAAATTCTCACGACGTTTCGACTGCAACACGAGCAATTATCATCAGGCGTGAAAACCACAGCAAGAGAAATGGAAAAAAGTGGCGTTTTTTTACGTTGTTTTATATATTTTTAAAAAATTATTTTATTGTTTCCCTTCTACGTGGTGACTTTACCGAAAGAACCAAGAATATGAATCCCTGCAGTCACGAAAGCTTTAAATCAAAATTTAAGCACGCGTTCGTGAGACTATTTAGATAATTTTTCTGCGATAAATGTCCAAATGATTAGGGGCCGTCCATAAATGACTGACATCACACACCTGGGGGGTGGGGGGGTCAGACATTTGTGACGAGGTGTAACGAGGAGGGGGGGGGGGGGTGAGAGATGTGACGTCACATCAAAATGCGCAACTTTAAATAAATATAGACAACACGTTCTACATAATTAAATAGACTTTTTAATAAATGTTTTCTCCTACAACATCAGAGTGCAGCGCCACATTAAATACGTGCTACAATGACAATATTTTAAAGCGATTTGAAGCATATTTTATTTCGGGGGGGGGGGGGCAGAGCTTTGTGACGTCATATTTGGTGGGGGGTCAAAAATCGTCCAAAATCGCGTGACGTCATTTATGGATATCTCAGTGGGCTTTGCATGGTAGGATGGGGCTGGTTTCGTGTTCTATTTGTTTGTGTTTGGGTGATTTGTTGACTTCTCTTGTACTATGCACGTGTTTTTGTTACTGTTTGTTGTAACGTTCTTACCCCGTGGGCCCTATTTGACATCTGTGAAAAAGAGCTTCATAGCTCATCGGATTCCTCCTGCAGCAAAAAAATAAATATTCGGATTCAATTAATTTGCACTCTGCCGCTCCGTAGCCCAACAACGTAGCCTGGGGAGATAGCCGATAGCAATCCTGCGTGTCGGTGTCGGATTATCGTAGTAGCACAAGTAGCTACATCATGTGTAGTGGCTACATCATGTGTAGTGGCTACATCATGTGTAGTGGCTACATCATGTGTAGTGGCTACATCATGTGTAGTGGCTACATCATCTGTAGTGGCTACATCATGTGTAGTGGCTACATCATGTGTAGTAGCTACATCATGTGTAATGGCTACATCATGTGTAGTGGCTACATCATGTGTAGTGGCTACATCATGTGTAGTGGCTACATCATGTGTAGTGGCTACATCATGTGTAGTGGCTACATCATGTGTAGTAGCTACATCATGTGTAGTGGCTACATCATGTGTAGTAGCTACATCATGTGTAGTAGCTACATCATGTGTAGTAGCTACATCATGTGTAGTGGCTACATCATGTGTAGTGGCTACATCATGTGTAGAGGCTACATCATGTGTAGTGGCTACATCATGTGTAGTGGCTACATCATGTGTAGTGGCTACATCATGTGTAGTAGCTACATCATGTGTAGTAGCTACGGGCCCCGCAATTTCAAGGGCCCCGCGCTAAACGTTTTAAAGCTATAAAATTCCGGTTCAGTAATTCTGCACTTGCTCTATGACTATAGTACTATACCGCCTTCGACTTTTATGAACGACCGGGTGTTTAAGGTTAGCGATTTGTCGTATTATCTGGCTGTATAGCAAATGAAAAAAATACAATTACTTTACTATGCAAGTTAAAAATGTGTATTTTAATATTTATGTATATTACTTTATTTAGGGCCACTTTATAACATCATATGCTACAGACCCTGCACTTAGCTTCATCCGGCACTGCTGTGTACATATATACATTATGATTCATTTGTAGTTTACGTTTGGCCAATGTCTTGTGTTAATTATTTCGCGACAACTCTCGGCCACCCGGCGGAGCCAATCGAATGAAGTAGCGACGTCGTTGGGCAAGCATGAACAATGTTGGCAGTACGACGTTTCGCTAGGGTGTCTGCGATACACAGCATCGCAGATTCACACACCCACCCCTCCCCCGACCCCCGTCACAAAGATCCCCACGTGGAGAGGTGGTTCCGCTTCAGTAAAAAAAAAATTCTTGCTGTGGTTGTCACACCTGATGATGATGATTGCTTGTGTTGCAATCGAAACGTCGTGATTTAATTTATTTTATTTTTTATTGTGTTTTCCACCTACGTGACTTTACCTAAAGAAGCAAAGAACCCCGTGTAGCCCGCAATGGACTCAGTGCCGGATTAAGCTAAGTGCGGGGCCTGTAGCATGTTATAAAGTGGTCCTAAATAAAATAAAAAAATACATAAATATTAAAAATCCATTTTTGACTTGCATAGTAAAGTAATTTTATTTTTTCATTTGCTATACATCCGGATAATACGACAATTTTCTAACATTAAACACCCGGTCGAAGGCGGTATAGTACTATAGTGATAGAGCAAGTGCAGAATCACTGAAGCGGAATTGATAACTTGAAAGCGTTTAGCGCGGGGCCCTTGAAAGTGCGAGACCTGTAGCTACTACACATTACACATTACATACTACACATGTGTAGTAGCTACTACACATACACACGTGTAGTTACTACTACACATATGTAGCTACTTTTTCTACTGGGGCAAGTGCTGTTAGCGAGTGGCAAACCACCTACGAAGGCCGATCGCGGCACAACTCAGGAGAGGATGGGTTGGGCCAACGCCACGCCCGGCCGCCTTTGTCTCCCCGATGTTAACCCACCTCATTTGAGGCTAAGTCGACCTAGGGGGGAGGACGCAGGACCGGTTCAAGATAATCGTCATCGGGGGTGCTGGTGGCCGTGATCGGGAATCGAACTCGGGTGGTCGGCCGAGGCTTTTGAAGCGCAGCGCTAACCGATGCCCAGCCAAAGACAAAGATCTCCCGTAAAGCCTTGACAGGACCATCGGGGCAAGTGCTGTTAGCGAGCACCTACGAAGGCCGGCGCTGTGGCACCACACGATGTGGATGGCTGGGACAGCAACCACGCCCGGGGCCGCCTTTGTCTCCCTCGCGGCGATGTTTATACCCACCGCACCAGGATAGTCATGTTTAAGGCTGAGCCGACCTAGTGGGGGATGCCCAGGACCCGTGGCCGCGAGCGGGAATCGAAATCGCGTGGCCGGCCGAGGATTTTGCAGCGCAACGCAGCCCTAACCGCTGCCCCACCGCTCCTCCTCCTCCCCCCCCCGCCCCCGACACATTCATGACTCCCCGATCCAACCACGACGCGTCGGCAACCCGAGCCCTGGAGACTTTAAACCACACGCAGCGAGGAAGCCACTTCGCTCGGCTGTCGGTCTCCCTGCTCTTCACATACCAGGGACAGAGAGTCACACACACACAACAACAACAGTCCAGGCTGTTGTTGTTGTTGTTATTCTAACCACTTGTAAAGCAGTAAGGCTCTTTTACGCTAATTTGGATGCCTTTGAGCTCGATTGCATTTAAAAAGCGCTTGTCCGCTGGAGTTCGCACGACTCTGATGGATATATGACCGTGGCGTATGGCTACGGCTACAGATGTGTGAATGGTATATCTCATATATACGTATATGTCCGTGTGTGCGGCGTCAGACACACACACACACGCGCACTGAAGACTCGGACAGAGAATCTATTCAGCATCCCGTCCTCTGGATGGGACATGTGCAGCGCCCTGTTGGAGGAAATTAACGCCTGTAGAGCAAGGGAATTGCAGGGCTGCACCCCGTATCTTTATTTTATATCGACTATTAATATATTTCATTTCACATTTATTCCGCTTTTTTTACTACGTACTAACATTGCTTTTCGTGGTGTGGGGGAGGCGGTGGATTTCCTGCTACGGATTTGATTGAATTTATTTTAATTTTTAGATGATTTCAGAGATCCTTGACTTTTATTGTATTTGATTTTTTACGTGGACGCGTGCGTGCGCGCGCGCGCGTGTGTGTGAGTCACGCCGAGATGAATCGGCTTTTTAATTGACCTGACATCCTCGGCGTTGTCAAGAAGCGACAACTCTTACGGGCGATTCCTTACAGGGACAAATGCGGCGACGATTGGGAAGACCAGACGCTATCACACCGAACGGGTTAGGTATCTAAACTCTCTCTCACACACACACACATACACACATACATACACATATAATACACATACACACACATACACACAGACATACACACACATACACACACACATAGACACATACACACACACATACACACACATACACACATACACACACATATACATACACACATACACATACACACCGTCAACGGAATATCCGCAAAAGCCACACGAGCTCAAGATTTCCTTCACTCACAAGTTGAAGTCTTACGAAGACGAAGATCAGCTCGCCCGAGGCCCGCTCCTCTACGGTCGACTGTCCACCGCTCGGCCAAATACGAAACCCCACCAGCATCATCATCATCATCGTTTTGTTTTGTCACTGGGGGTGAGACAACGTCGGCGGCTTCGGGAAGAAAGGAAGACACACAAGATGAGAGCTGAGATGATCCTCAACACGATCCTCGTCCTGGAGTTGACGCGTCTCTCCAACTTCGTTGTTGCTGCTCTGGTGAGTAGAACAACCTTTACCGATGTGGTGGTGAGTTTAGTCGGATTTGTAAATGTGTTTTAAGTGATTTGTTTACCTTATCTATCATTTGCACCCTTATCCTGCTTTTGCATAGTTTGGTGTAAAGTTCTGACATCCCGTGGCCCCTACCTGCACGTCTGTGTAAAAAAAAGCGCTTTACAGCTCATCGGATTACTCCTCCAGTATATTGAAATATTCTCATCGACGTTGCACTACTCTCATGTTTGTGAGTTCTTTGTTGTTGTAAAGTTGTGACATTCCGTGGCTCCTACCTGGACGTCTGTGGAAAAAAAGCGCTTTACAGCTCATCGGATTACTTCTCGAGTATAAAAATATTATCATTCTGATGGATCCGTTCATTCAGCTGTTGATGTTGCTGCTGCTGGCTACTGCCCGTTGTTCACACGTGCGTGTGCACACGTGTATACACACACGTGTGCACACGCGTGTGTGTGTATACACGCCTCGCTGTCTTGTGCACGTTAACCGAGAGAGGCAGATGCCCTCGTACGGAACGGGGGTGGCTGACGAAATACTTAAACCCAGGGGTAGGAAAAACCAACATAAGAAAAGAAGATGCATTTGCAGTGCCGGGTTATATCGTCGTAGCAAAAGTAGCTACAGTGAGGGAAAAGAAGTATTTGATCCCCTGCTGATTTTGTACGTTTGTCCACTGACAAAAAATGATCAGTCTATAATTTTAATGGTAGGTATATTTGAACAGTGAGAGACAGAATAACAACAACAAAATCCAGAAAAACGCATGTCAAAAATGTTATAAATTGATTGGCATTTTAATGAGGGAAATAAGTATTTGACCCCTCTGCAAAACATGACTTAGTACTTGGTGGCAAAACCCTTGTTGGCAATCACAGAGGTCAGACGTTTCTTGTAGTTGGCCACTAGGTTTGCACACATCTCAGGAGGGATTTTGTCCCACTCCTCTTTGCAGATCTTCTCCAAGTCATTAAGGCTTCGAGGCTGACGTTTGGCAACTCGAACCTTCAGCTCCCTCCACAGATTTTCCTATGGGATTAAGGTCTGGAGACTGGCTAGGCCACTCCAGGAACTTAATGTGCTTCTTCTTGAGTCACTCCTTTGTTGCCTTGGCCGTGTGTTTTGGGTCATTGTCATGCTGGAATACCCATCCACGACCCATGTTCAATGCCCTGGCTGAGGGAAGGAGGTTCTCACCCAAGATTTGACGGTACATGGTCCCGTCCATCGTCCCTTTGATGCGGTGAAGTTGTCCTGTCCCCTTAGCAGAAAAACACCCCCAAAGCATAATGTTTCCACCTCCATGTTTGACGGTGGGGATGGTGTTCTTGGGGTCATAGGCAGCATTCCTCCTCCTCCAAACACGGCGAGTTGAGTTGATGCCAAAGAGCTCCATTTTGGTCTCATCTGACCACAACACTTTCACCCAGTTGTCCTCTGAATCATTCAGATGTTCATTGGCAAACTTTAGACGGGCATGTATATGTGCTTTCTTGAGCAGGGGGACCTTGCGGGCGCTGCAGGATTTCAGTCCTTCACGGCGTAGTGTGTTACCAATTGTTTTCTTGGTGACTATGGTCCCAGCTGCCTTGAGATCATTGACAAGATCCTCCCGTGTAGTTCTGGGCTGATTCCTCACCGTTCTCATGATCATTGCAACTCCACGAGGTGAGATCTTGCATGGAGCCCCAGGCCGAGGGAGATTGACAGTTCTTTTGTGTTTCTTCCGTTTGCGAATAATCGCACCAACTGTTGTCACCTTCTCACCAAGCTGCTTGGCAATGGTCTTGTAGCCCATTCCAGACTTGTGTAGGTCTACAATCTTGTCCCTGACATCCTTGGAGAGCTCTTTGGTCTTGGTCATGGTGGAGAGTTTGGAATCTGATTGATTGATTGCTTCTGTGGACAGGTATCTTTTATACAGGTAACAAGCTGAGATTAGGAGCACTGCCTTTAAGAGTGTGCTCCTAATCTCAGCTCATTACCTGTATAAAAGACACCTGGGAGCCAGAAATCTTTCTGATTGAGAGGGGGTCAAATACTTATTACCCTCATTAAAATGCAAATCAATTTATAACATTTTTGACATGCGTTTTTTTCTGGATTTTGTTGTTGTTATTCTGTCTCTCACTGTTCAAATAAACCTACCATTAAATTTATAGACTGATCATTTCTTTGTCAGTGGGCAAACGTAAAAAATTAGCAGGGGATCATATACTTTTTTCCCACACTGTACATATGTAGTAGTAGCTACTACATATGTAGTAGCTACTTCTACATGTGTAGTAGTAGCTAGGGGCCCCGCACTTTCAAGGGCCCCGCGCCAAATGCTTTCAAGCTATCAATTGCGGTTCAGTGATTCTGCACTATTACTATAGTACTATACCGCCTTCAACTTTTATGAACGTCTGTGTGATTAAGGCTAGCGATTTGTCGTATTATCTGGATGTATAGCAAACGACAAAATACAATTACTTTCACCACTCACCAATACACTCACCACTCACCTTTACACTCACCACTCACCAATGCACTCACCACTCACCAATACACTCACCACTCACCTGACCCTCACCACTCACCTAACCCTCACCACTCAGCTGATCCTCACCACTCACCAATACACTCACCACTCACCTGACCCTCACCACTCACCAATACACTCACCACTCAGCTGACCCTCACCACTCACCAATACACTCACCACTCAGCTGACCCTCACCACTCACCAATACACTCACCACTCACCTGACCCTCACCACTCACCAGACTAATGCTATGCTTTGGCTACGTGGTATGACGATCTCGTGGTGGTCACACATCATGACCCTGCATCGCGGTGGGGAGGCTATCATCCAGCAGTGGATTAATTGTCGCTATATATTGGAAGTTTTTTTCGGCATCATCATCGTCGTTTAACATAAGCACTCATTAATTGGACTGCTAACACCTTCGTATATGGAGGACAGCAGAGCTCGGGAAATCGTCGGTAGCGGCCGGGTTAACACCGTCTTGGCTGCTGCCAGCTGCTCGTATACAGTTCACTCACCTTGCGCCTCTCAGTCGTCCTCTCTCTGTCTCTCTGTGTCTCTCTGTGTGTCTCTCTCTCTGTCTCTGTGTGTGTGTCTCTCTGTGTGTGTGTGTCTCTGTGTGTGTGTCTCTCTCTCTGTGTCTCTGTGTGTGTGTGTGTCTCTCTCTGTCTCTGTGTGTGTCTCTCTCTCTGTCTCTCTGTGTGTGTGTCTCTCTCTGTCTCTTTGTGTGTGTGTCTCTGTGTGTGTCTCTCTCTCTATCTCTCTGTGTCTCTTTGTGTGTGTGTCTCTCTCTGTCTCTGTGTGTGTGTCTCTCTCTGTGTGTGTGTGTGTTTCTCTCTGTCTCTTTGTGTGTGTCTCTCTGTATGTGTCTCTGTCTGTCTCTCTGTGTCTCTCTGTGTGTGCGTCTCTCTCTGTCTCTGTGTGTGTGTCTCTCTCTCTGTCTCTCTGTGTGTGTGTCTCTCTCTGTCTCTCTGTGTGTGTCTCTCTCTGTCTCTTTCTCTCTGTCTCTCTCTGTCTCTCTGTGTGTGTCTCTCTCTCTGTCTTTCTCTGTGTGTGTCTCTCTTTGTCTCTCTGTGTGTGTGTCTCTCTCTGTCTCTGTGTGTGTGTGTCTCTCTCTCTCTGTGTGTGTGTTTCTCTCTGTCTCTTTGTGTGTGTCTCTCTGTATGTGTCTCTGTCTGTCTCTCTGTGTCTCTCTGTGTGTGCGTCTCTCTCTGTCTCTGTGTGTGTGTCTCTCTCTCTCTGTCTCTCTGTGTGTGTCTCTCTCTGTCTCTCTGTGTGTGTCTCTCTCTGTCTCTTTCTCTCTGTCTCTCTCTGTCTCTCTGTGTGTGTCTCTCTCTGTCTTTCTCTGTCTCTCTGTGTGTGTCTCTCTCTGTCGCCTGATGAAGCTGGTTGTAATTACTGGCGAGACGTCGTACTCGGATTGTAAAAGTTGTGGCGTTTCTCTCCAACACACAACCGGTGGTGCTGTACTAGTGACGAATTGGCCACGTTCTGTTTACGTGACAAACTCCTTTACTAGTTGGCTGTGTCGGGTGGTGGCAGGTTCACGACACATTTATATATTCACGCGATCTCATCCCCCCCCGCCCCCAAACCCCCAAACCCCCCCCCCCCCCCCCATGTATTATGGATACTAGCAGCCAGCTAGTTAGGAATACCCCAAGAATTGGACAATTGGTTAAAATATTAACGTTCATTATCCGTACATTGATTTGTCAGAACTACGTTGGCTCAGGCAAAGAGGGGGGGGGGGGGTAACTCGGTTGAGACAATTATTCAACAAGGAGGTAAAGTAGCAGCCACTAAAAGTTTGTGAAACCACTGGGTAAGAGTCTATATATTTGTAAATTTATTTGAAAAGTGATTTGTTTTACTTTGCTATACTTTGCACTGCTATTGTTGTTTTTTTTGCGTCGTTTGCCGTTGCAACGTTCTTACCCCGTGCCCCGACCGGAGATCTGTGGAAAAGAGCTTTACGGCTCATCGGATTCCACCAGTATGAATAAATATTCCGATTCTGATTATATCTCGAGGCGCCGGATCAATGGTGGGGGTGGGTGGGTGGGAGAGGGAGGGAGGGGGGCATTTGAGATCTTTACTCAGGAAGGAAGCGATGGCAGACTCAAATGCAAAGATCCCCGCTGGGGTAGGCTGAACAGACCGTCGGGGCAAGCGCTGTGAGCGAACGCCGTCTTGTAGGCCACGTCAAGTGCCTTGAGTGAAGGCGTGCTCGAATGTAGGGTGGTCCAGATGTCTTGTGACACCTCCTCCCCCCCCCCCACCACCAATTCATTCGCCGTAAAAATGTTTGTTTCCTTTGCATGTTCGTTTCCGTTTTAAATGAAGCTTACTCGCAAACGATTACGTTTTTTGAGGATTTAATGGGGGTCATAAGATATCTGGACCATCACCATCTCTCCACCATCTCCCCAACATCTCCACCATCTCCCCAACATCTCCCCTATCTCCCCAACATTTCCATCATCTCCCCAACATCTTCCCACCATCTCCCCAACATCTCCACCATCTCCCCAACATTTCCATCATCTCCCCAACATCTTTCCACCATATCCCCACCATCTCCCCAACATTTCCACCATCTCTCCCTATCTCCACCATCTCCCCACCATCTCTCCACCATCTCCTCACCATCTCCCCACCATCTCCCCAACATCTCTACCATATCCTCACCATCTCCCCACCATCTCCCCACTATCGCCCCAACATCTCCACCATCTCCTCAACATTTCCACCATCTCTCCACCATATCCCCACCATCTCCCCACCATCTCCCCAACATCTCCACCATCTCTCCACCATCTCCATCTCCCCACCATCTCCCCAACATCTCCATCTCTCCACTATCTCCCCACCATCTCCCCACCATCTCCCCAACATCTCCACCATATCCTCACCATCTCCCCACCATCTCCCCAACATCTCCACACCATCTCCCCAACATCTCCACCATCTGTCCACCATCTCCCCACCATCTCCCCACCATCTCCTCACTATCTCTCCACCATCTCCCCACCATTTCCCAACCATCTCCCCAACATCTCCACCATCTGTCCACCATCTGTCCACCATCTCCCCACCATCTTCCCACCATCTCCACCATCTGTCCACCATCTGTCCACCATCTCCCCACCATCTCCCCACCATCTCCCCACCATCTCCCCAACATCTCCATCATCTGTCCACCATCTGTCCACCATCTCCCCACCATCTCCCCACCATCTCCCCAACATCTTCCCACCATCTCCCCAACATCTCCACCATCTGTCCACCATCTGTCCACCATCTCCCCACCATCTCTTCACCATCTCTCCACCATCTCCCCACCATTTCCCCACCATCTCCCCAACATCTCCACCATCTGTCCACCATCTGTCCACCATCTCCCCACCATCTCCCCACCATCTCCACCATCTCCGCACCATCTCCAACATCTCCCCACCATCTCCCCACGATCAGCTGGTGGCCACATTCGTGCTATTGGCCACAGCCCGGGGGGCCCACTCTATGCCTCAGTGGCCAAGCGAGGCAGGGAGCGAGGGATTGAGCGGGCGAGTGAGCGAGCCAGGGAGCGAGGGAGCGAGCCAGGGAGCGAGGGAGTGAGCGAGTCAGGGAGCGAGGGAGTGAGCGAGGGAGTGAGCGAGTGAGCGAGCCAGGGAGCGAGTGAGCGAGCCAGGGAGCGAGGGAGTGAGTGAGCCAGGGAGCGAGGGAGTGAGTGAGCGAGTGAGCGAGGGAGTGAGCGAGCCAGGGAGCGCGGGAGTGAGTGAGCCAGGGAGCGAGGGAGTGAGCGAGGGAGTGAGCGAGTGAGCGAGCCAGGGAGCGAGGGAGTGAGCGAGGGGCGAGGGAGCGAGCGAGTGAGTGAGCCAGTGAGCGAGTGAGTGAGCCAGGGAGCGAGGGAGTGAGCGAGTGAGTGGTGGCGCCGCTGTTTGGTTTTCCCACAGCCGCCGCTGTCGCCATCACTGCGCGAAATCCCGGCACAGCTGGGCTGCTGCATTCCATGCGGGACCGCGAAAATGACACCGGCCGCACATGCCCCGTCCACCTAAACTCGGCTCGGCTATTTAACACGTGGGGGATCTTTTTTGTTTTGCCATCGATATTATCCACGATAGCGGGGATCGGGTTTGGATTGGGAGTGGGTGATGGGGGTCAGATCGCGTGAACTTAACCGCGTCGAGAAAAACCCAATGCCACCCGAACAATTCCATCCTGGTAGCAGCGGGCTTTTGGCTGACCGTCAACAACAAACAACAACGAAAAAAAGAAAACCGCTCACTCCCATCAATCCCCACTGACCTCCCGTGTACCGGGCGAGGGAGTCAACATCTCTCGCCACCGGTGCAACAAAGAAAGAAATTAGCAATGAGCGCGTGCCACCGGTGCTCGACCTCCTCGCCGCTTCACTCTCTCACTCTCTCCCTCTCTCAATCGAGGCTTAATTACTGACATGGGCACGCCTCGCTCCGCAGATGTCCTTCAGGGGCCGAGTGCTCATGGCTAACACCCTGGCAGCATCCGTGCTGTGGCACAAGACCAAGGCCCCTCCAGCCTCCCGCTTGGCTACTCACCAGAGTCAACCGCTCACTCACGCACTTCGCCTGGCACGGGAAGCACCGGCTCAGGCCGGGCGTTCTCTGCCTGCCAGTGGGCGAGGGTGGCCGGGGTTCTGGTGGACGTCGCCGCCAGGGTCACGAGTTTCAGGCTCGTGGCGGTCAGGCGGCCGCTGTACGACCGGGAGGAGCTACCCTGGAAGTCGCCGTCCCTCGCCGTGCTGAGGAATGCAGGGGGGTGACTGGAGTACGGAAAGGAGCTCTTCCTGATGGACCCGAGCCTGGTCGACTACACGAGACTGCCAGGTTATCAACAGAGCCTTTTGGACGCGTGGCGAAGCTTCGAGTGGAGTAGAATGCGCGCGCCCTACGACCTCGCGCCGTTCCTGAACGAGCCCCTCGTTCTGCAACGGCCTCTTCCAGGGGATCAGAGGAGAGAGGACCCTGGGGCTCATCCCCTCACATCAGCAGGGCTGCTGACAGTCTTCCACCTTGTGCAGGCCCCCACCAGCCCAAGTGAAAGACCGCAGCTGAGATCGCCAACACCGCAGGGC
Source organism: Petromyzon marinus (assembly GCF_048934315.1). Classification (NCBI taxonomy): domain Eukaryota; kingdom Metazoa; phylum Chordata; class Hyperoartia; order Petromyzontiformes; family Petromyzontidae; genus Petromyzon; species Petromyzon marinus. The sequence continues at coordinate 6,621,458 of NC_133722.1, forward strand.
TCCGCTCCATGCTCGCCGGGGAGAAGCTGCTGCGGGACGTGCTCCGTGCCATGAAGAAGCTGCGTCTGAAGATGGAGGCACCGAGGGATGGTGGCGGTCCTCCCCCCCCACACCTCCTCCTGCTTCCCGGAGTTGTGCGTCTCTTGCACGCAGCCCCCTGGCCACAGCGACTCCGGCAAGCTACTGAAGCGCCGAGGCTGCAGGAACGTGCCCCTGAAGAGCGCCCCGAACAAAGCGCTCAACACGTGGCTGTGTCAAGGCGCTGCATTCCCGGGACCTGGCCGACCTACCGGACACAAAACGGAGAGACCATTTCTCTCCCCTTATTGCGGCCGCCCCCCCAGTGGAAACAAATGTACAAGTCTCCCGTAGCCAAACGCTGCGGTGACCTCCAGTGGAGGTTGGCACATTGCACGTTGCCATCGGCCGTGTGGCTCAGCCGAATCTCGCCGGGGGTAACAGACTTGGTGCATTTACTTCCGCTGCCAGCGGCTCAAACTCAATGTTCCGCCTTTTGGGGGACATCTTCAGGAAACTGGGGGTGCCCTTCTACAACAGCAGCTTCGTATATGGGGTGGTGCCTTACCTGGCTAACAAGCGCCATGACCTCGCCAACTTCGCCCTGTGCTCAGGCGAAGTTGGCGGTGTTACAGAACGAAGAGCGAGATGCTGGAAGGTGACACTGACGGCTGATCTGTGCTGCTTCCAGTGTTCAGGGGCCTGCTTAAGGCGCGGCTCCGGCTGGAGCACGCCACGTACCACACACACATGTCGGTGATGTTCAGAGCGTCTTCTTCGAGCGCTGGGGAGCCGGACAAGCCCCTCTCTGTACCAGCGTGGACGGCACCACCCCACGTGTTCACCTTCTGAAGCGCTCGCTCGTCACCGTGGCGCGCGCGATGACCACCACCACCACGTGACTTTTCTTTCGTGTTGTGCGCGCTGCATTTAGCGCTACAGCGCGTGGATTTATAGCGTTTGTTTTCATTTGTGTTGCTGGTGACTTTGTGTATTTGTGTTGCTGGTGACTTTGTGTATTTCATATCGGAATCGCCTCCAGTGCTGTTGCTGCTGGCGGCAATAAAAGTTGTTTAAAAGTCAAAAGTCTCTCTCTCTCTCACTCTCTCTCTCTCACTCTCTTCATTTTTCCGGTCAGAGAAACAAGAAGATTCTCGGTGTAGTCGGCACTTTTCTTCGTTCATCATTTCGTTTTTTATGCTTTTCTTCATGTAACCCCCCCTCCCCCCCACACTTTTTAAATGAAAGATTTCACAATAGATTTCACGCTCTGCTCTCCTTACCCCTTCCCTCTCTACCCCCTCTCTCTACCCCCCCCCCCCCCTCTCTCTCTACCCCCTCCATCCCTACTCCATGTCAATGTTCCCCCTATGTTTTCTATGTAATAGTTGTAATATTATTATACATATATGTTTTACGACAAGTGCTGCATCAGCACCTAGCCCTTCTCGCAGTCCTACGGCCTCCGACGGGTAGCTTAGATCTTCACGCAGAGCTCTCCGTCATCTGCCACCGAGCACACGGCCTCCTCCAGCGCCCACCGCTCCTTGAAGGCCGGCACGGCGTGGGTCAGCCGCGCACGGCGGAACTCCGGCTCACACACCCTGGCTCCGACCAGAGCGTGGATGATTCCCAGGCTGCTGGCCGGACGTTGCCCCTCCAGGGCCACCTTCCTCGCCCTGTATACGGCGAGCTTGGCATAGCCGACGAGCACGTTGACCGGTCCCTGAAGATGTTGGGGTCCGTCGCCCTTCGGGTATCCAAAGATGAGGACCGTCGGGGAGAAGTGGAGGCTGAACCTTAGGAGGATGTTTCTCAGGACCTTGAACAGCGAGTCCGGGCTCTTGCACTCCACGTATTGGTGCGCCACCGTCTCCACTTTACCGCAGAACCGCACTCCGGGGACGTGTCGGTGAAGCGCGCCAGGGAGGCGTCGGTGGTGACGGTGCCGTGGGCGATGCTCCAGCCGAGGTCGCCGATGCGGTCGTACGTCGGGCTGGAGTAGAGTTGCCTCCAGCGAGGCCTCTCCGGAGAGACGCAGGGCAGGGGCTCTCCTCCAGGCATGGTCCTTGTGGCTCCTCAGGGTGTCCTGTTGGTGAAACCGGACCACGTAGGAGTAGAAAGCACCTTCCTCTTTACATTTGCGAAGGCCACCTCCGGCAGGGCTTCCAGCCGGCACAGCTCGTGATCCGCTTTCGTTTGTCGGCATTGGCGATGCAGTGGCACGACGGAGAGCTGTCTCTCTCTCACTCTCTGACTCTCTTACCTCTCTCACTCTCTCTCTCTCCGACACTTCCGTGTAGGTGGACGCCGACGACGTTCTGACGAAGGAAGAGCAGATCTCCATCCTGCTGGACGCCAGGAGGAGATGCGAGCAGCGCATCAACTCGACGGGCGGCGTCTCGGCATCAGGTGAAGCCTTTGCCCCAACAACGGGGGGGGGGGGGTGGCGGGAGGAGGGGGGGGCACACCCACCAGGGGTTTAGAAGGGGGGGGGAGGGGGCGGTGGCAGGGTTACCCCCTCGCTCCGGCCCCGGGGGTTTTCTCCGGGCGTTTGGGACGTGTTCTTCCTGCCTCTCTCCCGGCTCTTTCCCTCCCACGTGACATCAACAAAATGGCCCCTTACATTGGCCGAAAGAATTGGTGCTGTGCTCAACTTTACGTGGCAGGAGGCTGCTGAAAGGAAAGGGTTCCCCTTTGACTCAACGTGGATATCTCGGTGGTAAATAAAACATCGTAATCATGATGATAATAATGACCATTGTTATGATAATATTTGCGGTGCCAATTAGCATTATTATAATAGTGTGATGATAATATTCATTATTATGATGACAGTATGATGAAAATGATCATTAGTATGATAATAGTATGATGATAATGATTATTAATATGACAACATAATGATAATAATAATAATTAGTATGATAACAGTATTATGATAATAATTATTTCTAGATTTGAAGCTTTCGTGACTGCAAGGATCCATACTCTTTGGTTCTATTCGGTAAAGTCACGTAGGTAAAAAACAAAACAACAAAAATCACGACGTTTCGGCCACAACACAAGCGGCCTTCATCAGGTGAAGGGACGAGACTGTCTCAAAGACTGCGCTGGAGTGAAACACAGCCACGCTCAGACCACGGCCTTTAAGCTGTGTGAGAGTAATTAAGGTGCCTTGACAAAGGAATTAGCATGTAAATTTGACTTTTAATAGGCGGACTTAGCATGATGAGAGGTAGGGAGGGGGTCGACCTGTGCAGGCTGGCGAGGGGGCACGGCAGCGTCCACATGCTGGTGGTGTGAAAAGGGGATTTTAAGAAGTTTGGGATACCACTACTTGAAAAATATACTGTACCATTGAAAAATTAGTTTAATGTTTGGTTCGATTTAGAACATCTTTCCAATGGTTGCTTAATTTGAAACCATCTTCTCGTTGAAATTGTGTGTTTGTAGATCTGAATTGCCTCGTGAACAAATCTCTGATAAAAACCCGTGGGTTTGCAAAGAATAATTTTCTCCGATACCAAGGTTCTGTTTCACTCCAGCGCAGTCTTCGAGACAGTCTGGTCCCTTCACCTGATGAAGGCCGCTTGTGTTGTGGCCGAAACGTCGTGATTTTTGTTGTTTTATTTTTTTACCTACGTGACTTTACCGAATAGAACCAAAGAGTATGATAATAATTATGATAGTTAAAGGTACAGACACAGCCCTGCTGGAGGAAGAGCTCAAGAGAGCCCCTTTCGTGGAGGGTATTTGGCCTACTCTTCCAATGCTGGCAAGCCATCTTGGAAGAGGTGGGAATACCCAAAGCCTACCCCACCACACACAACACGACTATGGGGAACCCGTTACTACTGCAGGGTGGACAGAGGCAGCAGTGATTTAAGACAATGATTTAAGACACCTTGCACCAATGATTTAAGACAATGATTTACGATAATGATTTAAGACACCTTGCACCAATGATTTAAGACAATGATTTACGATAATGATTTAAGACAAAGATTTAAGACACCTGGCACCAATGATTTAAGACAATGATTCACGACAATTATTTAAGACACCTTGCACCAATGATTTAAGACACCTTGCACCAATGATTTACCACAATGATTTAGAACAATGATTTAAGACAAAGATTTAAAACACCTGGCACCAATGATTTAAGACAATGATTTACGACAATGATTTAAGACACCTTGCACCAATGATTTAAGACACCTTGCACCAATGATTTACCACAATGATTTAGAACAATGATTTAAGACAAAGATTTAAGACACCTTGCACCAATGATTTAAGACACCTTGCACCAATGATTTACCACAATGATTTAGGACAATGATTTAAGACAATGATTTAAGACACCTTGCACCAATGATTTAAGACAATGATTTAAAACTGATTCAAGACACCTTGCACCAATGATTTACCACAATGATTTAGAACAAAGATTTAAGACAATGATTTAAGACACATTCCACAAATGATTTAAGACAATTATTTAGAACAATGATTTAAGAGAATGATTTAAGACACCTTGCACCAATGATTTAAGACAATTATTTAAAACAATGATTTAAGACACGTTGCACCAATGCTTTAAGACAATGATTTAAAACAATGATTTAAGACACCTTGCACCAATGATTCAGCCATCGAACAAAGACGGTGGTCACCGTGTCGCGCGCTCTCAGCTGCGCTTCCGCGGCCGTCTGGAACGCTCTTCGGTTTCCGATATTAGGAAGCTACTGGGAGCTTTGCACTTTTTAATCATCTAGGTTGTCAACAATACTTTCTTTAGAACTGCGTTTTGCGTTACAGATTTTTGTCCTTTTCCCTGCACCTCCAATTAGCACGGTTGGCTACGTGACGGTGCGAAAGAAGTTCAACAAACAAAATCCGCCGAGCCCTCGACGACAATTCAACTTTAGTTTTTACGCGAATCTGGCTCTGGGTGTTGTTCGACGGCCAGCTGAACGCCGCTGCCGCCGCTGCTGCTGCTGCTGCCAGGATGACCGGCTGAGTGTTTGTTTGCAATTTTCACCTCGAGCACTGTTTGCGGGTTACCGCTTTACCTTGATTCCTTGCGAGAGGATACTCACTTGGCGTGTGAACATCTCAACACAACTCCCGTCTCATTGACACAAAGGGTGGTAAAAAAAAAAAAACCTCTTCGTTTTTTCGCACACGAAGAACACCGCCCCCCTCCCCCCCCACCCCTTTCCCCCTTTTACACCGCGTGGACGGGCGGGCTGAACGGCGGCGGGGTGGGAGATGATTTTCGGAGATTTCCGCGCCACCGTGGAGGGAGCTCGAGCGAATCGAATTGGCGGACCCGTTAACTGCGAGCCCGGCCGTTGTTTTGGCACCATTGCCACCATTGCCACCATTGCCACCGTTGCCACCATTGCCACCATTGCCACCATTGCCACCGTTGCCACCATTGCCACCATTGCCACCGTTGCCACCGTTGCCACCATTGCCACCATTGCCACCATTGCCACCGTTGCCACCATTGCCATCATTGCCACCGTTGCCACCATTGCCACCATTGCCACCATTGCCACCATTGCCACCGTTGCCACCATTGCCACCATTGCCACCGTTGCCACCGTTGCCACCATTGCCACCATTGCCACCATTGCCACCGTTGCCACCATTGCCACCATTGCCACCATTGCCACCGTTGCCACCATTGCCACCATTGCCACCGTTGCCACCGTCGGCACCATTGCCACCATTGCCACCATTGCCACCATTGCCACCGTTGCCACCGTTGCCACCATTGCCACCATTGCCACCGTCGGCACCATTGCCATGATTGGCACCGTCTGCACCGTCAACGTGCTCGTTATTTGGAGACGCTGCGTTATTCTGACTCGGGTGCAATATCGCGATTGTTGCCATCATTACTGTAGGTTTAAATGTTGATGTTTCTCGGGGAAACTATTTTACCATTTGCGTTTTTTGTGCCTTATTTGCAACGCGTTCTTTTTATCATGATCCTCACTTTAGTGAAATATTTAAAAGATAACTTCGTAACACACTCTACATTTACGTGATTTGTTGCCATTCCCCCCCCCCCTCCTTAATTGTGTATTCCTTTTAATAAAAATTTTTTATCGCGACCTATTATGTTGCGTTTGCCAGGGAAACCGATGCTTTTGGTCGATGACAACCCCCGATTCAAGTGCCTTCTTAGCTCACGGGGGTAACGTTAAAATTAACTGAAAGTTTTGGCTGTTGGCATCGAAGTCCCTCGTTTGGCGATTTAACCTGCGAGCCGCATGATTCAGGTTGAGGAATCCGTCTTGTGCTGCGCATCATTTGCTCCCGCAGATCGCCACTGTTCCCCAGAATGGGACGGGATTATTTGCTGGCCCGCGGGAACCCTCGGAAGCCTCGTGTCTGTTCATTGCCCCGAATACATCTACGACTTCAATCACCAGGGTACGAGCGAGTGAGTCCGTGAGTGAGAGGGAGAGAGAGCGAGTCGGTGAGAGCGAGAGAGAGGGCGAGCGAGCGAGTGAGTGAGTTAGCGAGCCGGTGAGAGAGTGAGCCAGTGAGTGAGCATGTGAGTGTGTGAACGAGCCAGTGAGACAGTGAGCCAGTGAGTGAGCATGTGAGTGTGTGAACGAGCCAGTGAGACAGTGAGCCAGTGAATGAACATGTGAGTGAGAGAGTGAGCCAGTGAGAGAGTGCGCCAGTGAGTGAGCATGTGAGTGAGTGAGAGGGAGAGAGAAGGAGTCGTTGAGAGCGAGAGAGAGCAAGAGAGCGAGTGACTTAGCGAGCCAGTAAGTGAGTGAGCCAGTGAGTGAGCGGGCGAGTGAGTGAGTGGATGAGCCATTGAGTGAGAGAGCGAGTCAGTGAGTGAGTGAGCCAGTGAGTGAGAGAGTGAGCCAGTGAGCCAGTGAGTGAGCGAGCGAGTGAGTGAGTGAGCGAGCGAGTGAAAGAGTGAGCCAGTGAGTGAGTGAGCGAGTGAGTGAGCGAGCGAGTGAGTGAGTGAGCGAGCGAGTGAGCCAGTGAGCCAGTGAGTGAGCGAGCGAGTGAGAGAGTGAGCCAGTGAGTGAGAGAGTGAGCCAGTGAGTGAGTGAGAGAGTGAGTGAGCCAGTAAGAGAGTGAGCCAGTGAGCATGTGAGAGAGTGAGTGAGCCAGTGAAGGAGTGAGCCAGTGAGCATGTGAGAGAGTGAGTGAGAGAGAGAGTGAGCCAGTGAGCATGTGAGAGAGTAAGTGAGTCAGTGAGTGAGCCAGTGAGTGAGAGAGTGAGCCAGTGAGCCAGTGAGAGGGTGAGCCAGTGAGTGAGTGCCGTGTGGAGGCTCTCTCCCAGTCGAGTGGCTATTTCTAGGCTGGAGCGTTCTTTCGGGGATTTCTCAAACTCGTTGGTTTTCTCTCAAGCTGACAAATACTGCCACTGGATAGATTTATTTTGCACGGCGTTTATGCGCTTAAGGTGGTCTCCCTTCTCCTCCTCCTCCTCCTCACCCCCTTAATTGATTGATGTTTGTTGACTGGTTGTTGTTGACGTCTGTTGTTTATTGTTTTTGCCACGTGTATTGCCATCCGCTCGCTGTCGGTGGCTAAGATGACATTTGACTGCTTCACCAGGGCAATCCAGGGGGGTCGGGGGGGGCGGGGGGGGGTGAAAGGGGAAATTCCGCCCCAGGCCTCACGCTCGCGAGAGAGAGGCAGAGAGAGATGGGGGGGGGGCGGTTTGCGTGTCGCTATTTAATTAATAAGGGGGGTGGGGGCCCGGTGGGATAGGGGGGGGGGGGCGGACGGGGGGGGTCAGACGGGGGGGGGGGTCCCACCGGAAGGGTCACGTGGCATCGCAGTGAACGTGGAACGCGCGATCTGGCCCCAATATAAATTACGAATCGGTTTGTTTAATCATCGGTTAATGATCTTATTCTTCTTCCTCATCTCATTCTTATTCATCTCATTATTTTACATCTCATTGTTTTTTTTTAAATCTAATTCTTTATCCAATTCCTATTTTCTTTCCTCTTCATCTCATTCTCCTGCAACTCTTTATTCATCTCATTTTATTCATCTCATTCTTATTCAACTCATTCTCCTTCATCTCATTCTTATTCAACTCATTCTCCTTCATCTCATTCTTCCTCATCTCATTCTTATTCATATCATTCTTCTTCATCTCATTGTTCTTCATCTCATTCTTATTCAACTCATTCTCCTTCATATCATTCTTCCTCATCTCATTCTCCTTCATCTCATTCTTCTTCATCACCCTCTGCTCATTCTTATTCAACTCATTCTCCTTCATCTCATTCTCCTTCATATCATTCTTCCTCATCTCATTCTTCCTCATCTCATTCTTCTTCATCACCCTCTGCTCATTCTTAATCAACTCACTCTCCTCCACCTCATTCTCCGTCATCTCATTCTCCTTTCAACTCATTCCTCCCAATCTCACTCTCCTTCTCCTCCTCCACCACCGTCACCGTCGTCGTCGTCATCATCATCATCATCCGCTCGGATCGACGGGACGTCCCTCGCCCACGTCCACCGCCACCCTCCCTCCCTCCGCCAGGCATGGCCCACCGCCACTGCACTGCCAACGGCACGTGGCTCTTCATCGCGGGCGGCGTCAACAAGACCTGGGCCAACTACTCGGAGTGCGCCCAGTTCCTCCGGCCAGAGCTCCACATGAGGACGAAGGTTCGGCGCCCCAAACCCCACGCGGAGTTTCCCAGGAACCGGTCGCGCGCCACTCGCCGACGCCGCTGCCACGCGCCGCCGAGAAATTTTCATTTCGCTCCGTGCGTTTAAACTTCTTTCGCGCCGTACGTAGCCGGCCGTGCCAATCGCAGATGCGAACATCGTTTTTGCCGGGGAGACAAAGGCGGGCGGGCGGGGCGTGCTAGCTGACGGCACTGTGCCGTGCCCCCCCCCACCCCTCCAGCGGGCCTGTCGAAGGCGGCAACGGCGGTGCCGGGGATCTTTGTCCGTCTCGCACGCAGGACGTGTCGAGCGGCTGTACGTGATGTACACCGTGGGCTACTCCGTGTCCGTCAGCTCCCTGTCCGTGGCAGTCTTCGTCCTCGGCTACTTCAAGTGAGGCGACGCGATTCCCCCCGCTACGCTCCCCCCCCTCTCTCTCTCTCTGTCTCTCTCTCTGTCTGTCTCTCTCTGTCTTTCTCTCTCTGTCTCTCTCTCTGTCTCTCTCTCTCTCTGTCTTTCTCTTTGTCTCTCTCTGTCTGTCTCTCTCTCTGTCTGTCTCTCTCTCTGTCTTTCTCTCTCTGTCTCTCTCTGTCTCTCTCTGTCTGTCTCTCTGTCTTTTTTTGGGGGGGGGGGGGCAGAGCTTTGTGACGTCATATTTAAGGGAGGGGGGTCTGACTTTTTGTGACGTCGTGTGACGAGGGGAGGGGAGAGGGGAAGGGGTCAAAAATCGTTCAAATCGCGTGACGTCATTTATGGGACGGCCCCCTAAGGTTGCTGCGTGGATTGGTTCCCGTTTGGCCGGTTGTTGCCCTGGGCAAGTGTTCTGTTGTCTCACACGGGAGATCCGCGGTGCTGAGTGAGCGACAGCAGCAGCAGCAGCACGGACGACAACGAGGACACCGCGATTTTAATTTTTATTTTCATCAGGTTAAGGTCCACTGAGCTGTGTACAGTGAGGGAAACTACAAAAATATTTGATCCCCTGCTGATTTTGTACGTTTGCCCACTGACAAAGAAATGATCAATCTATAATTTTAATGGTAGGTTTATTTGAACGGCGAGAGACAGAATAATAACAACAACAACAAAATCCAGAAAAAACGCATGTCAAAAATGTTATAAATTGATTTGAATTTTAATGAGGGAAATCAAGTATTTGACCCCCTCTCAATCAGAAAGATTTCTGTCTCCCAGGTGTCTTTTATACAGGTAACGAGCTGCTGACATTAGGAGCACACTCTTAAAGGGAGGGAGGGAGGGCGCTGGGAGGAACCGAGCGGTCCCCTAGGTAATTGGCGGATTTGTTTGAGAGGACATTTTTGGGATGAAGACGGCTCAGTGGTGGTCTTTCCGGATGTCCAGTGGGGGGGAGGGGGGGCAAGGGGGGGGGGGGCAGGGGGCAGGGGGAGGGCAGGGGGAGGGACGAGAGAAGTTCCGACAACAAAACCGCTCTTTGCCGGGTCGTGGCTCTCCGCATGGCAGCGCCAGTCACGTGGACCCTGCTCAGTTGGTGCCCCCCCCCCCCTTCCTGCCCCTCTCATCTTGAACCCCCTCCCCCCATCCACCCCCCCGGCTCCCCATTCCCCTCCACCCTCCCCCACCCTCTAGCCCCCCCCCCGACCGTGGATCCACCGCAAACGCGTGGGCGGTCCTCGTCATTCAACGAAACGCGGCGAGCGTGAACCCCCCCCTCCCCCGATCGAGAGAACGCCGATAGATCAATCGATAGATCTTCATTTACTGACGTTCCCAATATTCAGGGGAGGGGGGAGGGGGTGGAGACTCGTGGACTCGACCAGTGACGTCGGGACGACTCCTGCCAAATTTTGGCCCAAACCTCCCCCACAAGCCCCCACACTCCCACCACACTCACCCCACACTCCCCCCCACACTCCCCCCACACTCCCCCCACACTCCCCCCACACTCTACCCACACTCCTCCCCAAACTCCCACCACACTCACCCCACACTCCCCCCCACACTCCCCCCACACTCCCCCCACACTCCCCCCCACACTCTCCCCACACTCCTCCCCACACTCCCCCCACACTCCCCCCACACTCCCCCCACACTCCTCCCCACACTCCCCCCCACACACCCCCCACACTCCCCCCACACTCCCCCACACTCCCCCCACACTCCCCCCCACACTCCTCCCCAAACTCCTCCCCAAACTCCCCCCCACACTCCCCCCACACTCCCCCCACACTCCCCCACACGCCCCCCACACTCCCCCCACACGATCCTATAAAGCCCTATGCATGGCAATCTTTACACGATCTGTGCCATCGAAGTGAAGTGTGATTAGATGTGAAGTGTTTATCTGAGTTCCTCCGTTGTTGTTGTTGTTGTGTTCCCCACACCACCTCACCCCACCCACCCACCACACCCCACCCACCCCACCCCACCGCACCCCACCCACCACACCCCACCTCACCCCACCCACCTCACCCCACCCCACCCACCACACCCCACCCACCTCACCCCACCCTACCCACCACACCGAACCCACCACACCCCACCCACCCCACCCACCTCACCTCACTCCACCCACCCCACCCACCTCACCCCACTACACCCCACCCCACCCACCCACCACACCCACCACACCTCACCACACTCCACCCCGCCCCACCCTCCGCAGGCGCCTGCACTGCACGCGCAACTACATCCACACGCACCTCTTCGTGTCGTTCATGCTGCGAGCGGTGAGCATCTTCGTCAAGGACTCGGTGCTCTACTCGCGCTCGGGGATCCACGACGTCGAGGGCTTCGCGGCCGACGAGCTCCGCGTGATCAGCGAGGCACCGCAGGACAAGATGCAATACGTACGTACGCGAGCAGGGCGTCAACAACAACAGCAGCAGCAGCAACAACAACATTGTTAGCAAGTCGAAGGAGTAGGAGTGGTGGGGGGGGGGTGTTGGGGAGTGGTGGGGGGTGGTGGTGGGGGGAGTGGTGGTCGGGGGATAGGGGGTGGCGGGGGGGAGGCAGTAGGGGGGGAGCCGTAGGCTCCATCGTATTTATGTTTTTTTTTTGCCACGGGAGTTCTCACGGCAATGTTGTTGCGGCCCTTCGTTAATCTTGAAGCCCAAATTGTAACGGGGTCCTCCGAGAGCTCTCCATCAACACCCTGGATATTGCCGTGGTGTGTCCGCGGTGTTACGGGAGTTCGACATAAGGGTTTTCTGAGTAATCCCATTTCTGCAAATGCGCGTGGATACATTTTTTTTTGTGGTGGGAGATTATTTTCTTTCTTCATGTTAAATGATGTTTCCGTCTTTTTAATCCGAGGTTAAGTTAGCGAAATGTTTTTTGTTTAAAAAAAAAAAAACATCTAAAATAACATTGGGTGAGAGCAAATGTAAGCAAGACTCAATTTTTTCTGCCTCTCCACGTATAAATAACCACTCGGTTTTGCTTCAACCGACCCATTGGCGGTGCGAACCAATATTAACTGAGCTGCAGTTGGGCCCGGTTTCAACCTTCTGGGTCTCATCGGCAGAGTCGGGGTTCTGGCTGTCGCCTGATGCACCTAGTTGTAGAGACAATCGGTGGATTGGGCCCAAACGCGTTTCACCACTGACGGCTAGAGACACGGAATGGAGATTACTTTTTTTTTAAATCTTTTTTTTTAAATTAGGGGTTGTTCATAAATGACGTCACGCACCTAGGGCGGGTGGGGGGGGGTCAGCATTTGTGACGATGCGTGACGGGGGGGGGTGAGAAATATGACGTCACATCAAAATGCGCAACTTTACATAAATATAGACAAACACGTTCTACTTAATTAGACTTTTTAATAAATGTTTTCTCCTACAACATCAGAGTGCAGCGCCACATTAAAAACGCACTACAATGACAATAGTTTATAGCGATTTGAAGCGTGTTTGATTTTTTTTGGGGGGGGGCAGAGCTTTGTGACGTCATATTTGAGGGGGGGGGGTGCGGTCTGACTTTTTGTGACGCCGTGTGACGAGGGGAGGGTGGGGGTCAAAAATCGTCCAAAATCGCTTGACGTCATTTATGGACGGCCCCTTACCCCCATAAATGTACCACGACAACGGTCCCCACTGGGTTTTCTAAAAAAAAAAACTAATAATAAAAATTTGGACTCTGGCGAAGATTGGATCGTCACACAAAATCATCACGGCAGCCGAATGTGATAGGAGATGTGCACATGCATCTAAGGTGCGTGTATCCATCGTCAAACAATTGTGTGTACGCTGAACTTCTTTCATACCGTACGTAGCCCACCGTGCTCATCGGAGGTGCGTTGTGTGTACGTGTGTTGAACTCTTTTCGCGCGGAAGTAACAAACTTAACACCAAAGGAAGTTCTGAAGAAGTTCGTTTTCAATCGAGATTTCAAAATAGAATAAGAGAGAGAGAGAGACATGCAAACTTCAGATATACAGCAGCAGGCGTCAGGGTCCGATTGAACCAACGACCTCCTGCATACCGGGCGAGGTTGTTAACATCTCGGAATGATCTTCTTTGGTTCTTTCGGTAAAGTCACGTAGAATGAGAATAAAATAATAATATAAAACAATAAAATTCTCACGACGTTTCGGCCACAACGCAAGCGGCCGTCTTCAGGTGAAAGGTACAGACCTACGGGAATTTGATTGTGTTATTTTATAATTTTATTCTCATTCTACGTGACTTTACCGAAAGAAATTTTGATTTAAAGCTTTCGTGACTGCAGTAATTCATATTCTTAGTTCTTTCGGTAAAGTCACGTTTAAGGGAAACAACAAAATAATAATATATATAAAACAATAAAAATCCTCACGACGTTTCAACCATAACACAAACGGTCGTCTTCAGGTGTGTCGGTTTGCATAAATTTCTTTATTTTTAAACGGTGCATTTATTTATTTATAAAAAACGTTAGCGCCACGCGCAGCGATTTGGCAGTTTATTTAGACGGACTAGTCCATCTATGTTCTGAAAAGAGGAGGGGGGAGACGATTTTTTTTTTATGTATGCTGTCTGAAAGCCACTGTAAGCGTGAACAATCAATTAAGACCTGAAATTGTTTATCAAATCTTTCCAATGATTGCTAAGCCAGAATCCATTTTCTCGGTTGAAATTGTCTCTGTGCTTGTATATGTGGATAGCCTCATGAACGAATCTCTCATGGTATTGTTTTATATATATTTTATTATTTTGTTGTTTCCCTTAAACGTGACTTTACCGAAAGAACTAAGAATATGATTTACCGAAAGAACCAAAGAAGGTGAATCCTTGCAGTCAAGAAAGCTTTAAATCGAAATCTCGGAATGACCCGGAGAAAAATCCACGCGTCCACGGGGAAAAGAGAACACGCAAACTCCAAATAAGGTCGGGATCGAACCCCACGACCTCCTGCATACCGGGCGAGGTTGTTAACATCTCGGAATGACCCGGAGAAAAATCCACGCGACCACGGGGAAAAGAGAACACGCAAACTCCAAATAAGGTCGGGATCGAACCCCACGACCTCCTGCATGCCGGGCGAGGTTGTTAACATCTCGGAATGACCCGGAGAAAAATCCACGCGTCCACGGAGAAAAGAGAACATGCAAGCTCCAAATAAGGTCGGGATCGAACCCCACGACCTCCTGCATGCCGGGCGAGGTTGTTAACATCTCGGAATGACCCGGAGAAAAATCCACGCGTCCACGGGGAAAAGAGAACACGCAAACTCCAAATAAGGTCGGGATCGAACCCCACGACCTCCTGCATGCCGGGCGAGGTTGTTAACATCTCGGAATGACCCGGAGAAAAATCCACGCGTCCACGGAGAAAAGAGAACACGCAAGCTCCAAATAAGGTCGGGATCGAACCCCACGACCTCCTGCATACCGGGCGAGGTTGTTAACATCTCGGAATGACCCGGAGAAAAATCCACGCGTCCACGGGGAAAAGAGAACACGCAAGCTCCAAATAAGGTCGGGATCGAACCCCACGACCTCCTGCATGCCGAGCGAGGTTGTTAACATCTCGGAATGACCCGGAGAAAAATCCACGCGTCCACGGGGAAAAGAGAACACGCAAGCTCCAAATAAGGTCGGGATCGAACCCCACGACCTCCTGCATGCCGGGCGAGGTTGTTAACATCTCGGAATGACCCGGAGAAAAATGCACGCGACCACGGGGAAAAGAGAACACGCAAACTCCAAATAAGGTCGGGATCGAACCCCACGACCTCCTGCATGCCGGGCGAGGTTGTTAACATCTCGGAATGACCCGGAGAAAAATCCACGCGACCACGGGGAAAAGAGAACACGCAAGCTCCAAATAAGGTCGCTGATCGAACCCCACGACCTCCTGCATGCCGGGCGAGGTTGTTAACATCTCGGAATGACCCGGAGAAAAATCCACGCGACCACGGGGAAAAGAGAACACGCAAGCTCCAAATAAGGTCGCGATCGAACCCCACGACCTCCTGCATGCCGGGCGATGTCGTTGACGTCTGGGAACGAGCAGGCGCCGAGCCGCGCATCGTTTGAGCAGCGGCGCTGCTGTTTGTGGCGTGTGCGGGCCCTCCCTGCAGGTGGGCTGCAAGGTGGTGGTGACGCTCTTCCTCTATTTCCTCGCGACGAACTACTACTGGATCCTGGTCGAGGGACTCTACCTGCACAGCCTCATCTTCATGGCGTTCTTCTCCGACAAGAAGTACCTCGGCGGCTTCACGCTCATCGGATGGGGTAAACTAGCAGCGGGTCCACAACCTTTGTGGCACCAGGGACAATTTTTTCACGGACCAGAGTGGGGGGGGGGGGGGGACGGGAGCGGCAGGGGGTGTTCATCATTGGGTCTTTCCCCCTTTTCAAAGAAGCTCTCCAGCGAGAGCCACTCATTGTGGCTACTAGGGGTTAGCTTGTGGGCTTACTCATTGTGGCTACTAGGGTTAGCTTGTGGGCTTACTCATTGTGGCTACTAGGGGTTAGCTTGTGGGCTTACTCATTGTGGCTACTAGGGGTTAGCTTGTGGGCTTACACATTGTGGCTACTAGGGGTTAGCTTGTGGGCTTACTCATTGTGGCTACTAGGGGTTAGCTTGTGGGCTTACTCATTGTGGCTACTAGGGGGTCAGCTTGTGGGCTTACTCATTGTGGCTACTAGGGGTTAGCTTGTGGGCTTACTCATTGTGGCTACTAGGGGTTAGCTTGTGGGCTAACTCATTGTGGATACTAGGTGTTAGCTTGTGGGCTTACTCATTGTGGCTACTAGGGGTTAGAGCTTGTGGGCTTACTCCTTGTGGCTACTAGGGGTCAGCTTGTGGGCTTATTCCTTGTGGCTATTAGGGGTCAGCTTGTGGGCTTACTCATTGTGGCTACTAGGGGTTAGAGCTTGTGGGCTTACTCATTGTGGCTACTAGGGGGTTAGCTTGTGGGCTTACTCATTGTGGCTACTAGGGGGTTAGCTTGTGGGTTTACTCATTGTGGCTACTAGGGGTTAGCTTGTGGGCTTACTCATTGTGGCTGCTAGGGGGTTAGCTTGTGGGCTTACTCATTGTGGCTACCAGGGGTTAGAGCTTGTGGGCTTACCAACACCACGTGACTGAGACAAGTTCGCAGTGAGGGATAGAGACCCGGACGGAAGTGGTAAATAATAAAATAATGGGGCGGGCCACGTGCGGACTCACCGCTCTCACCTCCTGCTGCTGCTGTGCGGCCCGGTTCCTAACAACCCACGGTACCGGTACCGGTCCGTGTCCCGGGGGTTGGGGACCCCCCTGTGGTAAAGGACACCCCCGCCCCCACCGCCCTACTGCCTCCCCCCCCCCAGAGTAACCAGTAAACAGAGGCGACACCTTTCGTACCACGTGCATTCAAAGCAAGGCGTCTGCCTGTGGCGCTGCTCCAAGACACGTGGGGAATGGCTCCCTGCAGCCAGCGGCAGGGCACTCGGCCACCGTTTCGGTCTCCTCTGCGCAGACTCGCGCCGCGTGTCGACCAGGTGGTTCTTAATCCCGGGGGGCGTCGCAAACCGCTGGGGGGGGGGCGGGTGGGGTGCAAGATGCCCTTTCTGAGAACCAGGCTGCAATAGACGGTTCAGAATCACTGCACACGCATGGCCCCGTGGACTTTGCAATGTTTCCGTTTCAAAATTTCGCGCACGGAGCACTGAGGTCCCTGGATGAATTGTGCCTCGTAAATGTACATTATTATTGTTGTTGTGTTCGTGTAGGTGCGTGCGTGCGGGTGTCTACGTGGCTACGTGTGTGCGCGCGTTTGTTTAGTGGGGTGCGGTGGTGCAGCGGTTAGCGCGCTGCGCTACGAACCCGGCGACCCGGTCTACGTAGGTGTTCGCGGACAGCACTTGCCCCACAAAAGTCTGTGGAGGCTACACGGGTGATCGTAGTCTCGTTTGTTTTATCAGATTCATATAACTTTATTGACACCGGGGGTGGGGGGGGGAGTGAAGAGAACAAACTACGTTTCGTGGGTGAGATCTTACTTTCCAGAGCATCTTATGATCTTAAGGTCACGGTAAAACACAAATGTGTGCGTTGTGTGCTCTTCCACCAGGCGTGCCAGCTGTGTTTGTGGCGGCCTGGGTTAGCGTGAGAGCGACTTTTGCCGACACTCAGTACGTATCATTAATCACCGTTCTTCATGTTATACACAGTACATTATTGCGAGAGCCTCTCTCTCTCTCTGCCACGCACACACACGCAACTCTTTTTTCGTTCTTACCCAATTAAAACATCTCACTGAGCTGAGCTCTTTTTTCAGAGGCGACCTGGCCACACGTAAATCGCTCATCGCAGCGGCCGATATCATCTTCATCATCAGCAGCAGCAGCATCATCATCGTCGTCGTCATCGTCATCGTCACACGGGGCCGATTTATAGAACGCGAGTTGATTCTCAATGTGAAGGGTCGGGGCGGGTTGGCTTAGGGGTGGGGAGGAAATTTCAACAGGAACCCGCTGACCGCCTACAGGGGAGAGAATTTTGATGACTCCAATGATCACAACAGGAGGCATCGCCAGGGTCTGGATCGAGCCCACGAACCTCCCGCGTGCCAGGGGAGGGAGATAACATCTCCTCGCCACCGTGGCGCCCCCCACGGACGCTGCGTTTGATGCGTTAGCGCCAGCAAGGCACGAGATCGGGGGGGGGGGGGGGCAGGGGCCTCGCCACAGCCGGTGTGACTCTCCGTGGCCACGTGCCACGCACCCCTGGAGCCCAGCCGCTCGGTGGATTATTACGTCACGACTTTGGCGGTGGTGGCTTAGTGGGGGGGGGGGGGGGGGGGGGGGTGGGTGGGGGGGGGCAGTGTCGGATGAAGCTAAGTGCGGGGCCTGTAGCATTTGATGTTATAAAGGGGCCCTAAATAAATAAAAACAGAACACGAATGTTTTACTCGCGTAGTCAAGTAATTGTATTTTTTCATTCGCTATGCGGCCAGATGATGCGACAGATCGCTAACCTTAAACACCCGGTCGTTCGTAAAAGTTGAAGGCGGTATAGTACTATAGTAATAGAGCAAGCGCAGAATCACTGAACCGGAATTGAGAGCTTGGAAGCGTTTAGCGCGGGGCCCTTGAAGGTGCGGGGCCCGTAGCATCTGTAGCTACTTGTGCTACTAAGATAATCCGGCACTGGAGGGGTGGGAGAGTGGAAGTCGTGGTTTTTTTTTTTCCCCAGGCGCTCCGGTTTCACCCCGCGACTCATCGATTGGCTGAAGCATCTTGACACGGAGAGGAACGCAGAGCTTGGGCATTTGTTGGCGCCGGCTCTGCCGCGTGGCCGCTGCCTTTCCGGCTAGTCCGTGGCTCCTCCCCGCGCCTGTGCATCGTTCTTTCTCTCTATCTCTTCAAGAGCGAGCGAATTCCGTGTGGCACGTTACAAGATAAAATGTACTACTCTTATTATTATTATTACTACTACTACTACGTGGTGACGACGGTTAATGTTTCTGGCTCTGCGAAACAGGTGCTGGGACCTCAGTGCTGGCAACTTCAAATGGATCTACCAGGTGCCCATCCTGCTGGCCATCCTGGTAAGCTGCCGTGACTTTTCTTTCACCCTTCAACGAGCCACCGGGTGTGAAAAGGAACCGTCCGTACTCCAAGGAGGCCCCGGTGGCGTGGGGTGGGTGGGTGACCCGGGGTGGACCACGGTGAGAGAGGAAGAGAGGTGACCATTGGGTGTGGGACGCGGTGAGAGATGCAGGCCGGCGGCGTCGCGATTGGTACCGTCGGACCAACGTTGGGCCCAACGTTCCACTTCTACTGGGCGGGGTGGAGGTGGTGGGGGGGGGGGGGAGGGGTGGGAGGTGGGGGGTCTCAGGGAGACGCTGGGGGGATAGAGAAAAACATTAAACCCCGTGTCGCCGAAGTGAAACGGCCGCGGTGGGGCGAGGCGAAGGCTGCGTTGGCAGCCACCCCAGCGCCGAGCGGAGGGAACGAGAGCGGCGGTCTCGGCGGCCGGACACTTGTGCCGCATTCGTGGCGCGACTTTCCGGCACAGAAATTCTGTTCAGGCTGTACGGGGCGGGGGTGGCGGCCGGGGGATCTTCGTGGCTTTTCGTTCGCTTTGTCGCGAGTGTGGGGAATCGACGTCGACCTTCAAATCAAGGTTGACCGACGCTTCGTTACGTTTCCCTACCTGCGACCCCTTCCTCCCCCCCCCGCCCCCCCCTGTCCCCCCATCGCAAGGTGAACTTTATCTTGTTCATCAACATCGTCCGCGTGCTCGCGACCAAACTCCGCGAGTCCAACGCCGGCCGCTGCGACACCAAACAGCAGTACCGGTGAGGTCACCGGGCACCCATTCTCTCCTCGACGCTCGCGGTCCGTGTTCTACACTTCCATGGTAAACTGGACTCTCATGGTAAACTGGACTTCCATGGTAAACTGGACTTCCATGGTAAACTGGACTTCCATGGTAAACTGGACTTCCATGGTACACTGGACTCTCATGGTAAACTGGACTTCCACGGTGAACTGGACTTCCATGGTAAACTGGACTTACATGGTGAACTGGACTTACATGGTAAACTAGATTTCCACGGTGAACTGGACTTCCATGGTAAACTGCACTTCCATGGTGAACTGGACTTCCATGGTGAACTGGACTCCCTTGGTAACTGGACTCTCATTGTAAACTGAACTCCCATGGTAAACTGAACTCCCATGGTGAACTGGACTCCCATGGTAAACTGAACTTCCATGGTGAACTGGATTTCCACGGTAACCAAAATAACAAGAGTTGCACACAAACACGAAGATGCACGCACACACGCCCCTACGTACACACACACACACACGCAGACGTACGCTGAATCGTACCGATACCAATACCCGCCATTCGCCACTAGGTGCACAATTGAGGCAGTCACGTGCAGTGTCGGAGGAGGCTTGCTGCTGACAGGAGGTCACGGGACAGACCCAGCAGGTGCCATGGGTTGACTGAACGAGTTGACTGGCCGATGCACCACCAGCTGCGCCGCCTGCAGTGCCAACCTGCTGCGTTTTTACCGCAGAATCGCATGCCAGCATCACCCGCAAACATTACCAACAAAGATCCCCCGTACAGCGTTCACAGACCGTTGGGGCAAGTGCTGATAGCGATCATCTATAAAGGCCGGCAGGGTACACGAGGGCGTGGCTGTCCAGTGCCACGCCCAACCGCCTTTGTCTCCCCGGTGGCGATGTTTGCAAACCACGCCAGGTACTCATTTAAGGCTGAGTCGACCTAGGGAAGGCCCAGGACCGGTTCAGATGGTCGCCACCGGTGTTGGTCGCGAGCGGGAATTGAACTCGGGTCGCCGGATTCGTAGCGCAGCGTAGCGCTAACCGCTACACCACCAGTCCACCGCCATACACGCCATGAGACAAAGACAAAGATCCCTCGTGTAGCCTTAACAGACTGTAGGGGCAAGTGCTGTTAGCGAGCAGCACCTATGAAGGCCGGCACGGCACACGAGGGGGTGGGTGGCCAACACCACGCCCGGCCGCCTTTGTCTCCCCAGTGGCGATGTTTACACACCGCACCAGGTACTCATTTGAGGCTGAGTCGACTTAGGGGAGGCCCAGGACTGGTTCAGGTAATCGTCACTGGGTGTTGGCCGTGAGCGGGAATTGAACCCGGATCGCCGGGTTCATAGCGCAGCGTAGCGCTAACCGCTACACCACCGCTCCCCATCCCAGCACGTCCGCTCCGTACACTTTCATCGCAACCTGCTTCTGTTCACCCGTTGGGTTTGCTCAAGGGTGGCTGGGGCGTTCGATGCCTCGCACCGTGAGCGCGACTGTTTTTGTTTCTTGACTTAAAGCGTCCGCGACTGCAGGAATTCATGCTCTTTGGGTCGTTCGGTAAAAGTCACGTGGATAGGTTCCAAGAAAACAACAACAACAACAAAAACACCACGACGTTTCGATCGCAACGCACCCCTGACGACGGCCGCTTGCGTTGCGATCGAAACGTCGTAGTTTTTTGTTGTTGTTATTTTCTTTGAACCTACCTACGTGACTTCACGGAAAGACCCAAATAATTCGTTTTTTGTTTGTTTGTTTTAAAATTTGTTCCCTTCCCCCACTTGGTGTCCTCCTCCTCCCCGTTCTCTCTCTCTCCGTCGCTCCCCCGGACGTCGCCGCGTTTCCGCTTCTGCTGTCGCCGTCCATCCTGCGCACCTCCCCCCCCCCCCCCGATTAGCGCGGTCGGCTACGTACGGTGCGAAAGAAACACAGCGTGCATCGCACACGCGCCCACACACACACACACACGCGCGCACACGTACACGCATGCGTCCCCACCCCCCACCGTCCCTCGTTTTTTGCATTTGCGTTTTGTCTCTGCCTTGCACTTGGTGTCGAGTTGTCTCACCTCTGTGGCTTCACAACTGGCAGCTCTTCGTCTCACTCTCTATCTCTGTGTACCCCACCCCCACCCCGGTCCATGAAGCATCTCTCTCATGGAAACAATTCCCCTAACCTCAGGGGGTCGGTAACTAAAACAACAAGAAGAGACAATTTTTTTTCGAATTGGGTAAACAACAACAAAAAACTACAATATTTAAAGGGACACAATGTACTGTAATGGTGAATACGAGAAGGTGGGTCCTGGTAATGTAACTGTCACGAAAGCCGCCCTAACAAAGCCACACCACTTGCGGCTCGAGAGCCACAGGTTGCCAACCCCTACCCATGGTAAACTGGACTTGGATGGTGAACTGGCCTTCCATGGTAAACTGGACATACATGGTAAATTGGACTTACAAACTGGACTTCCATGGTGAACTGGACTTCCATGGTGAACTGGACTTCCATGGTGAACTGGACATACATGGTAAATTTGACTTACAAACCGGCCTTCCATGGCAAACTGGACTTCCATGGTGAACTGGACTCCCATGGTGAACTGGACTTCGATGGTGAACTGGACTTCCATGGTGAACTGGACTTCCATGGTAAACTGGACTCCCATGGTGAACTGGACTTCCATGGTAAACTGGACTTCCATGGTGAACTGGACTTCCATGGTAAACTGGACTCCCATGGTGAACTGGACTCCCATGGTAAACTGGACTTCCATGGCAAACTGGACTTCCATGGTCTGGGGTCGGCAACCAAAATAACAAGAAGAGACATTTTTTCGTCGAATTTCAAGAGCCGCACTGCAGTCCGTAAAGGGCCCACCGCATGCGGCTCTGGAGCCGCAGGTTGCCAACCCCTGCCCCTAAATCCGGGGCACGCCCAGAGCGGGAGTGCCAAAGGGGACCATTCCCGCTGGGCCATGCGCAAAAAGAGGGCCCTACAAAGGGCCCGTTGGTTTGTCGCGAATGAATAGGGGGGAGGGGGGCATGGAACGTTGGGCCCAACGTTGGTCCAACGGACCCTAACCACACGCCGCCTCTCTGCTCTCTCTCTGCGTCCACCCTTTTTTTCACCTCTCTTCCTCTCTCATCGTGTCCACCCCATCGGTGCCCCCGTACCTCGCTTCTGCCTTTCACCTCGTTTCCATGACCATTTGGATCCAGCCGCTGCTAGCCCAAGTAACAGCCCAGGGCCTACCTTGTACACCGGGAAGTAACTCGCGTGCTGTCTCTGCACGTGCAAATATTTTTATTTATTTATTTACTTATTCCATCAGCCTATTGGCCCTCCCGACCAACATTTATCAAGCGTAGCGTTTTTTTTTTGACGCACGCAAACTCTGGCGTAGCCTAGGGCTTGAAACGTCTATGGCGACAGCAAGGCCCTTCGTGTGCCCAGGAAAGCGTCACAGGCTCTCAAGAGTTTTTGTGTTTGTTGTTTTTAAAGAGGGTCTTGCATTGGGATGTTTGGCCCAATTCCATTGACGAGTCACAATTTGCTTCATTTTGGGTTATAGATAATCGACGGGAGCCACGCAGAACCCTCCACCATCCAGCACAGCCAAACAGATCAAATGTGCCCCAATTTGGATTTTATTTTTCCAAGCCAAACCGGCTGCATTCAAAAGCGAGCAGAATGTTGACAATTTTTGGTTGTTGTAAAACTTGCCGGGTTGCTGAACAATCAAATCAATCGGCACGTTTTTTTCCACGTCGCGACAATTCGGTTCGTTTGGAGGGTGCGTGGCACTATACCTGCAAGACGATCCCACCCAAAACAAACGAACTGTGGGTCATGAAAATCTCACGTATGTATTTCATATTCACGAGTGTTTGGCTTTGCGTTGGGCGGTAACTGCATTACCCGAAGGAAACCTACAACGCTTTCATCGAGGTTTTTGGCAACCACTCCTGTACCCATCACTCCCATTCTCTTCCCCATTCCGTACACCAACGCCACCTCCTCCATCCCTCCGCCCACTGCAGCCTAGTGACCGAGCCCAGGATGGGTGCACCATCCCTGGGCAGGAATCTAGGCGACGACGTGGGGGTTGGATGGTGGTTGGGAAACCACGTCCAAATAATTTTAACATAGACAGTGCGTCAGGCCAGGCAATGTTAAGTAAATATACGCGTATGTGTTCTACTTTTTGTAGCCGTGCTGTTTCAAAATTAACACGACCACGCGGTTTGGGCAAAAGAGGTCAATAATACATATTTTTTTGGGTTAGATCGCGTAAATCTAAATTTGTCATTCAACCCGCCACCGCCATCCGACACAGCCAATTAGTAAGGTTTGTCACGTAAACAAAACATGCCAATTGGTTACTAGTTCAGCACACTGGAGTGTTGGAAAGTAAACCCACAACATTTACAATTCGAGTACGACGTTTCTCCAGTAATTACAACCAGCATTATCAGGCGACAACCAGATTTGTGGATAAATCCTCCTGTTTCGGTCTTAAATATGTTTGGTTTACGTGACAGACCTTACTAATTATCTGTGTCGGGTGGTGGCGGGTTTAATTACGAAAGTCGACTACAGTGAGGGTTAAAAGTATTTGATCCCCTGCTGATTTTGTACGTTTGCCCACTGACAAAGAAATGATCAGTCTATAATTTTAATGGTAGGTTTATTTGAACAGTGAGAGACAGAATAACAACAAAAAAATCCAGAAAAACGCATGTCAAAAAGTGTTATAAATTGATTTGCATTTTAATAGGGGAAATAAGTATTTGACCCCCTCTCAATCAGAAAGATTTCTGGCTCCCAGGTGTCTTTTATACAGGTAACGAGCTGAGATTAGGAGCACACTCTTAAATGGAGTGCTCCTAATCTCAGCTTGTTACCAATATAAAAGACACCTGTCCACAGAAGCAATCAATCAATCAATCATATTCCAAACTCTCCACCATGGCCAAGACCAAAGAGCTCTCCAAGGATGTCAGGGACAAGATTGTAGACCTACACAAGGCTGGAATGGGCTACAAGACCATTGCCAAGCAGCTTGGTGAGAAAGTGACAACAGTTGGTGCGATTATTCGCAAATGGAAGAACCACAAAAGAACTGTCAATCTCCCTCGGCCTGGGGCTCCATGCAAGATCTCACTTTGTGGAGTTGCAATTTCATGAGAACGGTGAGGAATCAGCCCAGAACTACACGGGAGGATCTTGTCAATGATCTCAAGGCAGCTGGGACCATAGTCACCAAGAAAACAATTGGTAACACACTACGCCGTGAAGGACTGAAATCCTGCAGCGCCCGCAAGGTCCCCCTGCTCAAGAAAGCACATATACATGCCCGTCTAAAGTTTGCCAATGAACATCTGAATTATTCAGAGGACAACTGGGTGAAAGTGTTGTGGTCAGATGAGACCAAAATGGAGCTCTTTGGCATCAACTCAACTCGCCGTGTTTGGAGGAAGAGGAATGCTGCCTATGATCCCAAGAACACCATCCCCACCGTCAAACATGGAGGTGGAAACATTATGCTTTGGGGGTGTTTTTCTGCTAAGGGGACAGGACAACTTCACCGCATCAAAGGGACGATGGACGGGGCCATGTACTGTCAAATCTTGGGTGAGAACCTTCTTCCCTCAGCCAGGGCATTGAAAATGGGTCGTGGATGGGTATTCCAGCATGACAATGACCCAAAACACACGGCCAAGGCAACAAAAAAGTGGCTCAAGAAGAAGCACATTAAGGTCCTGGAGTGGCCTAGACAGTCTCCAGACCTTAATCCCATAGAAAATCTGTGGAGGGAGCTGAAGGTTTGAGTTGTCAAACGTCAGCCTCGAAACCTTAATGACTTGGAGAAGATCTGCAAAGAGGAGTGGGACAAAATCCCTCCTGAGATGTGTGCAAACCTGGTGGCCAACTAAAAGAAACGTCTGACCTCTGTGATTGCCAACAAGGGTTTTGCCACCAAGTACTAAGGCATGTTTTTGCTGAGGGGTCAAATACTTATTTCCCTCATTAAAATGCAAATCAATTTATAACATTTTTGACATGTGTTTTTCTGGATTTTTCCTTGTTGTTATTCTGTCTCTCACTGTTCAAATAAACCTACCATTAAAATTATAGACTGATCATTTCTTTGTCAGTGGGCAAACGTACAAAATCAGCAGGGGATCAAATACTTTTTCCCCTCACTGTAGGTGTTAAACCAAAATTGGCCGACTTGGCAAAACTGTGGCAGCAATCTTCGCGATACAAAACGTGGAGGAAAACCGATTGTGAACCCGAATGTGAGGACCAATCCCACCGAAAGAAGCCACCGTCGTGCCCCGAGCAGATATCGCTAATCCACCTCCGCTGGATTTCCCAGAATCCTACTCTGTGTTTTTGGGAGGAATCGCTCTATCCTGAGAAATCTGTAAGTCTTGCCACGACATTAAAAGTTCGGGCCTTTCGTCAATTTCATTAGAATAATAATATTGATATTTGATATTTCGCCCCGCTTCCAGTATTGCGAGACATACTTCTTCATCTTCTTCCCATGATGTATTGTCCCAGTTTTTTTTTAATTTTTTATGTATGGCTACCTGGAGTGGTTCCGAGTTCCAAAACGGTCGTGGAAACGCGCCGATTTATTTATTTCCTTCTCTCTCCCGACCCCCCCTGTTCCTCTCTCTGGCCTTTGCGTGTGTATCTAGCAAGCTCTTGAAATCCACGCTGGTGCTCATGCCCCTGTTTGGAGTTCACTACATCGTCTTCATTGCCATGCCTTACACTGACAGCAGCCGCCTCCTCTGGCACATCCAGATGCACTACGAAATGTTCTTCAACTCCTTCCAGGTACTCGTCGCTCGCCTTCTCTCCCCTCGCACTCTCTCTCTCTCTCCTCCCCTCGCACTCTCTCTGTCCCTCGCTCGCTCGCTCGCTCTCGCGCGCCACGCTTGCACGCCGCGTGGCTTACGCCGCAGCAAGCCACCGCGCCCATTGTAAGTGGGCGAGTTCGGCCTTGCGCGTGTGTGTGTCTGTGTGTCAGCGTGTGTGTGTCTGTGTGTGTGTGTCAGCGTGTGTTTAGTGGGGAGCGGCGGCGTAGCGGTTAGCGCGCTGCGCTACGAAGCCGGCGACTCGAGTTCCGATTCCCGCTCACGGCCACCGACACCCGGTGACGATCAATTGATCTCAACCGGTCCCTGGGCCTCCCCAGCCTCAAATGAGTACCCGGTGCGGTGTGTAAAAGCAATCGCCACTGGGGAGACAAAGGCGGCCGTGCGTGGTGCTGGCCACCCACCCCCCATCGTGTGCCGTTCCAGGCCTTCGTAGGTGCTGCTCGCTAACAGCACTTGCTCCAACAGTGTGTTCAGGCTATACGGGGGATCTTTGTCCTTGTCTCTCTTTGTTTAGTGGGGTCAAACTTGGGGTCGCCACCTTTCCTGGTTTGTTTTTTTCCCCTTCCCAGGACCGATGCGTTTAAAGCCCCCCCACCCACCCCCCGTTTAATTATAGGAATGTTTAATTAAACAATTAAACATTCCTATAATTAAACACACCACGCGATGCTTTTTGGGGCCGTCCATAAATGACGTCACGCACCTGGGTAGGGGGGGGGGTCAGACATTTGTGACGTTGTGTGACGAGGGGGGAGGGGGGCTTGAGAAATGTGACGTCACATCAAAACTTTAAATAAATATAGACAACACGTTCTACTTAATTAAATAGACTTTTTAATAAATGTTTTATCTTACAACATCAGAGTGCAGCGCCACATTAAATACGCGCACTACAATGACTATAGTTGAAAGCGGTTTGAAGCATGTTTTATTTTTTTTGGGGGGGGGAGGGCAGAGCTTTGTGACGTCATATTTCAGGGAGGGAGGGTCTGACTTTTTGTGACGTCGTGTGACGAGGGGGGGGGAGGGGGGGGTTTAAAAAATCGTCCAAAATCGCGTGACGTCATTTATGGGCGGCCCCCTTTATACGGCACATAGAAGTGTCCTCACCCCTTCCCCGCTGATGTAAGATATCCCCATTTTATCCCGCCCCCCGCCCCCCCCCCACCCGTTGCGAGAGATCCGTTCCCCAGTTTTCCACCATTTGCAAATTCCGAGGCGGTTACCCTGGGACGCACGGACAACCGCACGCGACGCGACCTTACCCTCTCGCCCGCCGACGGAGTTAAAAATTCGGCTTCACTTTGCAAACTCGCAGCAGCCACCCTGCCTGCCGTCCGCCGGCGCGGCCGCACACGCCGAGGTGACCATTTCGCTGAGATGGCGCGGGGGGCCACGTCTTTCCCAGGGCGTCTTGGCAGGGGTGGCTTTTGCCCGCGCCTCGCCGCGCGCGAACGCGAACCTGCGCCGCCGCGTTCGACGAGGCCGCGGCGCGACCCGCGCGTGCCTCGCCGCTTTACCCCGCTGGGTGAGACGAGAGGTGGCGGTGGAGAGGACCTTGTGGCTTTGGCTTGGGTGGGAATGTCGACGGTTAGCGCCGCTGTTTCATCAGAATCACGACCTTTATTTTTCCTCGGTAGAAATGCGATGAGCTATGAAGCTCTTTTTGCTGTTGTTGCGCAGGTGTACAGCCGGGTGCACGGGGTCACAAAGTCACGACAATAAACAATACAAAGTGGGGGGGGGGGGTGGGGGGGGTGGGGGGGGGTGGGGGGGAACGATCGGAGCGCAAAAGTAGAGGAGAGGAAAGCAAATCAGGCAAAATAAACACGTGCAATAGATGAAGTATATATAACTTTAAATTGCTTAAGAACACCGATTGTCAGGCTTGGGCAAGGTAGGAAAACAACAAACCCAGACCACAGCAAGACAACGACACACACAGAGTCTCCTACTCCTCCTCCTCCTTCCTCCCCACTTCCCTCCCTCCTCATCGCTCCCTCCACCTCCTCAATCACCGTCACACCGGGTGACTGAAGAATAAGTGGGAGACCACTTTGAAATGCGAGTACGAGTGCGATAACCGCTACACCGCTGTGGCAGACACGCGTCCCGTTTCCTCTGCTCCGCGATTCACAAGCTGTTTTTCCACAATCGAGGGGTAAAATATATAAAGGGTGTTTGTTAAACCGGCCACCGCCACCCAATCAGTAAGGTTTGGCACGTAAACAGCACACTTAAAACCGAAACAGGATTTCTCCACAACTCTGGCTGTTGCCTGATGATGCTGGTTGTAATTACTGGCTGAAACTTCGTACTCGAATTGTAAAATGTTGCGGCGGGTTTACTCTCCAATGCACAACCGGTGTGCTGTACTTGTAGCGAATTGGCACGTTTTGTTTATCTGACAAACCTCTAAATAATTGGCTGTCGGGTGGCGGTGGTGTTGGTGGTGGCGGGTTTAGCGACACGTTTATATTCACACTCTCTAACCCAACAAACCTTTTTTTTATGGATAATACAAACCTCTATTAATATGAACCTCTATTATATGTATTGGTCGCAAAAGCACTTACTCCCTGTTAAACTTGTTGTTTTCTTTATAAACGTGTTGTTGTTGTTGTTGTTTTTACCAAGCTTCCTGATGCTTATTTTTATTTTATTTTAAGTAACCTTAGTCAAAGCAGCAACAACGATACCGTTAAATTTCGATTGAATGCTTTCGTGACTGCAAGGATTCATCTTCTTTGGTTCTTTCGGTAAAGTCACGTAGAATGAGAATAAAATAATACATTGATAAAATAATATTATTGTGTTATTTTATTTTATCAATTTATTATTTTATTCTCATTCTACGTGACTTTACCGAAAGAACCACGTAGAATGAGAATAAAATGAGAATAAAATAATAAATTGATAAAATAATTTTATTGTGTTATTTTATTTTATCAATTTATTATTTTATTCTCATTCTACGTGACTTTACCGAAAGAACCAAAGAAAACGATACCGTTGATAATTTTGACTTGGGCATATTACTAAGTGTTTTTTATAAATTAAACATATTTTCATTGTTGTTGTTGTTGTTGTTAAAGCCTTCGTGGTTGGTAAGTGAGAAAAGGCTGGCCGTGTTAATTACCGTATTCTTGTGAGTATAATAATTTAAGACGCTGTCAACAAAGTCAAATCTTTGCCCGATATTAATAAAGTCATACAAATCTGGCCGCAGAACTCACAGATCTGCCGGATTACAAGACGCAGTTCCAAACTATACTTTAAAATGCAGGGTGGGTAAAGTGCGTCTTGTAATCTGGAGAATACGGTAACATGCTAAAGTTGTGAAACTCATGCACTTATGGCAATGAAAAAGACGTTTTTCGTTACAGGTGTGGTGGGCGATATTATTCCCAAGTACGAATGATGGAATGAACAATATTTTCCATCACCCCCGAAGCTTCAGGAATTAACAAGAACCCTTGTTTATGAATAGTATTTTATTTCTACCTTCGTCGCTTCATCTTAAGCAGCTTAGCGGGCTTGTCACCAGGATTATAAAAGCTCATGCATTTACCGTACGCACATTTATACAAAGCACCCCGTATAGCCTGTAACAGACTGTTGGGGCAAGTGCTTTTAGCGAGCAGCACCTATGAAGGCCGGAACGGTACACGAGGGGGTGGAGTGGCCAGCACCAAGCCCGGCCGCCTTTGTCTCCCCAGTGGCGATGCTTACTACACTTCGCACCAGGTACTCATTTGAGGCTGAGTAGACATAGGCGAGGCCAAGGACCGGTTCGGATAATCGTCACCGGTGTTGGTGGCCGTGGGCGGGGAATCGAACTCGGGTGGCCGGGTTCGTGCCGCGGTGAGACAACCGCTTGCACTACCGCTCCAATACCAATACCCGCCATTTGCCTGTGCCAGGCTAGGTGCACTTTGAGGCCGTCACGTGAAGTGTCGAAGGCTCGCTGACAGGAGGTCTCGAGACAGACCCAGCAGGTGCCGTCGGTTGACTGACTGAGATGACCGGCAGATGCACCACCAGCTGTACCCCCTGCTGTGCCAGGCTAGGTGCATGAGGAGGTCTCGGGACAGACCCAGCAGGTGCCATGGGTTGGCTGACTGAGATGACCGGTAGATGCACCACCAGCTGTACCCCCTGCTGTGCCAGGCTAGGTGCATGAGGAGGTCTCGGGACAGACCCTGCAGGTGCCATGGGTTGACTGACTGAGATGACCGGTAGATGCACTACCAGCTGAACCCCCTTACTGTGCCAGGCTAGGTGCAGGAGGAGGTCTCGGGACAGACCCTGCAGGTGCCATGGGTTGACTGACTGAGATGACCGGTAGATGCACTACCAGCTGAATCCCCCTACTGTGCCAGGCTAGGTGCAGGAGGAGGTCTCGGGACAGACCCTGCAGGTGCCATGGGTTGGCTGACTGAGATGACCACTGGTAGATGCACCCCCAGCTGTTCCCCCTACTGTGCCAGGCTAGGTGCAGGAGGAGGTCTCGGGACAGACCCTGCAGGTGCCATGGGTTGGCTGACTGAGATGACCGGTAGATGCACCAACAAGCTGTACCCCCCTACTGTGCCAGGCTAGGTGCATGAGGAGGTCTCGGGACAGACCTTGCGGGTGCCATGGTTTGGCTGACCGAGATGACCACTGGTAGATGCACCCCCACTGTGCCCCATGACGCCGCTCGCCGCACACACCGATGCCAACGCACGCGTGCACACCTCCGCACACCTCCGCGCACCTCCGCGCACCTCCGCGCAAGTAACCCCTTCGAAGTGCCGCCAGACTTCCACGCGGCACGGAGTGACTCGCTCGCTTCCACCCATCGTTGTCCATGCCTCTAACCCCCCCCCCCCTCCTCCCCTGCCCAGCTTGCGCCGCTTACGTTGCCAATTGTCCCCGGCCGCGGTGCTTTGCATGTTTAACCATGTGCCCCCCCTCCCTTCCCCTCCTCCACCGCCTCCACCGCCTCCACCGCCACCGCCGCCGCCGCCGCCGCCGCCATCGCGCCTCTAACCCACCTTCGCTGTACCGCCTCAAGCAAACTGGCCAAGTCGACGCTGGTGCTAACAGTCGTGTTTGGCGTGCACTACGTAGCCTTTGTCGGCTTCCCCGACAGTGTCGGTGGCGTAGCCTGGGAGATCCGCATGTACGTCGATTTGTTTCTCAACTCCTTCCAGGTGAGATACGCACGTTGTTCAAGAAACCCGGTATTGAAACTATCTGAAAAAATATATATCTATTTTTTTATTTTTTATTCTACCAGGTTAGGGCCCACTGAGCCGCTATATAGCTTTTGTTTTCAGAAGCGACCACGAAGTGTCTTATCGTCAACGTCATCATCATCATCATCACGTGGGAATTTGTAGCAGCCAAATACTCTAAACGCACGTTGTTGATTCTAAATGTGGAGAGAAAAACCGGAGGACCCGGAGAAAAATCCACGCGACCACAGAGAGAGAGAGAGAGACACGCAAACTCCAAATAGACAGCAGGCATCAGAATCGGGAACGAACCCACGACCTCCTGTGTACCAGGGGAGGTAGCTAACATCTCCTAGCCACCGTGATGATGATGAGAGAGAGAGACACGCAAACTCCAAATATACAGCAGGCGTCAGGGTCGGGATTGAACCCACGACCTCCTGCATACCAGGCGAGGTAGTCAACATCTCGTCATTGTGGCGCCGGTAAGGGTCTCTGCGGGACCCCGGACAAGAAGTGGGTAGCGCACCGCCCCATGCAGCCAATATCTAGCAGCCAATTTATACCAATTTATTTATACCAGTGTTCTTCATGGCAAGGCTCGGGGGTCACTGGCAGCCACCTGGTGACCTTTTCGTGTGGTCCACTGACGTGTGGCCCCCGACAGTAAACAAATCGTGAAATACTCCACATCATTATCGTCATGATGATGTCTTATCGGCGAAAGTGCTACCCCCCCCCCCCCCTGAAAATGAGTGAAGAACATTGATTTATACGGCAAAGGAGAGTGCGGGTCACCTGATAAACCGCTACTCGTTTCAAATGTCCTTTCGCACAAATTCAACTGTTGTTGGCGATTCGCACCCGCAGGCACGGTGGTACCGACGCGAGTGACACATCTGCTCTGGGCTAATGGACTCGCGAAGGTTTATCCGGCCAGGTGGCTCAACGGTAGAGCAAGCGGCTCGCAATCGGAAGGTTGCCAGTTTAACTCCTAGTCGGGGTGCGTTGACTCACTCGGTCCCATTATCCCTCCTGGGGCCGATACGTTTAGTACAGCACCACCGTCCGGGGAAGTCAAGAGTGGCTCTCCTATGGATAGACTCGGTCCCTGCATAAGGGATGTGGAATTTTCGCCACTGGCTGTGATCGTGCTCCTCAGAGCGACCTGCAGTGGTTTTCTGTGTCGTCGTTTTTGTTGTTGCTGCTTCCATTTCTGGAGCTGGCGCTGTCGTGAGCTCCCACGGCCCTCTAGGTCCCACGGCCTCACGCCATTCTGCCCTTTCTCATCTCGGCCTCTGCACTGAGTGGGAGGTGTTGTGAGTTGGGGCCCTTGTTAGTGGTGCCTTATGGGTGGAGCCTTGTGAGTGGGGCCTTGTTAGTTGGGGGCCTTGTGAATTGGCGGCCTTGTTGATGGGGCCTTGTGAGTGGACCTTGTTAGTGGGGGGCCTTGTGAGTTGGGGGGCCTTGTGAGTTGGGGGCCTTGTTAGTGGGGCCTTGTGAGTTGGGGGCCTTGTTAGTGGGGCCTTGTGAGTGGGGCCTTGTTAGTGGGGCCTTGTGAGTGGGGCCTTGTAAGTGGGGGGCCTTGTGAGTGGGGCCTTGATAGGGGGGCTTTGTGAGTGGGGCCTTGTAAGTGGGGGGCCTTGTGAGTGGGGCCTTGTAAGTGGGGGGCCTTGTGAGTGGGACCTTGATAGTGGGTGACCTTGTGAGTGGGACCTTGCTAGTGGGGGGCCTTGTGAGTGGGGCCTTGCTAGTGGGACCTTGTTAGTGGGGGGGGGGGGGCTTGTATGGGACCTTGCTCGTGGGGGACCTTGTGAGTTGGGGGCCTTGTGGGGAGAAAGGGGCCTTCGTATCAGATGCGAATAATGACGATCTCTGCGTGATAATTCCACAAATAAATCACTGTACGGTTAACCTCGCAAAATAATTTTGACGTGTATGGAATACTCAACACTTTCGTCAATAACACTGCCCTAAAGGGATTTTTTTTGTTGAATTACATTTTCGGCCAATGTGTCATTTTCGAAGAACGTGTTCAGTCATTTTGTTATAATGTTGTTGTTATTTGTGCTTTACGCATTTACTGCCAAGGCAGCGTCACAAAACAAATTCCTATTTTAATCCCCGCTTTTAGTTGCCTCTTGTATTTTTTTACTGATTCTAAAGCTCGTAACCAGGGCTCGGCATACCAAAACAACAAGAAGAGGTATTTTTGTTCGAGTTCTGTGTAGTAAAAAATAACAACTCCATATTGCAAGAGCCGCAATGCCACTGTGGTGAATGCGAGACGGTCGTCCTTAATAAAGAACCGTCACAAAACAGTCCTTAAAGAGCCACGGGTTTTCCCGACCGCTGCTCACGACGTAGCGAGTTGATGGGACTTGATGGCTCTCGTTGTGGGCTGTCGGCCCGTGATGATCTCGGCCCAGAGCCTCATAAAATCTTAACTTTCCAGCAGACGCGGAACTCGTCAAAATTAAATAACGCAATGTTATGAGCGTTGATAACGGCGAGATTTTTTTTTACGTAAAACACCGACACACCAAGAGAGTTTCCTTCCCTCAATATGTAATCTGTAGTTTGGAAAAGAAGGCAGAGACATACTTGTGGGCCTGTGGCCCTGTTTATCAGGCTCTGTCTCAGCCCGGTCACCATGGCCTGCACAAAAGAAACCCAAATGTATTAAACTCGTTGTTTTTGTTTGCACTGCATTGATACATTCTATCTCCGAGAATGATCGGAATCAAGAATCTTTATATATCCTGGAGAAATCCGACGAGCTACAAAGCTCTCTCATTCACAGATGTCCCACTCAATTATATGCAGGGTGCTTCATTTTATTTTTTAGCACTTCTCAGAATTTCCAACAGCGCCACAAGAAATGCGCCGCCTCCGGGCTCTGGAGAGCACCTGGAGAAGATTCCAGGCCACGCGTTGACAACGATGGCCAACAAGTGGAGACTCTTTGACTTTTTGAAGCTATTAACATTACATTTGTTGTCATGTCACAGTGTAGTATCCGTTCTTATTCCAGTAAAAAAACGATAGTCCAATGTAAGTGTTAACGTTTTTGAAGCACCCTG
The DNA here is from genome assembly GCF_048934315.1 of Petromyzon marinus. Lineage (NCBI taxonomy): Eukaryota > Metazoa > Chordata > Hyperoartia > Petromyzontiformes > Petromyzontidae > Petromyzon > Petromyzon marinus. The sequence continues at coordinate 6,656,127 of NC_133722.1, forward strand.
TATATATCAGATTGAGTGTCATGCCATGAACATTAAAGTGGGTTCTGAATTACGGCAAGGGGCTGGTGTCAGCTCTGTCACTAATGACTTCTTGCTAGTGCATTTAATCCTGATAAAATTCTAACACTGACAATTAACATAATCATTTTGTTTCATCACACGCTGTGAACATTTCTCCCCGGGATGAATCGTGGCGTGCCTAACCTTCACGTGCAGTGGCAGGGCGCTCCAACAGATGTGAAGTTTGAGGTGCTAAGAAAAGTGACTTTATGTATCGACACACGATTGATTTTCTTTGCCCATATGTCCTCTCTCTTGTCTTTGTGTGTGTCTCTCTCTCTCACACACACACAGGGGTTCTTTGTGGCTATCATCTACTGCTTCTGCAACGGAGAGGTGAGTGTATTCCATGGCCACTCAATGCAATGCAATGACAACGAATTTCTCGAAAATCTCAATGTAACTGCATCTCAAGATGTCACATGGAAAGTGGGGCATGTGCATCAGAAAGACAAATATCCCCGTATAGCCTTAACAGACTGTGGGGCAAGTGCTGTTAGCGAGCAGCACCTGTGAAGGCCGGCACGGCACACGAGGGGGTGGGCTGGCCAGCACCACGCCTGGTCGCCTTTGTCTCCCTAGTGGCGATGTTTACTACACACCGCACCAGGTACTATTTTTGAGGCCGAGTCGATCTAGGGGAAGCCCAGGAGCAGCTCGGATAATCGTCACCGGTGTTGGCCGCGAGCGGGAATCGTTCTCGGGTCGCTGGATTTGTAGTGCAGCGCGCTAACCGCTACACCACTGCTCCCCATAATCACGTGCATCATCATCATCATCGGCAGCAGCAACAGCATCATCAGCCACCGATTGATGGCATTCCCACCACTGAACTGGCACTGGTGAGAACCTGGGTTTAAACGTGGCTTTCAGCCTCACATGGCTAAAGCAGGGTTCTCAAGTGTGGGTAGCTAATGCTTCGAAGCCCAGTCTAATTATAATGATAATAATAATTTATACATCTAAAAAATAAAAATTCGGGTTTCACTTAATTTAGTTCAATTCCAGCGTAGGGAAATTCAAATGTCAGGTTGACCGTCGTGCGGCAGACATCGATCTCGTAGCAGAGTATGTGGGGAATTTGCCATCTTCGCCGTTTAGCAACAGAATAATCCATTTGTACGATTTTGGAAAAATCCACTGCGTGGTCGGTGGTGCACACGCACACACACACACGCGCGGGGTGCAGAATGGTCTGTAAAAGTGCCAAACGGATTAGTTTGTCTCTTGACGTAACGCTGAGCGTACAACTGGGAAAACAAGAAGAAGAAAAAAATGTTGACGGCCCAAAAATTCCCGACTCCACGAGTGAAGTAAATCACGAAAAAAACAATGTTTTGCCCCGATTTCAGTTGAAGATTTGAACAAAAAAAATAATTCTTTATGGCGAGCCAGTGACTTCAAAAATCTTCTTCTGCAGCAATTCTCCATCACAATCGCCGCGCGAGATATTCCTTCGGGGATTCTTCTCCGTGTCTCGCGGGCGGCCCGTGACGCCGGCGGTGCAAAAGGGGACGCGCGGTGGCTAGTAAATTAATTAAATGCTACACGCGGTAATATTTTGACAACAAAAAAAAACACCGAGGGATGCGTGGGAGGGAAGGGAAGGGGAAAAAAAATCGCGTCCCAGAGCACGTCCCAGCGAGGAGATGGAAGCGATGAGATCAGTTTTGCGCTGAGCAGGTGGGCGGGGCGGGGTGGAATTGTAACATCTCAGGATCGTGAGAGGCAGCCCTTGGGTAGGGCCCTCGTCCAGCGCTGGATTGAACACGGCTGCCGCTACTGCTGCTGCTGATTGATGACCACCGTTATGCCTTCGTAGGTGCTGCTCGCTAACAGCACTTGCCCCAACAGTCTATTACAGGCTACACGGCGGGGGGGGGGGGGGGTCTTCTTTGTATTGCCCATGGGCATGGCGGGCAAGGTTGGGTTGTCAGAGGCAGCGGCTCGCTTAGGAACCTTCATGCAGCAGTGGATTGAACACGGCTGCAGCTGATCTTCTCTCGCACACCGTACGTAGCCAATCCGCGCTAATCGGAGGTGCGGGGCGGGGCGGGGCGGGGCGGGGCGGGGCGGGGCGGGGCGGGGCTGGGGTGGGCGGACAACAAACTGAACGCGCAAAGAAGCAGTTGCCGCTGCTGATTTATTGTGATTCGAGATGAGAAATTAATCCGAACGGCGTGTTGCAATGTACGCGAACTACCCCTGGGCATAGCCCCGTTGTGTGCACTGGGACGAGCTGTTTGGGGTCATAGCGGGAAACGTGGCCAGAAGCACTTTTTTGTCTTCTCAAGATGAATTAAGCTCCACGGAGTGTTCTCTTAGTGGGCCAGAGAGCACGCTCTGTTTTTAACTCTGGGTGGGAGGGGAAGGGGGGGGGGGGGGGCGTGCTGCCGTCGCTGTACCCTGCGGGAGTGAAATTATTTTTTGTGTTGTTGTCCCATCATCCCACACGTGGGTTTTGTTCAAGGACTTTGCAGGGGGATTAAGACGCCGTGGGGGCAGGGGGGGGGGGAGCTGTGTACACAGTTATTTTTTGCGCAAGGACAAGCCGGGCCTTGTTGGTTGTGCTGCTGCTATCGTTGGAGTGGAGTGTGGCGGGCGAATGGGCTTTCAAGGTGAATTTAACTCGAGCTAAACTATTTTTACTTGAGCAGGTGAGGCCCACTGAGCGATCTATGTGGCCCCTTTGTCAGGAGTTTATTTTCTGCATTGTTTTATTTGGCGAACGCTATTTTACCGCGACTTCCCATAGTCAAAACACCAACCTACATTTGCAAGATATATATCGATAAATATTTCATGAGTTGCACGTCAGCTCCCCCCCCACATAGCCACAGAGCCACTCTACGGCCTCCTTCCCCTCCTATTTCAAGTGCAGGGCAATCAGCCGGCCCGGCACGCCCTGACGCACTTCACAGCCGTGGACGATGATGAGCCACGCATGGTCACCTCCTGGCTCCGCGCAAAATTCGCACCACCACCAGCAGCATCAGTGGGCTGTCGCGTAAGTAGCACGGCCCCATCGATGTTCGGAAGCAGCGACACGCTGCCTGGTCACACGGGAAGCGGTTTAACTTCACCCGTTGGTGCCTTGGGTTGGGTCGAAGCCAGGCGTCTGGGCGGATGGATCGCGTGCGAGGTCTTCGTTCGACACTTTCACGGCTCTCCATTCCATTCGTCGTTCCAGCCAGCGTGGGTGTCCCACATGCTCAGTATTGGGGGGGTGGTGCATCGGCTAGTCATCTCAGTCATCTCAGTCATCTCAGTCATCTCAGCCAGTCGACCCGTGGCACCTGCGCCTTCACCTTGACCTCCTGCCGGCGGGCGTTCGACGCTCCGCGTGGCCGTGACGTGCACTTAGCCTGGCACAAGCGCTAAAGTGACGTCACCGCCACTCAGTGGCGGATGGCGGTGGTTGTTACTGGGGCTGAACGATTTGAAAAGTCCGATTACATTCTTATTGGAATTGTTTTATTACTTATTATAACTTTATGTATTTAACTTAACAATTGTTCTATGTTTGATTGTTCTATTTCAATTAAAACATGTTAATAAATACATATTGGAAGCAATTCATATCTATTAAGTTCTCATCCTTGCATTAGAATATTTAGAGCAGTTCATATTTTGATGTTATCACGTGGAAATGCTCCATCACATGTTGAAAATCTATTACACAGTGAATATTGAACTGAAGTCTGACTTAATTTTTTTCGCGCAAATCAAATCGCGATATCTGTCAGCAAAAATCGCAATTAGACATTTTCCCCAAATCGTTCAGCCCCTGGTTGTTACCGCCACACGCTCCACTCTGCTCACACGTCGTGCCCGGGGGACTTCAGACGCAGCACGGGTGGTGGCTTCAAAATGTCGACATGAAGTGGGGGGTGGTGGTGGGGTAGAGTAAGTCCGGTGCCGCGTGTTGTACTTTGTCCAGCGTCTTGGCCACTGCAGCTTGGTGGCGAATTTTTGGCGAGTGGTGTTGGTGGGGGGAGGGAGGTGGTGATGTTGGTGGGGGGGGGGTGGTGGTGTTGGTGGGGGGGGGGTGGTGGTGTTGCTGGGGGGGGGTGGTGGTAGGGGGGGGGTGGGGGGGGTGGTGGTGTTGCTGGGGGGGGGGGTGGTGGTGGTGTTGGTGAGGGGTGGTGGTGGTGGTGGTGTTGGTGGTGGGGGGGGGGTGGTGGTGGTGGGGGGGGGGGGTGGTGGTGTTGGTGGTGGTGTTGGTAGGGGTGGTGGTGATGGTTGTTGCACAGCAACAGGCGGCCACGGTAGTGGGAGGGATGTTGAAGGGTTGTCCTTTTTAACACCTGAGATTGATTCTCACGGTGACGTTTAGCTGAATGTCCACCAAATTGGGGTGGGTGAGCTGATCGGGTCCGTACCGGGGGTGGCACAGTGATATCCGCTGCAGAGTAAGCGCCATCGGAGACGGGCTGAGCCAGCCAGCCAGCCGGGCCCAGCAGACGCGCGTTCTTCTCGAGGTACAAACGTCGCAGAGTACTTCGGGCTCCTCCTGGCCAACGCCACTCCCGAGGAGCACCGCCAGTCGGGAGCGCTTTGACTACGCACGTTGGCAGTGAAGCACCAATGATTTCACCGTGTAACAAAACATTTTTTTTTCCTTCCTGGGTAAGTAAGCGATATTTCAGAATTGCTGATGCCTCAAAAGTACAGGAAATGGCTGTTATTATTCCCCACAAACTTTGCTTTTGTGACCAGGACACAAACGCTAAGTTAATAATCCACTCCATTAATAACACTGTGGAACACATTTATATATATTTTTCTGTTCCTGGGTAGTAAGTGTTATTTCCGAATTGCTTATGCCTCATAAGTACAGAAAATCGATATTATTCCCCCGAAACTTTGCTTTTGTGACCAGGACATTGATATTTTGAAATGTACCTATTTTCAATGAGAAAACGTGGTTGTGCATTTGTGTCATTCCTTCACGTAAAGTCCTGGTCGCAAAAGCAAAGTTTGTAGGGAATAATAGCCATTTTATATACTTTTGAGGCATAAGCAATTAAGAATATAACACTTTCCACCCAGGAACAAAAAATCGCGTTACATACATGCCTCTCAGATCGCCGCCATTCATGCCGAAGCAAGGCAGATGTGAGCAATGGGCAGTGATCATCTTTACTCTTTGGTTCTATTGGGTAAAGTCACGTAGGTGAAAGTAAAATAACAAAAAATCACGACGTTTCGGCCACAACACAAGCGGCCTTCATCAGGTGAAGGGACGAGACTGTCTGGAGGACAGCGCTGGAGTGGAAGAAGCCACGCTTAGATCACGACCTTTAAGCTTGTGAACAGACCCACCCCCCCCCACCCCCGAGGCAGTCCCCATTCTTTTGGCACCTTTCAAAAAGCTGACAAAGTGCGCACTTCGAAGGAGTGCGGTGGTGGCACGCTCGCGACAGCTCCGGCAGGAGCCCACGTTGTGCCAGACTTGTGTCGTAACGCCCGCAGGCGAGGTCCAGGAACACGGGCAGAGCGTCGCCATCGCTCGAGACGTCGTTGACGGCAGCGTGGTGAGGCTCGTTGCGGCGCCATTCGCCCCAAGAGATTTGAGGACGCACTCAGGGGGGTGACGGGGGGGCCTGGAACGAGCAGGGACATCTGGGTCCATCCCCGTCTTTGGGAGTGTCATGACACTGGCCCCTTCTCCAAGTTTTTGGACAGCCGGTGTTCTGATATGATGCTGATATCATTTTAATGTTATTTTTTTAAATACGATTCTGATATGATTCTGATATGATTGATATGATTCTGATATGATTCTGATATCATTCTGATGTTATTTTTTATACGATTCTGATATGATTCTGATATGATTTTGATTTGATTCTGATATGATTTTGATATGATTTTGATATGATTCTGAAATGATTTGGATACTATTCTGACATTATTCTGACATGATTTTGATGTTATTCTGATATGATTCTGATGTGATTCGGGTGAAAAAAACTTTCTCGCCAGTCCTGTGCATGGGATCCAAGATGTTTCAGTAGTTCAGGGGATGTGTTGTCTAGGCCCGGGAGCTTTGACTGCCAGGTTTCAGTTGTACAGCTGTTGAAGTGCTGAATGCACTTTCGGCAGTAGTGAAAGGCTTGGGATGGTGTTTTGCTTCACTATGCAGAAGTGACCTGGCCACAAATGATAGCTCAGCGAAGTGGCTTATCACGTGGAAATGGATAGCAGCCAAATACTCTAAAACGCACGTCGATTTTAAATGTGGAGGGTAAAACCGGAGGACCAGGAGAAATACCCACGCAACCACAGGGAGAACATGCAAACTCCAAATATACAGCAGGCATCGTCCTGGTCGAGATCAAACCCGCGCCCTCCTGCATACCAGGCGAGATAGTTAACATCTAGCCACTGCAGTACCCTGAACAGGAATGTGAATGGGATTGCGCGATGCATTTGATTCTGACGGCTGGTTCATCGCTGCGAACAAAGGTGTGATATGAGGAGCGGTGGCGCAGTGGTTAGCGACGCATTGCGTTATGAACTCGGCCACCCGAGTTCGATTCCCGCTCACGGCCACCAACACCGGTGACGATGATCTGAATCGGTCCTGGGCCTCTCCTAGGTCGACTCAGCCTAAAATGAGTACCTGGTCCGATGTGTACGCATCTCCACTCGGGAGACAAAGGCGACCAGGCGTGGTCCTGGCCACCTCCTCCATCGCGTTTCTGTGCCGGCTTTAATAGGCGCTGTGCGCGCTCGCTCACAGCACTTGTCTCCAGCAGTCTGTTAAAGGCTATACTGGGGGATCTTTGTCTGTGTCTGTGTGTGTGGTAATCGCCGTCCGTGCGTTTCAAAGCCACCAGGCAAATTTGCCCGCGTGGGTGTAGTTGTTGGGTCGTCGCCGTGCGCTGCGCCTTAATCGCACGCTTTAGCGAAAGGGGCCCCCGCCTGTCAGTCCCGAGCAACGCACGAGTCGAGGCCAGCGCCCGTTGCGCTGCGAGCGACCAGGTCGGTACCGCCGTTCTCCAAGCGGCGTGTACTTCCGCTTCATCGACCGCGTCACATAACGAGCGGCGGGGCCAGCGCGGAGGCTTGGCAGTGGATCTGTCACGGAGCGGTGGCTGGGTGACACAGCGGGGGGCGGGGGGATGGTGGATTGGGGAGGGGGGGGCAGGCGAGGGAGAGGGGGGTGCGCGATGGATGATGGTTGGGGGGGGAGGGGGGCGGGCACAAGGCGCCAAGTCAGCCCGGCTTAAATGTTGGCCTTAAAACAGAATCAGAATAATTATCTGTATTGGCTTTGGCCGCTTGTTATTGAAACGGGGTTCTCTCTCTCTCTCCCTTGTCTAGCGAATTGATGGGCTGTCTCATCTCATCGCTAGCCACCAATAATATTTGCACGCGGGAAAAAAAAACTCGTATTAAATTTCAAATTCTCATTTTTTAAAATTGAATTAGCAAAGGCGGGTGGGAGGGGGGGGGGGGTCCCCCTTCCACTTGCAGTAGTGTGAGCTGGAAATTTCAGGGCTGCACCTTTAACTTAGTTTTTTTGTTTTAATCTACAGGGTGGCCCAAAAATTCAGGAGATTTCGGGTTATTATATTTGATTGAACACTGGCATTAGAACATCTTAACCGTTTATTCTTTAACTTAATATTTGATCACTTATGATTAATATTGACTTAAAGCTTTCGTGACTGCAGGAATTAATATTCTCTGGATCTTTCCGTTAAGGCAGGTAGATAGAAAAAAATAATAAAATTATCACGACGTTTTGATCGCAACACGAGCAATCGTCATCAGGTGAAAAAAATATATAGCGAGAGAGCTGCCGCGGCAGGAGAACACACAATACAGTGGCCACCTCCACAGTTGCTTCGTCGTCATGGAGATAGGTCACCGCTCTTACATTGACATGCAAATTCCACCTCTAGCCCCGCCCACTTACCCTTGGGCTACACCCATCTCAAGCCCATGTAACTTCGTGTCTCGGCAGCTCTCCCGCTGTATTTTCTCCTGCCGTGGCAGCTCTCCTGCTGTATTTTTTCACCTGATGACGATTGATTGTGTTGCGATCGAAACGTCGTGATAATTGTATTGTTATTTTTCTACCTATCTACGTGGCTTTACCGAAAGACCCAAAGAAATATGATTTAATATATTTTTACCTCTTCCGCTGTTTACAAAACTCGACCAAGAAGAAGCCTGCGAATAAAGTGAGACGCAGTGGACGAATGTTCAAAAAAGATTACACGTGATGTAACCTCGAATAAAAGTCCTAAATTCATTTCAAAAGATAATTCATGCATCGTGCATTCGTGTCAACAGAAGTCAGTATGAACATTTGTGAGGAAAAAATGAAATAATCCTTTGTGATTTCTTAAAATACAGTGGTCGCTCGGTTAACGGTATTAATCGGTTCCAGGAAAACCACCGTTAATTGAAATGATCGTTAATCGAATATAGGAAATGCACGTTAAAGGCTTCATTTGTTCCACGGCGTTCGGAAGTTGACCCTTTTAACCAGAAAAAAACACGCAATTTTAATAAATAAAGTAAAAATAACATATTAAAGCATTCATATTAATAGAAATATGGTTACATAATGAATAAATAGAGCATAACATTTAAATTATTTCCTGAGGCAATGTACATAAAACAATTGCTTTGAAAACGCTCATAAAAGGGCGTTGCTCATTGGCTGAAGTCTGCTGCCAAGTCCACTTAGGAGCACTCTGATTAACACGTAGGCTTTCGCGACCAATATTATTCATAATAAAGGTTTTTGGGTTAGATCGCGTTTATTTATAAATGTGTCGTAACCCTCCACCACCCGACACGGCCAATCAGCAAAAAAAAAGTGTCAGGTTGACAAAAGACAAATAATTCACTACTTTAGCCCACCGGTGTGTTGAAGAGTGAATCCACATTTACAGTTTGAGTACTGTGACGTTTCGCTGGTAAATACATCCAGCATCATCGGGCAATTCGCCATGATGCTGGATGTATTTACCAGGGAAACGTCGTACTCAAACTGTAAATGTAGATTCACTCTTCAACACACCGGTGGGCTAAAGTAGTGAATTATTTGTCTTTTGTCAACGTGACACTTTTCTTTGCTGATTGGCCGTGTGGGGTGGTGGAGGGTTACGACACATTTATAAATAAACGCGATCTAACCCAAAAACCTTTATTATGAGCACTCTGATTGGCTGAGATTGGTGGCCTCGTGATATCGTAAACCGTATTGTTAATCGAAAATTGTATCGTTAATAGAAAAAATGGGACCCCTATGGGAGGCAGATCGTTTATCTAAATATGGGTAATCGATGGCATCGTAAACTGAGTGACCACTGTATATATATTTCAGATTTTTTGTTATCCTTTTTTTAGTTTACCAGCCTACTGAGCTGTATAGCTCTTTTTCAGAAGCAATCTGGCCACAAATTATAGCTCAAAGAAGTGGCTTATGATCACGTGGAAATGTATAGCAGCCAAATACTCTTAACACGTGACGTTGATTCTAAATGTGGAGGGAAAAACTGGAGGAGCAGGCGTCAGGGCCGAGATAGAACCCACGACCTCCTGAACACCAGGCGAGGCAGTTAACATCTCCTAGCCACCCCTACGTGTCCTGATATTTGGACCACACTGTGTGCGTATATAAAAAAATAATTTTCATCAAAAGCAAGAACAAATTTTAATAATGCTATTGCCTGTCAATTCCAAGGGAGATGGAAGAACCCGTGCAGAGAAAGTAATAATAATAATAATCTCATTTATTCCACAACCCCAACACCCACCCCATCGAGGATACGTCGGCGCCGCACGGCCACACGCGCGCCTCCGCGCGTCCTCCCCACAGCGCCCACCGCCTGACAATGAGCAGAGTGGCCCCCACCACGTGATTTCACATTAAATCCGCTGACCTGCTCACTCTCATCCCGTAAGCCGGCTGCAGGGAGAGAGAATCTCTGCTCATGAGTGAAATGGTCGCGCTTTGGGTTTTTAAATTTTATTTCGGGGGGGGGGGGGGGTGGTGGTGGTGGGGAGCTGTCTCGCTGTCGTGAGTCCGATGTGAGGAGTCTATGGGAACTCTAAGTCTTTGGGGAGTTATATGTCAGGCTGTCGGGTCGCTGTGGAGGTCTCCTGCGGGAGTTATATAAGTCTGCGTATCTCTACGTGGGTCTGTGGGTCTCTATGTGAGTCTTATCTCTAGACCAGTGGTTCTTCTTCACCTGTGGATGCACGCTGCACCCCGTGGGGTTGCGAGATGCCCTTTCTGGGGGTGTGCGAGACATGGGCAGATTTTCTTGCGAAGGTAAATCATCGAAAACACAAATTAAGCACGGGGCACGTGAGTTACAACTCACTTTGTTTCATCAAACCATACGCAGTTATTAACATTATATATATAAAAAAAAACATTTCATGATTGAGAACCCAAGGGGTACAAGGCCACAGTAAAAGGTTTAGAAGCGCTATCCTAGCTTTATCTGGATCTCTTGTGTGTGCTGATCCCTACGCATGCCTATGTGTGTGTGTCTGTACGTTGAACGTCTTTCCCACCGTGCGTGTGCACGTGTGGGTGCACGTGTGGGTACACGTGCGTGTGCACGTGTGGGTGCACGTGTGGGTGCACGTGTGGGTGCACGTGCGTGTGCACGTGTGGGTGCACGTGTGGGTGCACGTGCGTGTGCACGTGCGTGTGCACGTGTGGGTGCACGTGTGGTGCACGTGCGCGTGCACGTGCGTGTGCACGTGCGTGTGCACGTGCGTGTGCACGTGCGTGTGCACGTGTGTGTTTTGGGCTTCTTTGGTGCCGTGCGTAGCCAACCACGCATATGGGATTCGGTCCTTATATATGATTAACGTACAGCGTTGTGGGATGCCGCTGGCGTGCATGACGCTGTATACAATTAAAGCGTTGTCATGGCACTTGTTTTGCCAGTAGCAAAGTGTGAAAAATAAGAAGAGGCGTTTGCCCTTTCTGGCAAATAAAACAGGAGGTGTAAAGGTGCTCAAACACCAAATAGTTTTTCTTTGGTTCCTTCGGTAAAGTCACGTAGAAAGAGGAAATAATAAATTAAGTAATACCAAATAGACACCTTTTTGCAAGGAATAATTTGAAATATATATTTTTTAAATTAACACTCATGCAAGCGTCATTAGCATTATTGTTGTTGTGCGCCGCACGCGAGATTTTCGAAAACGCGCGTCACTTCGTTTTGGAGTTTCGTCAACGCTCCCGGCGATTGAAGGGAACCTGACGCGCCGTGCGTGCGTGCCCACTCCCCTCCCCCGCAGGTGCAGGCGGAGATCAAGAAGACTTGGGTGCGCTGGAACCTCAACCTCGACTTCCGCAGGAAAGTGCGCAGCGGCAGCAACAGCTACAGCTACGGGCTGACCGTCTCACAGGCGACGCACAGCGTGAGCACCAACGTGCCCAACCGGGCCCTCCTGCAGCCTCAGGTGGGCACGCGCGCTGCTCGCAAGCGTACAGCGACCACCCAAAGACGAAGAACCCCCGTGTAGCCTGTAACAGACTGTAGGGGCAAGTGCTGTTAGCGAGCAGCACCTATGAAGGCCGGAACGGTACACGAAGGGGGGGTGGGTGGCCAGCAACCACGCCCGACCGCTTTTGTCGATGTTTACTACACACACCGCACCAGGTACTCATTTGAGGCCGAGTCGACCAAGGGGAGGCCCAGGACCGGTTCGGATAATCGTCGCTGGGCGTTGGCCGTGAGCGGGAATCGAACCCGGGTCGCCGGGTTCGTAGCGCAGCGTAGCGCTGACCGCTACACCACCGCTCCCCACCGTCACCACCCCCGCCGCCTCTCTCCACCTCCCGGCTCGGCCGCCCCTCTGTCCACTGCTGTGGTGTCAGCACCGCCCCAACGAATGTTTGATTCGCCAGCAACGGCCGTGAACGATTGTTGCAATCCAGCATCGGCGGTTCAGTTTCCTTCCCAGTGAACAGGGAACCGTCGTTGGGCCAACGTTGCCCCAACATTGCCCCGACGTTGCCCCAACGTTGGCATGTTTATCGGGCTGTTGCTGAACCAAACGTTTGCTTCTGGCACCTCTCGCTGTCTTTTCTCTACGTTTGAACTTTTCTGTTTGTTTCGATTAACGTGCGTTTCGCACACGACCGTTAAGCACCCCGCTTGTTGGTCGTGCGATGATGTCCCTGAAGGACCCCGCTGCCGTACTCCGTTCCTCTGCAGTGTCGATGTTTTTTTGTTTCGTTTGTTGCTGTGGCTCACCCAGCGCCACGGATCTCCCGTGATGAAAAAAACAAGAATATCACTGGCCGAACGGGGACCATCATCCGTGTGACAACTTCAAATACGTCATTAGGCCTCCTTTGCCAGTACCAAAATGTAATAATAGGGGTTTTCCCCTTTTTTCTGGCAACAAAACTGAAACCTTTTTACAAGGATTCATGTTGCTGCATTAACCAGACATGAATCCCTATTATTACATTTTGGTACTGGCAAAGGAGGTCTAATGATGTAGATGCTCACCCCGAGCCCTCATTACTTTGATAGTGCAATGTCTTTGAGCTGTGTGACGCCTTTTGGCGTCATCTGATCGAGCACCAATTGGGTGGAGGCTCAAAAGAAAGCCGTCCCTTGGTGTGGACCAATCAGTTTCAAGGACAATGCATCAGATATTATCATAGTATGTTTTTTTGTTTGCATTTTGACCGCAGGTATTGTGGTTAATGCAGTAACGTGAATTCTTGTAAAAAGGTTTCAGTTTTGTTGCCAGAAAAAAAGGGGAAAAACCCTATTATAACTTCAAATACGCTTCAACTTACTCATCTCTGATGTGGGGTGGTAGGGTGGCGGGGGGTGGGTGTCTATGCAGAATGTGGGCGTGGCTACGCGGTAAAGGGGGCGAGGCCGTACACCATCGCCACGCCCCTGTTGCACAACTGCTGGCTGAGACGTGGGCAAAGGAGCCGGGGGGCCGGCCGCAGGGCGCGACTTGACCCCGCGGCGTTTCCAAGGGCGGGTTTCGTCTCGCGCGACCTAATCGCTCGGTGCGTGGGCCGGGGGCTTTTGTCCAGCCGCTGTCGACGCCTCATCAACGTTGCCTCCTACCTCGTTGAGTCGTCGACCGTGAGTCATATCGCCCGGTGCCGATTTCACATCGTAACGTTGGTGGCACCAACCGCTTTTCGTGCCGGCCCGTGACAACAACGCCTTTCAAGTTGACGTCGAGGTCGCGTCCTTTGCAGGAGTTCGTTGGTTGGTTGCATTCGCCGTCCAATGTTCTGCGTCTGCATTCGTTGTCGCGTTGCGACCGCCTGCCTGGCATTCACTCGCTCTTGTAAAGCCAGCTGGTCCTGAAAACAGGAACCACCGCGGGGTCTCGCCCGGTCATAAATAAATATGCCTGTCAGGTACGCAGGACCCCCCCCGGCAATCTCTTTGTTGAACCCGTCCCAGCACCAAGTGAGCCTCCCTCTCTTGGCCTACCACCCCCCCACCCCCCCCCCCCAAAAAAAAATCACCCGCGCAGCAGCTTGAGACCGGTGTCCGATTTGGACGCTTTACGAGAGATTAAATTCAGAACCTTATTTTATCGTGTGCTGCGTTCAATAAATCTCCGCAGGGTTCAATTCACTTTTATAACCGGACGCAGGATGTCCGTTGCTATTTGTTTCGTCTCTTACAATGAAAATCATTGAAAATCATAAATTATTTGAGGGCAGTTTTTTTTTCTTCTTCTTTTCTTCTTGGCTTATTCGCGAAGGCTGCGATGTGGCCAGCAGATCTCAATGGAGGAATTGATTCTTGTAATGAGATTGATCATATTCTTACGCCAGTATTATTTACAATGGTAGTAACAATGCTATTTATTTACCCAGGCGAGCGTTTCAGGAGGGCCCTGCTGCATTGGGATGTTTGGCCAATTCCATTTGTGAGCCACCCAGAGAGTAAAGAATATTTTTAAAAACCCACCACACATACGAAGAGGGGGGGGGGGGAGGGTGCTCAAAGCTCCACACAGATAGAATCAATAATCCAATGCTGTACTGGCATCTTCTGGCCACCTCTTAGCCCAATGCACGGCAGTCTCCAAACCGAGTACTAGCCAGGCTAAAAACCGGCTTAGCTTCCATCATCTCCATGGTAGCAAAGGACAGAGGCGTTTTGAGAAATTGAAGCAATTGGCGGGACCCCGGGGTCCCATCACTTTCCCCGGGGTGGGAAAACCCGTGTAGCGACACGAGTCTTGTTGCCTTACCGACAACAACAAAACTAGCGGCCAATCGATTGGCCTCGTCGAGAGCTACTCGGGGACACTAAGTTTCGTAAAAAGTTGAAAAATTACACAAACACGTTAAATTCACTGCCTGGTGGGCGGGGGGCGGCGGTGGGGCTCGCCTTGGCAAAGAAGCTGAGGATCGACGGCCGACCGGAGGGCGTCGTCGTCGCCGCGCGCGACTGCGGCGGACGCCCCCCGGGGGCTCGCGTTTGGCCGGTGGGGTGGCGCCCATCGTGTTGACCGCCGCCTGCTGCTGCTGCTGCTGGCGCTTGTTGGTGCGAGTCTGGGCGGGCGGCGCGTTGCTGTCGGGGTCACGAGTGGGGTGGACTGAAAAATAATAATAGTAATTATTCACCTGATTTTTGCGGGACCCCGGGGTCCCGCCAAATGATTCAATTGTCCAACAGCAGGAGGAATTTCACCATCAACATGACGATCATCGTCAGCCACGGTTAATCTACTGCTGGGTGAAAGTCTCCCCAAGCCGCCACCGCCTCTCACGGTCCTTCGGCGTAACAATCCACTCGGCACCCGCACATGGAACAGATTTAATCACTCCATTTCCTCGGGTTGACGCGTTCCATCCCTTGGCTTCCGCTCCACGATTATTATTCCCGATCATCGGCCATCGTATGAAGGAAGTTCAGCATGCGTACACGCGCAGTATTCGTTATTAATGACCGCGTTTCTGAACTGCAATGAGAAGAAAAGAGCAGGGGGGGGGCACACGCTGCTTTACAAAATCAACAAAGTGCCCACTGGCAAATGTGTGGCCCGCTATGCCATCCAGGCAGCTACTACCCCTCTTAAATATTCCAGTCTGCGAGCCAGGTTGTGTAAGCTTTCTAGTGCTGAATAAGTGGCAGAAGGGGCTCGCTCCCAGGTTACATGCAGCACTTTGTGCCCGTGCGCTAAACGATTCCACCGAGACCCTGCATCTGAAGACAAAACTCCCGCGTGAGTTGAGTGGTCTCGGCCCGGCCACCGCTGCCCTCGCTCGAAAAAAGTCAAATGCCTCCTCTTTGTTGTACGCACCCTTGAGGGGGGGGGGGGGGGGGTGGGGAAGCTGCCGCTTCTGGTCCGCGCACCGGACTTGCAAATCCAGAGGTCGGGGCAGGAGGGTTGGGATTTGGTCTCCTGGCGCAGCAGTTTTCCAAAAAGTTTCTTGAATCCCACAGCCTGCCCGCGTCGCTATCCACGCAGCGGTATAATGGGCACACTGCTGCTTAGTCTATGACCGGCTGGTCATGTGTGTACAGGGGGGGGGGGGGGGGGGTAAGGTGTGGATGCTCCTAGCGCTTTCAGAGACGTCTGACCAGCGTCGAAATAGGAGGCTGAAATTTTCCCCTTTTCCCTCTGCAGGTTCTCCCCCCTCGAGCAATTGCAGGGCTGCGCCTCTACCCCTTTTCCCGTCTTAGGCTCGAGGCCAGTCCTCGGTGGGGTCTTATTTTGCAGCTCGGTACCGAGCAATTAGGCCTGCTTGACTGCATGAAGCCTTCTGGTTACGTGAAATAGGCCCCCCCCCCATTTCTGTTAAGCAGCGAGTGTTGCGAAATACGATGGTCGTAGCAATGGAATGGGTGGGGTGGATTATTACGATGGATTATTACAATGGATTATTACGATGGATTATTACAATGGATTATTACAATGGTGGATTATTACAATGGCGGCGGGATCATTGAAGGGTGGCAGCGGTTTGGGTAGGCTGGCCTTCATTCAGCACTGGATTATTACAATGGATTATTACAATGGTGGATTATTACAATGGATTATTACAATGGATTATTACAATGGTGGATTATTACAATGGATTATTACAATGTATTATTGCAATGGATTACTTCAATGATAGATTATTACAATGGAGGCGGGATCATTGGAGGGCGGCAGCGGTTTGAAGAGAACATTAATCCATTGCCTGTGAACACGCTTATTGCACATCTGAGGTCAACTGAAGTAGAATGCAACAATGTTGAAAATTGTTTAAATAAAGCGCGGTTGTTTTTTGTGTTATCTATTCTTTCGCTCAAGATGCAGCAGTATCGAGCACTTCACATTTAACCTAATCTATTCATATATATATTTTTTCGTCTAGGCCGAGAGAGTTTCTGCCAGTTTTTATTTTCAACTCCGTCGAGTGAAATAAAATATTCAACAGATAAACCCCAGGGGTGGGAGGGTGGGGGGCATCATTATAAAATTCACTCCTTCACAATCCTCTGGCACACACAAAACACTGTAGCTTGAAGACACCAACTTAGGCTTTTCCTATTTACCGTATTCTCCGGATTATAAGATGCTCCGGAAAATACGACACACACACCCGCCCCTCCCACAGGCGCAGTGGTACTATTACGGTAATTATAACCCGCAGTAGTGACCAGGGGCGACCGCTGGATTCGAACCGCGGTACTGTGCAGCAGCAAGCGGCGAGCGCTCTATCCTCTGGGGCCTCTGCGTCGCACCGCACTCTTGTCACGGATTGTCCAATAAAACGTTTTGTGCATTTGCGCAGGTAGTCATTTCATTACTCACATTTACCGAGTTTCCAGTTCGGCACACGCCAAGCGTCCGTCTCGACCTTCCACGCCGCCAATGTCCGACCGTCACCCGAATCGGGACCGGGGCCGCGTGGCCGATTGGGGGCCACCCGACGCCACGAACGGCGCCGTCAAAGATTCGGCGGCCCCTGCGAAGCGGTCCGGCCACGGAATCCCAAACCGTCGGCCGCATCGTAAACACTCCGCCGCCGCCTTCGCCCCTTTAGAGGAGGAACGGACGAGGTCCCGCTCTGCTTCTGAACAGACAACTGAGCGGACAACGTCGTCTAAAATCGCACCTTTAATCTGCTGCTATTGATCCGGACGAAAGCAGAGAAGAATATCCGTGTGGCTGGGGTCCAAGGGCATAGTCCAGGGGTTGGTTAACGTGCAGGCCCGGAGCTGCGAGCGGCTCTTGAAGGAACCGGCTTCGTCGCGTTACCTATCAAGGACCCACCGTCTCCTATTCACCATCGGTGCATTGCGGCTCTTCCAATATTGAGCTCGGAATTAAAAAAAAAAAATCTCTTCTTGCTATTTTATCTGCCAGCCCCCGCTACAGAGGCAGATGAACGCGCGCCTGCTGAACTGCTTCTCGCGCCGTACGAAAGCCATCCGCGCCAATCGGAGCTGCCGCTTACGCGCACGAGGTCGGATTCGTGAACGCCGATGGCGAACGGAACCATTGCGCCGCCGCGCAGAGCGAACGCCAGCACGGGGGTGCGAGCGGTTAAGTGGTCGGGGCGGATACGCGGCGGTCGTGCGCTTGACGCGTCGTGCGAGCGCCGAACGTGACCCCCCCCCCCCCCTTCCCCCTCCCCCCCCCCCTTCCCCTCCCCCCGCTTCCCCGGGCGCGCGAAACGCGCACTTTGGCGCCAGCTACCGTCGAGTGGCGGTCGCGTCGCGTCGCGTCGCTTCTCTGCGGTGAGTAACGACGTCTTTAAAAACAACGGCGGTGCCGCTACGCCTCTCGGTATAAAGTTAACGCGCGTGCGTGTGTGTGCGTGTGTGCGTGCGTGTGTGCATGTGTGTGCGTGCGTGTGTGCATGTGTGTGCGTGCGTGTGTGCATGTGTGTGCGTGCGTGTGTGCATGTGTGTGCGTGTGTGTGCGTGTGTGTGCGTGTGTGTGCGTGTGTGTGCGTGCGTGTGTGCATGTGTGTGTGTGCGTGTGCGTGCGTGTGCGTGCGTGTGTGTGCGTGTGTGTGCGTGCGTGTGTGGCCCGCCTTTCAGCCGGCGGGATGGAGAAACGGAGCCAACCACTGCGCCCACTTCTCGTCGGCGAACGGCAACTACCGCAACCTGCCGGGATTCGTGCGCAACGGCTCCCTGTCGGAGAACACCCACCCGCCCTCCATCCCCGAGGAGGAGGAGGAGGAGGAGGACGGGGAGCAGAACGACGCGGAGGAGATGGAGGAGCCGGAGGTCCCGATCGTCATCGTTGAGGAGCAGGACTCCGGCTCCCGCATCGTCGCACAGGAGGAGACGGAGACGGTCATGTAAAGGGGGGGGGGGGGGGAACCTGGGCGAGAGGCCGATCGGTTCGCGAAAGCTTTGGTGGGGGGGGGGGGGGGTCATGGGCAAGTGTGGCGTCTTTACGTTTGTGCCGGATCCGTGCAAAAAATATGCGCGGGGTTTTTATTTTACGTTTAGGTTTCCTTTGTTGGTTATTGACCCCCTTTCCCGTTCCCACGACGTACGTGTACACGTCATCCATTTTTCTTCCGATTCCGTTCCGACGGCGTACGTACGCGGAACGTCGTCGTGACGGAATCGGGGGAAAAAAACTACGGTTAAAATAACTTTATCGGCACCGACGCTCCCGCAAGGCCATGCAGGGAGGGCGTGTGGCACAGTTTGGCACCAGCTGTCATAGAGTGTGGTCGTGTGGCTACAGTTCTGTACGGTGAGTATGATGCCTTTTGAAAGCAACGTCGCTACGCCTCTCTAAATAAAATTCACGCCGAGCCGCTCGCGTGTTCCGGGATTCGGCGGTGAACGGGACACCTGCCCTGTAACTCGCAGACGTCTCGGAACGGCAAAGGGTTAAAATGTATGCCTCGCTCGTGTTGAGGACTCTGCATAAACCAGGCCGTTTCATCTCCTGTGTAATGTGTTCAGAATCAGAATATTTATCCTGGAGAAATCCGATGAGCTATGAAGCTCTTTTTCACAGATGTCCAATTCAGCCACCACACTGCATGTCGCAACAACACATTCACTCACCCACTCACTCACCCACCCACTCACCCCCTCAACCACTCGTCCACCCACTCACCCGCCCACTCGCCCACCCACTCACCCCCTCGCTCACCACGCTGCAGGTTACAACAACACATTCACTCACCCACTCACCCACCCACCCACTCACCCCCTCGCTCACCACGCTGCAGGTCACAACAACACATTCACTCACCCACTCACCCACCCACTCACCTCCTCGCTCACCACCCTGCAGGTCACAACAACACATTCACTCACCCACTCACCCACGCACCCACTCACCCCCTCGCTCACCACGCTGCAGGTCACAACAACACATTCACTCACCCACTCACCCACGCACCCACTCACCCCCTCGCTCACCACGCTGCAGGTCACAACAACACATTCACTCACCCACTCACCCACGCACCCACTCACCCCCTCGCTCACCACGCTGCAGGTCACAACAACACATTCACTCACCCACTCACCCACGCACCCACTCACCCCCTTGCTCACCACGCTGCAGGTCACAACAACACATTCACTCACCCACGCACCCACTCACCCCCTCGCTCACCACACTGCAGGTCACAACAACACATTCACTCACCCACTCACCCACCCACCCACTCACCCCCCTCGCTCACCACGCTGCAGGTCACAACAACACATTCACTCACCCACTCACCCACGCACCCACTCACCCCCTCGCTCACCACGCTGCAGGTCACAACAACACATTCACTCACCCACTCACCCACGCACCCACTCACCCCCCTTGCTCACCACGCTGCAGGTCACAACAAGCTGCTTTCACATTCACTCACCCACTCACCCACGCACCCACTCACCCCCTCGCTCACCACCCTGCAGGTTACAACAACACATTCACTCACCCACTCACCCACGCACCCACTCACCCCCTCAACCACTCGTCCACCCACTCACCCGCCCACTCGCCCACCCACTCACCCCCTCGCTCACCACGCTGTAGGTTACAACAACACATTCACTCACCCACTCACCCACCCACCCACCCACTCACCCCCTCAACCACTCGTCCACCCACTCACCCGCCCACTCGCCCACCCACTCACCCCCTCGCTCACCACGCTGCAGGTCACAACAACACATTCACTCACCCACTCACCCACGCACCCACTCACCCCCTCGCTCACCACCCTGCAGGTCACAACAACACATTCACTCACCCACTCACTCACCCACGCACTCACCCCCTCGCTCACCACACTCCTCTTCCTGCCGCGTCCCTCCGCCGTCGAATTACCCTCACCATCTCCTCACCTCCCCCGAGTTCGTACAAAGCTTGCTCGACAAGCAAGTAAAACAAAACACGTCATCCCATCTTTGCTGCATCATCCAGAGCAGTGCCGTTTGTCGCTGGACGCTTGGCGTTTTTGGACCCTTGTTCTTCTTGACGGCGGGCATCATTTTCCCTTCCGTGTCTCGTCATCTAGGAGGGAATTACAGCTACACCTAAACTGCGATATCACCACGAGGGACTACTACGCACGTGTAAGGCGCGTTCCTGTAAAGAACACCATTTGTCCCCTATTGTACGACGTTCGAATGCACGCCATCGCAGCGACGACACCGGAACGGCGGCTTCGTTCACCGAAGTAACTCGACTGGCAATGGCGGTGAACAGGGTTGCAGTGTCTCTGACGAAGCGTCCCACACATTTAAATAGCTGTCAAAACCCTAACATTCGTTGTACTTTCTTTGTTGTTGTTGTTTCGGATAACGTGCAGAGGCTCTGTCTCTTAGAAACCAACGCCGCTAGCTGAACCCGTTAATTAAAACGGTAGCGTCGAACATTGAAAAATGCCTCGCTTGAAAGCGAGACGCCTCGAAGTTCAAACGCCATTAAAACGTGAAACCAAGCGCTGGACAATTGCTTAAACATCAAACAATCAATTGGCCAATGAAGTGCACTGCATGCCCCCACAACAGTATTTGGTTGCATCGTTATGCCGTGCCACATGCCCAGGACGGCTCGCTCGCGCGTTTCGGGGGGTTTCGTTTCGCTCAGCTGTGCTAAGGTGCCGTCCATAAATGACGTCACGCACCTGGGGGGGGGGGGGGGGGAAGGGGGGTCAGACATTTGTGACGATGTGTGACGAGGGGGGGGGGGGGGGGTTTGAGAAATGTGACGTCACATCAAAATGCGCAACTTTAAATAAATATAGAATTGTTATAGCAACACTAATTGTTATAACAACACTCCTACAACATCAGAGTGCAGCGCCTCATTAAACACGCACTACAATGACAATAGTTTAAAGCGATTTGAAGCATGTTTTATTTTCAAAATGGAAAAATGGTTTGGGGGGGGGGGGGGAGCAGAGCTTTGTGACGTCATATTTGAGGGGGGGGGGGGTCTGACTTTTTGTGACGCCGTGTGACGAGGGGAGGGGGGGTCAAAAATCGTCCAAAATCGCGTGACGTCATTTATGGACGGCCCCTAACCGCTGCGCCACCGCTCCCCCAACTCCGCGAGTGAACGTACGCAACGCAAAGCAGTGCCCCCCCCCTTCATAACGACGTTCCGTTTGTTGTGAGATCACGTGAGTATGAACGTGTCGTCAAACCCGCCACCATCCGACACCGCCGGTTAGGGAAGGGTTTGTCTACTTAAACGAAACGTGGTCACTTCGTTACTGGCAGGGCACCACGGGGCTGTGTGTGGCTGGAGAGTAAACCCACTGCATCGTTGACAACCTCGAGTGCCCGTGATGTTTCGCCGGTAACTACATCATTCAGAGCCATCATTCAGGGCGATTTTTTTTGCCGGCGAAACGCCACTGCAGTCGAATTGTCAAACGTCGTGGATTCACCCTCCAACGCACAACCGGTGTGCCGATAGTGCATTATGGGAGCTTCTATTCTTATTAACCCTGAGTGCATTATGGGATGCATTATGGGACCTTCTATTCTTATAAACCCTGAGTGGTTCGCTGCTTCGGGCGGTTGTGGCGGGCTCAACGACGCACTCGCACTTACGCGACCGAACCCCAAAAGGGCCTTTTATTACGAACAAAATTTTGCTCGCGAACGCCCAACTGCGTGTCCAAGTGCCCCCCCCCCCTTAGCCGGCTAAGCCAGCATAGTCGCATAGGAACGAAACGTTGTGAAGCGAGAACAAGGCGAAGACCAATGTGGCACCGTTGATCCCTGCACCCAAGCCTTGATTAAAAAAAAACACCCTTAACCCAGTTGCGCGCGACCGCATTGCTTCGTGCGCGTGGGAGTCCCTGCAACCGGTTGCGAGCGCAGTTGCGCGCGACTCGGTCGGCTCAGGGCAGAGGCGGAGCTCGGCTCGCGAGCGTCGTTCCGGCTCGGCGATTCGTCTCGTCGCTTTGCTGCACGTTTTTGCGAACTTGTGGTTGCCCAGCGAGCACAGAAACTGTCGAGGGGCGGGCAACATCGGAGACCCGTTTGCGCCAACGTTGTTCCTTCGCTTCGAATAGTTCCAACCGCACGGAAAACGTTGGCCCAACGTTACGCGTTTGCTGTGGTTGTTTGCTATCCTGATGCGGGTTATGCGGGGTGGTGGGGAGGCGGAGGAACTACTCGCTCAGACGTGGACAAAGGCAGTCGCCGGGGCGATGATTGAGTTGCTTCGATTTGACGGGCGATTTGAACGGTGGCGCCAGGGACCGCTCACGTGCGGTGGACCGGGCGGTAACGCGCACACGGCGCCCTCGACCGGTTACAAACACCGTTAATGATGCGGGGGGGGGGAGGGAGGGATGGAGGGAGGGAGGGATAAAGGGAGCGAGGGGGCAGGGAGGGATAGAGGGAGAGAGGGGGAGGGATGGAGGGAAGGAAGGAGGGATAGAGGGAGGGAGGGGGTAAGGATGGAAAGATAGAAGGAGCGACTCATTCGCCGTGAATTTTCTGCAAATTGATTTTATGTTCCCGCAGCCTCGGCTATTTCGCTACAAAATGACGTTGACGACGACAAGATTGGTAGCCTTAGCCGTTGAAGTCTGTTTCGTCCAGCTAGTGATGTCCTCGTCGTAAGAGCAATGATACTTATAAATAACAAATGAGCGCATGCCACCGCTTTATTGAGTACAGTGTAAAAAAGAAGTATCATGCGCGTGTGTGTGAGCCTATTAAGCTTGTTGCCGTTATTTATAGTTTTGTATGCAAGTGAATGTCGGGCGTAATGATTCCAAGATTCCTTTTTTTGCAATGTTAAATCGATTCGATAGGCCGTATCCGTCTTTGTGAAATATATACGCAATTATATAATGATGCAGCTGAAAATATATTTTCGCGTCAATTCAATTAGGGAGGGACTCTTCGTCGGCATATTTATCTGTTCAATAAGCGACGCTCTCGATCGATTCCATAGTCGGCAAAGTAGTTTGATACGTTAAAGTGGGACATTCACGAGATATACTTCACCTGCTGTGGCTGATGGAATGCCCGCGTTGCCTTTTGTATTTAACTATCGTGAAGTTTGTATGTTGTTCTGTTTGTATAAACTTGTCCGTGAAGAATCACCGTGCTGCGATGTTATTTTTTTCCTCTTCTTATTCTTCGCACGCTTGGCACCGCAAAGGAAAACGTTGAAAGAATAAAAGAGCGCGCAAGGAAGATTGTGGAGAGGAGAGAGAGAGAGATGCCCGCTCGGAGTGATGTAGAGAAACCTTCGGAAAGGCGAATTGGGGTTCACGCATTCACGGGTCAAATGAGAAACGTTCAAACCGTTCACAAATATGCGACTATGATGGCACCTTTTTTTGTCCCTGCCAGTATCAAAATATGCAAAGTAGGTACGTGTGTGGTTAATGAAGTAACTTGTATCTATTTGGTTTTTGAACCTCTTTTATTGCCAGAAGTGCGCGAATGTTTGTATCAAAGTACGTGTGGTTAATGCATTGATTTATAATTCATCGATTTTTTTTGCCTCTTGCACCAAAATTTCAGACTCGATTCCTTGCGAAAGGTTCCTATTTGGTGTTTGAACATCTTAACGCCTACTGATTTATTGCCAGAAAGGCTAATTACCTATTATACTTCATACTTTGATACTGGCAAAAATATCCCATGATGTAGCTTCTCACCCCGAGCTATAAACGCTCTGATACCTGTGGCATTGTCTTTGCACTGTTCACCTTTTGGCGTCGTTCTCTGGTCTGACACTGGTGGTGAGACTAGGCCATAAAGAAGGCATGGCCATAATCGAGTTTGCTTAGGGCCCAGTCTCACCAGCAGTGTCAGACCAGAGAACGTCAAAAGGCGAACAGTACAGAGACAATGCCACAGGTATCAGGGTATTTATAGCTCGGGGTGAGCAGCCAATCATGCCTAAAGAAGGCTGCTGTCTCTGGTGTAGGCCCAGGGCCTGATCAAGATTGTGTAGGCTCCCTGGGCTACAGCTACTGTGAGTCCCCCAGTAATATTTTCAAAAGGAAAACAAAGTTAAAGAAAAAATAAAATTTATTTTTGCAAGGCAAACAAATCAACTTGAGCATTCACAAATGAAATAACTTTTCACTTAATCTCTAGGAGGCCATCCAGCTAGCGGAGGCCCTTTGGCTGCAGCCCCGAAAGCCCCCGTGCCTTAATCCGGCCCTGTGTTAGGCCAATCAGTCTCAAAGGGAATTCGTAAAAAAGGGGGGAAACCCATTATCATAATTCATATACTATCAGAGTATGTTTGATTTGCATGTTCACCACAAGTACCGTGTGTGATTAATGAAGTAACTTGAGTCCTTGCAAAAGTGTTGATCAATTTGGTGTTTGAACATCTTCACGCCTCCCTCTTTGACTCTTTGGTTCTTTCGGTAAAGTCACATAGACGAAAAATAAAAAAATAATGAAAATAATAAAATGAAAATAACTAAATTTAGTTTAATCTATGTGACTTTACCGAAAGAACCAAAGAGTTATGGATCCTTGCAGTCGAGAAAACTTCAAATCTCGAACCTCCTCTTTTATTTCCAGAGGCGCGCGAACGTTTGTGGAGGGAAGCTTCGCTTGAGTAACGACAGAGTAGCAAGCGATGAATGAGAACCGCGTCCCAAGTGAACGTGGGCCTAGAGGAGATGGAGCTAAGAACTCAGTTCACGTGCAGTGTGCTGGGTGGAAATTTTACATCCCAGGATTCGGGAGAGACGCCGGTGGATAGACCATGGCTGGTTTTATTTTTTTATATAATCGAGATTGAAAAACTAATTTTTTTAAGAACTTGCTTATTGCATGTTTAGTTTGTTGTCCTTCCCCCGCACCTCCGATTAGCGCGGCTGGCTACATACGGTGCGAAAGAAGCTCAACGTACATACGATGGTATGAATTGTCGTAATTGTTTTAGGTTCTTAGATGTGTGTACACTGCCAGCTAATAGTCGACAGTTTGAGAAATATGAAGTGTCATTTAATATTGCTCACAATGTTTTTTTTTACTTACCACCCTTACGTGTACATTTTATTTATTTCACTTTCATATCTCTCATAATACATGGCAGTCCAGTCTCTCGTTAGTCCACTGTGGAATTGAGGCCTCCACGCACCCCATGAGGATTGTTTGACCATACCTCACCACGCACACAGATCAGTGCAGGCTAGTCTAGTGAAGGGTTGGGGGGTTCTTTTGGGAGGGGGGTGGGGGTGGTGGCGTGATGTCCGACGTTTCGCATCAAGTGCTGGGATGCGGAACAACACGAATGCAGAACCCAGAGAGGACATCGGTCACCTTAAAAAAAAGGTAAAACAACACAAGGCCTCCTCCGAAACCAATTTTTGGAATGTCAGATGAGGTAGCTTCGGCTCTTTCTGATGCTTCATAGCTAACCTGCACCCCCCCCCCCTTCTCGGTGGCTATGAGATGTTAACTACCTCGCCTGGTATACAGGAGGTCGCGTGGGCCTTACCTGGTAAAATAAAAATTAATAATTTATGAGAATAGGTTTTCCCTTTTTTTTCTGGCAAAAAAACTGCTTTGTTAAGATGGTAAAACACCCAACTGAAACCTTTGACAAGGAATCATGTCTGCATTAACCACAATACTTGTGGTCAGAATGCAAACAAAAGACATACTCTGATAATATGATGCATTCTCTTTGAAACTGATTGGTTCACACCAGAGACAGCTTTCTTTTGAGCCTCGTCTCAAAACGGTGTTAGACCAGAGGACGCCAAAAGACGAACTGTTTTTCTTGTTCTACCCGCCCCGCCGCCTCCAGGCCCGCACTCTAAAGCCCCAGTCAACAAACACCTGTCAACAACAAAAGCAACAACAACAACCACCACCACCACCAGCACCACCAAAAACACGTTTCCTCGGGGAAACTGTGACGATCACGTCATTTGCTCTTGGCGGGAGCCTTTTTGCGCGTCGCGTCTCCCCCCGTCGCGTCTCCCTTCCTCGTCCTCCTCCTCCCGGCGTCCTCGGCGCCGGCGCCGCCTCCGCGGGCCGCCTTCTCGGCCTCCCTCCTCCTCGTGCCGTCCCCGCCCGGCGCGGCCGCCACCACCGCCGTCTCCGCCCGCTCGGCGCGACGGGACCGATCGCCGGGCAACTTTTTCCCCTGCTTCTCCGCGGCGTCTTTGCCGCCGCCGCCACCGCCGCCGCGTTGGCGGCGGCCGTCGCCTCCTCGCTCCGCGTCGTCCGTCGCGCGGTCGGGCGCTTCCTTCTTCGTCTCGTCCTTCTTGCGATGGTGGTGGTGGTGGTGGTGTTGCTGTTCGGTGGAAGCCGCGGCGTTTTCGGCAATCGTGGCGACGTTCTGCCCTTCTCCCGCCGCGTCCTCCTCGTCAGTTTTCGCCGTGGCTCCTTCACAAGAGGCGGTCCAAACGTCAATAAATAGCTGCTGCTGCTGCTGCTGCTGTTGTGTGGCGTCTGATGCCCCAATTGAAGTTCGCAATTGCACCTGATGCCGAGTATGGCACGGGGGAAATGTAACGTGTGAAAAACAAAATGTTGTGGCTTGGCTCTCCGACACGCAAACGGTGGCGCTGTACCAGTGACGAATTGGCCACGTTCTGTTTACGTGACAAATCCCTTTACTAGTTGGCTGTGTCGGGTGGTGGCGGGTTTTAACGATGCATTTATACGTATTCACGCCATCTAACCCCCTCAAAGAAAAGTCTATTAGGGATCAAAGCTGGTGTGCATATTTGTTTCATGTGTATGTGACAAACAAAAATATATTTCTCAATCTACAAGAAGCGTGCTATGGGCGAGTCATTATGGGTTTTATTGTGGGTCCTCAGATCGTGCAGATGCAATGCCGGTTAGGTCCCTGTTTGTTGGTGTAACGTTCTGGCCTGCCCATGCTGGAACATCTGTGAAAAAAAGAGCTTTATAGCTCATCGGATTCCTGCAGTATTCTGATGCTGTGTGTGCCCTTCACCACGCAGCACAGGCAGACGGATATAAGCTTTAACCTGGACAAAATGTGCCAAATGAGTTTAAATGTGTCCTTAAAACCCGCCACCACCCGGTACAGCCAATCAGTGAGCTTTGCCACGGTTTGTCACGTGTGTCGGGTGGTGGCGGGTTTAACGACACATTAATATTTTACGCGATCGAACCCGGCAACAACAAAAACAACCTCTCATGGATAATATCATATTGGTCGCCAAAGCCTCACCGCGCGTTAAACCAACTGAGCGTTTTGTCCCGCAGCAAAAACCGGTTACGCTGGACGACGAGCGGAATGTTGGCACGTGCATTCTGCATTGAGTACAACACTCGGCTTATTATACTACGTCTGTCGTAGACGTTGCCCTGAAGCCAACAAGGAAATCTTGCATAGCGGTGCGTCACGAGCAATGGCTCCGGAAGACTCTATTACCCCCCTCCCCTCTTTCTCCACAGGACGTTTCCGTTGCTGTGGAAGAATTAATTATTCTTTACGAAAATGTATTATTAACGAAAAAATAAAACGGGCCCAGCGTTACCGTCCACGACGATGCCAGCGTTTTTTTGCATTGATAGGGGCTGCTCTCTTGAATATCCTCAGCGTCTCAACGTCTCGTTGGCCGAAAGAGCACCGGCCTTGGGTAACAACAGCTGGCTAAAGTCTAACCGTCGTCCGTGTCACAAATTAAAAAAAAAAACCTCAATCTGGATAGTATTGGACATGTAAGGTCCGCAGGAGAGCGTGGGTTCGATCCCTGACCCTGACGCCTGCTGCGTATTTGGAATTTGCGGTGTCTCTCTCATAATCATCATCATCATCATCACGGTGGCTAGGAGATGTTAATTACCTCGCCTGGTATACAGGAGTTCGTGAGTTCGATCCCGACCCTGACGTCTGCTGCTGTATATTTGGAGTTTTGCGAGTACTATCTCTCCCCGCGGTCGTGTGGCTTTAATCGTACGAACACAAAACAAAATTTGCTCGACATTTTCTTTGTTTTTGTAGGCCCCTTCAGTAGTCGTCGGTCCCCCTTAGGCTCAGTGGCCTAACCGTGTGGGCCCTACGGGGGTCACACGGCGATGCCGTGACACGCCTCGCTGCGGTGTAGCGGCGTTGTGCCGGGCGCGCGGAGACTACGATGCGTCCGTGCGCCACAGGACGCGACCGGTTTCGTCGGCCGCTTTGGCTCCGCGGGAAATATCGAAAACCTGCGGCTACAATCGCGTTTGCTTGATTTAATAAAAAAATTCACGATGTAACACGAAAGCAAAGTTCGTGGAGAATAATAGCCATTTTCTGTACTTTTGAGGCATGAGCAATTGGAAAATAACACTTACTACCCAGGAACATAAAAAATATATTTTTTTCTTACACAGCGTAATACTTTTTTTTATTCCATTCATTTTTTCACGTTCACGTGGATTCAGCGGCGTAGAGGCTAAAGCCGCAGGCGCACCCCGTGACTGCTTGACTCGCACTAACCGCTGTAGGGAAGGGGTCTCCGCGAGAGAAAGCCCCGGTTGGCACCTCGAAGAGGGTGTTTGGCCTACTCTTCCAGGCTGGCCGCATGCCTAGGAAGACGTTGGGAAGACTCACACTCGATCCCCAACCAAACCAACACACGTGATCCGCCCACCGACCCAGTTCTTTGCGAACCCATTTATGTTGCTTGCGGGATAGATAGAGGGGGTGTGGGGATGTTTTTTTGGGGGGGTTGTGGGCCGATTAATATCACAGGAAATCTCTGAAAGGAGAGCTTCATAGCTCTTCGGATTCCCCCAGCACAAAATACATTGTCGGGATCTTGCCCCGTCCGTTTGAGAAACCTGCCCCACGGTTGGATGCGCCTATGCCGACGGATGGAACCGAAAGGGTCATCGAGCAAAGATTCAGCGCGCGTCAAGAGGACCGACAGAGGAGAGACGAGGACAAGTGTTTCCTGATCTGTGGGCTCTGGCCCACCGGAGGAGACTCCGCAAAGACACCATCATTATTGTGATTTACGACCCATTGCACGGCTGCTCAGATTAAGCCAATGCAAAGCCAAAAAAAAAAATTTGGAACGTATTTTACGTCTCCCCAGGTGCGCGATGCCGAACTTCTTTCGCGCCGCACGTAGCCAACCGTGCCGATCGGGGCTCCCTTAACGGCGCAGTTTTAATCTGCGCCGGGGTGCTCTTTCGGTCGGCGACGAGAACGCGGGAGGGGTTGACGGTGCGCCCGCGGATCGGGATGAGAGCGTTTGGAGGCTCCGTCTGCCTCTAGGGAATCATCGTCTCTTCTTCCTCTGGGAGGGCAGGGAGCGCGTGGCCTCCTCCTCCTCCTCCGCGCGGTTGGATGCACGGCTGGCCAGAGATGGTCTGCAGAGGGGCAATCTCTGCTCGCGGGCAGAGCGAAAGGAGCGAGCAGGGAAAAAGAGGATAGTTGCAGGACAGACG
This sequence comes from Petromyzon marinus, assembly GCF_048934315.1. Taxonomy (NCBI): domain Eukaryota; kingdom Metazoa; phylum Chordata; class Hyperoartia; order Petromyzontiformes; family Petromyzontidae; genus Petromyzon; species Petromyzon marinus. The sequence continues at coordinate 6,686,033 of NC_133722.1, forward strand.
AAAACAAAGGTGTGGTGTTTGCGTGAAGGATGAAACAAAGGATTTGGAGTCACACGGACGACGGGTTGCCCGCTGCTTGCCGCGGCTGCTTTTGCGACGGGACCCACAAGCCGCGGCCCGCAACGACAAAGCACGAGAAAAAAAGTCACAGCATTGGAGCGGCAGTGATACCTCGAGGGGTGTTGGTGCAGCAAAGGGAGGCTTGTTCACAATAGAGTTTTTTTTGTGGGTTAGATCGCGTAAATACATGAATGTGTCGTAACCCTCCACCACCCGACGCGGCCAAACAGCAACAAATGTGTCACGTTTGGGGCATTCTGTCTACAGGAAACCCACACACACAGATTCCTACTTGAAACCTGATTCCCACCACCACCCAGCCCAAAATAATTCTCTCATCAAAACTTTATACCATAGAGCTCAATGCATTTCGGACCAACACCACCTGACCAGTGAATTAAAACATGTACACCTGGCCCTCAAAAGGAATGGATACTCTGACCGTACCATCCGCCAAGCTGTTTCTCACTCCATACAGAAACAACCACTTGATACTCCGGTCAAAACCATCACACTACAATATATAGCAGGCGTTACTAAAAATATATCCAAAATTCTAAACAAACAAGATCCAGGTCCGGTTCAATACAGTACACAAAATTCGTGATCTGATCCCATCCGTGAAGGATGTCATTCCTGACTTACAGTACCCCGGGGTTTACAAATTGAGTTGTACCTGCGGTGATTGCTATATCGGGGAGACAAAGCGACATGTCTCTGACCGAATTCGCGAGCACAAATCAGATTTGAAACACGGCAGAACGAATTATTCTGCCGTAGCTGATCACTGTTACAACGCTGTGGGTGATCACGATATAATTTTATCTGATAGTAAGGTTCTTTGCAAACCCACGGGTTTTTATCAGAGATTTGTTCACGAGGCAATTCAGATCTACAAACAGACATAATTTCAACCGAGAAGATGGTTTCAAATTAAGCAACCATTGGAAAGATGTTCTAAATAGAACCAAACATTAAACTAATTTTCAATGGTATAGTATATTTTTCAAGTAGTGGTACTCCAAACTTTTGCAGCTCTTAAAAAATTCCCTTTTCACACCATCAATAGGTAAACTCCCCCTCCCCCCCTCGCATGTTCACCCGCATGTACACCACCTCTACACCGTTCATCATGCTAAGTCGGCCAATCAAATGCTATTTTTTATGCTAATTCCTTTGTCAAGGCGCTCTGTTTCCTCGCATACAGCTTAAAGGTCGCGGTCTGAGCTTGCTGTGTTTCACTCCAGCACTGTCCTCGAGACAGTCTGCTCTCTTCACCTGATGAAGGCCGCTTGTGTTGTGGCCGAAACGTCGTGATTTTTGTTGTTTTATTGTTTACCTATGTGACTTTACCGAATAGAACCAAAGAGTACGGATCCTTGCAGTCACAACAGCTTTAAATCTAGAATAAATCTAGAACGTTTACAAAAGACAAATAGTTCACTACTTTAGCCCACCGGTGTGTTGAATAGTGAATAAGCATCATCGGGCAATTTGCCGGGAGCAAATGGAGGTCCTCACCATTCTGGCAAATTGCCCGATGCTGCTCAAAAAAATTGTAAATGATGTTTATTCACTCTTCAACACACCGGTGGGCTAAAGTAGTGAGCTATTTTGTCTTTTGTCAACGTGATACATTTTTTACTGTTTGGCCGTGTCGGATGGTGGAGGGTTAACGACACATTTATAAATAACGCGATCTAACCCAAAAACCTTTACTATGAATAATATTGGTCGCGAAAGCCTAACGGTGTTAAACTAGTAAAGGTTTGTCACGTAAACAGAACGTGTCGGAGAGCCAAGCCACGACATTTACAATCTGAGTACGACGTTTCGCCTGTAATTACAACCAGCTTCATCAGGCGACAGCCAGATTAACGACGGGTGGTGGCGGCTTTTAACGACACATTTGTATATTCACCCGATATAACCTACCCCCCGCCTCCCCTCCCCCCCCCCAAAAAAAAACCTGTATCACGGATGACATTCTTTCGCAAAAGCCTCCTAAGTGTGAGAGAGGGGGGCAATTTGACGGCTTTGAACGAAGCGCGCGGTGGTGCGAATCGAGGGAACGCTACAAAACGTGGGAGCAAGGGGACCCCAGCGGTGTGTGCGTTTGTATCTAGGCACGAGCAAAGGCGTTTACCGGGCGCTTACATTACCGCAGCACTTCAAAGTGCCCCGCATCGCTTCACCGCATCATTCCCGATGCGCCTACACGTGTGTGTGTGTGTGTGAGTGTCGAGCGCCTTTCGCACGGCACGTAGCCCACCGTGCTGCTAATCGGAGCCTAGGGACCTCCCCCACCCCCCCCCGGCCTCGTCCTGATGATGCAGTTAGCAACGACGTTATCAACTCGATGTGCGCCAAGCGGCGTCAATTTGGTGATTTGTCTCTCAGTGCCCTGGAGGCTATTTCTCTATCGCGGTCTGGAACGTTTAACGCCGTGGGGGAGCGCTCCCGTCTTATCGTCAAATACGTGCTGCTGTTGTTGTTATTTTACATCGGTGGTTCAAAAGCTGGGGGTGCACGCTGCACGCCCTGGGGGTGCGAGATGCCCCCCTTTTTGGGGGTGGGGGGGGGGGGTGGGGGGCGTGAGACGTGGCCAGATTTTATTTTTTTTAGAGGTTAAATAATCGAAAATACAAATTTGAGCACGGTGCGCGTGAGTTGCAACTTAACTTTGTTTCCATCAACGGCCGACGTGGTTAGTAACATCGTGCACAGATAAATAAGTGAGCGATTGAGAGGCAAAGGGGTTTGCAAGGCTGCGGTAATGGTTCAGGATTACCGCTGTTTTGACACTTGTTGTTGAAAACAAATCTCGTGGTGGTTGGCAAGAGGGAGGGGGGCCCAACTCGTAGGGAGGGCCCCCCCCCAACTCGTAGCTGTGGTCACCACGGGGATGGCGGCGGGGGGAGGTGGGCGAGGGGGGCGGGGGCAAGGCACCCCCCGCGCCCCCCCCCCCACCCCGATGACACACAGCACAGTGGGCATTCGGCAGCTGAGTCGGGACGTTTCAGGGGGGCCCTGCACCTTTACACCCCCCCCGCCTCCCCCCGCCCCCCCACCGCCCCCCAACCGCCCCCCCCACCGCCCCTCTCTACCGCCTCCCCACCGCCCCCCCCCACCGCCCCCCCCCACCACCCCCCCACCACCCCCCACCTTACCGGGGGTCTCCGTGAGGGCGCTGAGCGGGGGCACCTTCTCCAGATTGTTGGCGTATTTCTTGGCCGCCTGCCGCTGGTGGTAGCGCGCCTCGATCTCCTTCTTCGTGCGCGGGATGCGGCACTTGAAGATGCAGCACAGGGTGATGACTTTGTGCACGCCGAGAGAAGGGGGGGGGGGGAGAAACAAGGCGGAGGTGGAGACGGAATCAGTAATCGGGATGTTTAGTTCGGACCGGCGGTGATTCTTTACCGCAGCCAAAAAATAAAACATGTTAAAAAAGAGTCACGGGGTGCTTTAAAAAAAGAAAAAAAGATCTTTACGCTTCTGAGAAATCGCAACGATAGCACGCGGAGAAGTGTTGTGCCTCTCTCCAAGCTCTGGAGACCACGTGGAGAAGACCCCGGGCACCACGGGTTGACAACGCTGGCGAACAAGTGGGTGACTCTTTGACCTTTTTGAAGCAATTAACATCACATTTGTTACGTTACAAGTTAATTATTACGAGTTTATTTTTCCATTTAAAAACGATAGTCCCATATAAGTGTTGAAAAAAATGCAAGCACCCTGTCCACAGGGATTTGATGAAACAAAGTAAGTTGTAACTTAACGTGCCCGTGCTAAATTTGTGTTCTCGATGATTTACCTTCTAAAAGAATCTGTCCATTGTCTCGCGACCAACCCCCCCCCCACCCCCCGCCCCCCCCCCCAGAAAGGGAATCTCGCACAACCCCTAGGAGGTGCGGTGATGCACCCCAGGTCGAGAAGAAGAGCCCACTGCTTTAGACTGCAGGAGGAATCCGATGAGCTACAAAGCTCTTTCCTTTTCGCAGACTTCCACTCCGTGGGAACACGGGGCCTGTGCGTTACAACAACAATCGATACAACAATCGATACAACGACAATCGATTCAACAACAACACGATAGGAGTGCAAAGCATAGGAAAGGTAAATCAAATCACTTACAAAAAAAAGCTACATAACCAATTAAACAAAACACATTTTTTTGTATCTTACCACGTAAGGCCCACTGAGCTATCAGCTTTTTAAAACAAAAATATTCTTTTCACAAGCCACCAGCCCATCACAAATGATAAGCCCAACAGAAGCGGCTTCATCGCGAGATGCAGCGCGGGGTGATGGATCAACGCAGCAGAAATTCGCGTCGAGGTCGACAGCGACGATCCACGTCGGTTGGGGCTGGCGCATCCGTTTATTTGTGGACGGCCCAGGGTGTCGTGATATGGCGCGGTGGTTATAACACTCGTCGTGCCTCGGGGCAAGAAGGGGCTTCGCTTGGGTTCGACTCCCGACCTGGGCGCCTTTTTTTTCTGCGCGCCCTGCACCACGGACCCGGGTGTGTTCCCCGAGATCGATCCCCGCTCACGGCCACCGTCAACGCCAGCGGCCGTGTGACTGTGGCCTGGGGGAGCCGCCGAGGTCCGAGAAGGCCTCGAACGCAGCGGTGTGCAGATTGGGTTAGAAATGTCATCAGAAAGTTAGGGAGTGAGAAAGTGAGAGTGAGGGAGTGAGTGAGAGAGTGAGAGAGGGAGTGAGAGTGAGTGAGAGAATGAGTGAGAGGATGATGGAGTGAGAGTGAGTGAGAGAATGAGTGAGTGAGAGAATGATGGAGTGAGAGTGAGGGAGAGAGTGAGAGAGAATGAGGGAGAGAGAGTGAGGGAGTGAGCGAATGATGGAGTGAGAATGAGAGAGAATGAGGGAGAGAGTGAGGGAGTGAGAGAATGATGGAGTGAGAGTGAGGGAGCTAATGAGGGAGGGAGAGAATGAGTGAATGAGAGTGAGGGAGAGAGTGAGTGAGAGAATGAGTGAGTGAGAGTGAGTGAATGAGAGAATGAGTTAGAGAGTGAGAGAGAGTGAGTGAGAGTGAGGGAATGAGGGAGTAAGGGAGTGAGGGAGTGAGAGAGTGAGGAAGTGAGGGAATGAGGGAGTGAGTGACTGAGAATGAGGGAGAGAGTGAGGGAGTGAGAGAATGAGTGAGTGAGAGTGAGGGAGAGAGTGAGTGAGAGAATGAGTGAGTGAGAGTGAGTGAATGAGAGAATGAGTTAGAGAGTGAGTGAGATAGTGAGGGAGTGAGAGAGTGAGTGAGATAATGAGTGAGTGAGTGAATGAGAGAATGAGTAAGTGAGTGAATGAGATAATGAGTAAGAGAGTGAGTGAGATAGTGAGGGAGTGAGACAGAGAGTGAGGGAGTGAGAGAATGAGTGAGTGAGAGTGAGGGAGAGAGTGAGTGAGTGAATGAGAGAATGAGTGAGAGAATGATGGAGTGAGAGTGAGGGAGAGAATGAGTGAGAGAGAATGAGTGAGTGAGAGTGAGTGAGTGAGGGAATGAGGGAGTAAGGGAGTGAGAGAATGAGTGAGAGAAAATGAGTTAGAGAGTGAGTCAGATAGTGAGGGAGTGAGAGTGAGTGAGTGAGAGAGAGAATGAGTGAGTGAGAGTGAGTGAGTGAGGGAATGAGGGAGTAAGGGAGTGAGAGAGTGAGAGAATGAGGGAGAGAGTGAGGGAGTGAGAGAGACTACCACGTGGGACTTTAAACATCCAAAACTTGTCACTATGAAGGGGGGGGGGGCGGGCGGTGTTATTTATTTATTTATTGCACAAGCCTTGCTCGAATGCTTGCGATGGCTCTGTTTGCAGAGTGCGAGCGAGCGCGTCAAAAAATGCACGCACGCGCCCACTGTGTCAACGAAGTGTGGCTTAGAATGTATTGTTATTTAAAGTCTCCGCTTTCGTCAATCCTGCCCCTCTCTTCCACACACTGACGGCTGATCTGTGCTGCTTCCAGTGTTCAGGGGCCTGCTTAAGGCGCGGCTCCGGCTGGAGCACGCCACGTACCACACACACGTGTCGGTGATGTTCAGAGCGTCTTCTTCGAACGCTGGGGAGCCGGAGAAGCCCCTCCTCTGTACCAGCGTGGACGGCACCCCCCACGTGTTCACCTTCTGAAGCGCTCGCTCGTCACCGTGGCGTGCACGATGAACACCAACACCACCACCACGTGGCTTTTATTTCGTGTTGTGCGCGGTGCATTTAGCGCCACAGCGCGTGGATTTGTAGCGATTATTTTAATTTGTGTTGCTGGTGACTTTGTGTATTTGTGTTGCTGGTGACTTTGTGTTTTTCATATCGGAATCGCCGCCAGTGCTGTTGCTGCTGGCGGCAATAAAAGTTGTTTAAAAGTGAAAAGTCTCTCTCTCACTCTTTCAACTCTCTCTCTCTCCCTGTTGGTCCTTTGAGCCGTGGTGAACACTGCCCATGGTGGACACTACCCAGGGTGGACACTGAACATGGTGGACACTGCCCATGGTGGACACTACCGATGGTGGACACTGCCCAGGGTGGACACTGAACATGGTAGACACTGCCCAGGGTGGACACTACCCATGGTGGACACTACCCATGGTGGACACTGCCCATGGTGGACACTACCCAGGGTGGACAATACCCATGGTGGACACCACCCATGGTGGACACTACCCAGAGTGGACACTGCTCAGGGTGGACACTACCCAGGGTGGACACTGAACATGGTGGACACTGAATATGGTGGACACTACCCATGGTGGACACTACCCAGGGTGGACACTACCATTGGTGGACACTACCCAGGGTGGACACTACCCAGGGTGGACACTGAAATGGTGGACACTACCCATGGTGGACACTACCCATGGTGGACACTACCCAGGGTGGACACTACCCCATGGTGGACACTACCCCATGGTGGACACTACCCAGGGTGGACACTACCTAGGCCCTCGTGTCGGCCTTCATCAGTGCTCGCTGACAGGCACTTGCCCGTACAAGCCTAGTCAAGGCTATACCATGGGGGGGGGCACCTTTACCTTTGTGCGTGCGAGCAAAACAAAAACCAAAGCGAGTAGCCGTCGGCCCCCCACCGCGACTCCTTAAGAAGGCGATCAGAAAGGGCGAGAAAATCTCACGAGAAATCACTGCCGGCCACTCTGTCTCTCTCTCTCTCGCATTCTCTCTCGTTTTTCAAGGGTTCACACTTGAACGTGGCAGAGGTCGGGGAGAGGGGGAGCCTTCGAAGCGAAGGGCCGAGAAAGCCAAGAGGTTGGGGGTGAGTGAGTGGCTCTAACCAGTGGCCCCAGGTAGACACGGTGGCTAGGAGATGTTAACTACCTCGCCTGGTGTACAGGAGGTCATGGGTTCGATACCGACCCTGACGCCTGCTGTATATTTGGAGTTTGCGGTGTCTCTCCCCGTGGTGAGATGTTAACTACCTCGCCGGGTGTACAGGAGGTCGTGGGTTCTTTCCCGACCCTGATGCCTGCTGTATACTTGGAATTTGCGTGTCTCTCTCGCTCTCTCCCCGTGGTGGTGTTGATTTTTCTTTGGGTTCTCCTAGTTTTCCCTCCACATTAATCATCAACGTCACACGTTTAGAGTGTTTGGCGAGGTAGTTAACACCTAGCCACCCTGATGATGAGAGAGAGATGCAAGCTCCAATTATACAGCAGGCGTCAGGATCAGGATCGAACCCACGACCTCCTGCATACCCAGGGAGGAAGTTAACATCTCCTAGCCACCCTGGCTGGTTGTCTGAAAACGAATATACCAAAAGAACGTTGACTAGCTTTGTTCTTATTCGAGATTCCGACAGAAATATAACATGAATACATGTCATAGACTTACACGTTGCTATTGATTAGACATTCTGGAATTATTAATAAACTTCAACATGCCGCCCGTCGCTCACGATAATCAATCTAATTCGGCGTTCAAACTCTTGAGCGAACATTTTCCAACACATCTGTGGGGATGGATGCCCACAGCGGCATCGACGATGCGATGTTTAAGTTCTTCAAGGGCCCTTGGTAGGCTCGAAGTAGACTTCAAAGATTAAAAAACATCTAATGGTGTTAAGTCGGGTGAACGGGTTGACTTGTCATGATGTCAAATAATGGGGTTAGTTCCAATCAATATTCGCAACAAACTAAAACTGATAAATCGAATGAACCAACAATATGTATTATAATAATAATTCAAATATATAATGTGGCATTCCATCCTTCGGATCCCAATGCGCAACGCACGAAAAGCAGTGAAACAAAAACAGAACCGAGGGAAAACCACCCAATCTAGAGAGGAAAGGCCACTTTAAAGAGATGGGCTTTTCAAAGCATACTTGAATATATATACAGTACACAGTATTCATATCAAATTGATGTCAGCATCTCGAACAACAATTCAACTATATTCTTGGTTCTTTCGGTAAAGTCACGTTGAAGGGGAAACAATAAAATATATATCAAACAATAAAATTCTCACGACGTTTCGACTGCAACACAAGGAGTCATCATCAGGTGTGAAAATCAACGGCAAGAAAAACATTTTTGGTACACTCCTTTTCGGAAACACGCTGCGCATAATATCCTTTCTAATTCGAAACAAAAAATAAAAAAATCATGATTGACCCGAGGAATCGGGCAACGCGCTCCTCACACTTTATGTTCCATAATTTTTCGTGGTCTAATCTGTAAAAAAAAAAAAATCCTGGCGGGCTCTTCATTTGCATCACCGCCCGGATGATGCGCTCCTCTGCGGCTGCGTAAGCGAACGAGCGAGCGTGCATCCATCCGCACTTGCATTACGTAAGCAAACGCAAGTCACGCGCACTCCCTCGGAACTGGGCTGAAGCTAAATTGAGAGAGCTAAATCTAATTCTACCTTGGGGAATATTCGTACGGTCACCAGTGTCCAAGCTGGCATACCAGTCTCATGAATTAATAAAAATGTAACTTTTAATCTATGGTGCCTGATCAGTATTCCGTGGGGGGGGGGGGGGTTACATCACGTAAATATAAATGTGTCGTTAAACCCACCACCACCCGACACAGCCAATTAGTGGGGGTTGTCACGTAAACAAAACGTGCCGATTCGTTACTAGTACAGCACACCGGTTGTGTGTTGGAGAGTTAACCCACTGCAACATTTACAATGAGTACTCTAACCTTACTAATTGACGGTGCCGGTTGGTGGCTCGGTTTAACGACACATTTTAAATTAACGTGATCTAACCCAACAAAAAACTCTATCATGGATAATATTGCTTGCGAAAGCCTCCGACGTGTTACACTGGTTGTAATAACGTTCATTGAATCTGAGAGTTGTTAATAACGGCTTACATAATAAGAAACGTTGATGTCGTTTGTAAACTATCGAGACTGATCATTCCACGTGTTAAATGTAAATAGATTTTTTTTTTACCAATAAGCTATAAACCACATTTTATTGGTTTATAAATTTTAAAAAAGGATACGTTTAACACGTGGAATTATCGTGCTCGGTAGTTTACGAACAACAGGAGACCGTTAAATTTATAGTAATTTGTTGATTTTCAACAATCATGACATTACATTTGGGCGGGACAAAAAACATAATTCCGTACCTAAGGACATAATCATGACGATCAAGCTGTACCATTTCTAACTCTGTCAAAGTGCCCGGGAGAGGATAATAGCGGGCAATTTAATAACCCATTTCCTCCATTTATAAAATCACACAAAAGTAAGTGTCATTCCGCGGAGGGTTTTCCGATTATTAGTATATTTTTTTAAAGTGACACGTTCGAAGCTTAACGGAGTTCTTTCGGTAAAGTTACGTAGAAGGGAAACAATAAAATAATAAAAAATATAAACAATACAATTCTCACGTTTCGACTGCAACACGAGCAGTCATCATCAGGTGTGAAATGTTTCTTGCTGTGGTTTTTACACCTGATGATGATTGCTCGTGTTGCAGTCGAAACGTCGTGAGAATTTTATATTTTTATTATTTTATTGTTTCCCTTCTACGTGGTGACTTTACCGAAAGAACCAAGAATATGAATCCCTGCAGTCACGAAAGCTTTAAATAAAAACTTAACGGAGTTGTTAAAAAAAACAGAAACGGAACGTGTTCTCCCAATTTTGCGACCCCAAGTGTTTAAACGTAAATAAAATGTGCCAATTTTATTCAACGATGAATTAGATTTTACTTTATATTCAGCTTTTTTTTGGTTTGGCCAGCAACCACCACTGACGTTACAACGTCGGAAGCAGCACGGCAGGGGCAGTGCGACTCGTGCTACTTGAATTTGTTGTTTGTACAAGAAAACTATTTTACCAAAGGCGTTTCTATTCCTCGTTTTGCAATACATATTTTTACGTCGAATTTTATTCCTCACTCTAGATGCACTATTTTGCAAAATCTTTCTCTAATCTTAAATGTTCACTTTAGTGAAATATACAATTTATAATTAAGTAATGTATTATAATAATTTTTTTTAAAATTTGTTGACTTTTTTCATTGCTTTATTGTTGATTTGAAGCTTTTGTGACGCCATACTCTTTGGTTCTTTCGGTAAAGTCACGTGGGTAGAAAAAATAATGGATCATGACGTTTCGATCGCAACACAAGCAATCGTCATCAGGTGAGACAACTTACTGCAAGAAAACTGCAGCTAATTTTCACGCGACCTGTTGCAAACGTTGTCTTTTTAATTTTGACATTTTTTTTTGGTTTTGTTGATGAAACCCGATTCAAGAGCTTCTTAGCTCACAGGGCAATTCTAAATAAACTGTTCAGCCGTTCAACAACGACACCCCGTGTAGCCTTAACAGACTGTTGGGTTCAGTGCTGGTAGAGAGCACCTATGAAGGCCGGCACGGCACACGAATGGGCGACTCATTCTGAGGTTCGCGTCCACCTCGGGGATGGCCCACGACCGGTTCAGACAAATCGTCACCCCCGGCGTTGATGGGCGCGAGCAGGAATCGCCCCCGGGGTTCGGAGCACGGCATGAGCGCCCGCCGGCGCTCGGACCGCAGCGGCGGTAACCAACAACCCTGCCACAGAAACAGCGTGAACTCGATTCACCTGCTGCCTAGGGGATTTCTCCGTCGTACAGAGGAAGGGGAGGGGCGCGGAGCGGAGGGGCGCAGTTTTGTCCCGTGTAGCATGACCCGCGCGCTCCTCTCATTGCGGGACACGTGATTTCTGGCGCGCGCACGCGCGCCCCATCAACATTTCGCGAGAGCGCATTCCGGAGTGGCTCTACGCGAGTTCCGACACGCAGAGGCGACGTCGAGGAGAAGGCGGTGTGGAGGTGGGGGGGGTGTGCAGCCTGTTCCGTACGGCGGCGGCGGCGGCGGAGTAAACAAAGAGCGAGTCTAAGTTTACCGCGCCTCTCGTCGGACTCTCAATGACTCGGGCAACAACACTCACAAAATTCCTGTGGCTTGACGCTTTAAAGGACAACACCCTCCCTCCCATCCCCCTCCTTCACCACCGGCCCTCCATCCCACCCCCCTCCCAACCCTCCCCCCACCTCCCTTCCACCCCCTCCCTCCCACCCCCCGCTCTTCACGAGAGAAGAGAGTGGAGGAGAGAAAGAGAGTGAGTGAGAGAGTGAGTGAGAGAGAGACTTTTTTGACTTTTAAACAACTTTTATTGCCGCCAGCAGCAAAAGCACTGGAGGCTATTTCGATATGAAATACACAAAGTCACCAGCAAACAAATGAAAATAAACGTTACAAATCCACGCGCTGTGGCGCTAAAAAGCACCGCGCACAACATGAAAGAAAAGTCACGTGGTGGTGGTGGTGGTCATTCGCGCACGCCACGTTGACGAGCGAGCGCTTCACAAGGTGAACACGTGGAGGGTGCCGTCCACGCTAGTACAGAGGGCTTTTCCGGCTCCCCAGCGTTCGAAGAAGACGTGCACATCACCGACACGTGTGTGTGGTACATGGCGTGCTCCAGCCGGAGCCGCACCTTGAGCAGGCCCCTGAACACTGGAAGCACAGAGCAGCCGTCAGTGTCACCTTCCAGCATATTTTTTCTCGTTCTGTACACCGCCATCTTCGCCTGAGCACAGGCGAAGTTGGCGAGGTCATGGCGCTTGTTAGCCAGGTAAGGCACCACCCCATATACGAAACTGCTGTTGTAGAAGGGTACCCCCAGTTTCCTGAAAATGTCCCCCAAAAGGCGGAACATTGGTTTGAGCCGCAGGCAGTGTAAGTACTGGTGGGGCAGATCCTCCCTGGCACGGCAGGAGATGCACAAGTCTGTTACCTCTGGCGAGATTCGGCTGAGTCACACGGCCGATGGCAACGTGCAGTGTGCCAACCTCCACTGGAGGTCACCGCAGCGTTTGGCTACGGGAGACTGTACATTTGTTTCCACTGAGGGGCGGTCGCAATGAGGGGAGAGAAATGATCTCTCCATTTTGTGTCCGGTAGGTCGGCCAGGTCCCAGGAATGCAGCGCCTTGACACAGCCACGTGTAGAGTGCTGTGTATTGGGCACTCTTGAGGGGCACGTTCCTGCAGCCTCGGAGCTTCAGTAGCATGTCGGCGTCGCTGTGGCTGGGGGGGGTGCGTGCAGGAGAAGCGCAACTCTGGGAAAGAGGAGGAGGGGGGTGGAGGGCCGCCACTATCCTCCGGTGCCTCCAGTTTCAGGCGCAGCTCCTTCATGGCACGGAGCGACGTCCCGCAGCAGCTTCTCCCCAGCGAGCATGGAGCGGAGCCCTGCGGTGTTGGCGATCTCAGCTGCGGTCTTCCACTTGGGCTGGTGGGCCTGCACGAGGTGGAAGACTGTCTGCAGCCCTGCTGATGTGAGGCGTTGAGCCAGGGTCCTCTCTCCTCTGATTCCCTGGAAAAGGCTGTTGCAGAACAAGGGCGCGATCAGGAACTGCGCGAGGTCGTAGGGTGCGCGCGTTCTGCTCCACTCGAAGCTCTGCCACGCGTCCAAGAGGCTCTGGTGACAACCTGGCAGCCTCGTGTAGTCGACCAGGCTCACGTCAATCAGGAAGAGCTCCTTTCCGTACTCCAGGCACCCCCCTGCATTCCTCAGCAGGGCAAGGGCCGGCAACTTCCAGGATAGCTCCTCCCGGTCGTACAGCGGCCGCCTGACGGCCAAGAGCCTGAAGCTCGTGACCCTGGCGGCAACGTCCACCAGACCCTGGCTGCCCTCGGCAACCGGCAGACAGAGAACGCCCAGCCTGAGCCAGTGCTTTCCATGCCAGATGAAGTGCGTGAGTGAGCGGTTGACTCTGGTGAGTAGCCAAGCGGGAGGCTGGAGGGCCTTGGTCTTGTGCCACAGCACGAATGCTGCCAGGGTGTTAGCGACGAGCACTCGGCCCCTGAATGACATCTGCAGGAGTGAGGCGTGCCCATGTCAGTAATTTAGCCTCGATTGTGTTGGCCAGCTCGGTCCAGTTGTTCAGAGCGACGTCACGTGGTTTCCCCAGGTAAACCCCCAGGTACTTGACTCCGTCGTCCCGCCAAACGACTCCTCCTGGGAGGAGCACAGAGCGAACGCCGCCTCGCGACCCCAAACACAGGGCCTCGCACTTGGGCCAGTTGACCCTGGCTGAGGAGGCCCCCCTCTCGTACACTGCAACCGCCTGGCAGAGCACGGAGGCGTCATGCATGTCGTTGAGGACGACACATATGTTGTCTGCGTAAGCCGAGAGCTTGATGACCGCGTTCTCAGGTCCCGGGACTTTGAGGTCAGTCAGATTTCGTCTCAGGTGGCATAGCACTGGCTCAATGGACAGGGTGTACAGCAGCCCCGAGAGGGGGCATCCCTGTCTGACCCCCCTCGTCCCAGGGAAAGGGGCGCCGAGCCGCTGGTTTATCTTCAAGAGGCTGGATGTGCCCGTGTACAGGGGCCTAACGTGCGAGATGAAGGCCTGGCCGAAGCCGAGCGACATTGAGTTTATCCAAGTACTCGTGGCTCACCCTGTCAAAGGCCTTCTCCTGATCTAAGAAGAGGAGGCCTAAGTCCATGTTGTGTGCTTCTGCAAGGAAGATTACGTCTCTGACCATACCGATGTTGTCGTATATGCACCAACCGGGGATGCAATACGATTGTTCCGGCAGGATCAGCTGACCCAGCACTGTCTTGAAACGGTTTGCCAGCACCTTGGAGAAGATTTTGTAGTCAGCGCACAAAGAGGGACACGGGTCGCCAGTTCACGACGAGACGCAGGTCCTCCTTCTTGGGTAGCAGGGAGACCACCGCTCTCCTGCAGCTATGTGGGAGTTCCCCCTTCTGCAGGCTCTCCGTCAACAATTGTAGTAGTGGAGGGCCAAGCTCATCCCAGAAGGCCGCATAAAACTCAACCGGCAGGCCGTCAATCCCCGGGGCTTTACCAGCTGTCCAAACGATCCCGCCCGGGGACTCCTAAGGTAGGGCCCCCATCCAGTAGCTCCCAGACAGCCTCGTCGTGTATGGTTTCGGCGGCGAAAAGCTGTGAGTAAAAATCCCTGGCGGTCTTGGCGATCTCGCTCTCAGATGTTGCTGTTTGTCCATCTGGAGTTCGCAAACTGGAAATTTTTGTGGTGTTGGCCGGTGCTTTGTTTAACTGGAAGAAAAACTTAGAGGGAGAGTCCATCTGCGACAGGTGCTGCATCTTTTTGCACACAAAAGCGCGATGTGCCGCCTGCTCGTCCGTGATGGACCTGAAAAGCCGCTGCTTCTCCAGTAGCGTCTCACCCTGCTGTGTGCCGTGGGATGAGCTCAGCTCTGCCTCAAGCGCCAGCAGCTCGTTCTGCAGTTGGCGCACCACCTCGTTCTTGGCGGTGGCGTGCTGGCTCATGAACTGCTGACAGAGAACCCTGACCTGCACCTTTGTGTTGTCCCACCACAGCTGGTGGGAGCTGAAGCTGCCTTTGGTAGGCAGCCACTGAGCCCAAAAGGCTTTGAAGGTTTCTCTGAAGTCGGTGTCATCAAGCAGCTGTACGTTCAGTCTCCAGTAGGCGCTGTGCTGCTCCGCTCTGGGAATTCGCATCAGCACGGAGACCAGGCGGTGATCGGAGAAAACGGAGGGTACGATTTTACTGTCCCCGAGCAGGTTAACGCTGCTGGCGTTGACGTATAGTCGGTCGAGCCTGGCAAGGCTCATCCTGCCTTGAGAACCGCAGCGGCACCAAGAGTCCTGCCACTGGGCTGGATGCTGTAGTCGCCACACGTCACGCAGATCCAGTCTCCGCACAAGCTCGGCGAGCGGCCGTGCGGATTCAGGGTGAGGTTCAGCAGTGTTGCGGTGGAGAGCCGGGTCAAGGGTGCAGTTAAAGTCTCCTCCCATGACGGTGAGCACGTCGTCCACGTCGTCTGTCGCAAGTGCGTCCCGCAGCGTGCCGAAGAAGAGCTTCCTCTCGGGGGCCTTGCTCGGCGGGTACACGTTATAGCACCTGAAGCAGGATTTATTCAGGACGAATTCGACAGAAATCAAGTGACCTTTGACGATTTATTTGAAGGAGACATTCTCTGGTGCAAACCGTGAACTGAGCACAATTGCCACGCCGGCGAGGTTGTCCTCGGCATGGCTGAAGAAGGCCTCGGCCGCCTAAGAAAGGCTGGCATTGGGCCTCCAGAGTGGCGTCGAGGTGAGTTTCCTGGAGGAGAGTCACATCTATTTCGTGTTCCCTGACAAAGCGGCAGATCTGGTCCCACATCTTGTTACTGCGAGCGCTGTTACAGTTCAGACTAGCAACCTTAATAGCTGAAGCCATCATGTAGTTGTGTGGTGGTGGTGGTGGTAGTGTTAAAAGTAGTTGCGGGGGGCTGGGTTACTTCTGGGCAAAAGTAAGCTCCTTCTTCGCCTTGCGCATGAACGCTTTCAGGTGGTAGCAATCGTGAGTTGAGAAACCAAACCTGTCGCTGTTGCGGCAAATTTGTTGGGATGCTTTGAGGAAAGCGGTGAGGTCAGGAAAAACGGCCGCGACCCTAACTTGACGCTTCCTGAAAGTTTTCCCGAGGAAGCTGTGGATGTCTCCAGGTGTGTAATCGCACTCGCTGTTGACTTGTGAGTAGCTGAGTTCACGCACGTTGTCCTCTCCTTCGGTCTCCGACACCTCGTCGTCCGAGTCCTCCAGCTCGTCAAACCGTGACTCGGCAGAAACCTCGTTTGCCGTTGGTGATGGCAGGGCCTCATTGGGAAGAGGGTGGCTGCCCTCTGGTAGTGGAGGGTCTTTTGCTCTCCCCTCGGATGAGGTGAGCCGGCCTTCGTCGCCTTCTTGCAGTGTGGCGTCGTTAGGCGCCGTACCGGCCGGTGGTTCCTCTTGCTCTGAGAATGCTGAGGCGGCGTGCGGCGTGCGGCGGTGGGGGTGTTGGCGGTCCTTGTCCCACCGTGTTGTCCTCAGATGGGTCACCGTCGAGCATGTCTTTGTGCTCATTCCTCGCAACGCCGTCTAGGACGGCGCTCTCTGGGGGGGTGTTGCTCGTCCTGCTGTGTCTTTTGGGTAGGGCTCATGATCGGCGGTGGCCGCGCATTTAGGGTTAGGGGCTGCGTGGCCTCCTCCGCCATGGCCGGGCTTCACCCTGCGCTTGCGCGAGGTGACGAGGGTGAAGTCCTCGTCATCTTCATCGTCGGTGGGCGGCTTTGTGCGACCGGTCGCCTAGTCAGCATCCTGCTGCTGCAGCAGCTGGCACTCGTGCTGTGGTGGCTGCTGCTGCTGCTGAGGTTGCGGTGGCTGCGGCTGCTGCTGCTGAGGCTGCGGTGGCTGCTGCTGCTGCTGAGGCTGCTTTGTCTGTGGCTGCTGCGGCTGCGGCTGCTGCTGCTCCTGATGTTGCAGCTGCTTCTGCCGCTGCGAAGGTTGCGGCAGCTGCTGCTGCTTCTGCCGGCGCTGCTGTGGCTGTGGTGTCTGCTGCTGCGGTTGCAGCTGCTGGCGCTGTTGCTGCTGCGTGACGTTTGTTGCAGGATGCACGTTTTTTTCCTTTTGGTTTGCCCGTGCACTTTGCACGGGCATGGCCGAAGCCACCGCACACGTAACAGCGCGGCAACGCGGTGGACACGTACACGGTGTAGGCGTAGCCTTCCGAAGTGCACTTAAAGTTCACGTTGAGTTCCGTGTTGTTGCCGTTTAAAATCATGAAAGTTCGTCGCTTGAACGACAAGGCGTGCGCCATTTATGGGTCCCCGCGTGCGCGAGGTCAGCGTGACGATTCGGGACACAACTTTGCCGAACCGCTCAAGGTCTCGTTGTAGGTCGGCAGTTTTGAGGAAAGGTGGTGGGGGGCGTTGGAGGTGAGCACTTTTCGCGCGGGGGAGGAGAGAGGCGTGCATTGCACAAATATCTCCCCCCTGAAGGTGAGCCCCGTGGCGATGACGCGCGCCACCATCTCCGCGTTGGCGAAGAGGACCACATAGCCACGGTGCACGGGAGTCGCGGCGATGACGTTCCGCTTCCCCACACACTGTCCAGCAGCGGCGTCTATCACGTCGTCTACCTTTATCTCAGGTGGCGGTGAAGCAGAACAGTCCCTGTTGGGCGGTTTGAGAGATGTCCTCCGGCGTGGCGTGGCATTTGTAAGTAAGTAAATAAATCAAAAAATAAATTGTATGTAAATAAATAAACGTCGTTAGCTGCACGAATGAAAGGAGAGAACAAGACAAGAAGAGATGGGTGGAAAATAAGAGTGGGGTTGGGGTGGGGTTGGGGGGGCGAAGGGTGGCGACAGGAGAGAGGGGGGGGCTGTGAGCAGGTGTTGTCACGAGCGTCACGTGACGTGATGGGTGCTGTGGGGGCAGGGAATCAGCTGTGCTGAGAGAGGGGGGGGGGGAGCAGAGAGGAGGGGAGTGAGAAAGAGGAGCGATTTTAATGTTTGCAGTAAAGCAGAAGAATAGGAAGGATGTAACAGAGGGCAAGGGGGAAAGGTAGTGGGTGCAGGGCTGTGAGTAGGCCGCAGGCTTGCCGAGTAAACGAGTGTGATGAGAGTAAAAAGAGATGCAGAAGTGAGAGACATCACGAGCCTGTGTCTGTTGTTGGAGGCATTCACAGAGGTGGAGGGGAGAAGAAGATGATGAGCACTCGGAGGTGCTCGGAGATTTAAAGAGGTAGCTGGAAAGCGCAAAAAACGAACGTCAGGCGAGGCTAGGATGCACACGTAAAACTAGGCCCTCACTGGCAGGTAATGTCAACGCCAGGGGCACGGTTAGACACACCGTCTTCACAGCATGCACAGAGAGAGAGTGAGAGAGAGAGTGTGAGAGAGACAGTGAGAGTGAGAGAGTGAGTGAGTAAGAGAGAGTGAGTGAGTAAGAGAGAGTGAGTGAGTAAGAGAGTGTGAGAGAGAGAGTGAGAGAGAGAGAGTAAGAGAGTGTGAGAGAGAGTGAGTGAGAGAGTAAGAGAGAGAGTGAGAGAGAGAGTGTTTGAGAGACAGTGAGTGAGAGTGTGAGTGAGAGTGAAAGAGTGAGTGAGAGTGAAAGAGTGAGTGTGAGTGAGAGAGTGAGTGAGTAAGAGAGAGTGAGAGAGTGAGTGTTTGAGAGCCAGTGAGTGAGAGTGAAAGAGTGAGTAAGAGAGAGTGAGTGAGTGTGTGAGATTTAGAGTGAAAGAGAGTGAGAGAGAGTGTGTGAGAGTGAGTGAGAGAGAGTGTGTGAGAGTGAGTGAGAGAGAGTGAGAGAGAGTGAAAGAGTGAGTGAGAGTGAGTGAGCGACAGTGAGTGAGAGTGAGTGAAAGAGTGAGTGAGAGTGTGAGAGTGTTTGAGAGAGAGTGAGAGAGAGTGAAAGAGTGAGTGAGAGTGAGTGAGCGACAGTGAGTGAGAGTGAGAGAGAGTGAAAGAGTGAGAGTGTGAGAGTGTTTGAGAGAGAGTGAGAGAGCCACGCTAATATGAAAACGCAGCTCCCGCTATATATCTATTTCCCCTCTCCCCACACTCATTTTTTTTTCGTCCGGAATCTGCCACAAACTGATACCGTGCTGTGAAATGTCAGCGGAATGCGGCGTTCCACGCGAACCCGCAGGGGTGTGCCGGGTGCAAGTGGGTTGGCTGGTGCCGTCGCCAATTCATCACGAACGCGTTCGGAGAGCGAAGAACGACTCCCTGCCGTGAAGATGAACGGCGGCGTGGGATGCGGCGCGCAACGCAAGCAATTCCCGGGGACGTCCATGGGCGGGGAGAGTCGCGGGTCCCTCCAACCCCCCAAAACGCGGGGCTCGGGGCGATCCCCCCCCCACACCCCCCCCAAACCTCCATTCACCGTACCCCTAAGGACGCTGCCATACACGGAGGTCACGTGGTTTACTGGAGGCGTGAGCTGGTTCAGGTGGGGAGACATAGATCCCTGGATGAAAGGGGGTTCAGAGTGGGCGTGGCCACACACAGAGGTCACGTGGTTTACTGGAGGCGTGAGCTGGTTCAGTTGGGGAGGCATAGATCCCTGGATGAGAGGGGGTTCAGAGTGGGCGTGGCCACACACAGAGGTCACGTGGTTTACTGGAGGCGTGAGCTGGTTTAGATGGAGAGACAGAGATCCCTGGATGAGAGGGGGTTCAGAGTGGGCGTGGCCACACACAGAGGTCACGTGGTTTACTGGAGGCGTGCGCTGGTTTAGATGGAGAGACAGAGATCCCTGGATGAGAGGGGGTTCAGAGTGGGCGTGGCCACACACAGAGGTCACGTGGTTTACTGGAGGCGTGAGCTGGTTTATATGGAGAGACAGACATCCCTGGATGAGAGGGGGTTCAGAGTGGGCGTGGCCACACACAGAGGTCACGTGGTTTACTGGAGGCGTGAGCTGGTTGAGATGGAGAGACAGACATCCCCTGGATGAGAGGGTAAGGAGACGTTAAACACCGAGCCACCTGCGCGTTCCCCCAAATTCGGCGGTCGGGGCGAGGGAACACCGCCAGCCTGCCACCTTGCAGGCGTCTCGGAACGAGTTTCAGTTGCGTGAATTGGACGTACGGCGACCCCCACCTGACAGCACCCCCCCCCGCCTCCCCCTTCCCCGGTAGAGAGACGCTCGCGTAGCGGATGCCGAGTGCGGCGGATTCGAACGGGCACCGACTCACTGACGGCCAAGACTCCGATGGAGAAGATGCCCACGACCTGCCAGAGCCGCATGCCCCAGAACACCACCGTCTCGGACGTCACGGGCACCTTCTTCTTGGGCGCGATCGTTGAGAATCCCTGGCACGCGCACAGAGACAAAGGTGTAACCCCGCACCCACCCCTGCACCGTGTAGCCTCAACAGACTGTCGGGGCAAGTGCTGTGAGCGAGTGGAACCTGTGAAGGGCAGCTGTGGCTGCAAAGTTTGGCCGTACATGATACGTATATCGTTTATTGTTAAATTTGAATCGAAGTTCCTACGATCACTGTTAAGTTAAATTTTGATTCAAAGCTTTCGTGACTGCAGGGATTCATTTTATTGGTTCTTTTGGTAAAGTCACCACGTAGAAGGGAAACAATAAAATAATAAAAATATAAAACAATACAATTCTCACGACGTTGCGACTGCAACACAAGCAATCATCAGTTTTCACACCTGATGATGATTGCTTGTGTTGCAGTCGAAACATCGTGAGAATTTTATTGTTTTATATTTTTATGATGTTATTGTTTCACTGTTAAGTTGTTTTTATCGACATCATTAGACCTTCTTTGCCAGTAGCAAAATGTAACAATAATAGGGTTTTCCCCTTTTTTCTGGCAACAAAACTGAAACCTTTTTTTTCACAAGGATTCATGTTGCTGCATTAACCACAATACCTGCAGTCAAAATGCAAACAAAATCATACTATGATAATATATGCATTGTCATCAGGTCGAGCACAAATTGGGTCGAGGCTCAAAAGAAAGCCGTCCCTTGGTGTGGACCAATCAGTTTCAAGGACAATGCATATATTATCATAGTATGTTTTTTGTTTGCATTTTGACTGCAGGTATTGTGGTTAATGCAGACATGAATCCTCGTAAAAAAAAGGTTTCAGTTTTGTTGCCAGAAAAAAGGGGAAAAACCCTATTATTGTTTTAATCGCTTTTTTTTTATTTCGAAAAACGTTTTGGTTTAGCCACGTTTGTTTGTTGTAGTACAGAGTTAGCCTCATAACTTTAATCTACATTGTCTTATGGTTGTTATTGTTTGACTTGCATCCCACTGGGATTTTTGCACACAGCGTTGAAGTGCGGTGCTTTTTTCTGGAAGACTTTGCTGTTTTTTCCTGGATTTTTCTGTTTTGCGCGTAAGTCACTTTAAGATGTTTCTGTGGTCATGTTTTTGTTGCGGTTGCACTCACAGAGTTATACCTCCTAATAAATGAAACTGAAATTAAACTGAAATGAAGGCCGGCACGGGGTGAGTGGGCAGCTCCACGCGCGGCCGCCTTTGTCTCTCCACCCCCCCCCCCCCCCCCAGTGGCGATGTTTACTACGCACCGCACCGGGTTACTCATTTGAGGTCGAGGCGACCTAGGGGAGGCCCAGCACCGGTTCAGATAATCCTCACCGGTGTTGGTGGCCGTGAGCGGCAACAGAAACAGGGTTGCCCGGTTATTAATTCTAGATTTGAAGCTTTCGTGACTGCAAGGATTCATACTCTTTTATTTTGTTTTATTTTATCTACGTGACTTTACCGAATAAAACCATAGAGTAGGGTCGCCCGGGCAGCGTAGCGCTAACCGCTGCACCACCGCTCCCTCATACACGCGCGCACACGCACACACACACACATTTGCGCGTAAACACGACGAAAGACGCCCGCGTGAGGACAAAGAGACGACACGAAGATTACCCCCCCTACCGCCCTACCCCCCCCGTATAACCCTTCCAACGGCGGAGGTCCTTCCGGTAGCAGTGGCAATTGCGGGGCTGCGCCTCTAGCGCCGGTCACCATTCTAACACCGGCGATGTAATCACACTCTTCGAGGGCCATCGACGCGCTCAGGGGCAAAGCCTTTGCGGAGTCTCAAGCGGCGGCGGCGGCGGCGGCGGCGGCGGCGATCAGATTTGCGGAGGCGAAACTGAATAATATTCTGCGGCCGCGGCATTTCGTCGGATGGGATCGGTATCAAGATTCACTCAAAGACCAAGATCACCCCACCCCGTATCGCCATAACCGACGTTTGGGGCAAGTGCTGTTACGGCAGCAGCACACCGCGGTCGCTTCTGCCTCCCCACTGTGGCGATGTTTGCTACGCATCGCGCCAGCTGCTCGTTTTGGTGGCTGAGTCGACCTAGGGGGAGGTGCATGCTTCTTTCGCACCGTACGTAGCCAACCCGGCGCTAATCGGAGGTGCGGCAGCGGGGTTGGGGGGTGGGGGTAAACAACAAACTAAACACGAAACAAAAAGCAGTTCTGAAGAAATGAGTTTGCACGCAAGTTTTCGTTCAGGTGGACAGACACATATCGGCGAAAGAGACCGCGTTTATTCGCGTATTTATTTCGTGTCGCTTAGAGAAAAAAAATATACAAATATAAATGCACCCCGCCCCCCCCCCCCAAACCGCACCTCCCGGAATGAACTCACTTCAAAGACAACAAAAATCGATTCAATCACCGCGGACTCACTCCACGCAAATCCACCTCGCGTATTCACAGACGCGGTGGAGGAGGAGGAGGAGGAGTCGCCTCGCGTATTCACAGACGCGGTGGAGGAGGAGGAGGAGTCGCGGGACACGCGTCTTGAAATCCGCCGGCATCGCGTGCGCTCTCGTCTCGCCGGGCACGCGGCCCTCCGCCGTCGGTGCGAGGTCCCTCGATTGAAACGAGTTGGCTTTTCTTTATTTCTACCGAGTCACTGACTCTTTTTACTATGATTATTTTATACGCTTTTTTTTACTAACTCACTGTCTGGTATTCTTGGTTCTTTTGGTAAAGTCACGTAGAAGGGAAACAATAAAATAATAAAATCTATATAAAACAATAACATTATCACGACGTTTCGACTGCAACACAAGCAATCATCATCAGGTGTGAAAACTGATGATGATTGCTTGTGTTGCAGTCGAAACGTCGTGATAATTTTATTGTTTTATTATTTCATTGTTTCCCTTCTACGTGACTTTACCGAAAGAACCAAGAATATGAATCCCTGCAGTCACGAAAGCTTTAAATCAAAATTTCACTGTCTGTTGTTGTATCCTCAAATCTTGTAACTCAATTTTAACCCACTTCCCAAGGTGGTATCGACTGCAAACTTGGTATACTTATGTCATACTGATGACAATACTATATTATATTATAAAAAAAATTTACTACATTTTTTATGTTATGTTTCGGCTTGGGTCTAATTGTCCACGCTCAACTGACGTTGGCTGTAAATCACCACGGTCCCCTTACGTTGTGGCAAGCTTCGGGGCAACTTCCTGGAGTCGTGGAGTTCTGCCATTACTAGTACGGTACATTTAATAAAAGCGTGTTTTTTTTAAAAAGTTTTTTTTCTTTCAATATTACTTATTTATTTTCCCAGGTGCGACCTGGCTACCACAAATGATAGCTCAGCGAAGTGGGCTCAGCATCGGCATCATCATCATCATCATCACGTGGGAATGTATAGAAACCACGTGCTCTGAACGCGTGATGTGGATTCTCTCTGGGGTAGCGGGGGAGGTTGGGGTGCTGGCACCGAATTAAATGTCAGCTCCAAAATCGGTAAACTCCCATAACGCGACAATCTCAAAGCCCTTGCGTTGTTTCAAATGCTTCCCATTGGGTATATTTGAAATTGTAATGCCTTGTACTGTGTATATATTTATACACTTCCCCTTCTATTCCTTAAGGGATATTTCCAGATGTGCTATTGTTTTTTTTCCTTGGATGAACTTAGAAGACTCCATTGATTGATTTATTTTCTGCTCGGGGTAGGTTTTTTTCACGCTCTCAAATGGAACACGTGACGGTGGCTAGGAGATGTCAACTACCTCGCCTGGTCTACAGAAGGCCGTGAGTTCGATCCCCACCCTGACGCCTGCTTTATATTTTGAGCTTGCGGTGTCTCTCCTCGCAGTAGCGTGGATTTATCTCCGGGTCTTCCGAGGGGAGATCCCCTGCCATAGGAATGTGGAACTTCCCACTGCTGGCTCAGGGCTTGAATCGATGAGCCGTGCACCTCCTCATCGATCGTCGAAGCCGGACTCTCACTCTGACCGCGACCGATGCTGAAAATTCACTGAAGTTAAAAAAAACCCTCCAGGGTCGCGCTGTCACGAAACGGTTTACCGTGGAGAATAACGAAACGAGGGGAAATGGGTACAAAGCGGGGCACTGCAGATGCATGGGGGGGGGGGGGAGACGTCTGAAATGGCAATGCCTTGCCCTCCTGCAAAAAACAAACAAACCTGTTTCTATTTTTCTTAATCAAACTTTTATTTATTACAAGGTATTCAAATGAGAAGTATTTGCAATCATTCTGTAACCATAGTACGTACAGTATATGGGTCTCTGTGTCAAGTCTTTGGGTCTGTATGTGAGTCTCTGTGTGAGTCTGTGGGTCTCTGTGAGAGTCCATGGGTTTCTGTGTGAGTCTATGGGTCTCTGTGTGAGTTTATGGATCTCTGTGCGAGTCTATGAATCTCTGTGTGAGTCTACGGGTCTCTGTGCGAGTATATTGATCTCTAATGCGAGTCTATGAGTTTCTGTGTAAATCTATGGATCCCAGTGTGAGTCTACGGTTCTCCGTGAGAGTCTATGAATCTCTGTGTGAGTCTATGCATCTCTGTGTGAGCCTATGAATCTCAGTGAGAGTCTATCAATATCTGTGAGAGTCCATGAATCTCAGTGAGAGTCTATGCATCTCTGTGTGAGTCTATGAATCTCAGTGAGAGTCTATGCATCTCTGTGTGAGTCTATGAATCTCATTGAGAGTCTATGCATCTCTGTGTGAGTCTATGAATCTCAGTGTCTATGAATCTCTGTGTGATTCCATGAATCTTAGTGAGTGTCTACGAATCTCTGTGTGAGTCCATGAATCTCAGTGAGTGTCCATGAATCTCAGTGAGTGTCCATGAATCTCCGTGTGAGTCTATGAATCTCTGTGTGAGTTTGCTGTTGTTGCTGTCATCCTCCCCACTGCAGGACGAAGGCCTCCCCCATCCTCTTCCATCCGATCCTTCCCTAAGCTGCTCCCCTCCAGTCGTGGCCTCCGAGCTAACGCACGCACGCACGCTAAACTTCTTTCGCACCGTACGTAGCCAACCGTGCTAACGCGTGGCACGACCGTGGGATCTTTGGAGGGGGGGGGGGGGGGTGGAGGTTGAATTTTTTAGGTTTTTTTTCCATTTCCCAGCATTGTGGCCATTTGCGGTGCATTCCTTCTCTCCCCGAGGGGACATCATCAGCGGTTCCTGACATTGGCGCACACATCATCTTTTCGAGTCAATAATAATAGTAATATCTCAGACCTCCTCGCAACTTTGCCGGGAGGTATCAAAATATCACACCACGGCACGAATCATTCTCGAAAAGTAAATAATGCGGGAAGAGAAGGGAGGGAAAATGTCTCCGGGGAGTCCCTCCAGGGCCTGGGTTTTCACGAACTCCGGTTTCGCTCGATCGCCACCACCACCAAGCTCCGCGTTTCCGCTCCTACCAGCTCAATTCCTCCCCGTTCGAATACAACATGACCCGGTTGCACGCTGCACGTGCCCGATGGTTGTTAAACACCGTGCGACGTCTCTCAGCCCCCACCCCCCGCCCACCAACCCACCCCTTTCACTCAGCCCTTGCCGTGTCGATCTCGGGGATTTTTTTTGTTCACGGATTTTCTGCCCCCCCCCACCTCCCACCACACGTCCCTCCTCCCAGACCACCCCTCCCCCCTCCCCCGCCTTCTTGTTCTGTGCTCAGTGCTCTGTACCGGACGTGCGTTGATTTGAACGTTAAAAAAAATAATCAATAATTAAATAAAAAAACAACAACACGTGCGATGTGACGCGCTAAGCGATGAACGCCGCCCGCGTCACGTGGGACACGCACCACGTGCACGCACACACGGGTACACGAGTGCACACGCGCCGAGATCTCGAATCTTAATTTGAATCGGATCCATTAACGGGCGAGGTGGGGGGGGGGAGCAACGCTCTATCCCGGGGATCGGCAACCTGAGACACCAGAACTGCATGCCGTGGGGGCCTCTTCACGGGCTGCTTCGTGACGCAGTGCGTGCGCGTGCGTGTACGTGCGTGTACGTGTGTGTGCGTGCGTGTACGTGCGCGTACGTGCGCGTACGTGCGTGTGCGTGTGTGTGCGTGTACGTGCGTGTACGTGCGTGAGCGTGCGTGTACGTGCGTGTACGTGCGTGTGCGTGCGTGTGCGTGCGTGTGCGTGCGTTGGTACCGAATTCGAAAGATAAAAAAACCGGCTCGTTGAGTTATTTTGCTTACCCCCCGTCCCCCGTCCCATGCAGATGGAACAGGCGGAGTTCACCACTCGCTAAGCTGCCATCTCCTGGCGAGCCAGGGTGCCGGGAGCATCTCGCGAACGTTTCAGAATCCGAATCTTTATTCCAACGTGGAGGAATCCGATGTGCTATGAAGCTCTTTCGTTCACAGATGCATGTACGTATGTTGAACTTCATTCGCACCGTACGTAGCCAACCGCGCTAATCGGAGGCGCGGGGGAAGGACAACAAAGTAAAACAAACAAAAAGCAGTTGCAAAGAAATCAGTTTTACAATCTTTGCTGATTTAAAAAAGTTCATAGCTCCAATGGCTTCCTAACATCGGAAGGGAAGAGCGTTCCAGACGGCCGCAGAAGCGCATCTGAACGCACCGCGCGATGCCGCGGTGACCACCGTGTTTGTTCGACGGCTGAGCCAAAAGTCACTGCCGCCGCCGCTGCGAGGATGACCTGGGCTTGCTCGGTGGTGGTTTATTGTTCAACATCGGTGGTGGTTTATTGTTCAACAGCGGTGGTGGTCTATTGTTCAACGGCGGTGGTGGTTTATTGTTCAACAGCGGTGGTGGTTTATCGTTCAACAGCGGTGGTGGTTTATTGTTCAACAGCGGTGGTGGTTTATTGTTCAACAGAGGTGGCGGTTTATTGTTCAACATCGGTGGTGGTTTATTGTTCAACAGCGGTGGTGGTTTATTGTTCAACAGAGGTGGCGGTTTATTGTTCAACATCGGTGGTGGTTTATTGTTCAACAGCGGTGGTGGTTTATCATTCAACAGCGGTGGTGGTTTATTGTTCAACAGCGGTGGTGGTTTATTGTTCAAACAGCGGTGGTGGTTTATCGTTCAACAGTGGTGGTGGTTTATTGTTCAAAAGCGGTGGCGGTTTATCGTTCAACAGCGGTGGTGGTTTATCGTTCAACAGCGGTGGTGGTTTATTGTTCAACAGCGGTGGTGGTTTATTGTTCAACAGCGGTGGTGGTTTATTGTTCAACAGCGGTGGTGGTTTATTGTTCAACAGCGGTGGCGGTTTATCGTTCAACAGCGGTGGTGGTTTATTGTTCAACAGCGGTGGTGGTTTATTGTTCAACAGCGGTGGTGGTTTATTGTTCAACAGCAGTGGCGGTTTATCGTTCAACAGCGGTGGTGGTTTATTGTTCAACAGCAGTGGCGGTTTATTGTTCAACAGAGGTGGTGGTTTATTGTTCAACAGCGGTGGTGGTTTATTGTTCAACAGCGGTGGTGGTTTATTGTTCAACAGCGGTGGCGGTTTATCGTTCAACAGCGGTGGTGGTTTATTGTTCAACATCGGTGGTGGTTTATTGTTCAACAGCGGTGGTGGTTTATCGTTCAACAGCGGTGGTGGTTTATCGTTCAACAGCGGTGGTGGTTTATTGTTCAACAGCGGTGGTGGTTTATTGTTCAACAGCGGTGGTGGTTTATTGTTCAACAGCGGTGGTGGTTTATTGTTCAACAGCGGTGGTGATTTATCGTTCAACAGCGGTGGTGGTTTATTGTTCAACAGCGGTGGTGGTTTATCGTTCAACAGCGGTGGCGGTTTATTATTGTTCAACAGCGGTGGTGGTTTATTGTTCAACAGTGGTGGTGGTTTATTGTTCAACAGCGGTGGTGGTTTATCGTTCAACAGCGGTGGTGGTTTATTGTTCAACAGCGGTGGTGGTTTATCGTTCAACAGTGGTGGTGGTTTATTGTTCAACAGCGATGGTGGTTTATTGTTCAACAGCGGTGGTGGTTTATCGTTCAACAGCGGTGGTGGTTTATTGTTCAACAGCGGTGGTGGTTTATTGTTCAACAGTGGTGGTGGTTTATTGTTCAACAGCGGTGGTGATTTATCGTTCAACAGCGGTGGTGGTTTATTGTTCAACAGCGGTGGTGGTTTATTGTTCAACAGCGGTGGCGGTTTATTATTGTTCAACAGCGGTGGTGGTTTATTGTTCAACAGCGGTGGTGGTTTATTGTTCAACAGCGGTGGTGGTTTATCGTTCAACAGCGGTGGTGGTTTATTGTTCAACAGCGGTGGTGGTTTATCGTTCAACAGTGGTGGTGGTTTATTGTTCAACAGCGATGGTGGTTTATTGTTCAACAGCGGTGGTGGTTTATCGTTCAACAGCGGTGGTGGTTTATTGTTCAACAGCGGTGGTGGTTTATTGTTCAACAGTGGTGGTGGTTTATTGTTCAACAGCGATGGTCGTTTATTGTTCAACAGCGGTGGTGGTTTATTGTTCAACAGCGGTGGTGGTTTATTGTTCAACAGCGGTGGTGGTTTATTGTTCAACAGCGGTGGTGGTTTATTGTTCAACAGCGGTGGCGGTTTATTGTTCAACAGTGGTGGTGGTTTATCGTTTAACAGCGGTGGTGGTTTATCGTTCAACAGTGGTGGTGGTTTATTGTTCAACAGCGATGGTGGTTTATTGTTCAACAGCGATGGTGGTTTATTGTTCAACAGCGGTGGTGGTTTATTGTTCAACAGCGGTGGTGGTTTATTGTTCAACAGCGGTGGCCGTTTATTGTTCAACAGCGGTGGTGGTTTATTGTTCAACAGCGGTGGTGGTTTATTGTTCAACAAGCGGTGGTGGTTTATTGTTCAACAGCGGTGGTGGTTTATTGTTCAGTAGCGGTGGTGGTTTATTGTTCAACAGCGATGGTGGTTTATTGTTCAACAGCGGTGGTGGTTTATTGTTCAACAGCGGTGGTGGTTTATTGTTCAACAGTGGTGGTGGTTCATTGTTCAACAGCGGTGGTGGTTTATTGTTCAACAGCGGTGGTGGTTTATTGTTCAACAGCGGTGGTGGTTTATTGTTCAACAGCGGTGGTGGTTTATCGTTCAACAGCGAGGCGTTGCGGTTCGTTTGCGGCGAGCGCCTTTGCGCGCAACGAGTGCGACCCCCATATGCAGTTTTCACAAACGGGCACGGGCACGCGCAGGTGAAGTATGGTCAACAAGCCTCCGCGGTGACCGACGCGGCGTGGTGAACGCGCGTGCACGGCAACCGGGTGCTGAAAAAGAGCCGCACCTTTCTTTAAAATAAATGTATTATATTGCTGTTGTTTACTTACTTTGCCGAAGGATCGTGTTTGCCTCGCGAGCCAAAAAGGAATATCACAATAATATGAAATAAAAGCAAAGCCCGAAAGCGCACGAGGGAAGTAATAATTTCACGCCAGAATTGTTCGGGTGTCAAAACAAAAATGGGGGCCATGGGCGGTGGGACGGAGAGGGGTGGGGGTCAGGGGTCAGGGATCGTGGGGGGGGCCCGCACCCCCACCCGTGGATTTAAAGTGTCGCGTGGCCGAGTCAACACGGCAAGCGGCAGCGGCGGTGATGGCAGAACATTTTTTAATCATCGGATGACATCCTCAGCCAGGCCTCGGGGCACGGCACACTTTTGACCTTTCATTAATTGATGCCCTCCCAAAGGTCCGAGCCGGTTCATATTAGTCGCGACCTCAGGAATCGAACAAATGGCGAAAGCAGCCCCCGCCACCCCCCCCCCCCCCCCCACCGTAACCCCAATATCGCTCGAGGGAATTCAACGTAACCTTATGAAGGGATATGGCGGGGAGATGAACAGCCACTTCATAAGCTTCACGCTTTCTTTTTTCACCTCCTGAACCCCAAAGCATAATTTAAAAAAAACATAAGTCTTTCTAAAAGTAAGAAGACGCGATTAGAATTTTGATCGGCTTTTTTGCTGTTGTTTTGCAATTTATTGTTAGCGCTAAGGTCCCTTGAAATGTGGCCCCGGGTGAAAGTGAAAAGTTAAAAAGAAGACAAAAGCCTCAAAACTATCCCGCGAGGAAAGGAAAGTTCGCACGGGCACGGCCTGGTCAGCCCCATCAGGGGGCTCCTCTCTTGAATTAATAGAAAAGTTTATAGCCCCAGAGTGGCCCAGTGCCGTCCACATCAGAAACACTTAACGGTGAATATTAACGATGGTCAGCACACTCGACTCTTGCAAGTCCTGGACTCGTGGTCCCGGGACTCGCGGTGCAGGGCTTGCGGTCCCGGACTATCAGTCAAGGACTCACAGTCCAGGACTCGCAGTCCCGGACTCTCAGTCCCGACCTCTCAGTCCAGGGCTCTCAGTCAAGGACTCGCAGTCCCGGACTCTCAGTCAAGGACTCGCAGTCCCGGACTCTCAGTCAAGGACTCACAGTCCAGGACTCACAGTCCCGGACTCTCAGTCCTGGCCTCTCAGTCAAGGACTCGCAGTCCCGGCCTCTCAGTCCAGGGCTCTCAGTCCAGGACTCGCAGTCCCGGCCTCTCAGTCCAGGGCTCTCAGTCCAGGACTCGCAGTCGAGGACTCACAGTCCCGGCCTCTCAGTCCAGGACTCACAGTCCAGGCCTCTCAGTCGAGGACTCACAGTCCAGGACTCACAGTCCAGGACTCGCAGTCCCGGCCTCTCAGTCCAGGGCTCTCAGTCCTGGCCTCGCAGTCCAGGACTCACAGTCCAGGACTCATAGTCCAGGACTCACAGTCGAGGACACACAGTCCAGGACTCACAGTCCCGGCCTCTCAGTTGAGGGCTCACAGTCCCGGCCTCTCAGTCCAGGACTCACAGTCGAGGACTCACAGTCGAGGACTCACAATCCAGGACTCACAGTCCCGGCCTCTCAGTCCCGGCCTCTCAGTTGAGGGCTCACAGTCCCGGCCTCTCAGTCCAGGACTCACAGTCCCAGACTCGCAGTCCTGGCCTCCCAGTCCAGGGCTCTCAGTCCTGGTCTCGCAGGCCCGGACTCGTGGCCCTGGACTCTCAGTCAAGCACTCGCAGACCATTACTCGTACTCTCGGTCTCGCAGTCCAGGACTCGCAGTCCCCCAGGAGTCCGCGTACCCCAGTTGAGAACCGCCGTTCTCGAGAGTCCCCAATAGAGGGTATCTTGCCAACTCTTCCACACTGGCCGGACTCTCAGTCCAGGTCTCAAAACATCTCCTCGACGTTGACATGAAGGGAGTTTTTTGAAACGTTTCAGAATCATAATCTGAGGTTTTTTTTTTACTCATACTGGAGGAATCCGATGAGCTATAAAGCTCTTTTCCACAAACGTCCAGCATTTCACCGGTGTCCAGCAAACTGCTGCGCCACCGCCACCCCCCCCTCCCGCCCCCACTCCCACCCCCGCCCCTCCTATCTCAATCACAAACATCTCATCCCTCTTCAAAGTACCCCCCCTCTGGCATTTTTTGCCTCACATTAATCCTCGTCTCTTCGAAAAATTCACCCCGCACGGCCCTCGGACGATCGTCCAGTCGATCTCCGCTTGACGGGAGGAGCTCATTTCCTCGCTGCCTCCTCTAACATCGCGGAGATAAAAACCGCAAGCCTCTTAAAAATGTCTGCACACCCCCCCCCCCGCCAACCCTCCGCCTGGGTAAATGAGGGGGCTTAGAACATCACGCTGGTGAAGTCCACTTCGGGTTACAGGTGAGGGAGGCGTAACGGTGCAGCCCTGCAATGGCTCGCTCGTGTCGCCACTAGAAGATAGGCCTCCAACAGAGGGAGTTCTAGAGCAGTGGCTTCTTAACCTTTTTATGTGAGGGTCGTGGCAGCAGCATGTTGAGCAGTGGCGGTCCAGACCTCCCTTTCCCTGGTGACAGACTCTAACTCTTCCTGGGGGAATTCCCAGGCATTCGCAGGCAAGCCAAGCGACGTCGTCCCGCCAGCAGCGTGTCCTGGGCCGGTCCTGGGGTCTTCGCTCAGTGGGACGTGCTGCCCGGTAGAGTTCCAGGGGTAGTCTACCGGGGGGCATCCTTACCGGGTGCCCGAACCACCTCAACTGCCTCCTCTCGATCCGAAGGAGCAGCAGCTCGGCCCTGAGGCTCTCCCAGATTACCAAACTCCTCGGAGAGTGAGCCTGGCAACCCTGCGGAAAAAACCTCATATTGGCCCCTGCGATCTCTTCCTTTCAGTCATTGCCCTAAGCTTATGATCATAGGTGAGGGTGGGAACGTAGATCGACCTGTAAATCGAGAGCTTTGTTCGAGAACTCAGCTCCCGCTTCACTACCACGGAATGGTACAGCGCCCGCATTACTCCAGACGCCGCACCGATCTGCCGGCCGATCTGCCGCTCCTACTTACCATCACTCACGGAAGAGATTCTGAGGTACTTAAACTCCCCCTCACCTGGAGAGCACAATCCACCATCTCACGGGAGTGAACCATGACCTCAGATTTGGAGGTGCTGATCCTTATCCCAGCCGCTTCACACTCGGTATCAAACCGTTCAAGTGCACACTGGAGATCACAGACTGACCAGAAAAATAGGACAATGTCATCTGCAAAAACCAGCGACACCACCTCCATGCCCCCGTACTGGAAACTCTCCATACCGCGGCTGTGCCTTGGTAACCTGTCCATGAAAACCACAAACAAGAATGGAGACAAGACGCACCCTTGGCGGAGTCCAACACCCACGGTGAATGACTTTGATTTAACACCAAGAATACGGACACAGCTCTCGCTCTGGGAATAGAGGCACCGGATAGCGCACTAAAGCGGCACCGGTGCATCGTACTCCCGCAGCACCTCCCACGAGGCATTCTGGGGAACACGGTCACGTGCCTTCTCCAAGTCTACAAAGCAGAGGTAGACTGGAGAAGCATACTCCCATGACCCATCAAACATCTGTGAGAGGGAAAAAAGCTGGCCCATTCTTCCACGACCCTGACAGAATCCGCATTGTTCCTCCTGAATCTGAGGCTCGACCACTGGGCAGATCCTCCTCTCCAGCCCTCTGGCATAGGCTTTACCTGGAACGCTGAGGAGTTTGATCCCTCTGTAGGAGCAAACCCTCTGGTCACTTTTCTTAAAAATGGGGATCACGGCCCCAATTTGGCAATCCAGAGGTACTGTACGCGCCTTCCATGCAACGTCGTGCGTGTTGTTAATGCGCACTTAATCCCTTGCAAGAGGTTTCTATTTGGTGTTTGAACATCTTAACACCTTCTGTCTTATTGCCAGAAAAGGTAAAAACAATTCTTGTTTTTGCATACTTTGATATTGAAAAAAGGTCCCATTTTCTAGCTGCTCACCCCAAGCTACAAATGCTCTGATAGTGCGTTGTCTTTGTACTGGCAGTGACTAAGGCCTAAAGAAGGCTGCCTCTGGTGTAGGCCAACCGGTTTCCAAGACAATACATATATTATGCTGTGTAACAAAAAAAATAATGTGTTCCTGGTTAGTAAGTGGTATTTCCTAATTGCTTACGCCTCAAAAGTATAGAAAATTGATATTATTCCCCACAAACTTTGCTTTTGTGACCAGGACTGTGATATTTTTAAATTTACCTATTTTCAATGAGAAAACGTGTACATTTGTGTTATTCCTTCACATAAAGTACTGGTCACAAAATCAAAGTTTATGGGGAATAATAGCCATTTTCTATACTTTTTAGGCATAAGCAATTAAAAAAAATAACATTTACTACCCAGGGACAAAAATCGTGATATATAGTGAATTATCAGAGCATGTTTGTTTGCATATTCACCACAAGTACGTGTGGTTAATGCGAACTTGACTCCTTACAAAAGGTTTATATTTGGTGTTTGAACATCTTAACACCTGTTTCATTGCCAAAAGGGGTAAAACCTATTTTCATCTTTTCATACGTCGAAGAGGCGTGCTAACCACGACAGCACTTTCAACAACTCTGGGCGAATCTCGTCCGCCCCAGCAGCTTTGCCACTAGGAAGGCCTTGGACCACCCCAGCGACTTAAGCAGCCACGATGTACCCGACTCCCCCCCAACCCCCCAGCTGTTTCCAGGGCTGCCTCCTGACAGGAGGGCATGTCCGCCGGGTTGAGGAGCTCCTCAATGTGCTCCTTCCACCTCTCGACTATCTCCTTAGTGGAGTTCAATGTTTACGCAGCCACCATTACTGAGAACATCCTGGGCCGTGTCCCGTCGGATGATTTGCTAGAACATATTTGAGGCTGCCCGGTAGCCCCTCTCCATTGCCTCTCCAAACTCCTCCCAGGCCCCGGGGGGGGGGGCTTTCGCTTCAGTGACTGCTGCAGCTGCCGCCCTCTTGCAAAGCCAGTAGCCTCTCACTCGAGTCGGGAGACCTTTTTTTCCGAGCGTAACTCGGAAAGCCTCCTTCTTCAGCTTGACAGCTTCCCTCACCACTGGTGTCCACCAGTGCCGCCATGGCAGGCACCAACTGCCGTCAGGCCACAGTCTTTTTGGCATCTGCATCGACAATCGAGGTCCTGAACGTCGTCCAACGTTGTTACGAGAAATAAATGTACGAAAAATGAACGTCAATATTTTTATTCCAACAGTCCATTTTGTCAGGTATACAACGAGATAGCTAGTAACTGCATGCATGTAAAAGTTTTTTTTTTTTAATATATATAATAAATGGACACTTTGCATTGCGAGACGTAATTTGTTCGTGCTCATTAGTTACTCTTGGAAACCAAATTGTTAATGATCAATGAGTTTAGAAAGATATTTTATATTGTTCTAGGTTACCATATGTATTTAAACTGCATCGCAGTTATTTTATCTTGGCAGATTCATACAACGTGATTATTCACCAATGACTCTCATGTACGATATAACTTCACACTTTTATAAATCACCTCACGTACCCGCTGGGGACATTGCCACGTACCCCCAGGGGTCCGCGTACCCCCACTTGAGAACCACTGCTCTAGCGAGTCCCCTACGAAGGGTATCTTGCCACACTGGTCAGACGTCTTGTTAGTGGTGGGAGTACCCACGTTCTACCCCACCACACGTGACCTGACAATCGTGGACGAACTGTGGTTGTGCCCGTCTATGCGTGAGTCACCGCGGTGGCGAGATGTTAACTACTTCGCCCGGTATACAGGAGGTCGTGGGTTCGATCTGGGCCTTGACGCCTGCTGCTGTATATTTGGAGCCTGCGTGTCTCTCTCCCGATGGTCACGTGGATTTTTTCTCCGGGTCCTTCGGTTTTTTTCATCCGCATTTAGAATCAACATCACGCGTTTAGAGTATTTGGCTGCTGCTGTGTATGTCCACGTAATGATGATGAGCCCACTTCGTTGAGCTTTCATTTGTGAGAGCCAGGTCGCTTCTGAAGAAGGATCTGCACAAATCAGTGGGCTTTACCTGGTAAAATAAAAATAGCCTAGTTTCGTTTGTATTTTTTGGGCGATTTGCTTACCTTTCCTATACTTTGCACTCCAATCACGTTTTTTGGCATTGTTTGTTGTGTTGTCGTATCGTTCTGACCAGGGGCGGAGCCAGGGGGGGTGACAGGGGTGACATTCTGCGTGTATGTGTACGACACTCGGTCTGGCGAACTCCGTGCAACTGCGTTGTCAGAGCGTGTCGCCAACCGATGGCGTCTAGTTCAACAGCCTGACTCTCTCTAAATCATTCTTGAAATTAACATTTGTTGAATGTCACCCCGGCCTGAAATCCTGGCTCTGCCCCTGGTTCCGACCCTGCTCATCGGATTCCTCCAGCATGAATAAATATTCCGATATTCTGACCAACGTCCACTCATCGCCACCGAAATCTCCGCCGCGTTCGCCTGCAGCACGATCGGTTGTCTCGCCTCCGACGCTGCACCTCTGCTCTTGCTATTTACGAACGACCCCACAACGACGACGACAACAACAATGGCCCCATTGCACGCATGACCTTTCTCGGTTAAAATGACATTGCACTGCGATGGCGCACGGACGACTAATTCTGGTGACTTATCACAGCGGTGGTGTAAGTCGGGCCGTATTACACTCACGTCTTTACTCGTTCGTGTCGAAGCGGCCCAAGGATTCTTCACCGCAGGGTGACGGCAGCTCGTGAAATATCAACGGGCTCCGGAGAGGAAAGTGCGCAGAGAAAGGCCGGAAAATGCGCTTGCAAAGTGACGGAATCATTTTTTTATATTTTTTGCAGCTTGTCTGCGCGGATCCTTCTAAGTGCCGTCCTGTGGCTCGCTCCGCTGTTCTGCCGCCGCGTGAAGCCAAGGAAAGAATTGAATCGTCGACGATTGGCCAAACATCCCAAAAAATGCGTGACCATACCCACCACCAACCACCACCACAACCTAAAAAGTGCCTGCAAGAACTCGGTGAGGCATCGCTCTTGGAGCAAACAAAAAGGGAAGGACAAATAATAATAATCCACGTGCATAATTCACGGGACCGGCAGCTGAAATTTGCCAACTTTTCGAACACATTCTACAACTAGGTCACAACGAGCATCAAAAAACCACCACCGTAATTTGGCTACGCTCAAAGCGGCGAATATGGATATTCATGGCACGTGTTCCCCATTCTATTCTACTTTGCATTTATAAAGCGCCTTTCATCAAGGCGCTTAACAATGCTTGCTGACTGCATAAATAAATTATCCTCTTGATGAAAT
This sequence comes from Petromyzon marinus, assembly GCF_048934315.1. Classification (NCBI taxonomy): domain Eukaryota; kingdom Metazoa; phylum Chordata; class Hyperoartia; order Petromyzontiformes; family Petromyzontidae; genus Petromyzon; species Petromyzon marinus. The sequence goes on from NC_133722.1 coordinate 6,722,793, forward strand.
AAATAAAAATAGATTTGACCCTTTCTGTGTTAAGATGATCAAACACCAAATGTATATCCATTTTGCCAAGGCATCAAGTTTGCATTAACCACACGTACTCGTGGCGAAAATGCAAAAAACATGACAATATGTATACGTACTCTTTGGTTCTTTCGGTAAAGTCACGCAGTTAGGAATAAAATAAAATAAATCACGACGTTTCGGTCGCCAACACAAGCGGTCGTCACATCAGGCTTGTATTGCGATCGGAATGTCGTGATTTGTTTTATTTGATTTCTAACTCCGTGAATTTACCGAAAGAACCAAAGAGTATGGATTCCTGCCATAACGAAAGCTTCAAATCTAGATTAATATGTATACGCATTGTCAAAAGGTCCCATAGATGTAACTGCTCGACCCGAGCTGTAAGTGTTATGATATTGCGTTGCCTTTGTACTGTTCGCTTTTTGCTATTCTCTGGTCTAACGCTGGTGGTGAGACAAGGCCACAAAGAAGCCTGTCACTGGTGCAGGCCAATCGGCTTCAAACGCAATCCATGGATTATTATCAGAGCGTTGTTTGTTCCCATGTTGTGCCTCAAGTACGTGTGCTTAATGCGGGACTTGATGCCTCACAAAATGGGGCATCTATTCGGTGTCTGAACATCGCAACACAACTCCCGTATTGTTGCCGGGAAGGGTGAAACACCCATCATTATTTCGATTTAAAGCTTTTGTGACTGCAGGGATTCATATTCTGGGTTCTTTTGGCAAAGTCACGTAGAATGGAGATAAAATAATAAAAATAATGGACTGCGGTCTGAAAGTCACCGTAAAATACAATCAATCAAGAACCGAAATGGTTTTTATATGTGGATAGCCAGGAACACATTGCTAGTGAACTCAAGCACGTACACCAAGCTCTCAAGGCTAATGGTTACTCCGACTACACAATCTGGAAAGCCATCACTCCAACCATGGAGAAGGATCCTCTTGAGGAACCATTCAAAAGCATCACCTTACCCTACATTGCGGGGGTCACAAAAAAATATCTCCAAAATCCTGAATAAACACAAGATCCAGGTCCGATTCAACACAGTACATAAAATCCGTGATCTGGTTCCGTCTGTAAAAGATGTGGTTCCAGACATACAGTACCCGGGCGTCTACAAACTAAGTTGCCTCTGTGGTAGCAGCTATATTGGAGAAACCAAACGACATAACTCGGACCGGATCCGTGAACATAAAGCAGACTTGAAACACGGTAGGATGAACACCTCAGCCGTGGCAGATCACTGTTATAATTCATTGGGCTCACATGACATTGACTTCTCCAAGACGGAGGTTATCTGCAAGCCATCCGGCTACCATGAGAAATTCGTTCATGAGGCTATCCACATATACAAACACGGAGACAATTTCAACCAGAAGATGGATTCCGGCTTAGTAACCATTGGAAAGACGTTATAAGCCATTTCGGTTCTTGATTGATTGCATTTTACGGTGACTTTCAGACCACAGTCCATTCGCTGGCACTGCCTCTTAGTAGCTTTCACACGAAGGTCAATAGAATAGTTTATAGAATATTGTATAATAAATAGTATAACAGTGTAATGTTTAACATAATTCATAAGGCAATATATAGTACCGTAATTGTATAGTGAATATACAGCAGTGTGGTATACAGTAGGGTTGGTAGAATAATACATAGTGTAATACTACAAGTCTAATATTTTATAGTCTAAAGTATAGGGTAGTGTATAGTAACGCATTGTATAATTCAAGGGTGGGGTTTGTCTATGGATACGATATTATACAATGTAGTTTAGATTGGAAGGTATAATATTGTAATGTATAGTAGTCCAGTTTATAGCATAGTTATAACGCAACACAGGACAGAGCAGCGCACCGTGGCTGTTTCCTCCTCTTCCCCCCCCCCCCCCCTCCGTTCCGAACATAGATGGACTCGTCCGTCTGAACAAAGCTCGTCGCTCTCCGTGGTGTTAATCCCTCATACTAACATCATGCTAATCCCCCAGTTACATGCTAAATTACTGTTGATATGTAAACTCCTCCCCCCCCTCCTCCGTTCCGAACATAGATGGACTCGTCTGTCTGAATAAAGCTCGTTGCTCTCCGTGGTGCTAATCCCTCACACCAACATCATGCTAATCCCCCAGTTACATGCTAGTTTATATGTAATCTCCTCTCCCCCCTCCTCCGTTTCCACACCATCATTATGCTAATCCCCCAGTTACATGCTAATTTATATGTAAACTCCTTTGTCAAGTCGCTCTGCTCCTCCCACACAGCTTAAAAGACGCTGCCAAGCTTGGCAGGGTTCACTCAAGCGCTGTCTTCCGGACAGTCCTGTTTCTTCACCTGAGGAAGGCTACTTGTGTTGTGGCCAAAACGTCATGAGAATTTTATTCTGTTATTTTTTTTTATTATTTCATCTCCATTCTACGTGACTTTACCGAAAGAACCCAGAAGATGAACCCATTCTTATTGTTTCATCTTTCTGATACTTGCAAACAAAAAAAGGCAGTGCCGTAGATATCACGTAGCCTGTGGTCGGGGTACAGGGACGGGATGGTTACTACGATGGGATGGTTCCCCGTGGTTCCCCACTCCCCATACAATTACTGCACCAGCGGGGGGGGGGGGGTGGGGGGGAGTACTGCAGGCTGCCGAGGTGACTCAGATTTTCTCTCGCGATTGCTATAAATTTGTCGGTTTAATGGGCAACCTTCCACAGTCGAACCACGGCAGGGCCTCCATCAAAGCGGAGGGTCCAGAAATGACCACCTGCCGCAATAGCAGGCGCTCGACACGACAGCAAGATGCGAATAATTTGGTGTGCACATTTTCACATTTGCACGATGATGCGGTACTTAATGAGGTGGCGCGGTGGTTATGAGATGTTAGCTACCTCGCCTGGTATACAGGTGTTCGCGGGGTTCGATCCTGACCCTGACGCCTGCTGTATATTTGGAGTTTGCGTGTTCTCCCTCAGGTAATGTGGATTTTTCTCCAGGTCCTACGGTTTTCCCCCTCCACATTCAGAATTAACGTCACGCGTTTCTGAGCATTTGGCTGCCCTGAATTTCCACACGATAAGCCACTCCGTGTGGGCTATCATTTGTGACAGCCAGGTCACTTCTGAAAAAGAGTTACGTAGCTCTGTGAGACGATGGCCGATAGGCAAGGAAAATGAGAGAGCGGTAGGCACGAGCGGTAGCCACAAGCGATAGAACCGGTAGCGTAACTAGGGAGTGCCTTGCCCCCCCCCCTCCACCTGGTTTGCCAAAGCGCCGAGATGGGGTCCCATTGACAGACACCATGAGATGTTTTCAACGACAGTGTAAAATAACAACAACACTTATGTTCAGAGGACGGTAGCGCCCCTACAGCGTTATATGTTCGGGACCGCGAGCGTAACGACGATGCGATAAGGGAAAGAGGAGGCCGCGATAGAGAAGAGCCTCTGGGTGCGAAACAAATCAAAATATTGGGGCCCCACCAGACCGATTGCCGCACCCCCTGAGCTGAGAGTGTAGTTACTACGTCATTGATAATGTAGTCACTACGTCACTGATAATGTAGCTCCTACGTTACTGATAATGAAGTTACTACGTCACTGATAATGTAGTCACTACGCCACTGATAATGTGGTTACTACACCACTGATAATGTAGTTTCTACATCACTGATAATGTAGTTACTAGACCACTGATAATGTAGTTACTACGCCACTGATAATGTATTTACTACGCCACTGATAATGTAGTTACTACACCACTGATGATGTAGTTACTACGTCACTGATGATGTAGTTACTACGTCACTGATGATGTAGTTACTACGTCACTGATAATGTAGTCACTACGTCACTGATAATGTAGTCACTACACCACTGATGATGTAGTTACTACGCCACTGATAATGTATTTACTACGCCACTGATAATGTAGTTACTACACCACTGATGATGTAGTTACTACGTCACTGATGATGTAGTTACTACGTCACTGATGATGTAGTTACTACGTCACTGATAATGTAGTCACTACGTCACTGATAATGTAGTCACTACACCACTGATGATGTAGTTACTACACCACTGAAAATGTAGTCACTACGCAACTGATAATGTAGTTACTACACCACTGATAATGTAGTTACTACGTCACTAATAATGTAGTTACTACACGACTGATAATGTATTTACTACGCCACTGATAATGTAGTCACTACACCACTGATAATGTAGTTACTAAACCACTGATAATGTAGTTACTACACCACTGATAATGTAGTTACTACACCACTGATAACGTAGTTACTACACCACTAATAATGTAGTTACTATGACACTGATAATGTAGTTACTACACCACTGATAATGTAGTTACTACACCACTGATAATGTAGTTACTATGCCACTGATAATGTAGTTACTACGTCACTGATGATGTAGTTACTACGTCACTGATGATGTAGTTACTACGTCACTGATGATGTAGTTACTACGTCACTGATAATGTAGTTACTACTTCACTGATGATGTAGTCACTACGCCACTGGATAATGTAGTCACTACGCCACTGATAATGTGGTCACTACGCCACTGGATAGTACGCGTCCAGGAGAACGCTCACCGAGTCAATGGACTGAGTGAAATCATCTCGCGGCGCAGTTGCCGGGTGGATCGTTGCACCGGAGTGACCTTGGCAGATGGCAGCGGCTCCGATAGGCCTTCGTCTAGCGGTGGATTGAACATGGATAATGATACAACAACAGCAACAACACTGATCATTTAAATGTGTTAAAGCGGCGCACTTCATCCGATGATCTTAATGCGTGCCCTGAATGGAAAGCTGGGAATTAACAGAAACCTGCAGGGCACGCGACCACAACGAATTGGGGTCAGGTAGCGATAGGGCTTAAGTCGAACGAACCCGCACTCCGGTCGCACCAACGGCGGCTTTTGGCCGACGATTGAAACAGAGGTGCCTGTGGTCGTGCTGCACGTCTCTTTCCCCCCCCCCCCGTCTTTTCTTGGCCGTGCCGCGCCCACCTTGGGCCTACTCTTCCACGTCTTGGGAAGAGGTGGGAGCGCTCACACTTCGCCTCGCCCGGCCACCCCGAAACGGCCGATCGACGAACCGTGGCGAGAGCATTTACACCGCTGGGTTGACAGGCGAGCGAGGCTTGAAGGAAACTGCCGTGCCCGGGAGATCGAATCGAGTGGGCGAACCTCTGGATTGCAGGTCAGGACGGTCACCGCATCGCAGCGCTTTCAGATGCGCTTCTGCGGCCGTCTGGAACGCTCTCTTCCTCCCGATGTTAGGAAGAAGCCACGGGAGCTACGCGCCGTTAAATCATCATCTCGATTGACAAACTCGTTTCTTTTGAGCTGCTTTTGTGTCCTTCGTTTGCTGTCCTTCTCCCGCACCTCAAAATGGCACGGTTGGCCGCGTGCGGTGCGAAAAAAGTTCAATATCCAGACATATCTCTAAGTCTCTAACGACTCCGAATATCTTGTTACCAACGGTATATAGAGATCTCGCATTTAAAATGATGATCCAATTTCCTGTAAACGCGTTACTGCCTCTGTACCTGACAATTCCGGGGTCATGGCGGGGAGTGGGGGGTCCATATACTGTAAGGGAATGCTCCGAATGGCCGTGGTCGGTGTGTTATAAACGAAGCCGATAAAACCCAGAAGTGATTGCGTAACAAAAATAAACTCGAGACGACGCGGATGGGAGCCCTGAGCCGGATTCCCAAACACCGCGAGCTACGTTCACGACCTTTCAGCTATCAGGAGCAGCTAACAAGCATCAGCGAACAGCGGCAGCAGCAGCTAGCAGCAGCGAACAGCAGCAGCAGCTAACAAGCAGCTACAGCAGCTAACAAGCAGCAACAGCAAGCAGCTAGCAGCTACAGCAGCAGCTAGCACCAGCCAGCAGTAGCTAGCAGCAGTAGCTAGCTAGCACCAGCAAGCAGTAGCAGCTAGCAGTAGTAGTTAACAGCTGCAGCAGCTAGCTAGCACCAGCCAGCAGTAGCTAGCAGCAGTAGCTAGCTAGCACCAGCAAGCAGTAGTAGTTAGCAGCTACAGCAGCTAGCTAGCACCAGCCAGCAGCAGCAGCAGAAGCTCCTAAGCCCTCTTTGGGGAAGTGCGAGAGAGAGAGAGAGACTTACATCATCCAATGTCTTGGCCATGTCAAGTACCGTTTACACATCACGAACGAGCAGACGCAAGTCAGCGTGCATTGAGGAGAAATGTCAAACGGTGAGGCGACACGGCGTGTGGGAGCAAGCAGCAGCAGCAGTTTACTACGGCAGCTAGCAGCATCTAGCGAGAGTGACATCGAGTGAGTGTCATTACACGTCCGTCGGAGGACGCAGCTCTATGAGAAATGATTCCTGGAATCAATTCCGCACACCGTGGGGTTTGATGGTCAATCATCATCAATCGTTCTATTTGTTTTTTTTTTAATGCCACATCACCACGTTGTATATTGTAGCATCACGTTCTTGCTGCTCGCTTCATGTTTACACCCCTGTGTGGTACTTGGTCGAAATTCCACATTCCCATGGCGAGGGGGCGAGCCCATATGGCAATCACTGTTGACTTCCCCACAACGTGGTACTCGTTGTATCGGCCCCCAGAGGGATGATGGGCTGAGACAATTCATTCTGACCCGTCCATGTTGCACATATGTGAAAAATATCTCCATAGTTCGTCGGATTCTTCATGGCACCCGTTAAGCATCCTAATGCAGAACCCCTCCTTAAAACAAAAAAAAAACGTCTTAAGACTCCAAGGCTTTAATAGGTAACACACATGTGGCGTTGTCATTGCGTTGTATTCAAATCAGCATTGACTTGTGCGCAGTGCCGGATTATCTTAGTAGCACAAGTAGCTACAGATGCTACGGGCCCCGCACTTTCAAGGGCCCCGCGCTAAATGCTTCAAAGCTATCAATTCCGGTTCAGTGATTCTGCACTTGCTCTGTTACTACAGTACTAATCCGCCTTAAACGTTTATGAACGACCGGGTGTTTAAGGTGAACGATTTGTCCTATTATCTGGCTGTATAGCGAGCGGAAAAATAAAATTACTTTACTATGCGAGTAAACAAAAAAATATGTGTGTTTAATATTTAAGTGTTTTTATTTTATTAAGGACCCCCTTGATAACGTCACATGCTACAGGCCCCGCAACTAGCTTAATCCCGCACTGTTTGCGTGACCATTCGAGCGCATCGCTTGAGGGAGGCTGCGAGGCCTCGTGCTAACTAGATTCGAAGCATAGTTCATAGTTCCATTTATTTTGGTATAGCCCTGTGAGCCATTCCGCTCTTGAATCGGGTGCAACCGCAACAAACAAAAACCAAAAACATGAACAAGAAAACATCTTAAAGTGACTATGTGACTGTGCAAACAGAAAATCCAGGAAAAAAAAAACATCAAAATATTCCTGAAATAGCACCGTACACCAACGCTGTGTACAAAAATCCCAGTGGGATGCAAGTCAAACAACAACAACAAGACAACTAAGATTTAGGCCATCAGTCTAACTCCGTACTACAATAAACACAAACATGGCCAAACCAAAAAAAACCTTTTCGAAATCACCAAAATAAAAGCCATAAATGCAATGTAACAGTGATCATAGGGACTGTGACCGAATTTTTTACAATAAACTACATAAATAAATTATAACACCAAACCCGAGAGCCATATCTTAGGCCACTGAATAGCAGTGGCAGCTAGGGGTGTACAACTCCTCTAGAGCAGTTTTGAGTGAAGATCTCATAGGTAGTGATTCAAGTTGCAGTTTATTGGCAATAGCATTCCAGACCCTGGGGGCATCAATAGCAAAGGCCCTTCCTCCGGTTTTTATACGGCAATAAGGAATGTGAAGCTGGTAAATGAGCGAAGACCTGAGGTCAAATTTGCTCTTTGAAACAGAGAGGAGATCCAGTAGGTAGTCTGCGGATTTTTTTGTAAGTACATCGTGAATAAATAAGATCTGGTGCACAAGCCGTCGAACATTAAGAGATGTTAAGTTTGACCCAATGTAGAGATCACAGTGGTGAGTCCTATATGGGCAGTTCAATGCAAATCTTAAGGCCGAGTGATAGATGGAATCAAGCTTCTTCTGTACAGTACTTGGGGCTGATTTATACACGATGTCACAGTAGTCAAGTAGAGGCAGTATGGTAGCTTTTATCAATTCCAACCGGAACATTGGGGGGAAGCAGTGCTTGTGTCGATACAGAAAACCAATTTTTATTTTTGTCTTTTTACCAATATAATCAATGTGATCTTCAAAATTCAGTTTTGAATCCAGGATGACCCCAAGATACTTATAGATCTTGACTTGCTCTATTTGATAATTATTCAAGGAATGTAATTGGGGAAAAATAACTTCCTGCTTTAGTCCCGGTGAGAAGCATAGCACCTTGGTTTTGGAGGTGTTCAGGACTAGTTTAAGAGAAACTATCTGATGTTGTAGTTTGTTGAAATCACTCTGGAGCGTAGCAATCACGTCATCCGGAGAGCGGCCAGCAGTAATCAGTATCGTGTCATTTGCAAAAAGATTTACCCTGGAATGATCCAGGTCAGTGCCCAAGTCATTGACTTAAAGAGAGAACAAGAGGGGGCCGAGGATGGAACCCTGTGGAACCCCTTTTGTTATCTTAACACTGTTTGACCTCCAACCATCTGTTCGTGACTGCAGGAATGACTCTTTGTTTCTTCACGTGACTTTAGCCCAAAGAACCAAAAAGAGTAAGGGCCTCGTGCTCATCGCGTTTCAGTACCGTGGACAGCGCCGTCACTGCCGCATCGCAGGGCGCTCGCTCGCACATCAACAACAGCAAAGAGAACTCGACGCGTTCGTCAACAGCGCCGTACATTCTTTACAAGGACACGCGCGGTAGTTAAGAGGCAACGTCTCAAGGAGGGCCGTTGCCCGAAAAGTTGTCTATTATCGTTTTTTCTTCATATGAATACGGGCCGTCGCTTGAAAAGTCCCCTAAGGCGAACGTACTGAGGTTTATCATTGCATAGTGTTTATTTGTGAAAGTGCTTAGGTTTATTATTACATTGTTTATTTGTGGAAGTGCTTAGGTTTATGATTACATTGTTTATTTGTGAATGTGCTTAGGATTATTCTGACATTATTTGTGAATGTGCTGAGTTTATTTTTACATTGTTTAATTGTGAAAGTGCTTAAGTTTATGATTACATTGTTTGTTTGGGAATGTGCTTAGGTTTATTATTACATTGTTTATTTGTGATTGTGGACCAATGCTAACGCAGCGCAAGGCAGCATCAACAAAATGTTGTGCTCATTATGCAATAGATGTTTATGAGTTTGTTCCATCAGATGTATGTGTGTGGCCGATGTATATGTGTATGTATGTGTGCGATCGATGTATGCGTGGATATATGTGTGTATGTATTTGTGTGTATGTATGTGTGGGGAACGGTAATGTAGTGGTTAGCGCGCTGCGCGATGAACCTAGCGACCGAGTTCGATTCCCGCTCACGGCCAACACCAAGTGTTACGATTATCTGAAACGGTCCTGGGCCTCACCTAGGTCAACTTAGCCTCAAATAAGTACCTGGTGCGGTGTGTAAACATCACCACTGGGGAGACAAAGGCGGTCGGGCGTGGTGCTGGCCACCCACCCATTTGTGTACAGTTCAGGCCTTCATAGGTGCTCGCTAACAACACTTGCCTCAACAGTCTGTGCAGGCTATACGGGGGATCTTTGTCTTTGTATGTATGTGTGGAGCGCCGGGCGGCTAAAATGCAGCAAGTTAGCGCGCTTGACTACGTACGGTGCGAAAGAAGTCCAACATACATACAGTATACACGCATGCATCCCATACACACACAGAGGGCACAGCAAGGCCTATCTGGCCTCGGTCAGAATTCCGTGGGGGAGGAGGGGGTGGCGAGGAGGACAAAAATGACAAAGCCCGCTTGACAATACGGAACTGTCAACGAGACGTCTTTGACACCGCAGTCTCGCGATACGAATACAAAACCATCCGGCGCGCGAACAATGATGAGTGCTGTGTATAACAACAACAACAAACACCACACATCCGCATGGCAGAGGGTGGAGTGGTGGATTATACAGCTAATGTAGTAGCCCAGAAAGGAGGGGGGTAGGTTGGTTATGATCATCAGTTCAATGAGGAGAGAGGGTGGGGGAGGGGGGCCTTACCTCGTCAGCGATTTGGCAGTCGGCGTTGTAAGCCACGCAAATGAGCAGCAGGCAACCGAGGCAGCGATGGCCAAGACAATGGACCGCCATCGCTGCTGCTGTTGCCGAGGCTGCTGTTGATGCGGCTATTGCTACAGCAGCCGCTTCGCTTAGCACACACGACGCACGGCTGGCAAGCTCGCTCTCTGTCTCTCTCACGCACACACAAGAACACACACACACAGTGTACGTACACAAGCACACACACACACAGCGTACGTACACAATAACCCCACACACACACAGAGACAGCGTACGTACACACCAACCTCACACACGCACGCACGCACGCTCGCACGCACGGCTTATAACACCACGACGGCTGTCACACGTCCCGGCTTATTATTATTATTGTTGTTGTTGTCAATTTGAAGGCGCTGGATTATAGGCCTAGCCGATTTGGAGCGCCGTACGTCGAGTCACCGTCACCGACAGCACCACCACCAACCAGCAAAACCACCACCACAGCCACCAACCAGCAAAACCACCACCACCACCACCCAGCAAAACCACCACCACAGCCACCAACCAGCAAAACCACCACCACCACCACCCAGCAAAACCACCACCACCACCACCACCCAGCAAAACCACCACCACCACCACCACCAACCAGCAAAACCACCACCACCAACCAGCAAAACCACCACCACCGCCACCCAGCAAAACCACCACCACCCAGCAAAACCACCACCACCACCAACCAGCAAAACCAGCACCACCAACCAGCAAAACCACCACCACCACCAACCAGCAAAACCACCACCACCAACCAGCAAAACCACCACCACCACCAACCAGCAAAACCACCACCACCACCAACCAGCAAAACCACCACCACCATCAACCAGCAAAACCACCACCAACCAGCAAAACCACCACCACCACCGCCACTACCGCCGCCACCGCCGCTCGTGTTACCGATCGCGTATTTAACGAGCGGCGTGAGCGGCCCGTGGGGGTGGTGGGAGCCCCCCCCCCCCCACGTGACGATGAGTGTCGTCTTTCAGCCGAGAGGGTGCACGACGGCTCCAGGGTCTTCCGGTTACAACGTTGAGCACCCAACAACCACCTCGTGCATAGTCGTCATCTGCTGCGGATGCTCTCATTAAACCCCCTGGAAGCTTCGCTTGGTACACGAGATGCTCCCCCCTTCCCCCAATCAGCTTAATGAGCCCCCCCTCCACCCCCCCCCATCCCACTTTCATAATATATTTCTTGGTTGGATTCCTGAATTTCGGGAATAGCTCTACGAACAAACAGAGTCACCCTTCCACGTTTTGAGCGTCTCGTGCTTGCTCAAGGTCGACGGAGAGCTGGAGCTCACTTGGGACTGCTCACATGTATCCGTGAAAAAGAGCTTTCGAGATCATCGGATTCCTCCAGTGTAAATACAGGGGGTGCTTCAAACTAAAATGCGAACACTTCTGAGAATTTGCACAAACAACAACAACAACGACGCCACAAGAAGTGTCGCCTCCGGGCCCTGGAGATCATCTGTAGAAGATGTCAGGCAATGTGTTGACAACGCGGGCGAACAAGTGGGAGACTATCATAATAGGGGGGGGGGGGGTTCCCCTTTTTTTCCTGGAAACAAAACTGAAACTTTTTTTTAACAAGGAATCATGTCTGCATTAACCACAATACTCGTGGTGAAAATGCAAGCAGAAAACACACTTCGATAATATATTATGCATTGTCCTTGAAACTGATTGGTCCACACCAGAGACGGCTTTTCTTTTGAGCCTCGTCTCAATTGGTGCTCGACCAGAGGACGCCAAAAGGCGTTCACACAGCTCAAAGACAATGCCACTATCAAAGTAATGAGGGCTCGGGGTAAGCATTTACATCATTGGACCTCCTTTGCCAGGACTATTATTATATTTTGGGTACTGGCAAAGGAGGTCTAATGAAGTGGGATGCTCTCTGACTTTTTGAAGCTATTAATATTACATTTGTTTCATTACGTTACAGTGTATTATTGTCCGTTCTTTTTCCATTAAAATATAGTCCCATATAAGTACCCTTTTGTTTTTTCGGTAAAGTCACGTGGGTAGAAAGAAAAAAAATAATATATCACGACGTTTCGATCGCAACACGAGCGGTCGTCTTCGGGCGGAAAAAAATAAATCCAGCAGTAGAACTGCTGAGCCAGGAAGAAACACAGCGAGAGAGTTGTTAGAACAAGGAGGTTACATAGATGTGGCGAAGGGCAAACAGGCGGGGTCTGAGCTGGAATTCCATCCCCGCACGCAAGCACGTCGGTTGTGTTAAACATAAAATTGGAAGCACCCTGTACCTACTCCGATTCGGATTATAAGTGCCGTGATATATTTCTGATTCGCTTAATTAGTATTCAGACTGTGCACTCCTAACGTGGGTTGTTATTATTATTATTTGTTGCTGTAACTTTCTGACAACCGTGCCCCTGCTGGACAGCTGTGAAAAAAGAGCTTCATAGCTCATCGGATTCCTTGCAGGATAACTACAGATTCTGATTATCATTATTAATATTGTGTAACAAGCCATAGGATGGTTCGCACGCTAGACTAGGGCTCCGGTTCGACTCCATCTCCCGTCTCGTGGCAGCTGAAGCAAGGGTGCAACACTCGATTCAAATCCCCGCCACCTCATCTCCGCGACCCCCGTCCACTCAGCAATGTAAACGGGTTCACGGAAAACCTCTTCCAAGACGTGGAAGAGTAGGCCAAATATCTCTCGAGTGTATGGCCCCACGTGCCACTGGCGGCCCCCTTAGCATGCGGCCCCCCCCACGATACACAAACAGTGACAACACCCCCCCCCATCATCATCATCATCACCACCACCGTGCCGTCAAACCCCAACAATGGCTTCAAATGTGTGGCGGTCCTCCCGCTGACGATGTCTTATCGTCAAAAGATCTCCCCCTCTCTTAAAACTGAGCGAAGGGCTACTTGCTCTCGACTCTAGAGCAGGGGTCACCAAACTTTTTTCACAGTGGGCCGGATACCTGAAAGAATGACGAGCGTGGGCCGCATAATAAATACATATTTCTGTAGCGTCGGACCTGTGTCGACAGCTGGAAAATCTTGGGGCGGGAAAGATGCGTGTTTGTGTGTGTTGCCATGGAAACCATAGTAACGTGTTGCCATGACGTTGCCATGGAAACCATGGTAACGTCAGAGCGTAGGCGGAACTACCACGAGCCGGGGAAGTGCTTGGGATGGCGCGAAATAAGCAAACATTACAATAAACAAGAACATCTAGATACAATAATTTAACATTTTAAATAGCAAATTTAAGGAACATAGCGGTCAAGATCTCCTAGTAGTCTAAACATAATATTTAAATTTAAATTGTATCACAACGTCTCGTGTTCCATACGTTTTATCAACCAAATTCAAGTACCGTCGGCGGGCCTGATGGACTGACATCGCGGGCCGGATTCGGCCCGCGGGCCGTAGTTTGGTGACCCCTGCTCTTGAGCATGGGTGGGGAACCTTTTTTTCTGCCAAGAGCTATTTGGATATTTATATAACATCATTCGCGGGCCATACAAAATTATCAACTTAAAAATGAGCCCGTTACATTTGGTCAAACATTTAATTAACTCGCCCCTAATGCGATGGCTGAAACTGCTTCTCTTTGGCGAGGCGTGTGGTGATGTTAGCTGGTATTGATGATGTTGCTGCTACTCGCAACTGCTTTTCCAGGTTTGCTCCTAGATTTATTGAATTTCGAGTCCCGCCTGCGGTTGCCTTGGCAGGGCCCAGACCCAAATAATTTCGCGGGGTCTCATACGGCCCGCTGGCCAGACGTTCCCCCACCCTCGCTCTCGAGGATCCTCCCCGCGTGGATGTTGAACTTCTTTCGCACCGTACGAAGCCGCCCGCGACAATCGGAGGTTTCTCTCGAGCTCGCCTGCAGTGGAGGCCCATCCGTCGGCAGCGGCGAGAGGGCAGCGCAATTGCGGGGCTGCGCCTTTGCCTAACAAGCCCCCCGTAACGTTTCTGCAGCACGTGAGGACCTAACACCAGGTATCCCCAATGGATGAATGGAAGGCGTCATCTGCAGCGATGCATCACAGTGGACGGGCATTTTTTTTTAAAGGATAATTCCTTGGGGATGTCGATATCCTTTTCGGTTTTCATTGTTTTTGGGAAACTTTTGCTTTCCACACGGTCGCGTTTTGAATAGGAATCCTCCCACCCCCCCTCGTTCAGCATCACTAAAACTATTTTTTTTTGGGCGGGGGGGGGGACCCTAGTATGGAATGCACATTATAAATTTGAATTATTACCATCACCACCACCACCACCGCCACTACCAAAGAATGTATCGAATTATTCGGATCACGAAGACGCGATTTGTCACGGACCTGAATTCGCTCGCACGTTGAGAGCCTTTCTGCCGGCAGTGAGAGCGAGCCGAGCATTTGCAGGGCTGCACTTTTACAAATGTACAAAACAATCCCCCTTTTTTTTTAACTCCCAGCTGCTGAGTGAGCCCTGCTCAGCCACGCATCTCACCAACAGCGTCTGCAACGAACCATTATTTCTCCAGGCGGGTATTTAAAAAAATAACGACACGCACGGATTGAGTAGGCGCATGGCAAGATTGTGCTCAGGTGCTTTTGGTGAGATTGGGCTGAGGGGGCAACTTAATTCTGATCGGGGCAGTTGAAAGTCTGTTGGCCCCCGTGATTTTTACAGGAGGTAAGCTTGCGCACGGCTCCTATTACGGCTTAAAGTTTGAAGCCGAAAATAAATCCGAGACGTCCAGGGGACGTTGGAAATTACGGCGGTATCGGCTGCTGGAACGGAAATCCAAATCGGTAAAAAAAAATGTTCGAGGAAAAAAGTATTAATTTCAGCACTGCAACGGCTGGTGTGTTAGTGTGCAAGGCTCCGGTGGGGCTGTTACACAACAACGAGCAGAGCGCCGGGCGGCTAAAACGCAGCAAGTAGGCACAGTATGGGGGCACAGGCGGTGCATCGGCCGGTCATCTCAGTCAGTCGACCCGTGCCACCTACTGGGTCTGTCCCGTGACCTCCTGCCGGCGGGCGTTCGACACATCATCGCGGCCGTAACGTGCACCTAGCCTGGCACAAGCGCCGTGGTGGGGTTATCACATCATAGGGTTGTGACATAGCAGCGGCGGACTGACCGTAGCTGAGGCTTCAAGTTGGGTGAGAGTGGTGGGATGAGTGTTGGCGCAGCGTCACGGACCCAGCGAACGTGACTTTGTGATCGGCCCACGGCCGTCACCAGTGGGCGAGTAATATCTGGACCGGTCTTTGGCCTCGCTTGCGATCCACGGCTAAGTGCGGCCATTACAACCGCCCCTTTGATCCGCACGGCGCTTGGAGTGTAACCTGACGATTGGCTGCACATCTTAAGCCGTAAGCGAAGGTAAAATTGTCACAATTCGAAGATCGTTATTTTATTTAAAATTCAAGCCAACTGTTTTTGTTTCACACCGCCAAGCAGTTACGACGGCTCGTTTCTACACGGGACGCGCGTGTGTTCGTGTGTTTCGTGTTGTTGTTGTTGTTGTTTTGTTTGTCTGCGTTTGTTGGGGTGGTGGTGTTGCATCTTCCCTTTAAGCCAGCCACTCTACAAACAAAACTCGTGCAAAGTTGGCCGTCCCCACCCCCTCCCACCGGCGTGAAATGACTCGGCTCACGCCGCGTTCAGCGACGTTCGACGTCCCACCGGTAAAGGCTCCGTTCACGCGGGCCCAGGTAACAAGCCACGCGTCCGCACTGCGCATCCAAACGTACCCTCCCTCTTGTCTCACCCTCCTCTCTCACAACCCTGGTCCTGAAATCCCGTTGCCGAGTCACTCGTTGTCCAAAGGTGGCCGCTGCGTCTCACAGTAAGGATTGACTGGCCAGGTCGCCGCCGAGTCTCCGACGCACGGCACCTGAATGAGACTCAACTCCTCGTCGACTCCCAGCAAAGCGACGCGACGGAGAGGCGTGCGCGAGTGAGAGGACGAGAGAGAGAGAGAGAGCGGCGAGGCCCTCTCTGAGAGAGACGGCCTCAGCCCCACTCCGGCACGCCAGATAGGCATCTCTCAACATCCGCAACTGCCATCCCGGCGGACGTGGTTGACAGGGGGGGGGGGTGGTGTGCGGGTTGCAACAGAGCGCAACTCGCTTAGCCTTCCCACCTCCCCTCCTCCTCTGTACCGAAGGAGACTTTCAGGACGCTCCCCGGTGGCCGGAATGAAAATGCCGTGCAGGCACAAAGTCCGTGGCCTTCAAGTGACATTCAAAGAGCCGCAGGATTTTCCCCCCGAAACAAAAAGAGAGAGAGGGAGGTTGTTGTCGGAAAGAAACTAAAACATATGGGAGCACGCGATGAACCCAGGCGCCAGAGCCCAAGAGTCAAGGATGTGAATTATTCCGCCAAAAGAGTTTTGGAATATTTCCCCTCCACCCCCTCCACCCCCTCCACCCCCCCCCTCGACAACGGCATGGATGTGGCCACACAAAAAACAAAAACGTCGTTTCAAAAAAAAATTTGTTCAGCCTTTTTTTGGGAAATTGAAAAGTCACGAATTTATCTGCGACATCAACAACCGTTGCATATCCGCTGCTTGATAAAGGATGCCCCCCCCCCTCCCCTCCAGTCCCCGACGGTATCGTTGTACCCGACGGCCTCACGATGCCACAATCGTATCGACGTAATATTTTTTTTTTTATACAAACCTCTAAATGCTGTCACAGGAGAGTGCCGGATTAAGCTAGGTGCGGGGCCTGTAGCATATGATGTTATAAAGGGGCCCTAAATTAATAAATAAATAAAGTTGCCCTTTGGTTTTTATTCTTAGTTCTTTCGGTAAAGTCACGTTGAAGGGAAACAATAAAATAATGAAATATATATAAAACAATAAAAATTCTCACGACGTTTCGACCATAACACAAACGGTCGTCTTCAGGTGTGTCGGTTTGCATAAATGTATTTATTTTTAAACGGTGTATTTATTTATTTATACAAAAAAAAAACGTTAGCGCCACGCGCAGCGATTTGGCAGTTTATTTAGAAGGACCAGTCCATCCATGTTCCGAAAAGAGGAGGGGGGAGACGAATTTTTTTATAAATAAATAAATACACCGTTTAAAAATAAATAAATGTATTGTTTCTCTTCAACGTGACTTTACCGAAATAACTAAGAATATGAATTACTGCAGTCACGAAAGCTTTAAATAAAAAATTTGCTCTTTGGTTCTTTCGGTAAAGTCACGTAGGTATGAAATAAAATAAATCACGACGTTTCGGGCGCAACACAAGCGTCCGTCATCAGGTGGGAAAGCATGGTCTGCTGCTGAGGCAGACTGTTTTAAAAGGTTTGCAAAAGGTGTATCCCAAGGGTCATTAAAACACGAATTTTTTTACTCGCATTGTAAAGTAATTGTATTTTTTTTCATTTGTTATACAGCCAGATAATACGACAAATCGCTAAACCTTAAACACGCAGACGTTCATAAAAGTTGAAGGCGGTATAGTACTATAGTAATAGAGCAAGTGCAGAATAACTGAACCGGAATTGATAGCTTAATAACATTTAGCGCGGGACCCTTGAAAGTGCTGGGCCCGTAGCGTTTGCTTCTTTTGCTACAAGGATAATCCGGCACTGCCACAGGGGGGTGGTGTAATAGTTGGCAGCGTGCCTGACCTGCAATCCAGAGGTCACCAGTTCGATTCCATCTCCCGACGCGGCAGTTGAAAGAACGGGGCGCTTTTCTGTGAAAATCCCCAAGTTTCTCAAACGTATTTTTGTACTGTATATGTATGTATATTGTGAATGTATTTTTGTATATGTATGTATATTGTGAATGCATTTTTTTACATGCATGTATATTGTGAATGTATTTTTGTATATGTATGTATATTGTGAATGTATTTTTGTATATGTATGTATTTTCATGTGTGTAGAAGTCCGGTAAAAACAACCTCCTACCTCCTCGTTGGTGCTGAACGGCAACGCTGTGGTGGGCAGTGCCGTGGGGGGGAGGGCCAATTTAGATTGGCCATTCCCCTAATGGCGTTTGTAACCACCACAGCGGCCAAATGGGGACTCTGGACGGGTGCGAGGGGCTGGTAACTTCTCCACCTTCAGTTAATTACCACAAAACCACGTCTAAAATATCTAATAAGCTTGTTCCGGAGGCCCCAGGGGGGACAGGCGTCTATGACGTCTCCTGGCCAAACCCCATTTGGCAGAGCCAGGAGATTGAATCTATACCCTCGGGGCTCCTCCAGAAACAACAAAAAGCCACTGAGGGTGACCACGTGGAATGTTCGAACGCTCACTGCGGAGGAGAGGCTGCCACTCCTCTGTCGGGAGCTGGACCAATACTGCCTGGATCTCTGTGGTATTCAGGAGGTCCGGTGGACCGGCTCTGGCTCCTGCCACCATGAGGGGTGGACAGTCCTCTACTCGGGGCAGAAGACTACCAAACAACAGGGAGTGGCTCTTCTTCTGAACAAAATAATGAATGGGGCGTGGGAGCGTGGCGGTGAGGTGTGGGAAGCAGTAAGCCCCAGACTACTTTAGGCTCACCTTCCCATCAACCGGAGGCGAGGAGTGGTGGTCGTGGTTACTTATGCCCCTACCGAAGACGAACATACATGGAGGGATGCAGGCAAGGCCCATAAGTCAGATGGCTTCTATGCCCTCCTGTCACAGGTGCTAGCTAAAGTGGCCCCTCGGGATAGAGTCATCCTGTTGGGCGACTTCAATTCCCGAGTTGGTCATGATGCTGGCACCTGGTCTGGAGTGATTGGAGGGCATGGCCCAGATCAGCTCAATAATAATGGTAGGAGGCTGCTAGATTTTTGTGCAGCCCATGGAGCTGATTTGCCCACTGATCGCTTGCGGCTGGGGTTGGCATCGTCCCCCACTCCTCCAGATGTCGAGGGGAAATGGGCAAGGTTTAGGACTGTGGTTCATTCAGTAGCAATGGCCGCTTTGGGTACACGGTCCAGACCTCCCCAGAGACCCTGGCTGACAGAGAAGGTGTTCAGTTTGGCTGAGAAAAAGCGACAGGTCCAATCTCATTGTCTACAGCATCCAACGTCAGAAAATGAGTAGGCTTACCGCAGCCTTCGCTCGGAGGTTCGGAGAGCCGTGAGACACTACAAGGATGGGTGGTGGTCGTGGGTTGCTGAGGAGATGGAGTCTGCCTCAATGGCCCGTGATCACAAATCGCTATTTAACTCCATCAAAAAAGTAACCTGCAGCGCCACACCTATTACCATCTTTAGGGGAAAAAACGGTGATCGAATCTCTGACCCCCAGGAACAGGTTTGCAGATTTTATGAGCATTTCTGTGAAGTCCTGGGGGAGGGGACATCACTCAGCATAGAAAACATCGTGGGACAAAGTAGGGATGACCCTGCTGAGGCTCCGGTGCCTCAAATATTTGAAGAAGAAGTCACCCCCTGTGAGTGGCTGGCTGAGGTGCCATCTGTTGAGGAAGTACTAAAGGCGATCCAGAGTCTGAGACCACCGGGCAGAGATGATCTCCCAAGCGAAATGCTGAGGGAGGGTGGCGTTTCTGCACAGACTGCTCTACATGACATCATAACAACAGTCTAGACCACTGGACGGGTTCCACAGGATTGGAAGGATGCCCTTGTGGTCCCCCTCTTTAAGAAGGAGGACCGCAGAGACTGTAACAACTACAGGGGCATCTCACTCCTCAGTGTGCCGGGAAAGGTCCTGGCAAGGATTAATCAACATCGCCTTGCCAGGCACGCTGAGGAGAAGCTTGCAGAGCCCCAATGCGGTTTCAGGAAAGGGCGGTCCTGCACAAATGCCATATTTTCTGTCCGTCTGCTACAGCAGAGGTGTAGAAAATACCAACAAAACCTACATCTCTGCTTTATTGACCTGGTCTAGGCCTATGATACCATCAGTAGGCCTGGGCTCTGGGTTATTCTTCGTGCTTTCAGAGTCCCTGAACCTCTGCTCACGATCATTAAGGACCTTCATGATGGTGAGCGGGCCCGGGTAAAACTACGTACCCGGGAGTCGGAGCCATTCCCTGTTCACCTTGGGGTGCGACAGGGATGTCCTCTGGTTTCCACATTACTTAACATCTTTTTTGACCACGTAGTTCGTGAAGCCTTCGATGGCTGTACCGGAGGAATTTCCATCTGGTACAGGTACAATGGGAGGCTGATCGATGCCCGGGTGTGGTCAAGGGATGGCTCCTTATTGGTAAACCACGTTATGTATGCCAATGATCTTTTAATTGCTGCTCACTCAGAGGAGCAGTTGGAGGCGCTGCTGCTGAACCTGGAGCTTGCCACTAAGAAGTGGGGCCTTACCATCAGCCCCACCAAAATTAAGCACCTGCTTGGGAATTTTGTACCATCGGACACCCCACCTCCACAACACCAAATTGGTGATGGGGCAGGTGTGGAGAGAGTGGAGAGTTTCCCATACCTGGGCATTGTGCTCATGACCTGCTCCTTTTTTACAGCAGAGGTCTCACTCCGAATCAGTCAAGCGGCATTATATTTTCATCGGTTGCGTAGCGCTGTGTGGAAGCTACATGGTCTGTCGCTCCGCACGAAGCTTCAGGTCTTCTCAGCCACGGTCATTACCTCCCTTCTCTACGTTTGCGAAACATGGACCCCCCTAATGGAACATCTTCGCCGGTTAGAAACATTTAGGCTGGCCTATCTACGATCCATCCTGGGTTTAACCAGGCTGGATTGGGTGAGGAGCTCACAAATCCTTGAAAGATCTGGACAAAGTCCCATCGGTGAGCTCCTCCGGCAGGCAAGGCTGCGTTGGCTGGGTCATGTAGCCCGCATTCCCAGTCAACGCATTCCTAAACAGCTTTTGTTCGGCTGGATAGAGGGGGCTGAACGGGCGCGGCACGGGCTCGAGAAGAGATGGAGTGACGTTGTACAGGAGGATGTGGAGCTGAGTGGACTTGCCGATGACTGGTACCAGCGGTGTCAAGATCGGCCTCTGTGGAGGAGGCTCGTGAAGGACGCTACTGGGCAATTGGAGGCAGTCGCCCTCCAACAACAACGGAGGGCGGAGGAGCGACGCTCACAACAACGAGCAGAGTGCTGGGTGGCTAAAGCACAGCAAGTTGGCACAGTAGGGGGCACAGGTGGTGCATCAACCAGGCATCTGGGTCTGCCCCGTGACCTCCTGCCAGCGGGCGTTCGACACTTCACGTGGCCTCAACGTGCACATAACCTGGCACAAGCGTCGTGGTGACATCACCGTCACTGAGTGGCGAATGGTGGTTGTTGTTGTTATGTATACGGTGGAGGGGTAGTGTAGCGGTTAGCGCTACGCTGCGAACCCGGCGACCAGAGTTCGATTCCCGCTCACAGCCACCAACACCCGGTGACGATTATCCGAACCGATCCTGAGCCTCGCCTAGGTCGACTCAGCCTCAAATGAGTACCCGATGCGGTGTGTAAACATCGCCACTGGGGAGACAAAGGTGCTGGCCACCTACACCCACCTCCTCGTGTGCCGTGCCGGCCTTCATAGGTGCTCGCTCACAGCACTTGCCCCGGCAGTCTGTTAAGGCTACACGGGGGATCTTTGCTTTACATTGTATCTCGGTGCGCGTAAAGAGCGCGCGAAACGGCATAAAGCGAACCCGCATAGAGGCGAGGCAAATCCCCGCCTATGCTAAGGCGACGGTGGAGTCGAGGACATTGCGAGGCTGTCCCACACCCGGGACGTGATGCGAACTCCGAGCCACCGCGGACACCACGAGGGTTCACCCGCGGGTCACGGAGCGCTCACCCCCACGTGCTGTCGTCGTGGTCAGCATCAGCGGTGGCGGCGGCGGTGGCGGTGCCTCGGGCATCTATGCCCACCCACCACCCTCGCTAGCAAATAAACCCAACCCCCCCCCCCCGCCCCAAGGTTTGTTTCTTCAAATATCTGAGCTGTACGCTCACATTAAGGCTGAGTGGCCACGCGGTCGGGGGGTAATGGGGTGGGGGTGGGGGGATTTGGGAGCTTGACCAAGGGTTCCATTGCGAGAGGTCACGAAAGGCCCCCGCTTTGCAATCAAAAGTTTAGCCGGAATTTTTTTTCTAGATTTGAAGCTTTCGTGACTGCAAGGATCCATACTCTTTGGTTCTATTCGGTAAAGTCACGTTGGTGAAAAAATAAAACAACAAAAAAATCACGACGTTTCGGCCACAACACAAGTGGCCTTCATCAGGTGAAGGGACCGGACTGTCCAGAGGACAGCGTTGGAGTCAAAACAGCCAAGCCCAGGTCGCGTCCTTTAAGCTGTGTGGGAGGAAACAAAAAACGCCTTGATAAAGGAATTAGCATAACAATGATGTACTGGACCGGCACGGTGGGGGTGGCGGGGGAAGGAGTTTACGTAATGTTGGTGTGAAGGGAAATAAGTGGCTGTGAAAGTTTGGGATACCACTGCTTGAATAAATATACTGTACCATTGAAAATTAGTTCAATGTTTGGTATGATTTAGAACATCTTTCCAATGATTGCTTAATTTGAAACCATCTTCTCGGTTGAAATTGTGTCTGTTTGTAAATCTGAATTGCCTCGTGGATAAATCTCTGATTAAAAAAAAACCCGTGGGTTTGCAGAGGACCTTGGTATCGGAGAAAATTATATCGTGATCACCCACAGCGTTGTAACAGTGATCAGCTACGGCAGAAGAATTTGTTCTGCCGTGTTTCAAATCCGATTTGTGCTCGCGAATTCCGTCAGAGACATGTCGTTTCGCCTCCCCGATATAGCAGTCACCACAGGTGCAGATCAATTTGTAAACCCCGGGGTACTGAATTTTTTTCTCCCATTCGTTCGGCTAAGCGGCAGGGTGAACCGTCGAAATGCATCGTGATGTTGTGGCGGAGAACGGCGAAGGCTGGCAACCCCTCCACCCCCCCTCCACCACCGAGGGTGGCTTGAAATAATGACGACGCCGTAGCTGCCTGGACAGGCAGCACCGACTATGAGACGCTAACTCTGGATTGCCGAGTCAGGCACAAGAGGCCCGCATAAATGACGTCACACACCTGGGGGGCGGGGGGGGGTCAGACATTTGTGACGATGTGTGACGAGGGGGGGGGGGGGGTTGAGAAATGTGACGTCACATCAAAATGAACAACTTTGAATAAATATAGACAACACGTTCTACTTCATTAAATTGACTTTTTAATAAATGTGTTCTCCTACAACATCAGAGTGCAGCGCCACATTAGATACGCACAACAATGACAGTAGTTTAAAGTGATTTGAAGCATGTTTTATTTTCAAAATGTAAATATGGTTTGGGGGAGGGGGCAGAGCTTCGTGACGTCATGTTTGAGGGGGGGGGGACTAACTTTTTGTGACGCCGTGTGACGAGAGGGGGGGGGTCAAAAATCGTCCAAAATCGCGTGACGTCATTTATGGACGGCCCCCAACTCCGATTGTCTTATTACCAACGGCATATGAGAGATCTTGCATTAGCACCCTTTATCAACCTCAGTCGGACAAGCTCGCCGTCGACTCGTCACGTGTTTAGACAAACAACGATGAAAACATATATAAACACGTGGGGGATGGGGGGGGGTGTGGAAATCAAACACATTCACAATTTTAATTTCGGGGACGCCGTGTGGATGGCGTTGCTGTTTTAGCCAACAGACGGAGTTTAAATCAGCTGGTGAGGGCGCATCGGGCTTAAGTGGCTCTGTTACAAAGCCGACCACAGCCCTATGCCGTCAGCAGCGGTGGCAGTTACGGGGCATTGCATTAACATGGAGCTACATAGAGATCCATAGAGTTACACAGGGATCCATAGAGTTACATAGAGATCCATAGAGTTACATAGAGATCTAAAGAGTTACATAGAGACCCATGAAGTTACATAGAGATCCATAGAGTTACATAGAGATCCATAGAGTTACACAGGGATCCATAGAGTTACATAGAGATCCATAGAGTTGCATAGAGATCCATAGAGTTACACAGGGATCCATATATTTACATAGAGATCCATAGAGTTACATAGAGACCCACAGAGTTACATAGAGACCCATGAAGTTACATAGAGATCCATAGAGTTACATAGAGATCCATAGAGTTACACAGGGATCCATAGAGTTACATAGAGATCCATAGAGTTACATAGAGATCCATAGAGTTACATAGAGATTCATATAGTTACATAGAGATCCATAGAGTTACACAGGGATCCATAGAGTTACATAGAGACCCATAGAGTTACATAGAGATCCATAGAGTTACATAGAGATTCATAGAGTTACATAGAGATCCATAGAGTTACACAGGGATTCATAGAGTTACATAGAGATTCATAGAGTTACATAGAGATCCATAGAGTTACATAGAGATCCATAGAGTTACATAGAGATCCATAGAGTTCCATAGACTCAGGCGTTCTTATTTCACCCAGTAAAGGCTCTCCATGAGCTAAGCGGCTCTGTTACGAGGAGGATCACAGCTCAAGATCGACGGCTACTGGCGGCAGTTGCAGGGCATTGCAGTTGCAGGGCATTGCAGTTGCAGGGCAGTTGCAGGGCATTGCAGTTGCGGGGAATTGCAGTTGCAGGGAATTGCAGGATATTGCAGTTGCAGGGTATTGCAGTTGCAGGGTATTGTAGTTGCAGGGTATTGTAGTTGCAGGGCAGTTGCCAGGCATTGCAGTTGCAGGGCATTGCAGGCGCAGGGATATTGCAGGGCAGTTGCAGGGAATTGCAGTTGCAGGGAAGTTGCAGGGCATTGCAGGGCAGTTGCAGGGCATTGGAGGGCAGTTGCAGGGCATTGGAGGAAAGTTGCAGGGCATTGCAGGGCAGTTTTAGGGCAGTTTTAGGGCATTGCAGGGCAGTTGCAGGGCATTCCAGGGCAGTTGCAGGGCAGTTTCAGAACAGTTGCAGGGCAGTTGCAGGGCATTCCAGGGCAGTTTCAGGGCATTGCAGGGTGGGAATGTGCAAGCTAACGAGAGCAGCAAAGACAGCAGCAACTGATAAACATGAAGCTCACGCCAGAAGTAACACAGCACACATGATCCAGTACACTTCATCAGTAGAAAACACCATGCCAGAGTACACGCAGCAGTGTTACTTTGGACAGGCAATATAGCAACACCTTACCAGTCTCGGATATGTCTCACGAGCATCCCTGGCTACCTGTGGAGAACACTTTGGCAGTGTATATATGTGTGTTGAACTTCTTTCGCACCGTACGTAGCCAACCGTGCTAATCGGATGTGTCGGGGGGATGGGGGGGGTGGAAGGACAACAAACTATGGGTCTCTGTGTGAGTCTATGACCGTCTTTATTCGATGGCTAGCCAAAACAATTGGAGACGTATATAAAATAATTACAAAATCGATTTAACACGTACATATTATATACAGTGAGGGGAAAAAAGTATTTGATCCCCTGCTGATTTTGTACGTTTGCCCACTGACAAAGAAATGATCAGTCTATAAATTTAATGGTAGGTTTATTTGAACAGTGAGAGCCAGAATAACAACAACAAAATCCAGAAAAACGCATGCCAAAATGTTATGAATTGATTTGCATTTTAATGAGGGAAATAAATATTTGACCCCTCTGCAAAACATGACTTGGTGCTTGGTGTCAAAACCCGTGTTGGCAATCACAGAGGTCAGACGTTTCTTGTAGTTGGCCACCAGGTTTGCACACATCTCAGGAGGTATTTTGTCCCACTCCTCTTTGCAGATCTTCTCCAAGTCATTAAGGTTTCGAGGCTGACGTTTGGCAACTCGAACCTTCAGCTCCCTTCACAGATTTTCTATGGGATTATGGTCTGGAGACTGGCTAGGGCACTCCAGGACCTTAATGTGCTTCTTCTTGAGTCACTCCTTTGTTGCCTTGGCCGTGTGTTTTGGGTCAGTGTCATGCTGGAATACCCATCCACGACCCATTTTCAATGCCCTGGCTGAGGGAAGGAGGTTCTCACCCAAGATTTGACGGTACATGGCCCCGTCCATCGTCCCTTTGATGCGGTGAAGTTGTCCTGTCCCCTTAGCAGAAAAACACCCCCAAAGCATCATGTTTCCACCTCCATGTTTGACGATGGGGATGGTGTTCTTGGGGTCATAGGCAGCATTCCTCCTCCTCCAAACACGGCGAGTTGAGTTGATGCCAAAGAGCTCCATTTTGGTCTCATCTGACCACAACACTTTCACCCAGTTGTTCTCTGAATCATTCAGATGTTCATTGGCAAACTTCAGACGGGCATGTATATGTGCTTTCTTGAGCAGGGGGACCTTGCGGGCGCTGCAGGATTTCAGTCCTTCACGGCATAGTGTGTTACCAATTGTTTTCTTGGTGACTATGGTCCCAGCTGCCTTGAGATTATTGACAAGATCCTCCCGTGTAGCTCTGGGCTGATTCCTCACCGTTCTCATGATCATTGCAACTCCACGAGGTGAGATATTGCATGGAGCCCCAGGCCGATGGAGATTGACAGTTCTTTTGTGTTTCTTCCATTTGCGAATAATCAAACCAACTGTTGTCACCGTCTCACCAAGCTGCTTGGGCAATGGTCTTGTAGCCCATTCCAGCCTTGTGTAGGTCTACAATCTTGTCCCTGACATCCTTGGATAGCTCTTTGGTCTTGGCCATGGTGGAGAGTTTGGAATCTGATTTATTGCTTGCTCCTGTGGACAGGTGTCTTTTATACAGGTAACAAGCTGAGATTAGGAGCACTCCTTTTAAGAGTGTGCTCCTAATCTCAGCTCATTACCTGTATAAAAGACACCTGGGAGCCAGAAATCTTTCTGATTGAGAGGGGGTCAAATACTTATTTCCCTCATTAAAATGCAAATAAATTTATAACATTTTTGACATGCGTTTTCTGGATTTTGTTGTTGTTATTCTGTCTCTCACTGATCAAATAAACCTACCATTAAAATTATAGACTGATCATTTCTTTGTCAGTGGGCAAACGTACAAAATCAGCAGGTGATCAAATACTTTTTTCCCTCACTGTATATGGGTTTATAGAACAACAATGCAATGCGTGTGTATCTGCCACGGTCACACTTCCACAGCCACGTCTCACGGAGACAAATTAAACACCCTTTGAAGGGCAAGAGGTCATCGTCGTCAGGACTGCAGATGCAAAGTCTGTGCAGCTATTGATTTAAAAATAAACAGAGGCGCCGAGGGGAAATTAAAATCGCCTGCTCTGTCAATGGCACAAAGGAGTTGGTTATATTTTTTTGCCGGTATCAAATGATGAAAATTAGGAATCGGTTTTGTACCCTTTCTGGGAATAAAACAGGGGGTGTTAAGGTGTTCAAATACCACAACAGATACACTTTTTCAAGAAAGCAATTCTGCACCAACCACACGTATTTGTGGTGAACATGCAAACAAACTCTGATGATAGCTGCATTGTCTTTGAAACTGACTGGTCTATACCAGAGACAGCCTTCTACGTGGCCTATTCTCACCACCATTGTCACATCAGAGAATTGCTCAAAAGCTGAACAGCACAAAGATAATCTTGATTTGAAGCTTTCGTGACTGCAGGAATCCATGCTCTTGGGTTCTTTGGGTAAAGTCACGTGGGTAGAAAAATAAAATTAAACAAAAAATAAAATATCACGACGTTTCTATCGCAACACAAGCGGTCCTCCTCTCTCTCTCTCTCTCCTCTCCCATTAACACAACTGACGTGCTTGCATCCGGGGATGGAATTCCTTTCCAGCTCAGACCCCGCTTGCTTGCCCATCGCCACATAAATAACCTCCTTGTTGTAACAGATCTCTCGCTGGTTCAGCAGTTCCACTGCTGGATTATATTTTTATTTTTCCACCTAAGGACGAACGCTTGTGTTGCGATCGAAACGTCGTGATATATATTATTTTTTTATTCTTGGTTATTTCGGTAAAGTCACGTAGAAGGGAAACAATAAAATCATTGGAAGGATTTGATAAACCATTTCGGGTCTTAATTGATTGATCACGCTTAAGGTGGCTTTCAGACCGCATCCATTCTTTTCGTCTCCCCCCTCCTCTTTTCCCAACATAGATGGACTCGTCCATCTGAACAAACTGTCAAATCGCTCTCCGTGGTGCTAACGTTAAAGAAAAACGCCACTTTTTTCAAATTTTCTTGCTGTGGTTTTCACACCTGATGATGATTGTTCGTGTTGCAGTCGAAACGTCGTGAGCATTTTATTGTTTTATATTTTTATTATTTTATTGTTTCCCTTCTACGTGACTTTACCGAAAGAACCAAGAATATGAATCACTGCAGTCAGGAAAGCTTTAAATAAAAATTTTAATTTTAGTTTTATTTTATTTTTCTACCTACGTGACTTTACCGAAATAACCAAAGAGTACAATACAAAGACAATGCACGTGCCAGGTCATTTATAGCTCGGGGTGAGCAGCTCTACCATGGGACCTTTTGTGAGTATCAAAAGAAAGCCGTTCCTTGGTGTGGACCAATCAGTTTCAAGGACAATGCATATATTATCATAGTAAGTTTTTTTTGTTAGCATTTTGACTGCAGGTATTGTGGTTAATGCAGACATGAATCCTTGTAAAAAGGTTTCAGTTTTGTTGCCAGAAAAAAGGGGAAAAACCCTATTATTATAATAAGAATAGGTGTTTACCCTTTCTGGCAATAAAATAGCAGTTAAGATGTTCAAACACCAAATTGATGCCTTTAGCAAGGAATCAAGTTACTGCATTAACCACACGTACTGCTGGTGAACATGCAAACAAACATGCTCTGCATGATATAACTGCTATAGAGCATGATAAAGAGCGAAAAATAAAATAAAGTCATCAAGCACATTTATTCATGTGCGTACAATTGACACACACGACTCGAGAGTAAATTAATGAAACGTAAATCACTCCGCTCATTTCTTCAACCAAACAGAAGAAGTTTTGTTCCTCGCCTGGAGCTGCTGTGGCAAAGTGCACGACTCATTCCGTCATCGTTATTCAAAGATAACAAAATGAAAGTTATTTTCCCGAGATAACCACGCTACCAGTGGCCCAGTTTGTTATTCACACGGCGTGGAACGGAGGAGCCTCAAGGAGGGCCTCCAACACGACGAGGGCCTTTAAAGGCCACAATTCGCCTTCTGTGCTATCCCTCACCCTGGGCGCGGCGTGTGTCTCACATGGTGTAGGGCTGGGGGCAAGCTGGTCCAGAGCTTTGTTGGAGATGCAATCGCAAAACATTTGAACTGAACCCTCGTGCACAACTGGAGGTCAGTGAACGGTGCAGTTACTCGACCTAGACTGCTAGGCAAGCGAGGGCCTTAACAACAAAAAAATAATATATACGTGGGTTTTTAACGCCTACGGATCAATCCAGTCCTCGGAGGTGGGCGCTTTGGTTGGCACTCTGCGATACGGACCCGGCAGGCCGGGATCCAATTCAGGCTCAGCGTGGAGATTACAATCGGGTGGCGGGTGATGCCTGGAAGTGGTCCTGCCGGCGTCGGTGGCACAACCCGAAAACAAAACAACAACAACAACAACAAAAAGACGAAGTGGGAGTTTGGGGTGGGGGTCGGGCGGTGGTGGTCATTCATACTGCCTAAAACTGCTGGACACCCTGTAAAAAAGAGCTTTGTAGCTCGTCGGATTCCTTCCACTCTAAACAGACGTTCTGATTTCCCATTCGTCGTCGAGCGGTGTCATTCGCAGGATGGGCCGGGACCGTGACGCCGCCGCACGGCGTCCAATTTTTTTGGTTGACCAAATTTCAAGATTCTCCAGCAAATCGCTCAATTGTGGGGCGGGGGTGGGGGGGCAGGGGGGGGTGACGAGAGAAGGAGAGAAGAGGGGAAAAAACCCTATAGCGATCATCGCCCCTGTACGATGACACAGCAACTCGAGCGGGACCCTCGTGGACACGAGCCTTGAGACTCGGTGAGGCTTTTCTTGGGTTAATAAATAAAATAATACAATTGCTGGAGGGGTGGGGGGGGGGGGGCAGTAGTTGATTCAAGAAGGGGGGAGGGACAAATGTGGGCGACCTTCCCCCCCCCCACCTCCCCCTCTCTTTAAGATGCAGAAAATGTCAAAAAATGTTCAATATTTTCAAGAAAAAAATATAATGAATATATTTGTATTATTAATGGTAGGGACCTATTTTTAAAAAGCTTGACATTTCAGCACCCGTCACCACCACCACCACCCAACCCACCCACCCCGCCCCCCACACTAACACCTTTGGAAGTTTATAGATCCGCCTCTCGAGTCGAGATGATGGGAGAGAGAGAGAGTGGGGTGGGGGGCAATCGAATGTGAATCTCGAACGGGTTTAAGGAACCCGCGGAGAGAGCCTCGTCGTGCAAAACCCGGCTCTGCCGCGAATGGCACCGACCCAGCAGGCCAAGAAAGAACCGGCCGCGAAAAGTCACTTCCCAGGGATCGCGGACGATCGCCCGTGGTTTAACTAGCGGGCGGCCGCACCGCAAGCCGGGCGAGAGAGAAGCGACTCCGGTGCACATGGCTTGACCGGGAGAGACGCTCGCTCGCTCGCTCGCTCCCCCCGCTCGCTCGCTTACACACGAGCCAATTGATCCGAGCCATCTACACGTCTCCTGCAAATGAATCATTTTGCGGGACCCCGGGGTCCCGCAAAAATCAGGTCAATAATTATTATTATTTTTCAGTCCGCCCCACTTGTGACCCCGACAGCAACGCGCCGCCCGCCCAGACTCGCCGCACCAACAAGCGCCAGCAGCAGCAGCAGCAGGCGGCGGTCAACACGATGGGCGCCACCCCACCGGCCAAACGCGAGCCCCCGGGGGGCGCGCGGCGACGACGCCCTCCGGTCGGCCGTCGATCCTCAGCTTCTTTGCCAAGGCGAGCCCCACCGCCGCCCCCCAGGCAGTGAATTTAACGTGTTTATGTAATTTTTCAACTTTTTACGAAACTTAGTGTCCCCGAGTAGCTCTCGACGAGGCCAATCGATTGACCGCTAGTTTTGTTGTTGTCGGTAAGGCAACAAGACTCGTGTCGCTACACGGGTTTTTCCCACCCCGGGGAAAGTGATGGGACTCCCGGGGTCCCGCCAACTGCTTCAAATGTCAACTGGAAATAAAGCGGGAAAACTTGAGTACCGGAGGAAACGCGCGATGAGGGCATCGCCGCCGCCGTCGCCGCCGCCGCCGCCGCCCCCCCCTTTGCCCGCTCGCTGGCCTCGACGGCCGGACCGTAAGCTGGGCGATCGGTTGCGAGTGACTTTGGTCGCGCGCCACTTTGTTGCGTGTGGCCGGGGGACGTCGTCCAGGGAGACTTGACTTTCAAGCGCTGATCGGCACAGCGATTTGTGGCGACGTATTTTACACATTCCGACGGTAGGTTGCATGCAACTTTGGTCGCGTGCCACCGGTGGGGACGTCGCCTGCAACCGGTTGCTCCCGTACTACATCCATCGCCCATGTGCCACACCTCGGCAACTGCCGCCGGCCGTTGGGGTCCGGTGAGCTTCCCCGGCTGCGGCAAAGCTGCCCAGCTCCGATGTGGACGGGGGCGCTTGGCAGGCGGCGAATCGTGAGCCGCGAGATTAACGAGATCGGCAAAAAAAAAAGTTTGGCCGCACGACCGACCGACCGACCGATCGATCGACCGATCGATCGACCGATCGATCGACCGATCGATCGACCGATCGATCAATCGCCTGGGTCGCGGTGGTTCCCGGCTCAACCCTCGCAACTGGTGGCGACGTCCCAGGCTCCACGCAGAGACCGCACGCGCGTTCGGTTGGCGTCTCTTGCACACAGCTAAACATTAGAACTATGCCCTCAATTTTTTCTCGTTCTCTGTTGTCGTTGTTGTTGTTGTAAAATGAATCAACGGCACGAAAAAAAAAGTTGCGACAATTATTTCGACTCAAAATTAATGTAATCTAACCCCCCCCCCCCCACCCCCCAAGGCTGTGTTAAACCAAGTTTGTAAAAAAAAAAGTTTTATTTTGTTTCTCTAAATAATACTGCTTGCTGACCCCTGGACTCAGGGAGCGGGGAAGGGGATGGAGAGGGGTAGGAGGGGGAGGGGTAGGATGGACTCGTCCCCGTCATAGCCATGTGGAATTCCCACCGCTGCCTCAGGGCTGTGAACAGGAGGTGGTCACAGCATCGATGCTCGTTTGAGCACGAGGCCACAGTGACCTGACTCGTCAGTGGCTCGCCGTGATAGACTTGGCAAGGTTCAGCCGTAAACATCTCACTCGATATTTTCTCAGCACCCTGCTCGGGCCTGTCTGGGAGGAGGGCTCGCTGGCGTTAGGTACACCGATCAATAACAATATTAGATTGCAGGATATCTGGCAACCCTGAGGACATCTGGTAACCCTAAGGACATCTGGTAAACTTATGGACATCTGGTAACCTCTAAGGCATCTGGTAACCCTAAGGACATCTGGTAACCCCTAATGACATCTGCAAAACTTATGGACATCTGGTAACCCTAAAGACATCTGGTAACCCCTAAGGACATCTGGTAAACGTATGGACATCTGGTAACCCCTAAGGCATCTGGTAACCCTAAGGACATCTGGTAACCCCTAAGGTCATCTGGTAACCCTAAGGACATCTGGTAACCCCTTAGTACATCTGGTGAACTTATGGACATCTGGTAACCCCTAAGGCATCTGGTAACCTCTAAGACATCTGGTAACCCCTAAGGCATCTGGTAACCTCTAAGACATCTGGTAACCCCTAAGGACATCTGGTAACCCTAAGGACATCTGGTAACCCCTTAGGACATCTGGTAAACTTATGGACATCTGGTAACCCCTCAGGACATCTGGTAAACTTAAGGACATCTGGTAACCCCTAAGGCATCTGGTAACCCTAAGGACATCTGGTAACCCTAAGGACATCTGCTAACCCCTAAGGACATCTGGTAACCCTAAGGACATCTGGTAACCCTAAGGGCATCTGGTAACCCTAAGGTAATCTTGTAAACATATGGACATTTGATAACCTTAAGGACATCGGATAACCATAAACATGATGCAAGCAAGTGTTTTGCACACTGCGGCAAAGATAAAGATCCCCCGTATAGCCTGTAAGAGACTGTTGGGGCAAGTGCTGTTAGCGAGCACCTATTAAGGCCGGCAAGGCACACGAGGGGGTGGGCTGGCCAACACCAGGCCCGGCCGTCTTTTTCTCCCCGGTGACGATGTTCACACACTGCACTGGGTACTCATTTGAGGCTGAGCCGACCTAGGGGATGCGCAGGGCCAGCCCAAATAATTGTCACTGGTGTCGGCCGTGAGCTGGAATCGAACTCGGGAAACCGGGTCTGTCGCGCAGCGCGCTAACCGCTTACTACACGACCGCTCCCCGTAGTGAAGCAACAACAACAACAGCCGCCTTTAGCCACTAAGTGGCAGTGACGTCACCACGGCGCCTGTGCCAGGCCAGCTGCACTTGGAGGCTGTCGCGTGAGGCGTCGAAGGCTCGCTGACAGGAGGTCACGCAATCGACAGCAGGTGCCACGGGTTCACTGACTGAGATGTTTGGCAGATTCGAGGCCGACCGAAACTGAATTTCTGGTTTCGGCCGAAAATGAAACCAGACCGAAAGTAAAAAAAAAATTACTTTCGGCCGAAACCGAAGCGATGCCGAAAAAAGGCCATTTGCCAATTTTGGGTGCCGAAACCGAATTTCGGTCGGCCTCTATGGCCGATGTACCACCAGCGATGCCAACTTGCTGCATTTCAGCCAATGGCGGAGCCAGGTAGTAGGGGGGGCAACCCCTCCAGCAGTGAAAAATTGATAGAGGAGTTGTTAGTAAGTAAGGAGTTGTTAGTAAGTAAAGGGACTTGTCCCTTGATTTTTATTCGACGCGTAGTGCGGCGATGACGCGGCCATCGATCGAGGTGTCGAATTCGAACCGCGTTGTGTGATCGGCATCGCGCTCGCTGAAGGTGTCGATGCCTTCAGGGAAGTCGTGTACTCTGTAGACGCAACTGCGCACAATTCTGTGAGTCACTTATAACCGCTTTGCCGTTACATATTGCCAATTATGGACTATTGTCCTATCATCTCACAGAGTCCCTGGCCACGTAATAATATGCTGCACAGTGGCAGTGGGGGTCGCAAAATGCCGATTTATTACTAATAAACCCTAATGATCCGATCGAAATTTAGGGATTTAGATCGAATCATTGGGGGGGCACGTGCTACCCCCCCCCCTCCCCCCACTGGCTCCGCCAGTGAATTCAGCCGCCCCCGACTGCCTCCAACTGACCAGCAAGCATCCTTCACGAGCCTCTTCCGTAATGTAGCGCACACACAGAACAAAACCACAAAACCCCCCCGTGTAGTCTTTAGCAGACTGTCGGGGCAGGTGCTGTTAGTGAGTAGCGCCTATGAAGGTTGGAACGGCACAGGAAGGGTTGGGTGGCCAGCACCACGCCCGGCCGCCTAACAGCACTTGCCCCAACAGTCTGTGCAGGCTATACGCGGGGGGGGGGGGGGGTCTTTGTCTTTGCTGTGCAAATGTAGTCATTACTAATTGCTCGCCGCCAGATGGGTGATGGACGTTTTTGCTCTGCTTGGAAAGTCGCGTTCCCCGTAGCTGTCAAACCCATCACGGTTTACCCCGTATTCTTGTACAGGGACATTGAGTTCTCAGGCCCACACGGCGTACAGCCGTTTCAGCAACAAAAATATTCTATTTGTTCGTGTTTCTCCCTTGCGATGGGACTTTGAAGGATGAACGTTGAGATTTATGAGGAACGGGGTGACCAGTGAGGTCTGAATTGGTCTGTAATAAGGTAGGGCACTGGATAAGGGCTTGACATCTTCTTTGGTTCTTTCGGTAAAGTCACGTAGAATGAGAATAAAATAATAAATTAATAACATAAAATAACACAATAAAATTCTCACGACGTTTCGGCCACAACCCAAGTGGCCTTCATCAGGTGGGGGTTGACATTTTTTTTCCCGTTTCTATTGCACACACACAGTGACCCATCCTCCGCACCCTCTACGCAACAAAAACATGCTAATCCCCCAGTTGCATGCTAATTTTCTGACTTTAACACCCTGCTGTTTCAACACTTTAACACAGCTATTTTTGATACGTAAACTCCTTGGTCAAGGCGCCCTGCTCCTCCCACCGAGCTTAAAAGACGCTGCGAATCTTAGCAGCGGTCATTGAAGCGCACTCGTCCCGACAGTTCTGTTCCTTCACCTGAAGAATGCCACTTGTGTTGCGGCTTAAAGGTCGTGATCTCAGTGTGGCTTTCTCACTCCAGCGCTGTCCTCCAGACAGTCTCGTCCCCTTCACCTGATGAAGGCCGCTTGTGTTGTGGCCGAAACGTCGTGAGAATATTATTGTGTTATTTTATTTTATCAATTTATTATTTTATTCTCATTCTACGTGACTTTACCGAAAGAACCAAAGAAGATGAATCCTTGCAGTCACGAAAGCTTTAAATCGAGGTCGTGATTTTTGTTCTTTTATTTTTTACCTACGTGACTTTACCGAATAGAACCAAAGAGTAGGTATGCAATAGTGCAGTGTATAGTGTATAGTAATGTAGTGTATAGTAGAGTAGTGTATAGTGACTTTGTAGGATGAACGTTGAGATGTATAAGGGACACGGGGTGACCAATAAGGTCTGACTTGGTCTGTAATAAAGTAAAGGGGGGCACTACTAAGGGGTTGAACCGCTATGCGCTCCACATTGCAGCCTCGCACCCTCATCGAACGCATGCGTCCACAGCGCCACCTGCTGTTCGCGTGCAGAACTGCAGGCACTCGACCTTGACACCCCCACCCCACTGAGAAGCTCTATAGAGCTATATTCTTGGGTCTTTCGGTAAAGTCACGTAGATAGGTTCAAGGAAAATAACAAAAAAGAACAAAAACTAAGACGTTTCGATCGCAACACAAGCGGTCGTCTTCAGGGAAAAGGGGGGGGGGGGGAGGGTGTTAGCTTCCAAGGTAAAGTGATATTCTCATTAACTTCGCTCATGTATTATTGGTTCTTTCGGTAAAGTCACGTAGAAGGGAAACAATAAAATAATAAAAATATAAAACAATAAAATTCTCACGACGTTTAGACTGCAACACAAGCAATCATCATCAGGTGCTGTGGTTTTCACACACAATAAAATTATCACGACGTTTCGACTGCAACACGAGCAATCATCATCAGGTGTGAAAACCACAGCACCTGATGATGATTGCTTGTGTTGCAGTCTAAACGTCGTGAGAATTTTATTGTTTTATATTTTTATTATTTTATTGTTTCCCTTCTACGTGACTTTACCGAAAGAACCAAGAATATGAATCCCTGCAGTCACGAAAGCTTTAAATCAAAAATTCGCTCATGTACTTTTACATGCTTTACTCATCAGCTTAAATATGCTATTCTAGGTTACACATAGACTGACATTAACTTGCTAATATTTTCATTAATTTTTACATGCTTCTCTCATCTAAATACATATGATAATCCTACATGCTAATTTGAGCTCTTATGCGCTACGGAAGCTCATTAACTTTGCACTATAATTCAACATGCTGATCTAAGTTCATTTCCTTGAACATGGCACGCTATTCGTTACCTTTACACTATAATACCCCCATTAACACTACTTCGGCTACCTTTGTTCTAAAAAAAAAAACATTATATAAACTTGTGCTGGTAACAACTTCTCTTCACAAGGCAGCAGACATGGCTGCTACTCGCAACAGCAGCAGCAGACATCGCGGCTAGCGCGATTTTCACCTGAAGACGGTGGCTTGTGTTGCGTTCGAAACGTCGGGATTTATTGTTTTATTTTCTACCCACGTGACTTTACCGAAAGAACCAAAAAGTTTGTTAAGAAAGGGGTTTGAAATGGGCGTAGCCCAAATGTCAGCAGCCAATGATAATGCGAATGGTGGGCAGCCAACCCGACGGTGGTTGATTTTCCACCAATCAAAGGGCTGCCAGGTGAGAATTAGCATTTTAAAGGGAAATTAGCATTTTAAAGGGAAATTAGCATTTTAAAGAGAGATTCGCACGTTAATGGTAGGTCACAGAGCCGTAACCAAGTGATCGGCACGCGAAGTGAATGCGCCAGTGTGAACCGAGCGAAAGCACAAGTTTGAAATGGGAGTACTGTACAACTAATATCGGAAGGTGGTAGGATGGGAACATCACAGCGAGCGCGCTGCGCAACTAAACCAGCCACCCGAGTTAAATTCCCGCTCACGGCCAACGTCGTAACGCGTCGCGGGTTTTCTCCAGGCTCTCCGGTTTCCTGCCACGTGACATCGATTGCTCTATGTCTCTACTTTGTGTGTGTGTGTGCGCGCGCGCGCGATGTGTGTATAATGATGTGGTGTGTGTTTGTGCAAAGGCGGCCGGACGTGGTGTATAGGCCACCCACCCCCTCGTGTGCCGTGCCGGCCTTCATAGGTGCTGCTCGTTAACAGCACTTGCCCCAAAAGTCCGCTAAGGCTATACGGGGGATCTTTGTCTTTGCTTGGTGTGGGGGGGGGGAGCGGTGGTGCAGCGGTTAGCGCGCTGCGCTACTAAACCAGCGAACCGAGTTCATTTCGCGCCCACGGGCCAACACCAGTGACAGCGATGATCGGAACCGGTCCTGGGTCTCCCTTAGGTCGACTCAGCCTCGAATGAGGACCTGGTGCGGTGTGCTGTAAACATCGCCACGCACGCCCCTTGCCAAGCCATTTGGAATGGGGGAGGGTAAAAAAAATGGGTCACTAATATTCGTGTTACTATTCCACGGTCAAATAAATACTTTATTTCGTAAAACATTCACAAGATGGAGCAGGTTTAAACGAGTTTTTTTTATATATATAAAAATCTTAAAATCGAGGTTATCTTTTTTTAAAACACAAATCAAGAAGTTCAAAGAATAATGGCACAAAGTGTCCCGGCATAAAATGACATCACCGAAGGTTCACAATTGCAAACGTATTAACAAACACCGCACCGTGTTCCGTTTGTCCGATATACACGCGCATCATGTTTCTGTAATCGTATAACTATACAACATAGCATACAAAAAAAATAAAACGTTCCCCTTTTTTTTTAGAAAACACGGCTAACAAAAAAACCCCATACCACACTCCATAAAACCCATACACATGCTCGAGAAGTTATCGAATAAAACTGCAAAGACATCCAAAACACACACACACACAAATAAAAAATAAAAGCCCGGTTTAATCTCGAACGCTTGCGAGAGCTGCTTCACGGCTTGATCAGATTGCCTCGACCGGGCGGCGAATCCTTGCAGAGAAGGTGGTGGCGAAGGTTGGCAGTGGTGTGCCCGCACCGCCGAAAAGGAGACGGAGCGATGAAATCGGTCAAATGCGTCGCAAGTGCCGAGACGTATTGAGGGGGTGGGGGGGGGTCAGAAATCCGGAGGAGGCGTCCTGGTGAATCCGAACAGTCTGGCTCAGCTGCCGGAGACGAGATCGGCCACTTTCGTTGAGCCATCAACCGCGGCCGGGTAGCGTTTCGTTTTAACGTATTTTAAAGTTATTTGCTCCCCTTTCGTATATACATTGCAACCCCTATCGTGTTTGTTGTTGGAACTTTCTGATCCCGTGGCCCCGCTAACGCTGGACATCTTGTAAAAACAAAGAGCTTCATAGCTCATCGGATTCCTCCTCCGGTATGAATAAAGATTCTGATTCTACTCTGGCCCAAGGATTTTTCATTCTGCCGGCACGACGCGAAATGCGACTCGTGTGGTTACACAGCTGTGACAACACCACTCGTTGACTTTTAACAACTCTCGCTTTGGTTTCCAAAAATGAACTTTTAGTATTTTTTTTTCCTCTCCAAACTGTACGAACAAAAAAAGATATATATGGATACTGTAGTACGCTTCAATATTTCCTTATGAAAAATATGAACAGCTTTCGTGACTGCAGGAATCCATAAGCTTTGGTTCTTTCGGTTAAGTCACGAAGGTGGAAAATTAATAGATCACGACGTTTCGATCGCAACACGATGCAGCCGTCATCAGGTCGGACAACTCCAAGC
Organism: Petromyzon marinus; assembly: GCF_048934315.1. Classification (NCBI taxonomy): domain Eukaryota; kingdom Metazoa; phylum Chordata; class Hyperoartia; order Petromyzontiformes; family Petromyzontidae; genus Petromyzon; species Petromyzon marinus. The sequence continues at coordinate 6,762,072 of NC_133722.1, forward strand.
AATAAAAAAACTGATTAAGTAGACATTTTTTTTTGCTGTGGTTGTCCCACCTGATGACGATTGCTTCGTGTTGCTGCTATCGAAACGTTGTGTGAGCTATTAATCTTCTACCGACGCGACTTCACCGAAAGAACCAAAGAGTATTGTTTTTTTATAACCCTTTTTCTGTCTTTGAAACTGTTTGACCTACATACTGTTTTTTTCGGTAAAGTCACGTAGGTAAAAAAAATCAATAAAATAAATGAAAACAACTAATTTAATCTAGTTGTTTTCATTTATTTTATTAATTTAATTTAAATGAAAACAACTACATTTAATTTAATTTAAATGAAAACAACTAAATTAAATTGTTTTCAACTAAATTTAATTTAGTTTTAAATTATTTTTAGATTTTTTTTTACCTACGTGACTTTACCGAAAAAAACAAAGAGTATGAATCCTTGCAGTCACGAAAGCTTCAAATCTAAACTGTTTGACCTACACCAGGGACAGCCTTCATTAGTTTAAAAGACAATGCGGCTATTATCAGATGTTTCTTTGTTTGCATGTTGGCAGCTTCAAAAAATGCAAATATTAATCATTATCAGAGCATGTTTGTTTGCATGTTCACCACAAGCACCGTTCGATTCATGCAGTACTTGATTACCTGCAAAAGTGCACCTATCGTGGTTGTTTGAACATCTTATCACCCGCGCCCATTTTATTGCCAGCAAAGGGTGAACCTTGACTTAAAGCTTTCGTGACTGCAGGAATTCATATTCTTTGGGTCTTTCGGTAAAGTCACGTAGGTAGGTTCAAAGAAAATTAAAAAATATTATTAAAAAACCGACGACGTTTCGAACGCTTGTGTTGCGATCGAAACGTAGTTTATTTTTTATTTTTTTATTACACGCTTTTATTTAACTCGCTGTCTGTCTGTTGTTGTTGTATCCTCAAATCTTGTAAATCAATTTTGACCCACTTCCCAATGTGGTATCGACTACAAAACTTGGTATACTTATGTCCTACTGATGACAATACTATATTCTATCATAAAAATAAAATACCTAGATTTTTAAACATTCTTTTTTATATTTTATGTTTCGGCTTGGGTCTAATTGTCCACGCTCAACTCACGTTGCCTGTAAATCACCACGGTCCCCTTACGTCGTGGCAAGCTTCGGGGCCACTTCCTGGAGTCGTGGAGTTCTGCCATTACGAGTAGGGTACATTTCATTAAAGCGTGTTTAAAAAAAAAAGTATTTTTTAAAAATTACTTATTTGTTGCTTTCTTTGAACCGATCTACGTGACTTTACCGAAAGACCCAAAGAATAGCAAGGGCAAAACCTATCCTTAGTTTTCGTACTTTGATACTGGCAAGTAGGTCCCACTCAATATTTAACGTTACGCCTCCCCTACAAAAAAATTAAAAAAATTGTTCGACTCAAATTCATCGGGGGGGGGGGGGGGGGGGGGGGGGGGGGAAACGCGTCAATAAAATCGCCGCACGACGATTCACTTCACCAGCCCGGCCCGGCCCGGCCTATCCCCAGGCCACATCAGCGAAATTCTCCACCGATTCTGGGACGCGATTGGGAGTTGCAGATCGACGGTCTGTCTCGTTTGTATCGTCTCTCCCCCTTGCGTTCTTGTTCTGGTTTTTTATTTTTATTTTACACGTCAAACACGCAGGAAGCTTTCGCAACCAAATATTACCCATCGTGGGGGGTTTTATTGGGATAGATTGCGTAAATGTGCCGTTAAACCCACCACCACCCGACACAGCCAATTAGTAAGGTTTGTCACGTAAACAGAACGTGCCAATTCGTTACTAGAAAGTACAGCACACCGGTTGTGTGTTGCAGTGCAAATCCACAACATTTATAATCTGAGAAACGAATTGGCACGTTCTGTTTACGTGACAAATTTTACTAATTGGCTGTGTCGGGTGGCGGTGGCGGGTTTAACGAGACATTTATATTTTACGCGATCTGACCCAAAAAATCCTGTATCATGGACAATTCTACACGGTTGAGTTCACTCCATGAGCACTTACACAGGTCGCGGTAAAAATATCGTCTTCATACATCGGTGGTTGTTATCGCAAGGCCCTCGAGAGTGTAAGGCCCCGCGGGGGCCACTGGCGGGCTCCTGGTGGCCTTTGGTGCGGCCCCTGACGTGCGGGTCCCCCCTCCGATAACACAAACAGTGACAACACCCCACCCCACCCCATCATCATCATCGTGCTGCTGTCAAACCCCAACAATGGTTTCAAACGGTGTGGCCCTTCAGCCAGCGGTGACGTGCGCGGGTAACCGCTGCAGGGCTGCCCCCCTCTGCCTCGTCAACGACAACTCCGGAATGGTCTGTCAGCGTGGGCCCCGTGTTGGTCATCGCAAGGCCCCGCGGGGCCACTAGCAGGCCCCTTGGTGGCTCCTTAAGTGAGGCCTCCCACCGCCCACCCCCCCGACAACACACAAAATGTGACACACCTCCCATCATCATCACCACCGTGGTGGTGCTGCTGCTGCCACAAACCCCGCAATGGTTTCAAATAATGCGTGGCTGGGCCCTCCTCACTCGCACTGATGAGGTCTCATCGCGGGCAAGTGGCACCCCCCCCCCCCCACCTCTGAAAATTGGTGAAGAAACGCTGCCCTAAAAGACAAACAAATTGGCACGCGTTCGATTCAATCCACGCACGTCATAAGATTCGACGTTCAACCGACGGATCATCAGAATTTCCAGCAACCATACAGTACATACATATACACGTCCTGCTATGCAGGAGAGCTCGTGGGTTCGATCCCACGGGCTGGCGATGTCTGTTGCTGTATATTTGAAGTCCTCTTGTTCTCTCTCTCTCTCTTCGTGGTGGTCGCATGGATAACTCTCCAACTTCCTATGGTTGTGCCCTCCTCCTCCTCCTCCTCCCTCATGTCTCCTCCTCCTTCAAATTTCGAATCAACTCGCGTTTTTTTATTATTCTGGCTGCTACTAAAAAAAAAGAAACATCCCCACGTGGTGATGATGATGATACCGGCCACTTGGCTATCATCACGCGTTAGGCCAGGTCGCAACTAACAGACGAGTCGATAAGCTCGGCTCGTTTCACCTTTTGAACGGAAGCGGTTGTGTTTGTTATTTTGAGGGTTGTGGGGGGGATTATTTTGATCGATATATATCTTTTAAAAAAAAAAAAAACTATTCCTTTAGAACGTTGCCACAACCCACTCATTGTACGCGACAAAACCGCCGCTTTTTTTATCTTGGGAGGGCGCTCCCCCCCCCCCCCCCGCAGACGAAGTACCCCCGGTTTCTGTCCCTTCCGTCGCATCAGCCGCTCGCCGGCAAATCCCACGGCGATGGAGCGTGGGATTTAAGTGAGGGCCTCCCCCCCCTCCCCCCGCGCGTCCAGTAGCGCACGCTCCACGTCCGGTAGCGTGCACACCAACAACCGCCGTTCGCCACGGAGTGGCGGTGACGTGACCACGGCTCTTGTGCCAGGCTGTGTGCACGCTGAGGCACGTGAAAAAGTGTCGAACGCCCGCCGGCAGGAGGGAGGTCACGGGACAGAGACCCAGCTGACCGGGGTCGACTGACTTGAGATGACTGTCCGATGCACCGCCTGTGCCCCCCTACCGTGCCCCTACCGCACACCGCACACCACGTCCAGTACCGCACGCGCACACACACACACACGGACGCCGGCCCCGTCGGGTAAAAAACAGCGCTTCTCAAGCTTTTATGGCTTAACAGTTTTTTTTTTTTTTTTCCTGCAGGTTGTCCGGAACCCTGAGTGTCAGAAGGAGAGTCGCAGCCTCTCCCCCGTCCCGAAGCAGACGCTGTCAATGCCCGTCAGCTGCACGCCCACGGCTGTGGGGGGCTGTGGAACCCGCGTCGAGTTGCGTGCGGTGCGACCGCACGCACGGACCGACGACGGCCGCCGCTCGCGTCCGCATGGCGCTCGTCAAGTAACGGACGTCTGCTGAGCGCGGTTGTTCAGCCGACTGTGTGCGCGTGGTGGCAGCCGCGCCCAAGCGGTGCGCGCTGTACACAGCACCGCCTGCCCTTGCAGGCGAGCGAGGATGAAGGCCCACGCCGACACTGCTACGCCACTGCTCGTTAGGGGCCGGGAGTGCATCATCAACCATCTGAACCCCTTTCCTGTTCCGATGACGTACCGGTACGTGTACACCAGTGTTTCTTCCGATTCCTCTTCCGATGACGTGTACGCGTACACGTCATCGGAATGGAAATGGAAGAAAAACTGAAGCAACATTACCTTATTGGTACGGGGGGCTCCCACAAGGCCATGCGGGAGTGCGCGTGACACAGTTTGGCGCCAGCTATCGTAAGAGTCCGGTTGTGTCGCTGCGGTTCTTTGCGGCGATTAAAACGGCGCTACGCCTCTCTAAATAAAATGAACGCTGGACCGCTCGCGCGTTCCGAGATCCGGCGATGACCGGGCCGCGGGAAAGGTTTAAAAAAAAAAAAGCGCCCACGAGATACGGACACGCTTCCACCCTCCACGCGCGTATTGTACGGTGAACATCTTCCGCGCCGTGCGTAGCCGAAGCGTTGCTAATCGGAGGGTGCGATCGCTCGTCCGCAGCCTACGCGACCGTCAGACGCCGCGGAGGGACGAGTCAAACAAACCCAGCCGTCTGAACCCCCGACGTTTTACGGCTTCCTACAAACGGGCAAAATCCACCGGCGTTGTGGGAGCCGCCACTGGGCACGCACCTCTCGGTCGTACGCGTCGCCGTCTCGGCGTGCACGTGTGCGCGCAAGTGCATCGTCTCCCGCTCAAGCTTCATCGTCGCATCGTTTCCCTTGGGGTTGGGGAAATTGCCCGTCGCTTTAACGCGGAACTTTTTTCAGGAGCATCTGCCGCGCTACCGCGAGGAGTGCCGCTGGGCTAGGGGCGCCGGCGGTGGTGTGATGCCAACTGCCTCGCCTGGTATGCGGGAGGTCGTGGGTTCGATCCCGATGCCTGTATACGTGGAGTTGGCGTGTATCTCTCCCCATCTCTCTCTCTCTCTCCCCGTGCATCTTTTCTTCCCTGGGTCCTCCGGTTTCTTTCACCTCCACATTTAGAGCCAACTTCACGCGTTTATTTCTGCTATAAATCTCCACGTGACGACGACGATAAGCCACTTGGTTGCGCTATCGCTTGCGACAGCCGGGCCGATTCTGACAAAAGCGCTATAGAGCATCCTTACAGCCGTTGTTTGAGTTTTAATCTCCGCTTCATAACCGCCACCGTTCGGCTGCCTCTTCATATTCTCAATACACGGCAACCGCTCATTATCCGCCGTACACCCCCCGTCGCTTCCTCTCCCGTCTACTCCATTCACCTCATCTACCGCCGTTAACGAGCCATGCCTACCACCGCCGTTCGTTCCGTGGGTCTCTGTGTGAGTCTACGGGTCTCTGTGTGAGTCTGTGGGTCTCTGTGTGATTCTACGGGTCTGTGTGTGAGTCTATGGGTCTCTGTGTGAGTCTATGGGTCTCTGTGTGAGTCTGTGGGTCCCTGTGTGAGTCTATGGGTCTCTGTGTGAGTCTGTGGGTCTGTGTGAGTCTGTGGGTCTCTGTGTGAGTCTGTGGGTCTCTGTGTGAGTCTGTGGGTCTCTGTGTGAGTATGGGTCTCTGTGTAAGTATGGGTCTCTGTGTGAGTCTATGGGTCTGTGTGTGAGTCTATGGGTCTCTGTGTGAGTCTATGGGTCTCTGTGTGAGTCTGTGGGTCCCTATGTGAGTCGATGGGTCTCTGTGTGAGTCTGTGGGGCTCTGTGTGAGTCTGTGGGTCTCTGTGTGAGTCTGTGGGTCTCTGTGTGAGTATGGGTCTCTGTGTAAGTATGGGTCTCTGTGTGAGTCTGTGGGTCTCTGTGTGAGTCTATGGGTCTCTGTGTGAGTCTGTGGGTCTCTGTGTGAGTCTATGGGTCTCTGTGTGAGTCTATGGGACTCTGTGTGAGTCTGTGGGTCTCTGTGTGAGTTTATGTACATATGTTTTTTTTACTTCTTTCACACCGTACAAAGCCAACCATGTTAATCGGAGGTGCGGGGTAGGATGACAACAAGCTAATGCACCAAAAACAAATTTTAAACAACCCGTTTTAAAATAAATAAATACGGATCTCTTATCGATAAACAACAAAACCCACAATACATTTTTTTATAAACATACTCTTTTTAAAACGGACTCGTGCGGGGTAAACGTACGCGTCTGCGCGCTGTGCCCACGTTACGCTCGGGCGGCGTTAATTCCGCGCCGAGGGTTTTTTGCGGCCTCCCCCGAGCGAAGTCGCGTTTTTTTTTTGTTCCAACGTTCCGGCACGCGCACCTCGCGCACAACCGGCGCGGCGATTTGCGTGCGGGAGGCGCGGGAAACGATGCCGACGGACGCGCGATGAGTGAGCTCGGAGGGATGGCGGAGGGGGGGAGGGGGGTAAACGCTCCTGGTGTTCGGATGAATCCCCGAAAGGACATCCAAAATTCGGGCCCAGATGTGAACATTGGGACGATCTCCGAAAGTGACCACGTCACGGGGAGGTGACGTCGTCACGTGTGACGTCTCCTGCCAAACGCGGTGTCAGTGGGCGCTCGTCTCCACGTTAGCAAGATGGGCAAATTAAATGCGGCGCGCAAATTATTCTAAATAAATACGAATTGGGGAAAAAAAATATACGTGAAATTGTACTTAAATCTCCCAACTCTTTGAAGGTGCCACTCAGCCCAAACACAAAACAAAAATCCCACCCCCCCCCCCCCCCCCCCGCGTGGAGCCTTTGACTGCCGGTGCAAGTGCCATCAGCGAAGTCGCAACTCGAAGAGGGCGGGTGGCCACCTTTGCCGCCATATAGGCCTAGGGGAAGGCGCGAGCGGGAATCCAACTCGGGTCACCATGTTCGTAGCGCAACGTGCTGCCGCTCCCAAACACACGCGCGAGTACATACATGAGCGTGTATGTACGTTGAGCTTCTCTCGCACCGTACGTAGTCACAACCGTGCTGATCGGAGGTGCGGGGGGAAGGACAACAAACTAAACCTACAACAAAAAAAGCAGTTGTAAAGAAACGAGTTGTCAACTTGAGATTTTAAAAAAAGTGCATAGCTTCACCAGTGGCTTCCTGATATCGGACGGAAGAGCGGCGTTCCACGGCGGCCCGCTAAGAAGCAGCGCCTGAAAGTGCCGCGCGACGCTGGTGGCCACCTTGTTTGGTTCGGCGGTAGGCCGGAACCCCTCGCCGCCAACCCGCCGCTGCGAGGATGACCGGAGTTTGCGCGATGAAACAAGAGCTTCCCACCCCTCACCCCCCCGTGCCCTCGAGTGCGCGCGCCGCTGACGCAACGTACGTACGCCGAACTTCTTTCGCGCCGTACGTAGCCAACCGGTGGCTGAATCGGAGGACGACGGGACGCAAAAAATGGCTCAAGTCCGAAGCCTAAACCCGCAGGGCCCAATGCCCGTCACCGACGACCGATATGGCCCTATGTTCGCAACAGCAACAAAAGCGCACAGAAAACATTCCAGCTTCCGTAAAGTGCAATTTTCACGTGTGTGTTTGTGTGTGTGTGTAAAAAAAAAAAATCTATACGGAGCTGAAATAAAATGAACGTACTCGATAATTTACAACCACTGCCGCCACCCCCACATCCCGCGCCCCCCTCTCCACGTGCGGTCAGCATGCAACATCATAGCACATGCAAGCAGAACCCCGGGGAGAGACCCGAGCGGGTAGTTGAGGCGCATGCAGTCCTAACGAGGGGGACAACCCGCCGGTCGACCCAGGGGCACGGAGGTCCCTCGCCGAGCCCCGCCGAGAGGGAGGGACGGCAGCTGAAAAGCCACGGGCAAAACGGGAGGGGAAGCAACGCCACCACGTGGGTGAGTGCGTCCTGCACGTCCGTCGAGCAGCGCTTCAAAAAAAAAAAAATGCGTCGACCGTCACCGGTGTAAAAGCACGGGGCCCCAAAGACGCGATTGCGGGGGGGGGGTGGGGAAAAGATGTGACAAAAAAATAATTAGAATTATTCCCGGTTTGAACGTCGCCGCGGATGCCGATGCACGTTGTGGTGTAACAACGCGGGGGCAACGTGCAACCCCGTGTCCTACGTAAAATACGTAACGACCGCGCTTCGCAAATCGCTTGTGCGTCAACGGTGACCGCACAAGGGTGCCGCGTGCAACGGGGTGGCTCGGGACTGGAGGGGGGCGGGGGGTGGGGGCGGGGGGGGAGAAATAAAAAACTAAGGCGAAGCGCAACCCGGCCAATCGCGACAGCTCGAACCGACAGCTTCCGCCAAGCCACCGCCGCCGACGTAGGCCCCGCGGTCGCGCCGCGGGAGTGCCGAGGTACTCAAGGGGGAACATTCGGGAGAGGTGACGTTCATATCAAAATCTGGTGGTGTGGTGGGGGCGGTGGGGGCGGGGGTGGGGTGGGGTGGGGGGATCGAGCCTCAGGTCCATACCGAGCGTGTCAGTATCTGAGCTGAGTCCACGGCACACACACGGCCGTCGTGTAGTTGGCCCTGCAGCCGCCGGGCAGAGGGACGCCGGCGGCGTACGGCGCCGACGGCGGCACGCCGCCGCCGGAGCCCGCGGTCCCCGGGCAGGCCTGCGGGAGGCCCGCCGGGGCCCGGGCTCCGCCGTGCCCCGGCACGGCCGCCGCCGACGCCGCCAGGCTGCAGAACAGCGGCATCGCGCGGCCGGCGTCGTCCGAGGAGCCGGGGTGGGGCCCGCCGTCTCTGGACGGGCCGCGCGGGGCGGGCGCGGGCTGCTGTTGCTGGTGCTGCTGCTGGTGCTGCTGGTGCTGGTGGTGCTGCTGCAGGTGGTGGTGGTGGTGCTGGGAGTGCGAAGCGGCCTGAAGCTGGTAAGGGACCTTGGGCGAAAGGAAAAGCAGAACGGGGGGGGGCCAGGTCAGGCGCTGGCAAGGCCGCGATGCCGCGCTCGGCGTGCGTAGCAGCGTCCACCCTCGGCCCCCCGGCAGCCCCGCAGGGTACCCCACCCCCCCTTCCTGGTGCAATCCCTACCCCCCCCGCCCACCCCCCGCCCCCCCAAGAGAGAGGGGGCTCCTTTGCAGCGGCTGTCAATCCGACGCGACCAAGAGGAGGCGCGTTCGGGTTCATCGCTTAAAATCGACACATTCATTGAATATCTGCATGCCGGCAGACCGTTGGCACGGTGCCGGAGTTTACTTCTCACACCGCTGCCACCAAAGGTTTTTTGCTTCTTTTTTTTCCCCTTCCGCGACCGTGCCGCCCCCTTCGCTCGGCACGACGCCTCGCCCCCCCCCCCACGTGCCTTGGGCTCCCGCGCTTGCCTTCGTGGGAACGGCGGGCTCCGAGGCATCTCGAGCGTCGGTACCTGGTACGACGGCACCGCCGCTGCGGGGTACTGGAGCAGCAAGCCCTGCAGCTGGGTGCCGTCGTTGCCGTGCTGGGCGCCCGCGGATTGTTGGTGGACGCTCGTCACGCCTTGAAACTGCTGCTGGCTCGGAGGAGGGGGACCCTGGAAACCTGCCGGGCCACGAGGCAAAATATGGTTTGATAAAAAAAAAAAAAAAAATTGAATCGGCGGCTTTGGGTCGCGAGAACGTCGTCCCTTCCATTCGGGAATGCTGTTCGCGCAACACGGAACTCGCAGCCGGTAAAACGCGCAACCGGTAAAACGCAGAACTCGCAACCATTATAACGTTTAAAGCGCAACCGTAATAACCGTAATAACGATGAGCGCGTAACCCTTACACCGGTGCTCCGGCGGACATCCAATTCACACGCAACTTTTCGCCGGATCGCACTGTGCATCATTTCTGTTTTTAACGCCGCAGTTAACAGTCGCGAAAAATGTGAAACAGCGCAGTCGTTTAATTGTTTAAGTCGTTGTATATAGTGTACTGGACAGGGGCGGTGACGGGGGTGACATTCTGCGTGTAAGTGTACGACACTCGGTCTGGCGGACTCCGTGCAACTGGATCGTCAGAGCGTGTCGCCAACCGATGGCGTCTAAGTTCAACAGCCTGACTCTCTCTAAATCATTCTTGAAATTAAAATTTGTTGAATGTCACCCCCGGCCTGAAATCCTGGCTCCGCCCCTGCTACTGGATATATAATTGATTTGACGCAAATCAAGCACAGCTACTTATTTTTGTGACGCACGCGGTGCCGATCGCCGGAACCGGCTTACAGCCTTTGGAGCGGTTTCGCCGGTTTCGCTTAATCGGCCCGGGTCCGCCGGATAAAGCTGAAAGCAGCCGGATAATAGCGCCGGTGCCCGGAATAACCGGTGATCAACCGTGTGCAGGCGGTACAGCGGCGGCGGCGGCGTCATCGTCGTCGACGCGAGCGCCAACGCAGAGCGGAGGCTATAACGGGAACGTGGCGTGCGACCTTTGGACGAGAGTGTGGTGCCGGGGAAAGAGACCGGTTCACTGTGAGAGGAAGCAACACACACTCACAGACAGTGGCACGGCCCCCTGCCCCGGAGGCACGGGGGGGGGGGATATCCCTTGGGGGCGGAGAGGGGAGGATTTCCTCGCGGACAGAAGAGGCCCCCCGGTATATACCGCGGGGTCGAGCGAAGCGGTAATACCGCTAGCCGCGCGGCGAGCTTCGCGCGGCGAAAGATCCCCGTGACGGTGGCTAGGAGATGTTGACTACCTCGCCTGGTACGCAGGAGGTCGTGGGTTCGATCCCAACCATGACGCTTGCTGCTGCTGTATATTTGGAGTTTGCGTGTCTCTCTCTCTCTCTCTCTCACCGCAATTCGTGCGGATTTTTTCTCCGGGCCCTTCCGGAGAAAAATCAACGTGCGTGTAAGCGTGATGTCCACACGATGAAAAGAGCTACACAGCTCAGTGGGGCCTTACCTGGTAAAATAAAATAAAAAAAAACCAAGTTAAATAGTTAAGTTTAATCGAGAAGAACAGGCCACGTGTGGCGACGTCACGGTCCCACACACTTGCCAAAGTTTGAAAAGTTACCCGCAAAGCGCAAAACTGTTGTCCTCCCGTCCCCCGAAAAAAAAAAAGTCTCAAAACTAGGTAAAGTTTTTTTTGCGTAAACAAACGTAATCATTGCAGCCCCCCTCCCCCCCCCATCCTTAACCTCCCCCTCCATTCCTTTCAGACGGCCGCAGAAGGTGCATCCGAGAGCGTCTCTGTCCCCTAAAAGCCGCCGCCGCTGCCGCTGCTACGAGGATGAACGGCGTTCGCGTCGTGCGGGCGCGTGGAAGCGTGCGAGCGCGGCGGGGGTATCTCGCCAGACCGTGTGTCTGCGACGGATGCTGCTGCCCTCGCTGCCCTCCGAACTGCGTGGGGGTCGCGGGGCGGCACGACTGCTGCCCCACGAGGCCGAGCTGCCCAGGGGCGTAGACGAAGACGGGAATCTGCAACGGCAGCGAGCGGAAAGCGTTGGCGCGCCTCTCTCCCCCCGCCCCCGCCCGCCCGCGGCGCGAGCGATGGTGGCAAAGCCGCCGTTTGTGTTCGTAAAGAGGGGGGCAAGGGCCCGTTGGGACGACACGTAACGTATGCGTCGTCGTCGTCGTCGTCAATGCTGCTGCTGCTGCTGAACTTATTTCGCACCGTAGGAATAGGTTTTACCCTTTTAACTTGGCACAAAAACTGACACCTTTATTCAAGGCATCATGTTTGCAATAACCACAGCACAAGCAGTCAAAACGCAAACAAAAGAGACAACTCTGATAATGATATTGGCACTGTCCTTGAATTTGATTGGTCCACACCCGAGACAGCTTTTCTTAGAGCCTAGTCTCCATTGGTGTTGGACCAGATGACGCCAAAAGGCGTACAACTCAAAAACAGCGCACTATCAGAGTATTGAGGGCTCGGGGTGTCTTTTTTGTTTGCATTTTGACTGCTTGTGTTGTGGTTATTGCAAACATGATGCCTTGAATAAAGAAGGTGTCAGTTTTTGTGCCAGTTAAAAGGGTAAAACCTATTCCTATATCTTGTTACTGGCAAAGGAGGTCTCATAATGTAAATGATTTCGCGCCGTACGTAGCCAACCGTGTCAATGGGAGGTGCGATAAGGTCCCTCGCCCCGTCTCCCCGTCGCTTTCGCAGGAGGCCTCCGTCACGGCGGCAAGCAGAGCCCACGCGTGATAAAAATGCGAACAGATTTGTCACGTGCACAGCGCCCTACGCCCCCTACCCCACACCCCCCACCCCACCGTTAGCAACCGGGCATGGACTATGAAGGCGAAACCTCTCACCATGATTTCCCTGGAACCTTTCCACTCTTTCATGGTTACTCTCAAATGAGCTCTCTCTCTCTCTCTCTCCTCTCTGAAAGACGTCAGCGATCACGGCCTCACTTTCATTCGGCGCTGTCCGTAACACAGGGGGTGCTTAAAAATCTGCACACTTCTGAGAATCTGCAACAACACCACAAGCAGTGTGCTGCCTCCGGGACCTGGAGACCACTTGGAGAAGATTCCTGGGCACGCGTTGACAACGCTGGCGGACAAAGTTGGGAGACTCTTCGACTCTTTGAAGCTATGAACATCGCACCCGTTACATCGCGCTAGTGCACTCATGCGTTCTACTTCCATTAAAAAACTATAGTCTCGTAAAAAGTGTTAACATTTTTTTTTTATTTTTAAGCACCCTGTACTCACTCACCAAATTCGCAAATTGCCTCCAATTGTTTCAGCTTTCCCGCGTAACCCCTTCCCCGTGCCGAGACGTCTGCAAGTCGCAGGGTAGGTGGTGTCCCCGTCTCGCCGCTGAATCTCGGAAATCGCGAGCGGTTTGGCGTTCATTTTATTCAGCGAGGCGTCGTCGCAGCGACCCGCCGTCGCTGTTTTTAAAGACGTTGGTGCTCACCGCGGACGACCGCCGCACTCCACGATAACCGGCGCCAACACCGTGCCGCACGCCTCTCCCGCATGGCCCTGTGGGGGCCTTGGTACCGATAAAGTTACCTTATATATTTTTTTACGGTTTCGTTTTCGCCATGTACACCTACGTCCGTCATCGGAACGGAATCGGAAGAAAAGCCGATGACGCACACGCTGGCACGTCATCGGGACGGATCGACTCGCCGTCTCTCCTGCCTTCGTCTGGGGGGACCCCGTAGCGTTCCCGCTCCTAGGCAGGGGCGGAGCCAGGATTTTCAGCCCGGGGTGACATTCAACAAATTTTAATTTCAAGAATGATTTAGAGAGAGTCAGGCCGTTGAGCCAGACGCCATCGGTTGGTGACACGCTCTGACGACGCAGTTGCGCGAGGTTCGCCAGACCGAGTGCCGTACACTTACACGCAGAATGTTTCAGATTTTCGATTTTTTATTTTTTTCTCGGGGGGGGTGACAATTGTCTACCCTGTCACCCACCCCCCCCACCCTGGCTCCTCCCCTGCTCCTAGGAGTCGAGGGCTTTCGTCACATGGCCGGCGGTAGGCGCGGGACTGCAAAGCGAGAGGCGGCGCTCCCGAGCCGTGCCCGCCGGGGGCTCTCTCTCCGGAGGGCGCGGGGCCCTCACCTGCTGCTGGTGCTGCTGCTGGTGCTGCTGCTGCTGGTGCTGCTGCTGCTGCTGCTGCTGCAGCGCGTACACCTGCGGTTGCGCCACGGCCGGGTAGGACGAACCGGCGCCGCCGTAGCCGTTGGGGGTCACGGGCGGCCCCGCCGACGGCGACGCTCCGTAGCCCGTCGGGAGCTGCTGCTGCTGCTGCTGGTGCATTATGGGAGGCGGGTAGGGGGCAGCCGCGGACTCTGGGATTTCGCCGGCAGTGGAGTGGTGGCTCAGGGCGACGTGGCCAAAGTGCAGGCCCAGTTCGTCCTAATTGAAGCAGAGCGATCAATTTAACGACTCGATCGAGCGCATATGCGTACGGCACAAAAGTACATCGCAGCAGCACCACGGTGGCAAGATGTTAACAACCTCGCCTGGTATACAGGAGGTCGTGGGTTCGATCCCGACCCTAACAATGCTTGTATGCTTCGAGTTTGCGTGTTCTCCCCCCGTGGTCACGTGGATTTTTTCTCCGGGTCCTCCGGTTTTTCCCTCCACACCTTAGAATGAACATCACGCCTTTAGAGCATTTGGCCGCTATACATTTCCACACGATTGCAAGCCAATTAGTTGAGCTATCATTTGTGATAGCCAGCTCGCTTCTGAAAAAGACCTATACAGCTCAGTGGGCCTTACCTTGCAAAACGAAAATAGTTTCAGTACTTTTTTTTTGTAAGTTCGGTTAACAATAAGTTTCATCGTAACTCCGAGTAAGCAAGGCAGTTACGGCTCGTAAAGTGGCTAGGAGAAATCTCACGAGGTGGTCAGCACCGCTTCTAAGTGAACTGTCACCGGTGATAATTCGGAACGGACAATAATTAATGGCATCAATCATGAATAACACGAATAAAAAAAACAACACACACATCAAGCACACATCAACATTAGGAACGTTCTAGATTTGCAGCTTTCGTGACTGCAAGGATCCATACTCTTTGGTTCCATTCGGTAAAGTCACGTATGGTAAAAAAACAACAAAAATCACGTTTCGGCCACAACACAAGTGGCCTTCATCAGGTGAAGGGACCGTGCCGTCACGAAGGCAGCGTTGGAATTCCAACGCTGTCTTCAACACAAGTGGCCTGATGGAGACCACTTGTGTTGTGGCCCGAAACGTCGTCATTTTTGTTGTTTTTTTACCAACGTGACTTTACCGAATAGAACCAAAGAGTATGAGGAACGTTAGTAACGTCAACAACGGCAGAGGCCAAGGCATCAAAAAACCATCGCTGGACCTGTACTTCTGTGCTTCCACGCACATCTAAGCGTTCAGCACCATCGCCAACGCGCGCCGCCCGGCGTGGTGAAGTATGCCCACATAACCCCCACTGGTGCGAACGGAACTTGCCCCGACAGTCCGTCGAGGCTGTGCGAGCGTGCGAGCGTGCCGTGTCGTACCACGCTGTACTGCTGCGGAGGGGAGAAGGACACCACGTGCTGAGAGTAAGGGTGCTGAGCCGACGTTGGAGAAGACGCTTGGCCGTGACTCTGCGAGGCAGACACACTTAGAATTAATCAACGCGTAGCGAGCGATCATCGCGAATCTTACTGCGACGATGAAAACGTTCCGCAGGGCATCGCCGGCTCCTGCAGAACTGTACCTCGAGGCGCGGTAACGCTCGGACGTGGTCTACGGTTCTTCATTAGGAAAGGCCATGGCGCCGGAAAAGTTGCTTCGTGTGCAGATTTATTTTCTATTATCGTTTCCCTTCGGGTGGCGATGCTGTGGACGGACGTGTTGAGCGTCACTGGCCAATCGCTCAGCAGGACGGACGCAGCGGCAGCTAGTAGGATGAGCTCACCAGTGACATGTGGTGGTGGTGGTGGTGATGGTTGCCCTGAGGCTGATGGTGAGCTGTGGCAAGGATCAGCTGTGACGACTCAGACAGCTGACCCCTGGCTTGCTGCTGCACGGCCGGGGGATTGTAAACCGCTGGGGTACCGTCGGGGTTCAGGAACGGTTGGCCTGGGGGCAAGAGGGAGACGCGGTCGAGAAGTTAGCGACGCACAAAAAACACAGAGACAAAGATCCCCCGTATAGCCTGTAACAGGCGGTTGGGGCAAGTGTTGTCGGCGAGCAGCACCAATGAAGGCACGGCGCACGAGGCGGAGGGTGGCCAGCACCACCGCCCGGCCGCCTTTGCCTCCGTCGTGCCGATGTTAACACACCGCACCAGGTACCCATTTGAGGCTAAGTCGACCTAGGGCAGGCCCTGAACCGATTCAGATAATCGTCACTGGGTGTTGGCCATGAGCGGGAATCGACCTCGGTTTGCCGAGTTCGTAGCGCAGCGCACTAACCACAACATGACTAGCAACGCACACACACACACACGGGAGCGTTAACCCAGTCAAGCACGACAATGGTGAAGAGCGCCCAACACCAAGAAGCAACAATGCAAAAAGACACCCTGTACAGCCTTAAGAGGCTGTTGGGGCAAGTGCTGTCGTTGAGCACCTATTAAGGCAGGCACCGGCGCATGAGGGGTGGGTGGCCAACACCACGCCCGGCCGCCTTTGTCTCCCAAGCGGCGATGTCTACACACCTCACCAGGTACTCATTTGAGGCTGAGTCGACCTAGGAGATGAGACCCAGGACCGGTTCAAATATTCGTCACTGGTGTCGGCCGTGAGCGGGAATCGAACTCGGGTCGCCGGGTTCATAGTGCAGCACGCTAACCGCTACACCACCGCTCCCCAACGATGCACACTTGCGCACACACACACACACACGCAACAGTTAATTTCGTCAATTAAACCAACCGTGAATGTATTCGTCAACCCACCAATACTACGACCACTATCACCACTAGACTGCGACTACCCACCAATACCATAAACACCATCGAAGTGGCTTATCATCAAGTTGAAACTTATAGCAGCCAAATACTCTAAACGCATGACGTTGTTGATTCTAAATGTGGAGGGAAAAACTGGAGGACCCGGAGCAAAAATCCACGCCACCGCGGAGAGAAACACACAAACTCCAAATATACAACAGGCATCATCATGGTCGAGATGGAACCCACGGCCTCCTGTGCACCAGGCAAGGCGGTTAACATCTCCTAGCCACCGTGATGATGAGAGAGAGAGAGAGAGAGACACGCCAACTCCAAATATACAGCAGCAGGCGTCAGGGTCGAGATCGAACCCACGACGTCCTGCATACCAGGCGAGGGAGTTAACATCTCATAGCCACCGTGGCGCCCAGGTCTCTCAAAAAACATTTGGAGGCCAAACAAAAAAAAAAACACGAGGAAAGCTGCCCACGCCACCCAGCGCGGGCACGAGCGAGCGAGAGCAACGCCCACCGGTCTGCGGATTGACGAGGATGCTCCCAGGAGGGATGCCCATGCTCTCGAGTGGCAGCAGGCAGTAGCTGGGGCCCGCCGGGAAGACCTGGGCTGCTGCCGCCGCCGCTGCGACGGTGGCGGAGTACGAGGGCACGGCGGCAGCGGCGGGTGACCTACGTGGCTGCTGCTGCTGCTGCTGCTGCCCGTGCCGAGTCCGAGCTGGGCACGCCGTGGGGGACGTCCCCACGCTGCTCGGCGAGTCCGAGCCTGGGGACAGCAGCGGCGAGGGGGCGGGGAGGGGGGGGGCGGCAAGGCCGATAGCGAGAATTCGTGACTCTGCCGCCACGGTGTTAGGGGGCTAACGCGTTCGCGTCCAACGGCTGCCTATGAACTAGGAATAGGTTTGACCCTTTTTAACTGGCACAAAAAACTGACACCTTTATTCAAGGCATCATGTCTGCAATAACCACAACACAAGCAGTCAAAATGCAAACAAAAAGACAACTCTGATAATAATATGCACTGTCAGAGTTGTCTCTTTTGTTTGCATTTTGATTGCTTGTGTTGTGGTTATTGCAGACATGATGCCTTGAATAAAGGTGTCAGTTTTTGGTGCCAGTTAAAAAGAGTAAAACCTATTACTATATCTTGTTACTGGCAAAGGAGGTCTCATAATGTCTATGAACTGTTTTAACAACGACGGCTTTCGCGGCCGGCATCATCCATAAGGGGTGCTTTGGGTTAGGTCGCGTGAATATGAATGTGTCGCTAAACCCGCCACAGCCAATCAGTGAGGTTCGTCACGTGGGCAACGAATTGGCGCTGCTTTTGTTCAAGTGACAAACCTCACCCCCCAAAAAACCTCTATTATGTCAATCTTGATTTGAGGCTTTCGTGAGTGCAGGAATCCATTGGTTCTTTCGGTATTTTGTACCGACGTGACTTTGCCCATAGAACTCCATTATAGCTATAAAACACTTTTCCATTTTACCGAAGTAATCCCCAATGAGCTGCTCCATGGGTCTTTGTTAGCAGCGACCTGGCCATCGCTAATGATAGCTCAACGAAGTGGCTAATTGCCATGCGGACATGCACAGCAGCCAAATGCTCTCAACGCACGTCCAGCGTCACTGTGCGAGGGGAAAACCGGAGGACCCGGAGCAAAAATCCACGTGAACCTTGGCCCGCGAAAGCGTACCACACAGCGGCAAAACCACGCGGGAGCAGCGCTAACGCAGAGGAAGCTTCCGAATCAGTATCTTTATTTCTACTTGCAGGAGGAATCCGATGAGCTATGAAGCTCTTTTTTCACAGATGTCCAGTAAGGGCACGGGCTAAGAACGTTCCAACAACAAACAGTAACAAAAACACACTAGCAGTGTAGAGTATAAGGCAAACAAATCACCCAAACACAAACAAATGCAATAAGACCATCCCGACCCTACCAGGCACAGTCCACTGAGCTATTAATTTTTTCCGAAGCAACCTTGGCACAAATTATAGCTCAACAAAGTGGCTTTTCATTTCGACATTTATCTAACATATGAAGCTCTTTCTCACACACAGACGTCCAGCAACAAGGAATGCAACAAATGCACGATAGGAGTGCAACGTATAGGAAAGGTAGACAAATAACTCACGAAAACTGTCTACGAATAAAACTTAACAATTTGTTTTGTCATCTTACCAGGTAAAAGCCCACTGAGATATCAGCTTATCATTTTTCAGAAGTGACCTGCCCACAAATGACAGCAGCTCAACAAAAGTGGCCCATTATTTGAACATTTGTAGCATTGGGTCGAGGGGAGGTCGAGGCGGGGGGGGTGGGGGTGGGCCCTCTCACCCGCGTTGGCCAGACCCCCGTGGCTGTCTCCGCGCATCAGCACGGCGGAGATGCCGCTGAAGCTGCTGGCCTTGACGACGGCGGGCCGGCGGGCCGGCGCCGGCCCGGCGTGCGAGCTCTCCGAGTCGGTACTGCTCCACGGCCGAGGCCCCCAGCGGCGAGGTGGGGTGCCGCTGCCGCCGCCGCCGCCGCCGCCGCAATCCGTCTCCGTACTGCTCTGCCAGCTGCCCGAGCCGCCCAGGCCGCCGCCTTCGCCGCTGCTGCTGCCGCCACCGCCGCTGCCGTCTCGGTGGCTCCTAAGGCCCGCGGTGGGGGAGGGGGGGGGGGGCGCCGTCGTCATTGCGGGTGGTAGAGAGCGCTAGAGAGTGACAGAGAGTGATAGAGAGTGTTAGAGAGCGATAGAGAGCGATAGAGAGCGACAGAGAGTGATAGAGAGTGATAGAGAGCGATAGAGAGCGATAGAGAGCGACAGAGAGTGATAGAGAGTGATAGAGAGCGATAGAGAGCGATAGAGAGCGACAGAGTGATAGAGAGCGCTAGAGAGCGATAGAGAGCGATAGAGTGTTAGAGAGTGACAGAGAGCGACAGAGAGCGATAGAGAGCGATAGAGAGCGACAGAGAGTGACAGAGAGCGATAGAGAGCGATAGAGAGTGACAGAGAGTGATAGAGAGAGATAGAGAGTGATAGAGAGCGATAGAGAGCGATAGAGAGCGATAGAGTGTTAGAGAGTGACAGAGAGCGACAGAGAGCGATAGAGAGCGATAGAGAGCGACAGAGAGCGACAGAGAGCGATAGAGAGCGACAGAGAGTGATAGAGAGCGATAGAGAGCGATAGAGAGCGACAGAGAGCGATAGAGAGCGACAGAGAGTGATAGAGAGCGATAGAGAGCGATAGAGAGCGACAGAGAGTGATAGAGAGCGACAGAGAGTGATAGAGAGCGACAGAGAGTGAAAGAGAGTGATAGAGAGCGATAGAGAGCGATAGAGAGCGACAGAGTGATAGAGAGCGCTAGAGAGCGATAGAGAGCGATAGAGTGTTAGAGAGTGACAGAGAGCGACAGAGAGCGATAGAGAGCGATAGAGAGCGACAGAGAGTGACAGAGAGCGATAGAGAGCGATAGAGAGCGACAGAGAGCGATAGAGAGCGACAGAGAGTGATAGAGAGCGATAGAGAGCGATAGAGAGCGACAGAGAGTGATAGAGAGCGACAGAGAGTGATAGAGAGCGACAGAGAGTGAAAGAGAGTGATAGAGAGCGATAGAGAGCGATAGAGAGCGACAGAGTGATAGAGAGCGCTAGAGAGCGATAGAGAGCGATAGAGTGTTAGAGAGTGACAGAGAGCGACAGAGAGCGATAGAGAGCGATAGAGAGCGACAGAGAGTGACAGAGAGTGACAGAGAGCGATAGAGAGCGACAGAGAGCGATAGAGAGCGACAGAGAGCGATAGAGAGCGATAGAGAGCGACAGAGAGTGATAGAGAGCGACAGAGAGTGATAGAGAGCGACAGAGAGCGACAGAGAGCGACAGAGAGTGATAGAGAGTGATAGAGAGCGACAGAGAGTGATAGAGAGTGACAGAGAGCGATAGAGAGCGACAGAGAGCGACAGAGAGCGACAGAGAGTGATAGAGAGTGATAGAGAGTGATAGAGAGTGACAGAGAGCGACAGAGAGTGATAGAGAGCGACAGAGAGCGACAGAGAGCGACAGAGAGTGATAGAGAGCGACAGAGAGTGACAGAGAGCGATAGAGAGCGACAGAGAGTGATAGAGAGCGACAGAGAGCGACAGAGAGCGATAGAGAGTGACAGAGAGTGACAGAGAGCGACAGAGAGCGATAGAGAGCGACAGAGAGTGATAGAGAGTGACAGAGAGCGACAGAGAGTGATAGAGAGCGACAGAGAGCGACAGAGAGTGACAGAGAGCGACAGAGAGTGACAGAGAGTGACAGAGAGCGACAGAGAGTGATAGAGAGCGATAGAGAGTGATAGAGAGCGACAGAGAGCGACAGAGAGTGATAGAGAGCGACAGAGAGCGACAGAGAGTGATAGAGAGTGATAGAGAGCGACAGAGAGTGACAGAGAGCGACAGAGAGCGACAGAGAGTGATAGAGAGCGACAGAGAGCGACAGAGAGTGATAGAGAGCGACAGAGAGCGACAGAGAGTGACAGAGAGTGATAGAGAGCGACAGAGAGTGACAGAGAGCGACAGAGAGTGATAGAGAGCGATAGAGAGTGATAGAGAGCAATAGAGAGTGATAGAGAGCGACAGAGAGCGACAGAGAGTGATAGAGAGCGACAGAGAGCGACAGAGAGTGATAGAGAGTGATAGAGAGCGATAGAGAGCGATAGAGAGTGATAGAGAGCGACAGAGAGTGATAGAGAGCGACAGAGAGTGATAGAGAGCGATAGAGAGTGATAGAGAGCGACAGAGAGCGATAGAGAGCGATAGAGAGCGACAGAGAGTGATAGAGAGCGACAGAGAGCCCTAGAGAGCGACAGAGAGCGATAGAGAGTGATAGAGAGTATTAGAGAGTGACAGAGAGCGACAGAGAGTGATAGAGAGTGATAGAGAGCGATAGAGAGCGACAGAGAGTGTTAGAGAGTGACAGAGAGCGACAGAGAGTGATAGAGAGTGATAGAGAGCGATAGAGAGTGATAGAGAGCGATAGAGAGTGATAGAGAGTGACAGAGAGCGATAGAGAGTGATAGAGAGTGATAGAGAGAGCTAGAGAGTGTTAGAGAGTGATAGAGAGTGATAGAGAGCGATAGAGAGCGACAGAGAGTGTTAGAGAGCGATAGAGAGCGACAGAGAGTGATAGAGAGTGATAGAGAGCGATAGAGAGTGATAGAGAGCGATAGAGAGTGATAGAGAGTGACAGAGAGCGATAGAGAGTGATAGAGAGTGATACAGAGTGATAGAGAGTGATAGAGAGCGACAGAGAGTGTTAGAAAGTGACAGAGAGCGATAGAGAGTGATAGAGAGTGATAGAGAGCGACAGAGAGTGTTAGAGAGTGACAGAGAGCGACAGAGAGTGATAGAGAGCGACAGAGAGCGATAGAGAGCGACAGAGAGTGATAGAGAGCGATAGAGAGCGACAGAGAGCGATAGAGAGCGATAGAGAGAGCGACAGAGAGTGATAGAGAGAGCGACAGAGAGTGATAGAGAGAGCGACAGAGAGCGACAGAGAGCGACAGACAGCGCTAGAGAGAGCGCCAGCGGCGCCCCTGACTGTCGGCGTCCGTCGAGCATCGCGGCTCGACGCTGGCTCGTGACGCACGGACAGGCCCGAGGACTCTCCGTCACAACACAAGCAACCGTCACAACACCAGGGACCGACAGCACCAGGGCTCACCGGAACATCTGCCTCCGCTTCTGCGTGCTGGATAAAGGCGACGGCTCTTGGATCCTGGGGGAGGGGGGGGCGGGAACATGACGATCGCCGGTTCAGCTGACCGACCGATCTCCGCGTCGACTGCAAACCCCCCCCCCTCCCGAGCGTACTTCAGCGTAGTCAAGATCCACGTAAACTCGACTTTTTTCCCCCCCCCGTGCTTTTCGTTGGCGCGCCCTTCAAACGGCCGGGCGACATCCCGCTTCGCGTGCGGCGCGACCCAAACGCTCGCGCGGATCAACAGCAGCGGTTGCAGTCGATTGAGAACATTGCTTTCGCAGCGAGGCAAGGCGATCGCCGATCACGTGCGGCAAGGTGCCATTTTCGGAGCCTGCAGTAGTTTCGCAGGGCGTTGTGGAGGGTGGATGGGGTGCGGCGGCGGGGGGGGGGGGCGATGATTTGCTGCCGTGGGCAATCCCGACAGAGAGCGTCGCGCCGCGTCAATTAATCGAATTTGCTCTAAAACGCGCGACGTTGATTCTAAATGCGGAGGGGAAAAATCCATGCAAGCACAGGAAGAGAGCCATGCAAACTCGAAGTATACGGACGGCAGGCGTCAGGGTCAGGATCGAACCCCACGACCTCCTGTACCTCTATGGGATCTCAGTAACTCTGTGGATCTCTACGAATCTCTACGTAACTCGCAGCAAAATGATGGAAAGCGTCCCTCGGAAACCAGAGAGCCTCCGTGACGACCGGCACAAGGCGCCCCCCCCCCCCGTGGCCCTGGACTCTCAAGTCAAGCACTCGCAGACCATTACTCGTAGTCTCGGTCTCGCAGTCCAGGACTCGCAGTCCCCCAGGAGTCCGCGTACCCCGGTTGAGAACCGCCGTTCTAGAGAGTCCCCAATAGAGGGTATCTTGCCAACTCTTCCACACTGGCCGGACTCTCAGTCCAGGTCTCAAAACATCTCCTCGACGTTGACATGAAGGGAGTTTTTTGCAACGTTTCAGAATCATAATCCGAGTTTTTTTTTACTCATACTGGAGGAATCCGATGAGCTATAAAGCTCTTTTTCCACAAACGTCCAGCATTTCACCGGTGTCCAGCAAACCGCTGCACCACCGCCACCCCTCCCCCCCACCCCCCCTACCCCCCACCCCCCCCCATCGGCTCTGCGACCACAGGAGGCGCGGATTCGTCGAAGTGAAACGATCGACAGCAAGGCTCACCTGATCTCCGCGAGACGATATTCCGGAGCCGAGGGCTGCTGCGGCGACAGGCACACATCCCAAACACATGAGCCGGACACACCACGCCACGCTCACAGTATGATACGGCCTGCATCAAGCAGGGCTAGAACATGGCCGATGGTGATAAGCCCTTCACACAGTAGTGGCTAGACCATGCACGGTGATGATGACGATGATGATGCTTATGACGATCATGATAACACCTTCATCTAGCAGTGGCCAGATCATGGCTCACAATGACATGGCCCTCATCTAGCAATTAACAGAGCATGGCTAACGAAGCTAAGCCCTTCGTCTGCTCATGGATGCTGATGATCACGACCGTGATCATGATTATGACGAACAGTGGCTTGATGATTGATGGTGACGTTCGCGACGACAATTTGCAACGTGCTTGCGGGGTGGGTGGGTGGGTGGGTGGGTGGGCCCGCGCCGATGCTGCCGGCATTATTATCCCCGGGACGGCGCCACGGCGGCTCACCTTCCTCTCCTCCTGCTCCGCGCCGTCCCCGTCGCGCTTCGGCACCATGCGCTTGGGGGCCTCCGCGCTGGGGCCCTCCTCCGTGAAGTGCTCGTTAAACGCCTGCTCCGGACTGAGACGCACGGACGCGGCCACGCACCCACACAGCCACCACGCACGCCTTCGATAAGGGCAGGGTATGCCCGTCTCCCACGGTCGGTCCTGCGGCGCGTCGATCCACGCGGGAAGCCGCAACACCACCGGAGGCTCGACCACACGCCCAAGCATGTCGAGCCACGGACGTGTATACCCCCGCGTAGGCCTGTTATCGGTTTCAAGGAGCGTTCGACTGCAAGTTAGGGCAAGCACGTACCGATATCCAGAGGTCGTCGGGTTTTGTTTTGATCTCCCAGTGCAGCAGTTGAAAACAAGGAGGGCGATTGTCTTAAATGCCCCGCCCCCTAGTGTCCACCCAGGACACTGTTCTGGCGAGATGTTAACTACCTCGCCTGGTATATACAGGAGGTCGTGAGTTGGATCCCGACCCTGGCGCCTGCTGCTGTATATTTGGAGTTTGCGTCTGTCTCCCGCTCTCTCCCCCCGTGGCCGCGTGGATTTTTCTCCGGGTCCTCCGGTTTTTTCCCCTCCACGTTTAGAAACGACGTCACCATGCGCTCAGGAGTATTTTGGCCTACCGCTATGAATTTCCGCACGGCGACGACGATAAGCCCACTTCGCTGGGCTAACATTTGCGACGGCCAGGTCGAGTCTCTGAAAATAAAGCTACACAGCAGTTCGGTGTGGGCATTACCTGGCAAAAAATAAAAAAAATAAAAGTTTAGATCTTGATTTAAAGCTTTCGTGACTGCAGGAATCCACACTCTTTGGGTCTTTCGGTAAAGTCACGTAGGTAGAAAAATAATAGATCGCGACGTTTCGATCGGAACACAGGCAACAATCACCTGAAGACGATTGCCTGTGCAGCGACCGAAACGTCGTGATACATTATTTTTCCATCTACGTGACTTTACCGAAAGACCCCAAAAAAATAGTTCAGGTTAAGCAGTTGCAGTAAAAAAGTAAAACGGCGAACGCCGCCACCACCACCACCGTACCCGCCACCGCGGCGCGGCACGGCGCGGCAAGCTCACATGCGCGTGCCGGGCGTCTTGTTGACCACGACGGCCTTCCCCGTCTGGTCCACGTTGTGGTCCATGCCGAAGTACGCGGCCACGCGGTGCACCAGCATGCGGTGGTACGACGTCATCTGCGGGAACTTCTTGTACTGGCTGGTGGGTGGGGAGGGGGGGGGGGTTGAGTTAGGGTGGGATGGGGGGGGGCAGGGTGGGGGGTTACGGTGGGGGGTTAGGGCAGGGGGGGTTTGAGTGGGGGGCAGGGTGGGGGGTTACGGTGGGGGGCAGTGTGGTGGGGTTAGGATGGGGGTAGGGAGGGCGGACAGCAAGGTTGAGAGGGCACCATGATTGCCGTGTTCATAAAAACAAATCGCAAACGACTTTTCCCAGTCGCCAAGAGGTAATGACGGTCAAGGTACAGCCCCGGCAGCTGCTACGCTCACGCCACTGCCGGCGGAAGGGGCCTCCCAGTGGAGTTGAACGCGACCGGACGCGTTGGAAGAGGCGAGTGTGCGACTCGCACCTTGCTCCACCACGCACGACGTGACGTGACTGACGCGGTCGGCTTCAATTTTGAAGGGCCCTGAAATTTGAACGGACCGCTAAAAGTCCCCTTTGTCAGCGTAGTGGCACAGCGATGGCTGCTGGCGGAAAAGGTCAGCTGCGGTGTACGGCAGCACTGACGTCAGCAGGCCACGATAGACACGAGAGGCGGACAATCTAGGGGGGAAAGGTCACAGAGGGGGGCCCGTCGGGAAGCCTCGGGAGCCCGCGAGTAGGTTCCTGAGAGGGGGGCGTGGCCGGGGCTAGCAACAGTACTAGTGTGTACCCACGTGGTGTTGTGTATAGGCTAGCAACAGTGATAATGTGTACCCACGTGGTGTTGTGTATAGGCTAGCAACAATAATGGTGTCTACCCACGGAGGGTGTTGTGTATAGGCTAGCAACAGTAATAGTGTGTGCCCACGTGGTTTTGTATAGGCTAGCAACAGTACTAGTGTGTACCCACGTGGTGTTGTGTATAAGCTAGCAACAGTACTAGTGTGTACCCACGTGGTGTTGTGTATAGGGTAGCAACAGTAATAGTGTGTACCCACGTGGTGTTGTGTATAGGCTAGCAACAGTACTAGTGTGTACCCACGTGGTGGTGTGTATAGGCTAGCAACAGTAATAGTGTGTACCCACGTAGTGTTGTGTATAGGCTAGCGACAGTAATAGTGTGTACCCACGTGGTGTTGTGTGTAGGCTAGCAACAGTAATAGTGTGTACCCACGTGGTGTTCTGTATAGGTTAGCAACAGTAATAGTGTGTACCCACGTAGTGTTGTGTATAGGCTAGCAACAGTAATGGTGTCTACCCACGGAGGGTGTTGTGTATAGGCTAGCAACAGTACTAGTGTGTAACCACGTGGTGTTGTGTATAGGCTAGCAACAGTGATATTGTGTACCCACATGGTGTTGTGTATAGGCTAGCAACAGTAATAGTGTGTACCCACGTAGAGTTGTGTATAAGCTAACAACAGTGACAGTGTGTACCCACGTGGTGTTGTGTATAGGCTAGCAACAGTACTAGTGTGTGCCCACGTGGTTTTGTGTATAGGCTAGCGACAGTACTAGTGTGTACCCACGGAGGGTGTGTATTATCCCGATGGTGCTCGTTAAATAAAAGTCTTACCGCCTCCGAGTTCAGTCACCACATAAGGATGACTCACGCGTAGACTCTGATTCACATGTACGTGTGTGTACGTCTGTGTACGTGTGTGTACGTCTGTGCACGTGTGTGTACGTCTGTGTACGTGTGTATACGTGTGTGTACGTGTGTGTACGTCTGTGCACGTCTGTGTACGTGTGTGTACGTCTGTGTACGTGTGTGTACGTCTGTGCACGTGTGTGTACGTCTGTCTACGTGTGTATACGTGTGTGTACGTGTGTGTACGTATGTGCACGTGTGTGTACGTGTGTGTACGTCTGTGCACGTGTATGTACGTGTATGTACGTGTGTGTACGTGTGTGCACGTGTGTGTACGTGTGTGTACGTCTGTGCACGTGTGTGTACGTGTGTGTACGTCTGTGCACGTGTGTGTACGTGTGTGTACGTCCGTGCACGTGTGTGTACGTGTGTGTACGTCTGTGTACGTGTGTGTACGTCTGTGCACGTGTGTGCACGTGTGTGCACGTGTGTGTACGTCTGTGTACGTGTGTGTACGTCTGTGCACGTGTGTGTACGTGTGTGTACGTGTGTGTACGTCTGTGCACGTCTGTGTACGTGTGTGTACGTGTGCACGTCTGTGTACGTGTGTGTACGTCTGTGCACGTGTGTGTACGTGTGTGTACGTCTGTGCACGTGTGTGTACGTGTGTGCACGTGTGTGTACGTGTGTGTACGTCTGTGCACGTGTGTGTACGTCTGTGCACGTGTGTGCACGTGTGTGTACGTCTGTGCACGTGTGTGTACGTGTGTGTGGTAGTGCAGTGGTTCGAGCGCTGCGCTAAGAATCTGGAAACCCGAGTTCGATTCCCGCTCACGGCCAACACCGGTGACGATTATCTGAACCGGTCCTGGGCCTCCCCTAGCTCGACTCAGCCTCAAATGAGTACCCGGTGCGATGTGGAAACGTCGCCACCGGGGAGACAAAGGCGGCCGGGCGTGGTGCTGGCCACCCTCCCCCTCGTGTGCCGTTCCGGCCTTCATAGGGTGCTGCTCGCTAACAGCACTTGCCCCTAGCAGTCTGCTAAGGCTACACGGGGGATCTTTGTCTCTGTGTATCTGGCCGGCAGGGAAGCGTTTGCCGCAAGGGCCAGGCATCGGGGAATGTGATAAGTCTCTTGTCTTTTCTCGAATCTGATCGATTATATGGGGCCCATGGTATCCGATACGGGCACCGATATTCACATTAATTATTGACGGGGACCGACCCTCAACTTTTGTGTTCCCTCCACCGCCGTTCATGTCGACCCGTGCAGACACACAACACGTTAGAGAGATTATTTTTTGTTCCTTCTTCAACATTCCGGGGCTACACTCGCACGCTACGCCTCTAAACGACAACATCGCGGCGTCGACGCACCCCCCCCCACACCCCCCACACCCGACCAACAAACTTAGTAAGCAATAATAATAATTGTTATTTTGTCAACGTGGTAGCCGCGCTATGCTCACGTCGCAAGGCGATGCGTGCTATGTGGGGGGGGAGGGGGGGGAGGGAGGGATTGAGTCATTTGCGTCGTCAACTTTTCACAACTTTTCTAAATTTGGCCAGCGAACGCGGCGCAAAACTGCTCAACTCCGTAGGTTAAGGGCGGCACGGTGGCTAGGAGATGTTAACTACCTCGCCTGGTACACAGATGGTCGTGGGTTCGATCCCGACCCTGACGTCTGCTGTATATTTGGAGTTTGCGTGTCTCTCTCTCATCATCATCACGGTGGCTAGGAGATGTTAACTACCTCGCCTGGTACACAGATGGTCGTGGGTTCGATCCCGACCCTGACGTCTGCTGTATATTTGGAGTTTGCGTGTCTCTCTCTCATCATCATCACGGTGGCTAGATGTTAACTACCTCGGCTGGTACACAGATGGTCGTGGGTTCGATCCCGACCCTGACGTCTGCTGTATAGTTGGAGTTTGCGTGTCTCTCTCTCTTCATCATCACGGTGGCCAGGAGATGTTAACTACCTCGCCTGGTATACAGGAGGTCGTGTGTCTGTTCCAGCCCCTGATGCCTGCTGCTGTATATTTGGAGTTTGCGTGTCTCTCTCTCATCATCATCACGGTGGCTAGGAAATGTTAACTAACTCGCCTGGTACGCAGATGGTCGTGGGTTCGATCCCGACCCTGATGCCTGCTGTATATATTTGGAGTCTGCGTGTCTCTCTCTCTCTCTCATCATCATCATAGTGGCTAGGAGATGTTAACTACCTCGCCTGTGATGCAGGAGGTCGTGTGTCTGTTCCAGACCCTGATGCCTGCTGTATATTTGAAGTTTGCGTGTTCTTCAGAAAGGGTTTTATCAGAAAGGGTTTTATTCGCCATGTAAGTTCACACCGACACGGAATTTACTTTGGCAGGATGGTGCATACATTCAACATATAGGAATCTAAAATCTTAAATAAGTTTTAAACAAGTCTTACTATAATAAGGGTTAAAAGTCTAACACCAAGGGGCTGAAGTATATAAAATTAAATAAATATCGAATATCAAATAGCTTTAAGATATAATTTAAAAATAAAAAATACAAATAGGGTAACATAGTTAATATCCTCAAGGTGTCATTATGTAGATCAAATGTTAAAAACAGTGTTAGCCCTTGGCCTTGTTTAACAGGCCAGCAGCAGATGGGAAGAAACTGTTTTTATGGCGTGAGGTTTTGGTGGTGGCGTGGATTTTTCTCTGGGTCCTCTAAAATGTTAACTACCTCGCCTGGTATGCAGGAGGCCGTGGGTTCGTTCCCGACACTGACGCCTGCTGCTGTATATTTGGAGTTTTGCGCGTCTCTCTTCCCGTGGTCTCTTGGATTTTTCTCCGGGTCCTTCGGCTTTCCCTCCACATTTAGAAACATGCGGTACAGAGTATTTAGCTGCTATAAATTTCCAGGTAATAGGCCACTTTGTTGAGCTATCATTTGTGATTGCCAGGTCGCTTGTGAAAAAAAGCTGCAAAAGCTCAGTGGACCTTACCTGGTAAAATCTAAAAAAGTTCTTATTAATACACCGCGCAGTAATAACCAGGGCCACATCCCCGATTCTAACCATGATATCTCTGCAACGATATCTTTTCCTTCCAATATTAGGAAGCCACGGGGAGCTACACACTTATAAATCTAGATTTTAAAAAACTCGATCTTTAGAACTGCTTTTTGTGTGTTAATTTTGTTGTCCTTCCCCCGGCACGGTTGGTTACGTGCGGTGCAAAATAAGTTCAACATACATACATAGACTCACAAAGAGACCCATAGACCCACACCGAGAAACCATAGACTCACAGAGAGACCCATAGACTCACACAGAGACCCATAGACTCACACAGAGACCCACAGACTCACACAGAGACCCACAGACTCACACAGAGACCCACAGACTCACACAGAGACCCACAGACTCACAGAGAGACCCATAGACTCACACAGAGACCCACAGACTCACACAGAGACACGCAGACTCACACAGAGACCCACAGACTCACACAGAGACCCACAGACTCACACAGAGACCCACAGACTCACACAGAGACCAATAAACTCACACAGAGACCCATAGACTCACACAGAGACCCATAAACTCACACAGAGACCCATAAACTCAAACAGAGACCCATAGACTCCCACAAAGACACATAGACTCACACAGAGACCCACAGACTCACACAGAGACGTACGTATACATACGACGAGCTGAGCCAAGCCAGGTCCTGAGTTCAGTGCTCCCCGCAATCGGCACGAATGGGCCCGAGATGCACGGGTCTGTGTGTGTGTGTATGTCGGACCTCTTTCGCACCGTACGTAGCCGACCGTGCGAATTGGAGGTCTTCTTGCGTGTCGCCGGAGTGGGGCTCGGTAAAAAGGGTGAAAAAAATAAAGAGAGCAAAGCACCGCACGGACGGATTGCTCACGCTGCGTGTCAGAACTCACGTCGCATCGTGAATGAAGTCAATCAGCTCCTGCTCCAGCTTCAGCAACATGATTCTGTCCCTGGGGGCGGAGGAGAGAGATTGAGTCACAGCTGTTAGCTTCAACGGGTATGGAGTATGATCTGTGATCTGAAGCTTTCGTGACTGCAGGAATTCATATTACTCTGTGGTTCTGTCGGTAAAGTCACGTAGTTAGAAATAAAATAAAATACAAACAAATCACGACGTTTCGATTGCGACACAAGCAATCATCATCAGGTGGAGAAAACTACAGCAAGAAAAAAATCCTGCTGTGGTTTTCTCAGCTGATGATTATTGCTTGTGTTGTAATCGAAACATCGTGATTTTTAAAAAAAATTCTATTTCTAACCACAGTAAAACCTTGGATTGCGAGTAACTTGGTCTGCGAGTGTTTTGCAAGACGAAGCAAACATTTGTAAATAAATATAAATTTGATAAACGAGCGAGGTCTTGCAATACGAGTAGTAGTACGTGTAGTACACTTTGTCTGCCGAGCGTCACGTGATCACAACTGATGTACGAGTGCTTTGATGTACGAGTGCCCTTGGATTACAAACACGTTTCGGGAACGAATTATGCTCGCAATCCAAGGTTTTACGGCACATGACTTTACCGAAAGAACCAAGGAGTATGGGTATGGAGTATTTTTTATTTTATTTTACCAGGTAAGGCCCACTGAGCTAAGCAGCTCGTTTAACATCTGCGACCTTGCCACAAATGGCAGCTCAACAAGGCGGCTAACAGAGTGGAAATTTACAGCAGCCAAATCATCTGAAGCGCACGTTGATTCTAAAGGTGGAGGGGAAAACCGGAGGACCCGGAGAAAAATCCACGTGACCACAAGGAGAGAGAGAGAGACACGCAAACTCCAAATATACAGCAGGCGTCAGTCGGGATCGAACCCACGACCTGCTGCATACCAAGCGAGGTAGTTAACATCTTGGAGGACTTGCGGAAAAATCCACGCGACCACGGGGAGAACATGCCAACTCCACATATACAACAAGCATCATCAGGGTCGGGATCGAACCCATGACCTCCTACATTCCAGGCGAGGTAGTTAACATCTAGGAGAACCCGGAGAAAAATCCACACGCCCACAGGGAGAGAAGGAACATGCAAACTCCAAATATACAGCCGGCGTCAGGGTCGGGGTCGAACCCACGTCCTCCTGCATACTAGGCGAGGTAGTTAACTTTTCACTTAAAGCTTTCGTGACTGCAGGAATTAATATTCTCTGGGTCTTTCGGTGGTAAAGCCACGTAGACAGAAAAAAATAATAAAAATATCACGACGTTTCGACCGCAACACAATCGTCATCAGGTGAAATGTGATATTTTTATTATTTTTTCTATCTACGTGGCTTTACCGAAAGACCCAAAGAATAAGAGGTAGTTAACATTTCGCCACCACGGCGCCAGCGTAACTCGAGTGGGGGCATCTGCACCGGCGGAAGGGGGATGGGGGTCGTGCGGTGACTCTCACCTCGGGCTGCTCTTGAGCGTGTTCACCAGGAACTCGTGAACATCGATCCCCGTCGAGTCCGTGTAGTCCTGGCTCGAGTCTGCGGAGAGAAGAATGAAGACTCAAGACTTTGCTTCAGTCGGCGGAGGCCGCGTCGGCCTAAGCAGCTCCGTCACGAGGCCGGTCAACGGCACAAGGCCGTCAGCAGTGGCGGCAGTTATGCAGAGTTTCATAGAGATCCGTAGAGTTACACAGAGACTCAAGAGACCACAGGCCAAGACAGTGGCCTCAGTTACGGAGTTTTATAAAGATCCACAGGCCACGGTTTGCCCGTCCTGAAATCATTGCCCGTCCTGAAATCATTGCCGATTGATTTAAACTATTTTTTTTATTTTACCAGCTATATAGATATTTTTTTTCAGAAGCGACCTGGCTATCACAAATGATAGCCCAACGAAGCGGGCTTATCACGCGGAGGGAAAAACCGGAGGGCCCGGAGAAGATCCATGCGACCACAGTGAGAGAGACACGCAAACTCCAAATACACAGCAGGCGTCAGGGTCGGGATCGAACCCACGACCTACTGCATACCAGGCGAGGTAGTTAACATCTCCTAGCCACCGTGGTGATGATGAGAGGGAGAGACACGCAAACACCAAATACACAGCAGGCGTCAGCGTCGGGATCGAACCCACGACCTACTGCATACCAGGCGAGGTAGTTAACATCTCCTAGCCACCGTGATGATGATGAGAGAGACACGCAAACTCCAAATACACAGCAGGCGTCAGGGTCGGGATCGAACCCACGACCTACTGCATACCAGGCGAGGTAGTTAACATCTCCTAGCCACTGTGGTGATGATGATGAGAGAGACACGCAAACTCCAAATACACAGCAGGCGTCAGGGTCGGGATCGAACCCACGGCCTACTGCATACCAGGCGAGGTAGTTAACATCTCCTAGCCATCGTGGTGATGATGAGAGAGAGAGACACGCAAACTCCAAATATACAGCAGCAGGCGTCAGGGTTGGGATCGAATCCACGACCTACTGCATACCAGGCGAGGTAGTTAGCATCTCCTAGCCACCGTGGTGATGATGAGAGAGACACGCAAACTCCAAAAGCACAGCAGGCGTCAGGGTTGGGATCGAACCCACGGCCTACTGCATACCAGGCGAGGTTGTTAACATCTCCTAGCCACCGTGACGCCCCAAGTTACGCACTCCCAGAAGGCCGTGCGGCCGATGGGTTGTGAAAGAAATCGCTTCGTTTTTTTTTTTTACTACGCAGAGAGAAAGACACGGGAAAGGAGATGTATTGCCCGCTTAATTATTTTGTCATTTTCCGTGGGAACCCGCCGACCGTGAACGTTCAGGCCAAGCGCTCACCGCGGGAGAGCAACTTCGTCGCCTTGCCATCCAAACCCGGTTTCTCATTTTCAACGCTGGCCTCCTCCTCCCTCGCGGGCGTCGCCTCCTCCTCCTCCTCCTCGACACTCAGCGAGCTGGCGACTCTCGCTTGAGGCTCCTCCTAAAGGGCACGCGAGCGCACAACAGAGACAGACTTTTGGGCCAAGTGCTGTTAGCGAGCACCTACAAAGGCCGGCGCGGCACACGAGGGGGTGGGTGGGCCAACACCACGCACAGCTGCCTCTGTTTCCTCAACACTGATGATGTATGTTGAACTTCCTTCGCACAGTACGTAGCCAACCGTGCGAATCGGAGCCGAGGGAGAAGGACAACAAGCCGACACACAAAAAGCAGTTGGCAAGAAATGAGTTTGTCGATTGAAATTATTTAAAAGTTCACAGCTCCCAGTGGCTTCCACACAACGGAAGGAAGAGCATTCCAGACGGCCGCAGAAGAGCATCTGAATGCGTGCGATGCGGTGGCCGTCTTTGTCCGATGGCTAACCAGAAGCCACTGCTGCTGCTGCTGCTGCTGCGAGGAATGACCGGAGTTCGCGCCATGGTGGTTTATGCTCCTACACACCGCACCAGGTAGTCAATTTAGACGGGCTCCCCCTGCCCGTTACAAACGTGGTACCCGAGCGGGCCACTCATGAGCGGGGGGTGGCAGGGAGGATGGGGGGGGGGGGCACGACGTCTTACGATGCTCTCGTGAGGTCCGTCGCCGGGGCTGCAGGCCGGCGGAGACTCCTCGCACACCGCCATGCTCCGCACGAGCCTCATCTTCCCCGAAGCCTGCGACGAGAGGTCACGGGGGTCGCGCGGGGTGCGGGAGGGGGGGGCAAAGGTGCAGCCCCAGCGATGGCTTTGCTCGCAGCTGCCGAGCGACCGTCCTGAAGGACGATTCCGTTGGCCCAACGGGATATTCCACGGCGGAGGAGGTGGAGAAGGAGTAACCACACTTTACCCCACCGCACTAGACCTGTTGGTTGACTAGCTGCAGCAAACCCATTCACACAACCAACAAGATCCCTCAGATCATCTGGACCCGGTCTTGTAGTCGTCCCAAACGCCAGGGATCAAACCCGAGGGAGAAGCGGCGTTTCGTGTCTACGATCCTCGCCTGAGGAACAGCCTTGCCAGGGGATCTGAGGGCTTCAGAACCATTAAGCATTTTGAAAATGAATCTAAAAACGTACTTTTTTTAAAAAACTTGCTTTTAATTAGGATTTTCTTCACGTGTTGTTAATTTTATTACGTCTTGGCTAGACATTTGTCACAACGTGATGTTGTTTTGCCAACAATTTCACTTTCATTGTTCATGCCTGGAACGCACTATGCATTGCATTTTTTTGCACGAATATTGCTACAGAAATGAAGTTTGATTGATTGATTGACTGCTGGGTGGGCAGAAGCTGCGTGACAGGCAGTGGCGGGGGGTGGATTTAAGAAACAATAATTTCATGACTGTAGTAATATAATAATTATTCTAATTGCATTTTTTCATTCCTCTTCCACAAGTTCTCGCGGCCAGTGTGGAGAGGCAGGATAACATAACACGCAAGGTTCAGGAAAAATGACGAAACGGAGTTGGAGGCTACACGAGGGGCCTTGACGCTGCTGCTGCTGCACAGAGCGGAGTTTGTTTCAACAGAGGGCAGCAGAGAGAGGGTTCGGAGTGGGGGTGGCCACACGCAGAGGTCACGTGGTGTACGGGAGGCTTGAGCTGGTTTAGATGGAGGGACAGAGATCTATAGATGAGAGGGGAGAGGGTTCAGAGTGGGGGTGGACACACACAGAGGTCACGTGATGTACGGGAGGCTTGAACTGATTCAGAGAATTAGGGGCGCCGTGGTGGCTAGGAGATGTTAACTACTTTGCCTGGTATACAGGAGGTTGTGGGTTCGATCCCGACCCCGACGCCTGCTGAAAATTTGGAGTTTGCGTATTCTCGCATTGGCCATGTGGATTTTTCTCCGGGTCCTCCGGTTTTGCCCTCGACAATTAGAATCAACGTCACGCGTTTTAGAGTTATTTGGTTTGCTATAAATTCCCACATGATAAGCCCACTTAGTTGAGTTATCATTTGTGACAGCCAGGTGGCTTCTGAAAAAGCGCTACATAGCTCAGTGAAGCCCTCACCTGGTAAAATAAAAATGTTTAGTTTATAATTGAGAAAGACAATAGATTATTTGGCGACGCCGCCGCTGCAATTGGCACAGTGGTGCATTGCACAAGCACACCGAACAATGAAGACGAAACACATTCGCCAGTGACACTGTGGGCCCTTGCACGATAGGAAGCGTGCGTAGTCAGCGATGTTTCAGCTGAGGTCGGGGCTTAGATGTCGCTGAAATATCTCTTAAATATCTCTTCTCTCTTTCAGCGCGAGGGTAATTGACTCAGGGTGCACGTGCGGCGGTTTAAATAGCTGTCACCTTGGACTTTTTCCTGCTCAATCCAGTCGCCTGGCTTCGATTCTGCAACAAAGGGGCAAATTGAAATAAATGCCGTGCGCAATCGTCGTTACACACAAAAACAACAGCAGCGGCGGCGGCGGCAGCGGTAGCTGCCGCTAAGCGGCGGTGATGGCACCAGAGCGCCGGTGCCATGCTAGGTGCACTTAAAGGCTGTCACGTGAAGTGTGGATGCCTCGCGCTTCCTGGTAGGAGTTCACACGGGACGGACCCCAGGTGTTACAGGTTGATTGACTGAGATGAGTGACAGATGCACCACCTGTGCTCCCCACCGTGTCATATGCACACGTGTAAAAAATAATACGAAGACAAAGATCCCCCGTATAGCCTTAACAGGCTGCTGGGGCAAGTGCTGTTAGCGATTAGCACCGATGAAGGCCGGCACGGCACACGAGGGGGTGGTTGGCCAGCACCACGCTCAACCGAGACCGAGTCGACCTAGGGGAGACCCAGGACCGGTTCCGATAATCGCTATCGCTGGTGTTGGCCGTGAGCGGGAATTGAACTCGTCTCGCTGGTTTCGTAGCGCAGCGCATTCGCCGCTGCACCACCGCTCCCCCCCCCACCAAACAAAGATACAGATCCCCCGTGTAGCCTTAGCGGACTGTTGCGGCAAGTGCTGTTAGCTCTCCCACCGCACAAACACAAACACACACCGCATCAATGTACACACATCGCGCACAAACACCATACGCGCCCAACGCGCGCACACACACACACACACACCGTAGAGACACAGAGCATCGATGTCACGTGGCAGGAAACCCGAGAGGCCGGAGAGAAGACCACGCGACGCGTTACCAGGGGGGCAACGCCAAAACAAGCACTACCATCTTGGGAGCCTCCAGCCCACAACACCCGGCAAGCCCCGGGTGGTAAACTCACCGCAGGGCCACCCAGGCCAACACCGGC
The DNA here is from genome assembly GCF_048934315.1 of Petromyzon marinus. Lineage (NCBI taxonomy): Eukaryota > Metazoa > Chordata > Hyperoartia > Petromyzontiformes > Petromyzontidae > Petromyzon > Petromyzon marinus. The sequence goes on from NC_133722.1 coordinate 6,798,805, forward strand.
TTGGCTCACGTGATCAAACTACGAGCGCGGTTACCGCTCACCGCTGGCGCAGCAGACAATGAATCGCGTCAGTTGAATGCGTGGCAGGCTTTCGCGACCAACAGCATCCATAAGAGGTGCCAATTCGTCACTGGCACAGCACTAACCGGTTGCGTGTTGGGGAGCCAAGCCACAACAGCGCAGAAGCGTGGTCACCACATCTACGCATTGATATAAGGAACGATAACGGGTGGACAAATCTGGCTGTCGCCTGATGAAGCTGGCTGTAATTACCGGCGAAACGTCGTACTCAAGATTGTAAATGTCGTGGCTTGGCTCTCCAACACACAACCGGTTAGTGCTGTACTAGTATGCTACACTATACACTACTATACACTACACTATACACTACACACTAGTGCTGTACCAGTGACGATTTGGCAACGTTCTGTTTACGCGACAACCCCTTTACTAGTTGGCTGTGTCGGGTGGTGGCGGGTTTCAACGACACATTTATATATAGTCACGCCATCTAACCTCCCACCCCAAAATAAAATGAACGAATCATGTCTTTCAAAAAAAATCCAACGGTCTCACGATACACGGAAGGTGTTTCCTCTCTCGCCACGTTCGTTTCATCAAAATATTTCACCCGGACGGTCCCTCGAGAGGGATACAGTCGCGTTCGCTCGCTCGGGGGGGGGGGGGGGGGGTGAGGGGGGTGGGATGGGTCTTGTCCAGCGTTGTCACGTGGTGGGCAGGTCCAGGGCCCACCACGTGACGGACGACGCGTCGCGTGGAACCCGCTTGTTCCTTTCCGGGCTTTCCTCGTGACGTAACATTTAAAAAAAATAACATTTTGTCGTCCGATCGGATTACTCTGCAATTGTTGTTGTTGTTGTTGTTCGCGTTTGATCACAGTTGCTTCATTCTATTGGAACTCCGCTTAAGATTGCATCTGTACTTGTGAGTACGGTGATATTTTTACGTTACAGCGCTTTCAGATACTTCAATATGAAAGGCGCTTTATAAAGTAGAGGTTGTTGTTGTTATTATTATTTGAACGCTTGCAACGACTGATATAGTTAGTTCTTTCGGTAAAGTCACGTAGAAGGGAAACAATTAAATAATAAATAACCAAGAATATGAATCCCTGCAGTCACGAAAGCTTTAAATCAAAATTTGACTGATATAGTTCTCAACAGGGCTTTGAAGCGAGGCTCATGTGCCGTTTACAGCCCTGAGCCAGCGGTAAAAAAAAAAAAAAAAAACTCCACGTTCCTATGGCAGGCGGCGGGTCAATCCACATGACGACCACTGTTGACGTCCCCACAAAGCGGCTCTCTCATTTGATCAACCCCAGCGGGATGATCGAGGTGGCGATGATGCCGACGTATGCACGTGCGCTGAACTTCCTTCGCACCGCGAGTCGCCAACCGTGCTAAATCGGGCGGTGCGGGGGAGAAGGACAGCAAAACTAAACACACGATGCTCCGAGTCAAAACGCACCCGACCGGAATTTGAACCCGCAACCTTCCGCCCCGCTCCGCCGGCTAAGCCGCGGTCCCAACAGCGACACCGGACATTTCCACTCTCACCGAACCGCCCGCACGCCCACCCGCAGCCCGCGTGTCGACCGTCAAGTCACCTGTGGCATCGGCGTGCCAGCCTCGGCCGCGCTCACGTCCTTCTCCTTCCTCCTCCTCCGCGCCGCCTCCTCCTCCTCCTCCTCCTCGTCCTCGGCGGGGCGGCCGTCCCGCTTGCGCGGCCACTCGGCGGGGAGGGCCGCGGCGGGGTCCTCCTCGGGGACGGCCGCGGCGGGCCCGGCGCCGTCGGGTTCCATCGCTCGCTCCCGTCGAGCGTCCGCCGGGTTCCGGCGCGCGGACGCGCGTGGCGGCGGCGGCGGTGGCGGATCTGCGACGGGAAACCCGCGGCGGCGGCGGCGGCGGCCCGGTGGGTGGGTGAGGAGACGGGAGGGAGCCGGACGTCCGCCTCCGAGCCGGCGCTAACCGCGTGCCGTGGCCGTTTTTCCACCGCCGCCAATTAAGCCGGCGATCGGCAAACCGCACCGCTACCCATTTCCCCGCCCCCAACCCCCCCCCCCCCCGCCCCCACGCCGCACCAACAACCAACCCGGCTCGATTCCAAGATGCGACGACGGAGAGCGGAGGATCCTCGGGGGCCCGCGCGCACCCGCGCGGCGTCAATATTAAAAACAACAAAAAAAATGGAGCGAGTGGGGGGAAATAAACCCGAGAGAGGCGAGGAGGAGGAGGAGGAGGAGCAGGAGGAGGAGGAGGAGGAGAGGGAAGGCGACCGACGGTGAAGTGGCGGCTGCCCGGCAGGCGCTCCTCGCTGCGGCCCTAATTGTGCAGCGGAGGGGCGTGGGTGGATGCCGCGCACTTCAAAGTAGGCGGTTGGTGATACGAAAGGGAAAAAAAAAACCGACTCGGGAGCCCCTGATTGGGATGACTCACGCGAGCCATCCTCCGCCGAAGCGTGCGTTGTGTCGCGTTGTGTCGCGTGTGAGTGCGCGGAGGCTCGAAATAACTCATCAGCTGCTGCTGCTGCTGCTGCTGCCGCCCGTGTTCGTGGACGCGGGAACGGCGGTGCCAGGATCCTGCGCGGAAACCGAACGGGGGGGACGGGGGGTCTCTCTCTCTCTCTCAACCCCCCCCCCCCCAAGCACCCCCCCCACCGGATGCGCTCGTTATTCAGCCGACGTGAAATCTCGGCGATTGGCGCCTCTAAGCGTTGCCATATAAGCGCCGGCCCCCCCACCCCCCCCCCTCCCTCCTCCCCCCCCCACGGTCAACGTTTATAAGCGAGCGGGCGAGCGAGCGAGCGAGTCCAAGTTCAATTTCTGAGACGTTGACACGAGTGGCGGTGGTTCCCGTTCGGCCAGCGCTGTTTCACACGGGGGGATTACGTGGTGCTGCGTGAGCCACAGGAAGCAGCCGCAACAGTAGCTGGCAGCAGCAGCAAGCAGCAGCAGCAGCAGCAGCAGAAGTAGCAGCAACAACTAGCAGCTAGCTGCAGCAGCAGCAGTTAGCTGCAGTAGCAGCTAACTGCTGCTGCTGTAGCAGTTAGCTGCAGTAGCAGCTAGCAGCTAACTGCTGCTGCTGTAGCAGTTAGCTGCAGTAGCAGCTAGCAGCAGCAAGCAGCAGCAGTTAGCTGCAGTAGCAGCTAGCAGCGGCAAGCAGCAGCAGCTAGCTGCAGCAGTAGCAAGAAGCAGTAGCAGTTAGCTGCAGTAGCAGCTAGCTGCAGCAGCAGCAGCTAGCTGCAGTAGCAGCGGCAAGCAGTAGCAGCTGGCTGCAAGCAGTAGCAGCTAGCTGCAGCAGTAGCAGCTAGCTGCAGCAGGCGCAAGAAGCAGTAGCAAGCAGCAGCAGTTAGCTGCAGCAGCAGCTAGCAGCAGCAAGCAGTAGCAGCTAGCTGCAAGCAGTAGCAGCTAGCTGCAACAGTAGCAGCAATTAGCAGCAGCGACGGCAAAAAACGTCGACATTGCAAAGAGAACGGAATACAGCAGCTGGGTCCCGAGGGAGGGATATCAACAAACGAGGTGTCTACCGGTATAGGTGCGGAAACATTTACAAGACGGGAAAATAATGTGCTGGAGAATGGTTCCTTTTTATAGGGCAACGCGTTTGTTGTTGTTGTTGTAGGAATCACCGATCAATGGATTCAGAGATGAAAGCCGATTGGCAGACGGCCGCGACACACGGCAACAAAACGGCGCGTGCCAGAGTGGGTCACCGCCCATTTGCATTCACCCCCCCCCGGCCCCCCACCGCCCACCAACCCCCCCCCGGCCCCCCACCAACCCCCCCCCCCCGCACCCATTAAACGAGGGCAAAACAGACGAGGTGGGAAGGGACCCGGGAGGAAACAATACGAACGAGACGGCCGAAAAGAAAAAAAACAGTCCGCATCGAATTGCACGACCACCCACCCAAACCCAATCGTGACAAGCCACAAGGCAACGCAGCGTGGCGTTGAGAGGTGGGCACGGAACGACGCGGGGGGCAGGGGGGGGGTGCAGGTGGAGGGTGCGGTGGTTGGCGCTACGCCGCACCACGAACCCCGGAGCCGCGGGGTTCCATTCCCGCTCACGGCCAACGTCAGCGGCGCTTATTTGAACCGGTCCTGGGCCTCCCCTGGGTCCACTCGGCCTCGAATGAGTATAACTGGTGCGGGTGTGTAAACATGGCCACCGGGGAGACAAAGGCGGTCGGGCGTGGTGCTGACCCACCCCCACCCCCCCCCCCCCCCGTGTGCCGCGTCGGGCCTTCGAACGGTGCTCGTGAGCAGCACTTGCCCCAACAGTCTGTTACAGGCTATACGGGGGATCTTTGTCTTCTTTGGGAGTGCCGTGTCACGTGAATCGTTGCAAGCTCGCATCCAATGCCAGCTCACAAAACATCGTCGTCCCGTACCACCGCTCTCCGACTCTTAGGCCTGATCGGTGCTTTTTTGTTCACCAACAACAAGTGCTGCCCACCCCCCCCACCCCCCCACGCCGCCACCCCCAAAAGACCCCCCACAGCTCGCGCAGTTTTGTTGCCGACTGTTGCGCAGGAAAACGGACACGTGGGTCGAGTGGGGCAAGCCCTGGAAGTGCCTTTCTTACTCCTCCCGCCGCCCAGCGCCGGATTAAGCTAAGTGCGGGGCCTGTAGCATATGATGTTATAAAGGGGCCCGAAATTTGAAAAACAAAAACACGTTAATATTAAAACACAAGTCTTTTTAACTTGCATGGTTAAGTAATTGTATTTTTTCACTTGCTATACAGCCCAGATAATACGACAAATCGCTAACCTTAAAACACCCGGTCGTTCATAAAAGTCGAAGGCGGTATAGTACTATAGCAACGGAGCAAGTGCAGAATCATGTGGAGTGGCTACTACACTGCCGCCGCCAGGAGGGCCGTCATGAGTGTTGATGGTCAGCACAGCGGAAACCGGATCGAGTATAGTCATTTAACAATTTAACTTTTTTTTTTTACCAGGTAAGGCCCACACTGGGCTGCTGTAAAGCTCTTTTTTCAGAAGCGACCTGGCGCTCACAAATGATAGCTCAACGAAGTGGCTTATCAAATGGAAATATATCGCAGCCAAACACTCTAAGCGCGTGCTGATTGTAAATGTGGAGTGAAAAACCCAGAGGTCCTGGAGAAAAATGCACACGACCATGGCGAGAACATGCAGGCATCAAGGTCGGGATCGAACCCACGACGTCCTGTACACCAGGCGAAGGAGTTAACATCTCGCCTCCGTGGAGAGATGTAGGTACAATGCAGTCATTTTTTTATACTAATTTGGAGACGTATTTGCAAAACAATTCAACGCAAAGAGCATGCAGGGGACAGGAAAGGAAGGAGGACTTCTGGGTAAAATGCTGCGAGCGAGCGAGCGAGCGTGCGGCGGTCCGCCTAGAATCTCACGAGGATGCCAGCGGCGGATATTTTTAAGTGCCCGTCAACGCATCCCCAAGACCGAATTCCGGCGGCGCCCTCGCAGGAGTCGCCGGGACGCGCAACGAGCTTTGATCTCTCCGCAAAACGGGACGAGGTGGCCGCGAGTAATCCCGGCGCGCCGACGTACTCGTAGGAACGCCCGCGACCGGGGAACCGCTACCGTACGCTGCCAAGACAGCACACGCGGCCACCGTCAGCTGCCGGGCAGGTGCGCTTCGCGTGGCATCGTGGGAAAGCGCTCTCGAAGAAGCCCTCTTCGGGGGCAATGTTTTTTTTCCCGTCCCACTCTACCGTCTAGGAAGAGGTGCGTTAACAACGTCAATTTCAATCTCGTGCGCACTATAAAAAAAAAATCAGCCGGCGGCCTTGACGTCGCGGAACAGAGAGTCGAGACGAGGGTTACGCCGCCGCGTGCCGTATCACTCCGCGCGTGCACCCAGAATTCCCGCGCCGCTCAGCCCCACAGCTCAAGAAAGTAGTTTTGCCGTCGCGTTAGGCGATGGCCCGCCGCGTTCGTGATATCAGCGCCGGAAGTTAACGAGAGGCCGCGTCGATTTGCGCCAATTGCCGCTACCACACCGTAGGAAACCTGGGCCGCTCAACCGCACGATTCCCGTCCACACGCGGCCAGCCGCGACGCTGCTCGGAGAACACGGCGCTGGGAGTTGCCTTCCCAGCGGGCCCGGCGCGCAGATGAATTCCACAGTGGTTTTTCGTTTATTTTTTTAAATTTATTATTATTATTTCTATTCACTTTTTTTTTCTTTCTTTCTACGTGACTTTACCGAAAGAAGCAAAACAATATTTACATCCTGCGGCCATGACCACCAACTTGTTTGCACTTGCATCAGCAACCGCTTAAGCGCTTAAACCTCGGAGGGAGGCTTCGGCACTCAGCGGTGTGTCCGACGTGCCCTGCACGGCGATTCCACGACAGCCGGGTCGATCGCGCGAGTCCGTCTCGCTAAAGTTTTCGCGGACGACGTTATTTTTGTTGTTGTTGTTGTTGTCGTTGCAGTCGATCAATCGGTGCCACGATCCTGCGCCAAAGAATCGGAAGCTGAATCTTTCTTTCCACTGGAGGGTCGGAATCCGATGAGCTATGAAGCTGTTTTTTTTTTATCTACCAATGGTCCAGTTTAGAGGCGGGTCAGCAATTTACGACAATAAACAATACAAACGACAGGAGTGCAAAAGAGAGAAATGGAAAGCAAGTCACTGAACATATAAAGACATAAATTAGGGCGAGAACCCCCCGCCCCCCCCCCAACCCGCCCAATCTGAGTCAATAATCAATTACTTTGAACGGTAATCCCAACTTGTACTGCCGCCACCGCACGCTACCCGCTCGCCGCTCTCGCAGGGCGAGAGCGACGAGCAGGACGGACTCGGAGGAGCCAGGAGGGGGAGAACCACGGACCGGCGGAAACCAGTCCCCGAGGAGTTCCGTTCCCCTATGGGATCATCTCCGCGAAAAGTCGTCGACTCTCGGACGGGCGGACGGGCGGACGGACGGACGGACGGACGCAGCCTTTGCGCTCACGCCCTCAACCCCGCTCGCCTGCCGTCGCACGTTGGCGTACAGCATCCTCGTCCGCCTACACGCGATGTGCAAGGGTGCTACACACGTGCGTTCTGGGTCCCTTCGCCTGACCCAGAACACACAGGTGGCCAATTCGTCAACTAGCACAGCGCTTGCCGGTTGGTGCGTTGGGAGAGCCAAGCCACAACGGCGCAGAAAGCGCGGTCACCACATCTACGCATCCATATATAGGGACCGAAACGGGTGGACGTCTCCACAAATCTGTCTGTCGCCTGATGAAGCCGGTCGTCATTACTGGCGAAACGTCGTACTCAGATTGTAAACGTTGTGGATTTCCTCTTTGACGCACAACCGGTGGTGCTGTACTCGTGACGAAATTGGCCACGTTCTGTTTACGCAACAACCCATACAAGTTGGCTGTGTCGGGTGGCGGCGGGTTGAACGACACATTTCTAATTTTACGCTCTTTCAATTGAGACTCATCCCGAACAACCTTGAGCTCTCTCTCACCCCCGCGCCCCCGCCAAGCGAAACAAACTAAAAACTCGCAACTCGAACTCTCTTGGAGAAGCGTTCGCGAAGTAACAACAAAAAACGCCACGAATTTCGGAGGAGGCGGAAAAGCGGCCGTCCTGACCGACTAGGCCTCGGCACGGCAAACGCACGACGGAGGAGCCTATGACGGAGCCGGACGACGAGGAGCTCTTCACGAGGCACCAGGCATCGTTTAACGGACTTGGCAACCGCTCTCTCTCGACGGTCCTTGTCGCCGACCCGTTCGCTCTAACGCGTTATTTGATTTTCCGCCGTCAATATTGAACGCTTTGTGCACCTCCGTGTTGTCCCGTGTAGAACGAGTCATGGGGAAGGGGGGGGGGGGACGCTGCCGCGGTTGAATGGATCGCACTTGCGGCCCGATCTCCCGGGGAGGCAGGATGTCCGAAGTTCCACCCCTGCCCCTCCATAGACTCACACAGAGAGACCCACAGACTCACGCAGAGACCCACAAACACACGTAGAGACAGTCTCACGCAGAGGCCCACAGACACACAGACAGACCCACCCACAGACACACAGAGAGACCCACAGACTCACACAAGAGACCCACAGACATACAGAGACCCGCAGACTAATGCAGAGGCCCACAGGCACACGTAGAGACCTACAGATACACACAGACACACAGAGACCCACAGATACACATAGAGACCCACAGACTAACGTAAAGACACAGGCACACGCAAAGACCCACAGACACACAGAGACCCACAGACTAAGTTAGAGACCCACAGGCACGCATAGAGACCAACAGATACACAAAGAGACCCACATACCAACATAGATACCCACAGGCACATAGAGACCCACACACAGACACACAGAAAGACCCACAGGCACACGTAGAGACCAACACACAGATCCACAGACACACAGAGACCCACAGACACACAGAGACCCACATACTGATGTAGAGACCCACAGTTCACGCACAGAGACCCACAGACACACAGAGACCCACAGACACACAGAGACCCACAGACACACAGAGACCCACAGACTAACGTAGAGACCCATAGGCACATAGAGACCCACAGACACACAGAGACCCACAGACACACACAGAGACCCACAGACACACAGAGACCCATAGGCGCACAGAGACCCACAGACACAGAGACCCACAGACACACACAGAGACCCACAGACACACAGAGACCCACAGACACACAGAGACCCACAGACTAACGTAGAGACCCATAGGCACACAGAGACCCACAGACACACAGAGACCCACAGACACACAGAGACCCACAGACACACAGAGACCCACAGACACAGAGACCCACAGACACACAGAGACCCACAGACACACAGAGACCCACAGACTAACGTAGAGACCCATAGGCACACAGAGACCCACAGACACACAGAGACCCACAGGCACACACAGAGACCCACAGGCACACAGAGAGACCCACAGACACAGAGACCCACAGGCACACAGAGAGACCCACAGACACAGAGACCCATAGACACTCAGAGACCCACAGACACACAGAGACCCACATACTGACGTAGAGACCCACAGTTCACGCACAGAGACCTACGACAGACTGCATCCCTCTACACGAAACATCATCCGCTGCTTCTGCACAGAGTCTCGGGAAGCAATCGCATTGCAGCGGCACACGTGTTGGTGTTGTATTTGTTTTTGTGCGTCCGCAAAGCAATTGCCGTTTCGCGAGACATTTGCCGGCGTTCCACACACACACACCAGGTTTTACATTTCTCCTGCACGGTATCCACGCCGTAGCCTGCTTCCTCCCACCCCAGCCCACCCACCCACCCTTCTCCCCGCAACGCAGGGATGAGAAGCACCGATTCAAGCATTACACCCCGTTTAATTGGAGTGGCATGTGATAGCTGCTGCGTCTACTGCGGCTACAAACCTGCCTCCTCCTCCTCCTCGCAGTGGTTATTAATAAAGTGCTCCCGTGGTGCGATGGAGGGGCTGGGGTTGGCACTCGTAGCGAGAACACGGGGAGGGAGAGAGATGGGGGGAGGAGAGAGGTGGGAGAGAGGAGTCGAGGGTAGAGGAGAGAGGGAGAGAGGGGGAGAGGAGAGAGAGGAGAGAGGTGAGAGAGGGCGAGAGGAGAGAGAGGAGAGAGGGGAGAGAGGGGGAGAGGAGAGAGAGGAGAGAGGGGAGAGAGGGGGAGAGGAGAGAGAGGAGAGAGGGGAGAGAGGGGGAGAGGAGAGAGAGGAGAGAGAGGAGAGAGGGGGAGAGGAGAGAGAGGAAAGAGGTGGAGAGGAGAGAATATATAAGAGAAAGGAGGAGAGAAGAGAGGAAGGAGGGGGAGAGGAGGGAGAGAGGAGAGGAGGGGGAGAGGAGGGGGAGAGGAGAGAGGCAGCAGCCCGACCGAGGTCCCCAGCGTGCACCGCGCTTGGCGCGAGGAAACTAAAAATATCGCCGTGCAAGGGAGAAGCGCACGCCGCTTTTCCCGCTCGCTCTTCTTCATTTAACTCCGGCTTGCGAGCGGAGGGGCCGATCGTGGGGGAATTAGGTGTCCGCTCAAAGACAATGCTCCCTGGTAATTATCCGGCGAGGCACAGCAGACAATCGTTGGGCGGGGGGGGGGGGGTAGAAGGGGGGGCCACGATGTGGGAGCAGCGGTGGCAAAGGTGGGGGGGGGGGGTGAAGCGGTGGAAACAGACCGGCGGCAAAAGAGCGCTCGAGATCAAAAGGTTAAAGTGATGTCAGGGGTCACAAGGGCCAGCAGCATTGCGACGTGCGTGCTCGTCTCTCCTCGTTATTACACAGCCCTGCAGAGACACTGGTGGAAATTCCACATTGCTATGGCGGTGGGGTTGGGGTGGGGGTAGAGTCTATCCCGCAGGATTACCGCGGTTGACTTGCCCAGAAAGCGGTGCTCATTTTATGGACCCCCCCCGAAGGAGGGATGATGATGGGTGGCTTGAGATGAGAGGGGAGAGGTAGGAGAGTGAGTGGAGGGGAGTGGAGTGAGATGAGAGGGGAGAGGTAGGAGAGAGCGTGAAGGGGAGTGGAGTGAGATGAGAGGGGAGAGGCAGGAGATAGCGTGGAGGGGAGTGGAGTGAGATGAGAGGGGAGAGGTAGGAGAGAGCGTGGAGGGGAGTGGAGTGAGATGAGAGGGGAGAGGTAGGAGAGTGCGTGGAGGGGAGTGGAGTGAGATGAGAGGGGAGAGGTAGGAGAGAGCGTGGAGGGGAGTGGAGTGAGATGAGAGGTAGGAGAGTGCGTGGAGGGGAGTGGAGTGAGATGAGAGGGGAGAGGCAGGAGAGAGCGTGGAGGGGAGTGGAGTGAGATGAGAGGGGAGAGGTAGAAGAGTGCGTGGAGGGGGAGTGGAGTGAGATGAGAGGGAGAGGCAGGAGAGCGAGGGGAGTGGAGTGAGATGAGAGGGGAGAGGTAGGAGAGAGCGTGGAGGGGAGTGGAGTGAGATGAGAGATGAGAGGTAGGAGAGAGCGTGGAGGGGAGTGGAGTGAGATGAGAGAGGTAGGAGAGTGCGTGGAGGGGAGTGGAGTGAGATGAGAGGGGAGAGGCAGGAGAGAGCGTGGAGGGGAGTGGAGTGAGATGAGAGATGAGAGGTAGGAGAGTGCGTGGAGGGGAGTGGAGTGAGATGAGAGGGGAGAGGCAGGAGAGAGCGTGGAGGGGAGTGGAGTGAGATGAGAGGGGAGAGGCAGGAGAGCGAGGGGAGGGGAGTAGAGTGAGATGAGAGGGGAGAGGTAGAAGAGAGCGTGGAGAGGAGTAGAGTGAGATGAGAGGAGAGAGGTAGGAGAGTGAGTGGAGGGGGAGTGGAGTGAGATGAGAGGGGAGAGGCAGGAGAGAGCGTGGAGGGGAGTGGAGTGAGATGAGAGGGGAGAGGCAGGAGAGAGCGTGGAGGGGAGTGGAGTGAGATGAGAGGGCAGAGGTAGGAGAGAGCGTGGAGGGGAGTGGAGTGAGATGAGAGGGGAGAGGTAGGAAAGTGAGTGGAGGGGGAGTGGAGTGAGATGAGAGGGGAGAGGCAGGAGAGAGCGTGGAGGGGAGTGGAGTGAGATGAGAGGGCAGAGGTAGGAGAGAGCGTGGAGGGGAGTGGAGTGAGATGAGAGGGGAGAGGTAGGAGAGTGCGTGGAGGGGAGTGGAGTGAGATGAGTGGGGAGAGGTAGAGAGGTGCGTGGAGTGGAGTGAGATGAGAGGGGAGAGGTAGGAGAGAGCGTGGAGGGGAGTGGAGTGAGATGAGAGGGGAGAGGCAGGAAAGTGAGGGGAGTAGAGTGAGATGAGTAGGGAGAGGTAAGAGAGTGCGTGGTGGAGTCTGGACGTGATGACAACGTGGATGTGGGTCTCAGCAGCTGACAGCTGTGGCAAGGAAAGGGCGTGGGGCCCTGTGGAGCTGAGATGCGCGGGAAGAGACCAAAAGTTCGGGATCAGCGAGACCACTCCAAGCAGGGCCGTCCTGGGAGGCGGGGTGGGGGGGGGTTAGGTCCCCAGAATTTATCACGTCTGACCACCGTGACGTATAAGCACGGACCCGACCCCCCCCCCCCCCCCCAAAGCGCGGGGCCTGATTGGCCGTCCACACCTAGGGACGGCTCCGACTCTGTTTGCCACGCGCGAGGGGGGAGGAGGAGGAGGGGGGGGGGCACGGGCATTGATAGATGAAGGCCTCCCTCAAGGTAAGGCTGCGGTGGTTGTATTCAGCCATACTTCACCACGGCGGGTAACGAGGGCCGGTGCAAGGGGGAGGAAATGAACTCGGTTCTCCGGGGCACGGAGGGCAGCGTGCTAACCACGGCGCCACCGCTCCAGGTTCGATGGCGTTTGTCGTGCGTGGGACGAATCCCATCGATGTCCGGATTCGGTTACTCGCGCTTGTGCCTCCACTGGCTTCGGGATTAAGCCGAGCCAATGAACGCGACGCTCGCCAATAATCAATTATCTGACACGCGCGCACACACACAGACACGCACACGCACAAGACTCTAAGCACCAAACGGGGAGCGAGCAAAGTTGATTGTAGATTTACAAAGAACGGCGGTTACCGCATCGCGCGGCGCTTTCAGACGCGCTTCTGCGGCCGTCTGGAACGCTCTTCCGTCCGATATTAGGAAGCCACTGAAGCTGTGCACTTTTAAATCATCATCTAGATTGACAAACTAATTCCATTACAAGTGCTTTGTGTGTTAGATTGTTGTCCGACCCCCACCCGCTCCCCGCACCTCCGATTAGCGTGGTTGGCTACGTACGGTTCGAAAGAAATTTAGATTTAAAGCTTTCGTGACTGCAGGGGATTCACATTCTTGGTTCTTTCGGTAAAGTCATCATGTAGAAGGGAAATAATCAAAATAAAACAATAAAATTATCACGACGTTTCAATTGCAACAGTAGTAATCATCATCAGAGTGTGAAAACCCACCGCAAAAAAAATTGGAAGAAACTGATGGATGATTGCTTGTGATGCAATCGAAACGTCGTGAGAATTTTATTTTTTTATTATTTCATTGGTTCGAAAGACGTTCAACGTACATACATTTATTACCTCTAGCACGCTTGTTAACCTGTCGAGTCTCTAAAATCTTTGTCAGGAGACTCCTGCTAAGCGTCTGTAGAGGGGGGGGGGGTTCAAGGGACGATGATTCTACCGCTGTGCGAAGGTCCCAATCGAGTGATGTCGCCGGTCAAAGCTGTGAATGTTTTGCCAAACCCCAGGTGGCATGGGCGGGGGGGGCTTTAGCTATGGGAGGAAAGTGAAGAACCCGGAGGAAACCCATTGCAGAATAAGGGAGAGCGATTAGCATGTTTAACACGCAGGTTTTAGCAGGTTTAACACACAGGTTTTAGCATGTTTAACACGGAGGTTTTAGCATGTTTAACACGCAGGTTTTAGCATGTTTAACGCGCAGATTTAGCATGTTTAACACGCAGGTTTAAGCATTTTTAACACGCAGGTTTTAGCATGTTTAACACGCAGGTTTTACTATGTTTAACACACAGGTTTTAGCATGTTTAACACGCAGGTTTTAGCATGTTTAACACGCAGGTTTTAGTATGTTTAACACGCAGGTTTTAGTATGTTTAACACACAGGTTTTAGCATGTTTAACACGCAGGTTTTAGCATGTTTACCACGCAGGTTTTAGTATGTTTAACACGCAGGTTTTAGCATGTTTAACACGCAGGTTTTAGCATGTTTAACACGCAGGTTTTAGCATGTTTAACACGCAGGTTTTAGCATGTTTAACGCGCAGGTTTTAGCAGGTTTAACACACAGGTTTTAGTATGTTTAACACGCAGGTTTTAGCATGTTTAACAGGCAGGTTTTAGCATGTTTAACACGCAGGTTTTAGCATGTATAACAGGCAGGTTTTAGCATGTTTAACGCGCAGGTTTTATCAGGTTTAACACACAGGTTTTAGCATGTTTAACACGGAGGTTTTAGCATGTTTAACACGCAGGTTTTAGCATGTTTAACGCGCAGGTTTTAGCATGTTTAACACGCAGGTTTAAGCATTTTTAACACGCAGGTTTTAGCATGTTTAACACGCAGGTTTTACTATGTTTAACACACAGGTTTTAGCATGTTTAACACGCAGGTTTTAGCATGTTTAACACGCAGGTTTTAGCATGTTTAACACGCAGGTTTTAGTATGTTTAACACACAGGTTTTAGCATGTTTAACACGCAGGTTTTAGCATGTTTACCACGCAGGTTTTAGTATGTTTAACACGCAGGTTTTAGCATGTTTAACACGCAGGTTTTTACTATGTTTAACACGCAGGTTTTAGCATGTTTAACACGCAGGTTTTAGCATGTTTAACACGCAGGTTTTACTATGTTTAACACACAGGTTTTAGCATGTTTAACACGCAGGTTTTACTATGTTTAACACACAGGTTTTAGCATGTTTAACACGCAGGTTTTAGTATGTTTAACACGCAGGTTTTAGCATGTTTAACACACAGGTTTTAGCATGTTTAACACGCAGGTTTTAGCATGTTTAACACGCAGGTTTTAGCATGTTTAACACGCAGGTCTTAGCATGTTTAACACGCAGGTTTTAGCATGTTTAACACGCAGGTTTTAGCATGTTTAACACGCAGGTTTTAGCATGTTTAACACGCAGGTTTTAGCATGTTAACACGCAGGTTTTAGCATGTTTAACACGCAGGTTTTAGCATGTTTAACACGCAGGTTTTAGCATGTTTAACACGCAGGTTTTAGCATGTTTAACACGCAGGTTTTAGCATGTTTAACACGCAGATTTTCGCGACGAAAATGATCCATTAAGAGCTTTTTGGTTTGGATCTCGTAAATACATAAATTCGTCGTTAAACCCGCCACCAGCCGACACGGCCAATCAGTAAGGTTTGTCACGTGAACGAAACGTGCTAATTCGCGAGTAGTTCGGCGCACCGGTGTGTTGGGGAGCAAAAACTGTAGATCCTGTGGGTTTACTCTACAGCACACAACCGGTGCGCTGTACTAGTCACGAGTTGGCACGTTCTGTTCACGTGACAAACCTCACTAATTGGCCGCGTCGGGTGGTGGCGGCTTTAACGACACGTCTACATTTACGCGATCCAACCCCAAACAAACAAAAAAAACCTCCATCGTGGAGATTAGCATGGTTGCCTACGTACGACGCAATAGCAGTTCAACACACACACACACGTACGCACGCACGTACATACGTACAGAGAGAACGCGCAAAACTGCACACAAAAGGGTGCGCCCCCGATTCGGGGCGTCGAACCCCGGAACTTTCTTGCGGGGGGGGGGGGGGGGCATGAGACCGCTACCAAACCCCTGCCATCCCCGCTCCCGACGTCGCGCGTGCTTGGCCCCCCCGCCCCCATCAGGTGACTTCGCTACGTCACGTCGAACGCGGAGCGCGCTGCGCTGCGCTGCATTATTCATCCGCGGCCCGCAAAGGCTGTTGCCAAGCAGCGCGGGCAAGACGCAGGGCCTCATCATTGTGTGGCTGGTGTCCGCGCCTTCATCTCCGCAGCGTTAAGAGGTGGTGGGGTGGGGTGGTGGGGGGTAGGGGCACTGTTTTAATGGTACAATTACAATAGTATTATTATTATTCATCATCGTCATCATCGTTGATGTGCACTGCGCATTTGCTCATTCGTTTCCACTGTTTTGCCTCTCCGCCTCGCGGTGCCAATACAAAACGAGTTGATGCGCACGTCTTTCTGGCACCAATCCCTTAATGTCGTCAAGCCATTCTCTGCTAAATATAATCTCCGTAATATACAGGGTTGTCCCGTAAGTCCGGTATCATAGGAAAAAAAAGAATACAAAGATGGCAATGATCACGCTTTTACTCAGAGCACGTGCTCGATGCGTCCACCACTGTTCCCGATGCACAACTCCAGACGAGATACCCGGTTCAGCAAGCGCACGGTAAATGGTATCAGGGGGCGACGGCGTCACGCGCGTCAATGAAGCGCCGCCGCAAATGTTCCGACGCTCTGAATTTTCTCCGCGTTGGCCCAGCGCCGCCTTCAAGTGACCCCCAAAGATAAACAAACAAAAAATCCGGTGGCGTGAGATCGGGGCTTATCGCCTGGCCATTCCGCTGGCCCTCGACGTCCTATCCAATGACCGGGTAGATGTGAATTAGTTATTTTTCCCTGTGATGCCAGACTTAACGGACACCCTGTATAATAAAATCGTGGACTCGTACGTAATTTCAGAAATACATAAAGAATATACAAATAGGGGCAAGGTGGTAAGGGCTACATCACATTGCCAAATGGGGGGGGGGGGGGGAAGGGGGTCACATGGTGCTGCCCTATACAATAAAATGCAAACATCAATGGGTGTGACAACAATCAATAAATTAATAACAATCAATAGAAAGCATACGAATGATAAAGTTCTGGCCTCCCTAGTAGAGGGTCTTGCTCGCTTTCCTCGTGATTATTATCCTGACGGTATCGACGGTTCATCACTGGGGCGGAGAGTTGAGTCTAGCTCTCGGCTGCGTCTCCACGTGGTCGTTAAGGAGAGGCGACGTGACCGTCATTTCGCTCCACGTGCCGCGAGAGAGTGCCTTCCTTCGTCCGTTCAATGTGTCCTGGCCAAACTGCTTTTGCTTTCTTGCCGCGACGGCCTAGCGGTGTCTCTCCGTAGCTGCACCGGGAGCAGCAGCAGCAGCAGTAAGCGGCCGTCTGGAACTCTCTCTCTCTCCTACTGCTGCACTTGCAGCAGCAGCGGCAGCAGCAAGGCACCATCGTCCACCTTCAAGCAGCAGCTCAAGGCTCTCACCTGTTTCAGGCTCTCATCTGGTTTAGGTTCTCACCTTGTTCAGACTCTCACCTGGTCCAGGCTATCATCTGGTCCAGACTCTCACCTGTTTCAGGCTCTCATCTGATCTAGGCTCTCACCTGTTTCAGGCTCTCACCTGGTCCAGGCTCTCACCTGGTCCAGGCTCTCATCTGGTCCAGACTCTCACCTGTTTCAGGCTCTCATCTGGTCCAGGCTCTCATCTGGTTTAGGCTCTCATCTGGTCCAGGCTCTCATCTGGTCCAGGCTCTCACCTTTTTCAGGCTCTCATCTGTTTCAGGCTCTCATCTGGTCCAGGCTCTCACCTGTTTCAGGCTCTCACCTGGTCCAGGCTCTCACCTGGTCCAGGCTCTCATCTGGTCCAGGCCCTCACCTTTTTCAGGCTCTCATCTGTTTCAGGCTCTCATCTGGTCCAGGCTCTCGTCTGGGTCAGGCTCTCACCAGTTCACGTGCCAGGTTCGCAGCGCAGCGCGCTAACCCCTACGCCGCCACTCCGCCATAAGTAACACATACACACGGTGTAGCCGGTATTGGCCAAACATCCCAATGCTAACAAAAAAATCACCCGCCAATGACTCGATCGGGATTGACACGTCGCAACACCGGCCCCCCCGACAACCGTGCAAAAACTTGGCAGGGCCACTCCTGAAAGAAGAGTCTTGAGACTCACTGCAGCTTTGCCGGGCAAACAGGCGCAACCGTAAACGACGCGGTCGAAAGCGCTCGATGACACCGCGGCTCGGGACGCCGTGGGTGCATTCGGACCTAACCACGGGTCAAAGTCACGTCCACCCACACCTCCCGCCCTGCCGCCTCCGTTGGCCGTGGGGCGCAGCAGCGGCGGGCAGCGGCGGGCAGCAGGCCCCTCTCAACTCCCGCGGTCGCGCAACTCACACCCAGTCGGGCAAGCGGGACGTACGGTAACGTGCGGGGCCTGCGTACAGTCCGGGGGGGGGGGGGGATGCGGGTGGGGGGGGGGCGGCAGAAAAAAAGTGAAGCCAACAAGACCACGGCGGTACCACCAGCGTCGGCTCAAAAACCGTTGCTATGGCAACTTTCTCCTTGCTACCACGGTGATGACATTTCCTGCCGCAAATTAGCACCGCGGTGGTGGTGGTGGTGGTTGTTGTGTGTGTGTGTGTGGGGAGGGAGGGGGTGGTTTGTCGTGTTCATCATCGCAGTCAGCATGTTGCCGCCGCTCACACCGAACTCCCACGCCGCCACTTTTGCCAAGCTCCTCGACGATGCGAGATCGCTCTCCTCCTCCTCTTACGACGACGACGCCGCTGGCGCTGAAGCAGCGATACGTTGGTGGCGACGTTCGATTCGCGCGACGCGTTGGACAAAAAAAAATATGTAGGTTTTTTTTTTTTTTGGGGGGGGTGGTTAGATCGCGTAACAGTATAAATGTGTCGTCAAACCTGCCACCACCCGACACGGCCAATTAGTAAGGGGTTCATCTTCTTTGGTTGTTTCGGTAAAGTCACTACGTAGAATGAGAATAAAATAATAAATTGATAAAATAAAATAACACAATAATATTCTCACGACGTTTCGGCCACAACACAAGCGGCCTTCATCAGGTGTTATTTTATTTTATCAATTTATTATTTTATTCTCATTCTACATAGTGACTTTACCGAAAGAACCAAAGAAGATGAATCCTTGCAGTCACGAAAGCTTTAAATCGAAAATTAGTAAGGGGTTTGTCACGTTTAAAAGAACGTGGCCAATTCGTCACTAGTACAGCACCACCGGTTGTGCGCTAGGAGAGCAAATCCACAACATTTACAATCGGGAGTACGACGTTTCG
Organism: Petromyzon marinus; assembly: GCF_048934315.1. Lineage (NCBI taxonomy): Eukaryota > Metazoa > Chordata > Hyperoartia > Petromyzontiformes > Petromyzontidae > Petromyzon > Petromyzon marinus. Next base: position 6,817,414 of record NC_133722.1, read on the forward strand.
CCAGAGATTACAACCAGCTTCATCAGGCGGACAGCCGCACAGCCAGACTTGTGACAAACCTTATTCATCGGGAGTGTCGTGCGGTGGCGGCTTTAACGACAATATTCTTATTCACGCAATCTAAACCCCCCAAGAAAACCTCCATCATGGATGATATTTGGTTCGTGAAAGCCTAGTTACGTGTTGAAGAGCCTTTAAAAAACAATTGGCTCCGTGCCGGGTGGGTGGTGGAGGGGTTTTACGACACAACGGTTTTCAGTCGCGCGATGACCAAACCCAAAAAGAAAGAAGCATGACGGAACCGTGGCGAAAATGTCTTTCGGTTATTCGCTAATTTAAAATACATGAATGCACAGAATGAAAACGTTCAACTAACAGCAATTAAAAACAATCTCTCGAGACAACGGCCATGACTGGACGCTGGCCCACATGAAGGCAAAAAAAAACCGCGAGCAAAAAAAAACTAAAATTACCAACTAAACTCTTTTTTTTTTTTAATTTTACCAGGTGAGGCCCACTGAGCTATGCATCCCATTCCTAAAAGCGACCTGGCCCACAAAATGACCGCTCGACGAAGTGTCTCAAGCGTGCGGAATGTGCAGCGGCCAAGCAATCCGAACGGACGTCGATCCTGAACGTGGGCAAACTCATCGGCACCTCCCGATTCCCGCACCTCCTACGAGCACGGGCGGTTGGCCACGCAGGGCGCGAAAGAAGCCCGAAGGGCACACGCGCCCTTCGGCGTTTGCTGCCGTTGCAACTTCAGCTCGATCTGAATCGCGGCGTTGCTATCCGCGCCGCGCCACGAGCAACCCCCCTCGCTTCACGGCGCAGCGCACCGCGCTGCGCGGGGAGAACGAGACGCGGAAGCGGCCTTCGAGGAGCTACCTCTTAAACTGCTCGTAGCGATTTGCAAAACTGTCCCTGAAAATTGCCAAACGTAACGTACGTACGGTACACGCACGTGCGTTGAATTCCCCATGGCACCGCACGGTGCAGCCGGTATTGGCCAAACATCCTTAATGCTGAAAAAAATCACCCGCAAAATGACTCAATCGGGATTGACACGCTGCAACACCGCCCCCCCCCCCCCCCGAATGTGCAAAATCGGAGGTGCAAATTCTTTCAACTGCAACTCCCCCCACCGCCACCGCCCCTACCGAGTATATAGTGGACACGTGGGCAGAACACGTGGAAGATGCGCGCTGCGGTGGTGAGATGGTAACAACCTCGCCTGGTGTACAGGAGGTCGTGGGTTTGATCCCGACCCTGACGCCTGCTGTATATTCGGAGTTTGCGTGTCTCTCTCTCTCTCTCTCCCCGCGGTCGCGTGGATGTTTCTCCGGGTCCTCCGGTTTTTCCCTCCATATTTAGAATCAACGTGCGACCCTTCCACATCGCGGGGGTTAAGGGCGCAGGCCCCCCGCGATCTGGAAAAACCGTGTAAAAATGTTTTGTCCCCTTGGTCCCCTTGGTGAGCGAAGCGAGCGCCTCCAGCAAGGGGGTTCGGGGGTGGGGCGCGTGAGCCTTTGCGTGTCGTCTGCTGGCTTTCGCGTTCTTAATCGCAAGATTTTACTTTTTAGAAAATTTGACTTTAAAAATGCGTATATTCATGGTATTCAAAGATAAACGACATTAATATTATACACTACCGTACGTACATTTCATGCATTTATGAGTTACTAAACTTTGTGTGAGTCGTCTGGCAGCATTCGCAAAACTCCCAAAAACTCCCCCAAAGAAATCCGCCCATTTTATTTCTTACGCCGACCCCCGCGATGTTTTCGAAGAGTCGCGATGCAGAAGGGTCGACTGGATTTGGCTGCTCACAGTAAGAAGCCACTTTTCGCTGAGCCACCATTGGTGATGGCCAGGGGCGCGCTTCTGAAAAAGAACTTGCACAGCAACTCGGTCGGGGCCTTACCTGGTAAAAAATAAAACAAAACGAATAGGCACAACTAGAGGGGGCTCGGCTTGGAAAGCTGCCACTTGGGCTCCTTGCCGGACTTACTTCACCATGGCGTAAGACGAGGTTATTTATCGCGACCGACACATCGGCCGTTTTACGTGTGCCAAATGCCCGGGGAGGGAGGGAGGGGGGGGGGGTGATGGTGCTACACGTTTACTGTACGCTCGTCTGTTTTTATCGATTCACTTCGCGCAAGGCATGAATCCTACGCGACGAGGTTCACTTAACAACCTCCCGTAAGCGCCGTCCTTCATTAAGCTGATTGGTGGGGAGGGGGGGGGACGCGGGACATACTGCAGCCGCTTCGCGAGCATGGGCCCCACGCGACCGATGTGTGGGCGGAGCGGTGGTGCAGCGGTTAGCGCCACGCCGCGCTACGAACCTGGCGACCCGAGTTCGATTCCCGCTCACGGCCAACACCACGTGACGATTATCTGAACCGGTCACGGGCCTCCCCCTAGGTCGAGTCCGCCACAAATGAGTACCTGGTGCGGTGTGCAGTAAACGTCGCCACCGGGGAGACAAAGGCGGCCGGGCGTGGTGCTGGCCACCCACCCCCTCGTGTGCCGTGTCGGCCGTCATAGGTGCTGCTCGCTAACAGCGCTTGCCCCAACAGCCTGTTGCAGGCTATACGGGGGATTTTCGTCTTTGGCCGCTGTTACACTGCATTTGCAATAAACTTTGGGTTTGATTCAAATGGGTCGAAGCGTCAAAAGGTGAAAAGTGTGTTCCTCATTCAAATTGAGCATCGAGGCATGTGGTGGTCATCTCTCTATTTTTACTGCCCTTGCAAGAACCCACAGTGGAAATTCCACATTCCTATGATGGGGGCCGAGGCAATCCAAATATCCAAAGGGTAATCACAGTTGAGTTGGCAAAACCAAGTGGCCACTCGTTTTATCGACTCCAGAGTGATCAGAATCAGACTTTTTTTTATTTAGCCTGGGAAAATCCGATGAGCTATGAAGCTCTTTTTCACAGATGTCCAGTAAGAGGTCGGGCCAGAAAGTCAGAATGATGATGAGGCCTAGTCAACCCCGACCCACTCAACCAGGCGCGGTGTATGTACGTGCGTTGAACTTCTTTCGCACCGTACGTAGCCAACCGTGCCAATCGGAGGTGCGGGGGAAACGATGTATCTCTGTGTGTGTCGACCTCTGTGTTTACCGGGTCCTCCGGTTTTTTCCCTCCACGTTTAGAAACGTGCGTGGCAGGGTATTTGGCTGCTATAAATTTTTGAACGTGACGAAAAGCGACTTCGTTGGGCTATCACTTGTGATAGCCAGAATTATTTCTGGCTATAAATAAAAAACCCCGGCTATGTAGCTCAGTGGGCCTTACCTGCTAACAATCAAAAATAGTTTAGTTCGTAGTTTTTAACCTCCCTTTAAACTTACGCGCAGTTTTGGCCTTCACTTTGGACCGGGGTCAGGGTCGCTTTCTCCGAATCGCTCGAGGAGATTGTTTAATACAGTGAGGGAAAAAAGTATTTGATCCCCTGCTGATTTTGTAGGTTTGCCCACTGACAAAAAAATGATCAGTCTATAATTTTAATGGTAGGTTTATTTGAACGGCGAGAGACAGAATAACAACAAAATAATCCAGAAAAACGCATGTCAAAAATGTTATAAATTGATTTGCATTTTAATGAGGGAAATAAGTATTTGACCCCCTCTCAATCAGAAAGATTTCTGGCTCCCAGGTGTCTTTTATACAGGTGACGAGCTGAGATTAGGAGCACTCTCTTAAAGGGAGTGCTCCTAATCTCAGCTAGTTACCTGTATAAAAGACACCTTGTCCACAGAAGCAATCAATCATTCAGATTCCAAACTCTCCACCATGGCCAAGACCAAAGAGCTCTCCAAGGATGTCAGGGACAAGATTGTAGACCTACACAAGGCTGGAATGGGCTACAAGAATATTGCCAAGCAGCTTGGTGAGAAGGTGACAAGAGTTGGTGCGATTATTCGCAAATGGAAGAAACACAAAAGAATTGTCAATCTCCCTTGGCCTGGGGCTCCATGCAAGATCTCACCTCGTGGAGTTGCAATGATCAAGATAACGGTGAGGAATCAGCCCAGAACTACACGGGAGGATCTTGTCAATGATCTCAAGGCAGCTGGGACCATAGTCACCAAGAAAACAACTTGTAACACACTACGCCGTGAAGGACTGAAATACTGCAGCGCCCGCAAGGTCCCCCTGCTCAAGAAAGCACATATACATGCCTGTCTGAAGTTTACCAATGAACATCTGAATGATTCAGAGGACAACTGGGTGAAAGTGTTGTGGTCAGATGAGACCAAAATGGAGCTCTTTGGCATCAACTCAACTTGCCGTGTTTGGAGGAGGAGGAATGCTGCCTATGACCCCAAGAACACCATCCCCACCGTCAAACATGGAAGTGGAAACATTATGCTTTGGGGGTGTTTTTCTGCTAAGGGGACATGACAACTTCACCGCATCAAAGGGACGATGGAAGGGGCCATGTACCGTCAAATATTGGGTGAGAACCTCCTTCCCTCAGCCAGGGCATTGAAAATGGGTCGTGGATGGGTATTCCAGCATGACAATGACCCAAAACACACGGCCAAGGCAACAAAGGAGTGGCTCAAGAAGAAGCACATTAAGGTCCTAGAGTGGCCTAGCCAGTCTCCAGACCTCAATCCCATGGAAAATCTGTGGAGGGAGCTGAAGGTTCGAGTCGCCAAACGTCAGCCTCGAAACCTTAATGACTTGGAGAAGATCTGCAAAGAGGAGTGGGACAAAATCCCTCCTGAGATGTGTGCAAACCTGGTGGCCAACTACAAGAAACGTCTGACCTCTGTGATTGCCAACAAGGGTTTTGCCATCAAGTACTAAGTCATGTTTTGCAGAGGGGTCAAATACTTATTTCCCTCATTAAAATGCAAATCAATTTATAACATTTTTGACATGCGTTTTTCTGGATTTTTTTGTAGTTATTCTGTCTCTCACTGTTCAAATAAACCTACCATTAAAATTATAGACTCATCATTTCTTCGTCAGTAGGCAAACGTACAAAATCAGCAGGGGATCAAATACTTTTTTTCCCTCACTGTAGCTCCTCACGAATCGCTTTCGTTCTACACATTTATTCATTTAACAAACACCCGGGGGCCCTCCGGTGTGATTTTTTTCTTCCCCCTCCACATTTGGAATCAACGATGCGTTTGGATAATTTAAAGTATTTGCCCACTATGAATGTCCACGCGATGATAAGCCACTTCTCGTTGGGCTATCGTTTGTGATAAGCCAGGTTTCCCCTCTCTCTGAAAGTAAACAAATCGACTATACTCTGGTTGGTTCTTTCGGTAAAGTCACGTGGTAGGTATAAAAGAAAATGAATCACGACGTTTCGGGCGCAACACAAGCGTCCATCATCAGGTGGGAAAGCGTGGTCAGACCATGCTTGTGTCAGGCCACGCTTTCCCACCTGATGATGGACGCTTGTGTCGCGCCCGAAACGTCGTGCTTTATTTTCTTTTAAACCTACCACGTGACTTCACCGAAAGAACCAACCACAGTACGGGTTCCTGCAGTCACGAAAGCTTCAAATCAAAATTGACTACGTAGCTCAGTTGGCTCCGTTACCTGATGGAATAAAAAATAGTTCACAGGAGTCTTTATATGCACCGTGAGTAGGGTTGGGCTGGGGAAAGAGTGGGGGAGCGGGGGGGGCGCAGAGACTGGTGATCTCGATTGGTGGTTGTGGGGGGGGGTTAAACACCATAAAACCAGTGGTTCTTAATATCCTTCACTTGGAGTCTTGCATCCATGTGGATCTCAATAAGTTAAAACAACACGTAGGGTTTCACGTAACAGAGTTAAGCTGTAACTTAACGTGCCCGTGCCTGCGTTCTCGATGATTTACCTTCGAAATAAATCCGGCCACGTCTCGCTACAGCCCCCCCCCCTCCCTTCCTCCCGAAAAGGGGGCATCTCGCATCCCCCAGGGGGTGCGGCGTGCACCCCGGGGGTTAAGGAGAACCACCGCCGTAAAGGGTCGAGAACTGCTCTGTCCCAGGCCGCTGATTTCAAACGGAGTTCTCAACGCGCCTCAACGTTTCCACCTTTGATTTAGCACGGGGGGGGGGCGGGGCGGCCCCATCCCCACAACCCCCCCCCCTTCCCCCCATTTGAGCCACTATTACACTCCCCCTCTTATGTGCAACACAACACGTGTGTAATGGCTCCGGAGGAACAGAACGTAACATCCCGGCTGCAGCTGCAAGCGATTTGGAATCTCGGCATCGCGGCTTTGAATTACGCGTGCGAGCCGACATTTTTTTTCCGTCCCCCCCTCGCCCCCCTCTCATCCTAACGGCACCGCCCACACCGACGCCGATGACGATGATGACGACGATGATGACGACGGTGACGATGACGACGATGACAATGATGCGTCGCGTTGCCACGAGACGCCGCGTCGCGTTCAGATCTCTCGCCCGGTGTGGGGGGGGGTGAAGCGCCGGCTTCCTCCGCGTTGGGGCGAGCGAATGGGGCCGCGGGAAGGTGGATTTTGGATTTTTCTCGGCGGAGCTGCACAACGCCTTCGAAACCAATTCAACGGACCGTCTGGCGAAAACCGCGGTGGACCGGCCCAGCGGCCCTCGGCCTGCGCCCACTCGGCGGTTCTTTCACTTTGCTTTCCGTTCCGCGAAATGTGCCCGCGCTACAAATTGTCACGTTATAACAATTCCGATATTAGGAAGGCGATGGCGCTTTGCCGAGAACTGCTCTTTGTGTTTAATTTGTTGTCCTTCGCGCCCGCACCTCCAATTAGCGCGGCTGGTTCGCGTACAGGGTGCGAAAGAAGTTCAAACACACACGCAGGCATCTTCGGATGTGCTCCGGAGAACACGACGCTTCTCCACGCGAGACAAGCGTTCTCGGCAAGACTGTCAAAGGCTGCTAATTTGATTTTAAGAGTTCGAAATCTTGTCAAATTAAGCGCGGATGGAATATTCCACGGCCCCAACTCTCCCGACCCACCATCCCTCGTCCTCCCCTCCAAAGCCCTGGGTGAATCGAGGAATTCCACGATCCCGAGTGGTGATTCCATGCCACTTCTAACATCGTGATGAATGGTAGCACCTCCAGAGGCTGCAGGGGCTGATGCAAGCCAATTTGTATATAAACAATGCATATGAATTACACCAAGAAACACGATTCCCACACGTGTATTTTCGACACTTGCATCTAAACCTAAGCTTAACGACCGTGGGCCTCTAGGAGGTGCCGTATATGCGGGCGCCACGGTGGTGAGATGTTAACTACCTCGCCTGGTATACAGGAGGTCGTGGGTTCGATCCTGACCATGATGCCTCCTGTAAATTTGGAGCTTGTGTGTCCTCCCACACATATCCACACGACGATGATAAGTCCACTTTGTTGAGCTATCATTTGTGATGGGTCGCTTCTAAAGCTACGATGCTCAGTGGGCCTTACCTGGTAAAATAAAAAAAGTATAGTTTAGTGTTATATCCAAGCTCGCCAGGAGAAGGCAGTACAGCTAGTGAACTACCCGCCATCTATTTTCATCTGTACGGCGATAGAGCGTTGCCCCCCTCATCGTGGGTTGTCTCCGGGTGCTCCGGTTTTCTCCCACACCTCTTACACTAATAACAATTATAAACACTCATCGGCCAAAAACATTTAAAAATTAAAAACCCAATCGAGGACCCTACCTGAGAAAAAAATATAGTCCCTTCCTGGATGACTAAGTAAATAAATGTGCCGCTAACGTTATTTATTTTTATTCGTCGTTTTTGCTGCGTGGGAGAACTCAATGGGCTCCCCAGAGCCAGCCAGCGCGCGGTTTATAGCGAGTGCGGGGGTGGGGGGTGAATCACCAGCACCCCCCCCCCCCAGCCCTCCACCCTGGGGGGCTCCTACCCACGGCTCTCTCATCTCTTTCCTCTCTCTCCGCCTAACGAGCACACCTCCCATCGGCAGCCGCTACCACCACCGCCACCGCCATCACCGCTACCGCCACCACCACCGCTACCGCCATAGCCACCAACACTGCTACCACCACCGCCACCGCCAACACCACCGCCACCGCTACCACCACTACCGCTACCGCCACTAATGCCACCACCACTACCGCCACCACCGCCACCACTGCTACTGCCACCACGACCACCACCACTGCCACCACCACCACTACCGCCACCAACACCGTCATCGCCACCACCGCTATTGCCACCACCACCACGACCACCACCACCGCCGCCACCACCGCCACCACCACCGCTACCGCCACCACCACCATCATCGCCACCGCCTAGTCGCCCGAGAGCGATTAGGAGATGACTTGACCCGGTTACTTATACAAGTATCTCACAATCAAAATACTGCTTCAAGTATCTCACAATCAAAATACTCATACACGTATCTCACAATCAAAATACTTATATAAGTAACTCACAATCAAAATACTTATACACGTATCTCACAATCAAAATACTCATACACGTATCTCACAATCAAAATACTGATACAAGTATCTCACAATCAAAATACTTATACAAGTATCTCACAATCAAAATACTGATACAAGTATCTCACAATCAAAATACTTATACAAGTATCTCACAATCAAAATCTTTATTGAGACTGCAGGAGGACTTCGATAAGCTATTAATTTCTTTTCCACAGATGTCTAGGAGGGCCCACGGGGTCAAACCGTCACAACAACAAACCATACAAAAACACGATAGGAGTAGCAAGTACACTGAGCTATTTAGCTTATTTTTCATAAGCGACCTGGCTATCACAAATGATAGCTCAACGAAGTGGCTTATCGCGTGGATACTAATCTCAGGAGAAACAATGTAAGCCTGTCATGTTGATTGTAAATGTGGAGGGAAGAAAAACGGAGGACCCGGAAGAAACAAAAATCCATCACAACCACGGGGAGAGAGAGAAGCAAACTCCAAATATACAGCAGCAGGCAGCAGGGTCGGGATCGAACCCACGACCTCCCGTATACCAAGCGAGGCAGTTAACATATCATAGCCACCGTAATTATGAGAGAGAGAGACACCGCAAACTCCAACACACCAGCAGGCATCAGGGTTGGGATCAAACCCATGGCCTCCTGTAGACCAAGCGAGGTAGTAAACATATCATAGCCACCTTGATGATGAGAGAGAGACACACAAACTCCAAATATACAGCAGCAGGCATCAGGGTCGGGATCGAACCCACGACCTCCCGTAAACTAGGCGAGGTAGTTAACATCTCATAGCCACCTTGATGATGACGATGATGAGAGAGAGACACGCAAACTCCAAATATACAGCAGGCATCAGGGTCGGGATGGAACCAACGACATCCTGTGTACCAGGCGAGGTAGTTAACATCTCCTAGCCACCGTGATGATGATGATGAGAGAGATGCAAACTCCAAATATACAGCAGCAGGCATCAGGGTCGGAATGGAACGCACGACCTCCCGTATACCAGGCGAGGCAGTTAACATCTCGTCACCATGGCACCCGCGGGATTGCAAGCCCGGTTGTGCTCGGGCGGAAAGGGTAGCGGAGCGGCAACACATCAATTAGGATCTGAGTTCGATTCCCAAGGCGGGTGCCTTTCTCTGCGGAGTTCGTATGAATTCTCTCCGCCTGTTCTGCATGGGGTTTTCCTTTGCGTTCTCCAGCTTCGTCTCACGGTTAAAAGCATACGTCAATGGTATCCGGGGTCTCATGATGTCGCTGCTCACCCCGAGCTATGAATGCTCTGCTACGTGTGGCATTGTCATTGTACTGTTTCGCCTTTTGGCGTTGTCCTCCGGTCTGACACTGGTGGTGAGACTAAGGCCATGAAGAAGGCCGCTGTCTCTGGTGTAGGTCAGTCAGTTTCAAAGACAATGCAAATATCTTTCGATTTAAAGCTTTCGTGACTGCAATGATTCATCTTCTTTGGTTCTTTCGGTAAAGTCACGTAGAATGAGAATAAAATAATAAATTGATATTATTGTGTTATTTTATTTTATCAATTTATTATTTTATTCTCATTCTACGTGACTTTACCGAAAGAACCAAAGAAAATGCAAATATCATCAGAGCCGTGTTTGTTTGCATGTTTTACAACCAGAACCGTGTGTGTGTGTGGTCAAGGCAGCAACTTGATTCCTTGCAAAAATCGGTATCTATGTTGTGTTTCAACATCTTAACACAACTCCTATTTCATTGCCGGAAAGGGTAGAAACCTATTCTAATTTTTAAAACTTCAGCGTGAGTCACATCGTATTTCCCGTATTCTCGAGGTTATGCGGAGGCGGTTAGGCATCTCTCCTTGGCGGATAGCTGCATAAGCGACGGGGGGAGGAGGGGGGGGTGGGAGTGCGATCGTCTCGTTATGACTCTCGGTCGACCAGGCTGACCGTTACGTCTCAGCCACGCGGATGTTTCAGCCACCACACTTTTCTCATCACCACCGCCGCCACCGCCACTGCCACCACCGCCACCGCGACCACCGCCACCGCCGCCACCACCACCACCACCACCTGTGAACTTTGTCAATTCCTCCTCCCGTTGGTCGAGGGCTCGGTCCGATCGGTCGGACACCGACCTCGCCGTCTCACCCACGCCGCGCTCAACCGGCAACACCGCGGAGCGCGATAACCCACTCGCTCACCCAAAAGACACAGACCACCCCCCCCCCCCCCCCCACCCCACCAACACCGTGTCGCCTAAACAGACCGTTGGGGCGAGCGTTGTTAGCGAGCAGCGCCTACGAAGAAAGGTCGGCACGGCACGCGAGGGGGGCGGGTCGCCAGCACCACGCCTTTGTCGCTGCTGTTGGTCGCGAGCGGGAGTCGAAGCTCGGGTCGCCGGGCGCTTCGCGCTTCGCGCGCCCACCGCATGCGCCGCCGCTCGCCCACACGCTCGCCCCGTCCCTGCAGGCCCCGTCCCTGCAGGCCCCGTCCCTGCCGGCCCCGTCCCTGCAGGCCCCGTCCCTGCAGGCCCCGTCCCTGCCGGCCCCGTCACTGCAGGCCCCGTCCCTGCAGGCCCCGTCCCTGCAGGCCCCGTCCCTGCAGGCCCCGTCCCTGCAGAGCCCCGTCCCTGCAGGCCCCGTCCCTGCTGGCCCCGTCCCTGCAGGCCCCGTCCCTGCAGGCCCCGTCCCTGCAGGCCCCGTCCCTGCAGGCCCCGTCCCTGCAGGCCCCGTCCCTGCAGGCCCCGTCCCTGCAGGCCCCGACGCCTCTCCTTCTGCGTCTTCCCTCGATCCCCACGCTTTTGGCATTCCCTCACCAGCGCCCGCCCCATCGTTTTCCAAGCTCCCACGGCGATCAAACTTCGCAGCAAAACGCGTCGACTCGCACCTATTACAGCGACCTTCAACGGGGCCGTTTGTTGCTGGCCCCTTGGCGAGCTTGGATCTTTTGGGTGCCAGTGCTCAGCTTCACCGTGATGTTAAAAATACAAAGGATTGTACTCATCGTGGCATCGTGCGCCGCACACCCGCTGCAGACTTCGGATTGTTTTGCTGGCACTCCTGGGCACAGCCCGAATTCGACATGCACGCCGTGTGTGCGCGAGAGAGGGCGCGTGTGGCGCATTAAGACGCCAGTCTCTGAATTTACGACTCCCATAAGTAGCGGGGAGCGGTGGCGTTAGCGGTTGGCGCTACGCCGCGCTACGAATCCGCCGACCCGAGTTCCGATTCCCGCTCACGGCCAACACCGGCGACGATTATCTGAACCGGTCCTGGGCCTCCTCGAGGTCTACTCAGGCCTCAATACGAGTACCTGGTGCGGTGTGTAAACATCGCCCCTGGGGAGACAAAGGCGGCCGGGCGTGGTGCTGCCTACCGACCCCCCACGTGTGCCGTGCCGGCCTTCTTCGGTGCTCGCCAACAGCGCTTGCCCCAACAGTCTGTCAAGGCTGCACGGGGGATCTTCTGTCGACGCGTGTCTGCGAGCCGCGCATTAGATGCCAGCTCTGAATTTAAGACTCCCATGAGTAATGCCGGCCGAATGTCATCAAAGAAGCCGCCCACCAACCACCGCCACCTCTCCACCAGGCGGAAGCACACAGAAGCCGGGCGGCGCCCCCAGGCAACGTCTCCTGTCAATCACGTCCGGTGGAGCACTGCCACGTGAGGATGGCAGCGAGCTCAGCTCACCACCCCCCCTCTTCTCGGGAGCCCGGGAGGTGCCGATGCTGCTGCTGCTGCTGCCGCTGCCTCTGTCTCTCTTGTTGCTGCTGTTGCTGCGACTGCTGTTGCTTCCTCTACTCGTGCTACTGCTGCTGCTGCTGTTCCTGCTCCTGCCTCCGTTTATTTTGCTGCTGCTACCTCTAATCACGCTACTGCTGCTGCTGCTACCTCTAATCATGCTACTGCTGCTGCTACCTCTAATCATGCTACTGCTGCTGTTGCTTCCTCTAGTCGTACTACTGTTGATGCTGTTCCTGCCGCTGCCTCTGTTTCCCCCGTTGCAGTTGTTGCTGTAACTGCTGCTGCTGCTTGCTCGACTCATGCTACTGCTACTGATGTTACTGCTACTGCCTCTGTTTCTCTTGTTGTTGCTGCTGCTGCTACTGATGTTGCCGATTCTTCTTCTGCTCATTCTGCTGCTGGTACTGCTGCTGCTGCTATTACTGCTGCTGTTGCCTGGTTAACTTGTTGCTGCTGAAGCAGCTACCTCCGTCAACGCTTCTGTGGCTGCTGCTACTGCCGCTGCGTCACGATAACATTCCGGTTAAATGTGGATTTCAAAATTTAGCCCCTTCAAGATGAAAACACCTGACCGGGGGTAGTCACGTCCAGGCATTGGTAGGCGTATTTGGTTGGAGTGAGCGTCTCTCACTTGAGAGTTTGCGCGTTTAAATCCTGGTTGGTGGTGGGGGGTTCACTCGGTCCATCATCCCTGCACGAATGTTAAAAAGAGTACCGCTTTGTGGGGAAGTCAACAACAGCCGTCCTACGGATAAGACTCGCGTGGTGCGCTGAACTTCTTTCGCACCACACGCAGCCAACCGTGCTCATCGACTCATCCCCGTCATAGCAATGTGGAATTTCACCTCTTGTTTTTTGGTCTACAAACCGCACAACCTTGGGTCTGCCACGTGACATCTGTCTGTGATCCGATTGGCAGTCGCCATCCCCGTTGCCCACTATCCCAGCAGTGATTGGATTTGTCCGGATTTAGTCTGCGAGCCCTGGCCCAAGATATTTCACTTGCGTCGGTACCGTCCGACGTGTGGCGTGACAACAGCGGTCGTGGCCAACGGCGGCGAATTGCGCGACCACCTTTTGAAATGAATTCGCTCGCTCGTCGGCCGCACAAAACACACGTGGTCGGCACCGCTCAACGTTTTTGCTCCCGAAGATTGGTGTCGATTTGTTTTCTGCCCTGGCTCACGGACAAAACTGGGGCACGGCGATTTTTCGCAACGGAGGGTGGCGCAGCAACAACGGCCAGATTAGCCTGCCAGGGGGCATTCGCCAAAAAAAAAACCATCAAAAAAACTACGACAGAGGGCCCGGGGGTTTAATAGTCGGTGGCTTTAAACCTCGGCGGTGACCGACCCGGCGCGCTGACCTCGGGATCCACCCGGGGCCCTGCATGCCCACGAAATATATTTCATGTAACCTGACATTGGGTGCAGGATACAACCCACTCACGAACCAGAGATGTACAGACGCTGGCGTGCAAACCAGGATTTCCAGGAATTCAGATGAAGGTGGAAGAGGGTGGCCCGCCAGGTGGCTCAGAGGTCAGAGCACTGAACCAGCGTCACTGACTCTAGCAAGACTCCTCAGCCAGCATGGCTGAGACCCTGGGTTCAATGTTTCATGTAACCAGACACTGGTGCAGGATATAATGCACTCACGAACCAGAGATGTACAGACACTGCTGCGCAACCAGAAGCCTTTCCAGGAATTCAGATGAAGGGGTAGGGGTGGCTGGCCAGGTGGCTGAAAGGTCAGAGCACTGAGAACCAGCGTGGCTAAGAACCTGGGTTCAAATCAGGGTTTCTCATATCGCTGTGCGCCATCAGCACTTCCAAGAAATTCACATGATGAAGGGGAAGAGGACGGATCGAAATCCGAATCTTTATTAAGACTGGAGGAATCCTGATAAGCTATGAATTTATTTTTCACGGATGTCCAGTAGGGTTTAGAGGTCACAGCGAAAACCCCAGGTTCACATCCGGGTCGCAGCCGCGTGTTATTAAACCAGGTTCCCAAGTGTAGTGGACTCGATGGTCTCAGACCAGCTGGCAACGAGTAACTGCGCCACAATATATATTTAAAAACCCTCCATCAAATTAAATTGGGTTTTCACTTAATTCGGCGAATTCTAGCTCAAGAGAATGACAAATTATCCGTGTGGCATTCGACATTTTTATTTGCAGCAGGGCGGCGTTTGAATATGAGAGGATACCCGGGGGTATATCAGAAGTACTTCTCTGATATCTCCTTTCTCATCAAGTAAGAAATTGAACGTGAAAAAAACATACGATTGCCCTCCATCCCAGCCGTTGTAAACACAACAAGATTTGTACAAATTATTATGATCCTTATGATTCCAGGCTTGTGATATAATCCACTCGCCTTTTAATGTTTCACTTAAAATGTTTCACACATCTAATTTGTACTGTTCGTTCACTCCGTTAGCCGAAGTGCATCGTGAACATATCACTCGCGCAATTTGTAAAAACAAAAAAAACACAAACAGCTATGTATTTCCGTACATTGAACTTCTTTCGCACCATACGTAGCCAACTGTGCTAATCGGAGGTGCGGGAGGGGGGGGGGACAACAAACCAAACACACAAAAACCAATACAAACGAAGCCCGCCGCACACCTGAATTTATGCCCTTGTTTTTCCTGTCTTGTACAAAGCTATTTTTGTACGGGCGCAGTGGATTGATTTAAAAGCTTTTGGCTATTTCATTATTTAATAGCGCAAAAGCCAAGCGGCACGGAGAGGCGGGGGGCGGTGCACCAAGATTTTTCTGGCAGCACGGAGCTCCGACCGGCTGCTGCACGGTGCGCGCACACAAAGGCAAAGATCCTCCGTATAGCCTTTGCAGACGGTTGGGGCAAGTGCTGCTAGCGGCACGGCACACGAGGGAGTGGGTGGTCAGCAACACACCCGGCAGCGCGTACACGTGCACGCGCGTCCGTGCGTGCACGTGCATGCGCGTCCGTGCGTGCACGTGTACACGCACGCTGAACGAGCATAGGAGGGCGGCCGTAGGTGGGTGGGTGTGGGTGGATGAGTGGGATTGGGTGGATGGTGGGTGAGTGTGGGTAGAGGGGTGGATGAGTGGGTGGGTTTTGGTGGATGGATGGGTGGGGTGGGTTTGGGTGGATGGATGAGTGGATGGGTTTCGGTGGATGGGTGAGCGAGTGGGTTTCGGTGGATGGGTGAGTGGGTGGATGAGTGGGTGGGTTTGGCTGGGTGGATGGGTTTCGGTGGATGGGTTTCGGTGGATGGGTGAGCGAGTGGGTTTCGGTGGATGGGTGAGTGGGTGGATGAGTGGGTGAGTGGGTGGGTTTGGCTGGGTGGATGGGTTTCGGTGGATGGGTGAGCGAGTGGGTTTCGGTGGATGGGTGAGTGGGTGGATGAGTGGGTGAGTGGGTGAGTTTGGCTGGGTGGATGGGTTTTGGTGGATGGGTGAGCGAGTGGGTTTGGGTGCGTGGGAGTGGGTGGATGAGTGTGTGGGTTTGGGTGGATGGATGGGTCGGTGGATTTGGGTGGATAAGTGGGTGGATGGATGTGAAGGTGGGTTTGAGTGGGTGGATATGACGGCAGCGGAGACGGTGGGGGGCGTTTGTGACAAATGGCTTTCATTTTACCTCTACCGAGTGCTGATCCAATTATCACCAGCCCTGTCCTGCCCTCCGTTCGCACAAATCCGGCAACTTAATGAGCAATTACAGGCAGCCAGGGGGCTGTTAAGTCGCACAGTGAGGGAAGAAAATGGCAGCACGACTCCAGCTGTACACACTGCACTCAAGAGGCGCTGCAAGGCCACGAGGTAGTCCTCGGCACGTGCCAATCCGCTGCTGAATGAGGGCCTATCCCCAACGATGTGCGGCCGCAGTCACGCGAATAAAATGACACCCGCACCATGCAACGCGTCTCTTTTTTTGAGGGACGCCGGCGTAAAAGTCAACCGCAACGGCACATCGGCGGGCTGGTGCGCTCTCAGTTTAACACGTAGGCTTTCGCGACCAATATTATTCATAATAAAGGTTTTTGGGTTAGATGGTGCGCTCTGCTCCCTGCATCCATGGAAAATTGACGACGCACGCCCCCGGGAGTACGATCGTGGCCATGCAACCCAAACTGTAGGCCGTATTGTAAAACCCATAGAGACACAGAGACCCGATGAGACCCATAGAGACTCGGAGATACACAGAGACATGTAGAAGTACATAGAGGTCCCAATGAGATAGTTAAGACACCTTTCGAGATACATTAAAGAGACGGGCCACAGCAAACGCGACTGCGGCCATGCAACCCAAACTCTGGACCCATAAAGTAAACTCACTGTGGCCTGCGCCCCTTCAGTGGGGGAGGAGGAACAGCGACACCACACACAATCTCTCTCTCTGCCGAAGCTCTCTCGTCGTGGCCAGCAGACCTCAACATTGACATTCAGCTCCTGAAGGGGCGCCACGGTGGCAAGATGTTAACTACCCTCGCCTGGTACACAGGCGGTCGTGGGTTCGATCCCGACCATAACAATGCCTGTATATTTTGAGATTTCACCTCGCACCGGGACCGCGTGGGACGCTCCATGCACATGCGGTAGCGCAGGAGGCGCAGAGGAAATTTCAACCGGTGGCATTTCCCAGAAAAGTAGGAAATAAAAAATTGGGTCGGGGGGGGAAAAAAATTGGAGAACGAGGTCTAAAATTCAGCGCAATCGGCTTCAGAGGTGCCCAATGTTGTCCTCCGTTTGCCACAAAGGATGGACGATGAACGGCACGCAACCCCCCACCTCTGTCCCAGGGCCTTGTCCAAACGTGCATCGTCGTTGAGCACAATTACTTACAGTGAGGGAAAAAGTATTTGATCCCCTGCTGATTTTGTACGTTTGCCCACTGGCAAAGAAATGATCAGTCTATAATTTTAATGGTAGGTTTATTTCAACAGTGAGAGACAGAATAACAAAAAAAATCCAGAAAAACGTCAGACCTCTGTGATTGCCAACAAGGGTTTTGCTACCAAGTACTAAGTCATGTTTTGCAGGGGGGTCAAATACTTATTTCCCTCATTAAAATGCAAATCAATTCATAACATTTTTGACATGCGTTTTTCCGGATTTTTTGTTGTTATTCTGTCTCTCACTGTTCAAATAAACCTACCATTAAAATTATAGACTGATCATTTCTTTGCCAGTGGGCAAACGTACAAAATCAGCAGGGGATCAAATACTTTTTTTCCCTCGCTGTATTGTTTCGCGACTCGGAGACAGACGGCAGCGGGGGCGGACGATCGCCAGAGCCGTTAAAAGTTCATCTGGCTCGGGAAGCGTCAAGCGGTGGACTGGAGCAACGCTACGCCAGCCACCACTGCCACGAGCCCCAAGGCCACACGCGTTGTGCAAGAGCCGAGACGGCCGCGTCCATCTGAAGGGCAGCAGCACCCCAGACGATGGAATCGGTCACGGGAATGGTAGCGGTAGCAGCGGTAGCGTAACTAGTGTAGGAGTAAGGGGTACCTTGGCCACCACCGCCCCCCCCCCCACCCTGGTGGACAAAGCTATGAGTTGGGGCCCCCTTGACAACCACTGAGAGCTGCAGTGGCTGCATTTTGCTAACACGCAGCGTTAAATGTCCGAGACCGTGAGCGTAACGGTGTGATGAGGCAAGAGGAGCCGTGATATGTGGCCTCGGTGTAAGCGTGCGAGACAAATCAAATATTGGGGCCCCGACCTGACCGATTTCCACACCCCCTGAGCTGATAATGTCGTTACTATGCCACTCAGTAGAAGTGAGGGGTGGCGGCACCTCGGGGGAGGCCTTTATCCAGCAGTGGATTGAGCATGGCTGATGATGATGACGATGATGGCGACGCATGAAACGTTAAGAGGCGGCATTTTTCGTAACAGGTACCCTCGCGCGTGCCCGCCGGAAGTTTGGGTAAAACCTACCGTGGCAGAACGCACGCGACCACAGTTGAAAAATCGCTAAATATTTGACTGCGGTGGGGGAAAAAAAAAAAAGCCGCATCGGGCCCCAGCGATAAACGTATCACGCCAGCGCCCTCGGCCACGAGCGCCATTTTAAGCGAGAAGTACCGCAAAACGGTAACGTGCGATCGCCTGCAGCTGGATTGCTGTGCCAAATAGGCGCATCCCCACTCATATCGGCACTCCACCTGCACGGTGATAATTTTTGTTTTTGTAAACCGAGTTGCAAAGACGAACGACAATCTCTCCCCCCCCCCACCCCCCCAAACCCCCCAATGGCAAAACCCTGCCAAGGGAGCCAGTCGTGCTCATTAGCTCCCTCTCCCTGAGAGAGGAAGAAACACCGAGAGCGGGAAAACGGGAGCACCGCGCTCGAGATTTGAAAAGCGTGACGTTACAGATCTCCGGAGATTGTTACAGTCCACCGCGCAAACCTGTGACGCGGTCTGGCGGTAGAGCGGCGGTTCACGTTGGTCCAACTGATTCAACCAACGTTGGGCCAACGTTGGCATGTGGTTGAAAGAGTGGGACCAACGTTGGGCCAACGTTGGCATGTGGTTGAAATAGTAAGGCCAACGTTGGACCAACGTTGACATGTGGTTGAAACAGTGGGACCAACGATGGCCCAACGTTGGCAAGTGGTGAAAACAGTGGGGCCAACGTTGCGCCAACGTTAGCATGTGGTTGTAACAGTGGGGCCAACGTTGGGCCAACGTTGGCAAGTGGTTGAAACAGTGGGACCAACGATGGCCCAACGTTGGCAAGTGGTGAAAACAGTGGGGCCAACGTTGCGCCAACGTTGGCATGTGGTTGTAACAGTGGGGCCAACGTTGGGCCAACGTTGGCAAGTGGTTGAAACAGTGGGACCAACGATGGCCCAACGTTGGCAAGTGGTGAAAACAGTGGGGCCAACGTTGCGCCAACGTTGGCATGTGGTTGTAACAGTGGGGTCAACGTTGGGCCAACGTTGGCAAGTGGTTGAAACAGTCGGGGGCCAACGTTATCGCTCCAAACTAAAAACTCAAGCAAATAACGTTTCGTCCGAATGAGTTGTGTCCCAGCCTCGAGCGGGCCAGGGGGGATGTCCCAGCGGATGTGGAGAAAGGCATCGATTTTTGATGGGATTTTTTGTTGTTGCCATTTTCCCCAATTTAATCCCGATCGCGCTATTGGCGTTGTGTCACCACACGACGCGTCTATTGTGAATCGTCGCAGAGCGGCGCACCGGGGGGGGGGGGGGGGGGGGGCTAAAAGGTTGAACCGCAAC
This sequence comes from Petromyzon marinus, assembly GCF_048934315.1. NCBI lineage: Eukaryota > Metazoa > Chordata > Hyperoartia > Petromyzontiformes > Petromyzontidae > Petromyzon > Petromyzon marinus. The sequence continues at coordinate 6,836,837 of NC_133722.1, forward strand.
ACCTTGCTGATCTCGTCATGGGGAATAAATCATCACGCGAACTCCAGTCATCCTCGCAGCAGCAGCAGCGGCGCCGGCGGTGGTGGCTTTTGGCTGGCCATCGAACAAAGACGATCACAGCATCTTTCCATTTAAAGCTTTCGTGACTGCAAGGATTCATCTTCTTTGGTTCTTTCGGTAAAGTCACGTAGAATGAGAATAAAATAATAAAATAAAATAACACAATAAAATCTCACGACGTTTCGGCCACAACACAAGTGGCCTTCTTCAGGTGAAAGGAACAGACCTGTCGGGACGACAGGTCTGTAATCAATGATTCAATTAATTTATTATTTTATTCTCATTCTACGTGACTTTACCGAAAGAACCAAAGAAGATCACAGCATCGTTCAGATGCGCTTCTGCGGCCGTCTGGAACGCTCTTCCTTCCGTTATTGGGAAGCCACTTGGAGCTACGTACTTTAAAATCATCGACAATGGCAAACTCATTTCTTTAGAGCTGCTTTGTGTGTTTAGTTTGTTGTCCCTCCCCCACACCTCCGATTAACAGTGCGAAAGAAGTTCAACATACATACATACACAAATAAGACGTACGTGAAAGTAAGTAAACTTCTTCTGATACCAAATAACCTTTTGTATCGACACACCAAGGGGGCACACACACACACACCATTCACAGACAACAAACTAGAAAGCAGACGACACCTTACAATCACATCTCTCTCGATATAAAAATGTAACAAGGTAATTATTGTACCCAACCCATCGGCCGCACGGGATTTTGTAAGTGAATAATTCTACTTGACATCTGTGAACTACTGGAGGACATCTGTCAAAAATAGCCAGTATAGCCCATCGGATTCAATCCAGTTTAAATACAGAATCTGACTCCTATTGAGCACCGAATCAAAACGCAGGCAAAACTGGGGACCGGTTTTCGACGCGCAAGCGTCTCATCAGCAGAGCGGAACCGCGCGGACGTTCACAATGAACACCTCAGCTGGGACCCAAACGTCGCACACCACCTTGGCTCCGACGTTCCTCGAAGACACTGGGCGGTGAAACCATCAACCGACCGCATCAGAAACGTCAACAGAAGGGCCCGATGCTGCGCCACGTCTCCTTCATGAACGGAAAATGAAAGACACAAGCCACAGGCATGTGCCGTGGTGGCCACACAACACAACTCATTGACCGCACGATGAACCCACTGCGGTCTGCGCTGCTTCAACGCAGGAGGAACGGCGACACGACACAAACTCTCTCTCTGCTGAAGCCCTCTCGTCGTGGGCCAGCAGCAGAAGACCTCCACATTGGCATTCATCTGCTGAACATACAGCCAAACGCAATCCAGAGCTATCCATAGATCTACACAGAGGAAAAATTGAGATACATAGAGACTCACAGATGTAGAGACATATAGAGATACATTAAAGACAAGCAACAGGGGTGCGATTATGGCCATTCCAACCAAACTATGGACCCATAGAGTAAACCTATAGACAAATAGAGATACACAGAGACTCAGAGACCCATAGCGATACATTAAATTCAAGCCAGGGTGGTGCGTTTGTGGCCATACAAACCCCAAACTCTGGACCCATAGGGTAATCCCCACTGAAGAAGAGGAACAGCGACACGACACAAACTCTCTCTGATGAAGCCCTCTCGTCGTGGCCAGCAGCAAGCGGAAGACCTCCACGTTGGCATTCATCTGCTGAACGTGTGGCCAAACGCAATCCAGAGCTATACACAGATATACACAGGGACAAATTGAGATAGGTAGAGACTCACAGACACCCACCAAGGTGGTGTGTTTGTGGCCATGTAACCCAAATCATAGACCGCACGGTAAACCCCACTGTGGTCTGCGCTGCTTCAACGCAAGAGGAGGAAGAGCGACACGACACAAACTCTCTCTCTCTCTGCCTAAGCCCTCTCCGTCGTGGCCAGCAACAGCAAGCGGCAGCAAGCAGCGAAGACCTCGATATTTATTGGCAGTCATCTGTTGAACAAATGAATCGATTGGCGGTGACCCGGGGGTGCCAAAACCTCCATAACTCCGAAACCAGAAGGCCTATGAAGACGGGAGATGTCACTGAGCCCGATACGCACGCCAAATATGGAAATAAAAAAACCGCACGCAAAACACCCATTAAAAAAAGAGGGGGCTGCTGGGGGATTTGTGCGTGGCAACGGCTGTTTATCGCTCGTTTTGAAAGTACATCGGGATGCTGGTCTGGTCATTCCCCGGCACGTTCTGCTTCTTACGGGGGCGGCCACCCTCCTTGTCTTTGGGAGCGAGACCACTTGGGAGGCAATGGCGCACCGGGCGCTCTCTCTCGGTACGGCCGGCGGTCACGGTCGTGCTGGCGGGATCGACATCGTCGTCTTCGTCATCATCGCTCCCAGCGTCGCCCTCCGGCAGGACAGGCTGGTGGTACCAGCGATGCTCCCAGAAAGAAAAAACCCTTAAAACTATGCCCGGCCCACGAATATTTTTTGCGGTGACCCGGGCTACCGTCAATCGATTCATATGGCCACACGCAAGAACAGAAGAGTCGGCCCTTTGCTTGACACCAATTCACGGGCAACGATTGATCTTCTCGTTAGGATACCAGTCCGAGCTGCTAACAGGGACAGGCATGTTCATCACAGAGAAAACTCGCTTTTTTTGAAAATTGTAATTCTCATTTGGAATTGAACCAAAATATTCCCTAGGTGACTCAACAAACACGCAGACACATTTAACGCGACGTGTTTGTGCAATCACTGGCGATTGGACTTAGACCATCAACTAACGAGTGTACTGTGTACGTGTGTGTATGTACGTGTGTGTATACACACAATATGTACACACGTAGTGTAGCGGTGAGCGCGCTGCGCTATGAACCTGGCGACCCAGGTTCGATTCCCGCTCACGGCCAACACCAGTGACGATTATCTGAACCGGTCCTGGGCCTCCCCTAGGTCGACTCAGCCTCAAATGAGTACCTGGTGCGGTGTGTAAACATTGCCACTAGGGAGACAAAGGCGGTCGGGCGTGGTGCTGGCCACCCACCCCTTCGTGGTGCCGTGCCGGCCTTCATAGGTGCTGCTCGCTAACAGCACTTGCCCCTACAGTCTGTTAGAGGCTATACGGGGGATCTTTTTGTTTTTTTTTGTGGACACAAGGCGATGTAATCTATTTACACGCGTGTATATCGTGTACGGTGACATCATAATATACCCGTGTGTGTGTCTGCGTATTGTACACGTGTGTGTGTGCGTATTGTACACGCGTGTGTCTGTGTATTGTACACGTGTGTGTCTGTGTATTGTACACGTGTGTCTGTGTATTGTACACGTGTGTGTGTATTGTACACGTGTGTGTGTCTGTGTATTGTACACGTGTGTATATTGTACACGTGGGTGTGTATATTGTACACGTGTGTCTGTGTATTGTACACGTGTCTGCGTATTGTACACGTGTGTGTGTGTCTGCGTATTGTACACGTGTGTATATTGTACACGTGTGTATATATTGTACACGTGTGTGTATATTGTACACGTGTGTCTGCGTATTGTACACGTGTGTCTGTGTATTGTACACGTGTGTGTCTGCGTATTGTACACGTGTGCGTGTGTCTGTGTATTGTACACGTGTGTGTGTGTCTGTGTATTGTACACGTGTGTGTCTGCGTATTGTACACGTGTGTGTCTGCGTATTGTACACGTGTGTGTGTGTCTGTGTATTGTACACGTG